>NC_089803.1:40257975-40969475 GCF_029633855.1 Hoplias malabaricus
AACTATACAAAGAGTAATGTTTGTGTTTTTTGTAATGTTCAAAACCAATCATTCTACCAATATTCCTACTTACAGCAGATGTGTTACACATTCTGATTCTTGAGGAGTTGAGAAAGAGGATGTGTTGAAACAAAACACTGACAAGTCAAACTTCAGTAACCTAACTTGGGATAAAATTTTCAGAACAGGTGCTGAAAGACCTTGCCAACATTTCTAATTTTACTAGCCCCCGAAGCTTAATTTCAACTATACAAAGAGTAATGTTTGTGTTTTTTGTAATGTTCAAAACCTCATCTGTTGGAAGCAATATTTTGGCTAAAGAAGTTGAAATTTTGTGTACAGAAAAATACATGAGAAACATACATCACAGTTGGCGTCACGCCAAAGCTTGAGACAAAAAGAACAAAACTATTCTATTAACTATATCACTCCCTGCTTTAACAGCCTGACACTGGCTCTTTAAGGGTAAAATATATCAGAAAATGAATACAGATATATGAAGGCATAGCTTGCTAAATATGCTTAAAAATACCCCTGCCCTCAAGCATGTTTAAATGTGAGGGCTCTACACAGTCAGGTGCAGGGTAATGGGGCAGTGGTCGCTTCCCATGGCAGTGTTACGAATCTTGCTGTCACACAAACCTGGGACCAAGGCAGCTGACAGCAAAAAGTAGTCCAGCCGCCAACCAACATTCTTGGACCGAGCATTCATCATGTAGGTCCAGAAGGTGTAGGCATTAGTTTGCTCTGGATACAACTCTCGGAAGCTGTCAGTGAAGCCAGCAGCCAGGAGCTGGCTGAAACCCTCGCGCTCTTCTGGAGTGAAGCCAGCATTCTTGCGGTTGCCTTTGGGGTTCTTCAGGTCAATCTCCTGATGTGCCACATTGAGATCCCCACAAAGCACTAGAGGCTTACGCTTATCTAGTTCACTTAAGTAGGCACGGAAATCCACATCCCAGGTTTTACGGTAGTCAAGACGCACTAATCCACGTCCAGCATTGGGCACATAAGCGGTGACCAGGAAGAAAGAAGAGAACTCAGCAGTAATCACCCGGCCCTCTTTGTCATGCTCCTCTTTACCTGCAGTGAGGAAGACATAAAAGTAATGTGTGACAAAGAATAGATGTGAAAAATACAAATTCTCAGTTATTTTAATGAGATAAAATAACAACCATCTGTAATACTGACCCCAAATGTTTAAAATCTGAACAGTTAAAAATAGCCTGCCTCCTCCCCAGATGTGAAGCTTAAGCAAGTTGCCAGTTTGAAGAAAACTGAACAAACAATCCACAGAGGAGTTTTAAGAACTTCGGACCGTAATATCTAAGAAGAAAGTGCTATGATCAACATATTTACACAAAAGTGTTCATTTTACTAAAACAATTACCTACACAAGAAAAAAAGTGAAAACAGCTGCCATTTCCCTGCATTTCCAAATCCACCTTAAATAGTTAGACTAGACAAGGCTGGTGTTACTTATTGATTTTCCCTTCCATCATAAATGTCATTTGGAAACAGAACTTTGCTTTTTATTCACAATTTTAATAGTCAAACATTTTGTTCCACATTACGTGTCAGTTTACGAGTCTTATTAGTATTATTCGCCAGCTTCTTGAATTCTCTCTTCCACCTTAACAGCCAATGTTAGCGCTATTGCTTTTGAAATTTTTGAAGCAACTGTTATTCCACTTTATTCGTTTAAATCACACAAACCAATTATATGTGATGTCACTAGACATTTACCTATTTAAGTGAAAGGCAAAATTGGAAAAGACCCCACCGTTTTCCTTGCATTTACAATAATTTACTGTCCAAACCAAGATAAATTTTAGACTAGACATGGCTGGTGTTATTTTCGCTTCAACCATAAATGACATTTTAGGAGGCAGGTACTTGCTTCTTATTCATAATTTTCATATCCAAGCATTTAGTTCCACATTAAATTTGTCTGTTTAAAAGTCTTACTTGCTTTATTCTCCAGCTTATTTAATAATCATTTCCACCTTAAAAAGCTATGCGAAGCTAAAGCTAGTGCTAGGTTTTATAAACGAAACTCGTTTTGAAACACCACTTTCACCCCCCAATTTTATCCATTTAAAATACACAACCAAGTGTACATCATGTCACTAAAACACATGAAATATTATATTTGCTGTGTACTACCAAGCTTGATTTATCCCTTCCACCTTAAATAGGTAAATGTGAGGCTTTTTAAACACAATTCTTACTCCTTAATTTGTTTAACCCCACAACACACCCCAGAGAGAAACACACATGAATCTGCATCATTTTCTTGTTATTCACCTTCTTCGTATAAAACACAGTCTTGACACCATTCAAATGTCACTATGCCTCACTTTCTTTAAATGAAACACACGACCTATGGCATTAACTCCTTTTAACCTATACATAGATGTCTGTACTTCTATATTTTTTTCCAGAAACGATTTGCTGTTCAGGAGAGAATTAGCCAGCTCTGGCTCTGTTCTGTAGTGTTGCTGCTTCTAAACTGCCTCTACATTTCAAACACAAGGCCAGTATTTCCTCTTTTTACTCTGTCTCTGGTCATGGAGATTTATAGAAGAGCAATGGGACTATATGGTCTGGTAAAATATAACATTAACTCTGTTCATCTGGTCATGTCATGGCTGCAAGACACTGTTTGTAGACCTGGCAGCTGTGGGTTTGGATGGTAAAACTAATTGGACAGAGGGCAGGATCATAGGTAGGACCTCGGAGGGCGGGATCATAGGAACTCCGCTCCAGACTGGGCACTTCTCAAAGAATATACTGCTTCAGCAATGACATGAGAGGCAGCAGTGTCTTAGCTTTGAGTGTTTTCTTAATCTATGATCAAACACCCTAGACATTTTATGACTAAGTACAGTAAATATCTTACAGATTGCTCTTTTAATAATAAATACATATTTAATAGCAGGGATTTATAATTAAATTCTAGGAACAGACAATGTATAAATTTGGGTACTTATATGGGGTATCCTCATACTAGACATTTACATTCATTATAAATAAAGGAAATTCCAGCTAATTCATTATGTATTGTTTGCAATCTGTTTTCAAATAAGCCAAACAAGAATATTTACAGATCACATTATCACTTGCATATTAAACAAACTGAAATATTTTTAAAGTGATATGCAGAATTAAAACATACATAAAGTTGAGAAAATCTCAGCTCGATTTGTCATTTATTGCTCTGTTGCTGAAACACAGCAATAAATTGTGTTCTCTCATAGAAACTAGGTGCTTGTCGCTCTGTCACCTGCTAGTGTGAATGAATGGTTGGGAGTATATTCCAGAACCCCTGAGGCTGCTTTAAAGTCATTCTCCATGGCCCTTCCAAAGTCCTACCATGCTCTGGATTTTGCTTCTATAACTGCCAAAAGCCTCAGTGTTTGTTTGTTTTTTTTTTTACCCGCCAGTAGCCATCCACTGAATCAGGAGTTCGCTGAGAGCACCAAGGCTTGGGTTGCCACCATAACAGGCACCAATAAATTTTGAAGACAGCATTATGAAGACATTTCCACAAGGTAGGTCCTCAACAGGGTTCATTCAGACTCAATAACACCTGCCTCCTCTGGCAAGTGTGAGAAATCCTCTCTTAGGTGACACTTGCAATCAATCCAAACAGCTTTTTCTGTCAGCCTTTCAGAGCAAACTTTCACTATACATTTAGGTCCATTTGGCAGTTTTCCCTGCCATGTAAACCCCATGTAATGCTATGTGACCACCAGATGGTGATGAGTTAACAGCTCAGCCACTCTCTTTACAAGAGTGACAAAGCTTATAACTGACAGTTGGCCCAAGGTACTCTGGTACCAAGTACACTTATGAGCAATCAAGTGTTCGAACATGATGTTTGTTATAGACAAACCATGACCAGGGCATAAGTCCAATAACATTTCACCACTTGGATTCTTGTAAACTATGATTCATGTAAACTATCAACTGTAAAAGTATTGTTATTTGTGACATTTCCATAAAGACTCACCAATGCCATATGTGACTTTAATCGGTTCAGTTTTGCAAAGCATGGCAACCCCACTGTAGCCCTCTTTATCTTCTGATCCTGCCCAGTACTTGTATGGATACTCAGGCATAGAGGTGATAGCATCTGGCAGAGCTTTCTCTGCACACTTTGTTTCCTGAAGACAAAGCACATCTGGAGCCTCCTGACGCACCCACTGTAAGAATAACAAAAATTAAACTTGATTGGCAAAATAATCTGAATTTAAAATACATCTATAACCTGTTAATTATTAGCCAGTACCCATGAAATTGGTGAATATTCTGAGTGAAACACATAACTAATACTAATAAATAATTAATAACTATTACTAAACATATTTTGGTCATAGTTTATATTTAGTAAATTAACTTTCATTAAACTTACATCAAGCCCATTTTTCTTAACCCAGGCACGAAGGCCATCCACATTCCAAGAGGTTATCTTCATGTTGGCAGCACGTCCATCCTTGCTTGTTAACTTATCTGGAGGATCTTCATAAAGGATTGGGGCCTCCGGTTCTTTTGCTTTCTTCCCTTTCTTTGCTGCAGGTTCTAAAAATTGTTAACAAAATTAGCATACATTCATTCATTTATCTTCTGTAACTGCTTCATCCTGTTCAGGGTGAAGGTGCATCTAGAACTTACCAGAGATCATTGGGCACAAAGAAAGAGAACACATTGGACAGGGCAATAGGGCATTACACACTCACAGCTATTGACACCTCTGAATACACAATCAACCTGTAGATGTTTTTTTGGACCGTGGGTGTTCCTCACTGACATGAGGAGGGATTTGAACACACAACCTCAGGACTCTGTGTGACAGTGACACTACTTGTTGTGCCACTGAAAACTAGGTGACATCTTGATCTACTTGGATGAAAACACAAAAGTCTGATGGATCCAGACAGACCCACATAGTCACTGTATAGAGCACTTACTGACATGATAAGGCACCGACTGACCCAAATGCAGTACAATATATTGCCAAAAGTACTTGCTCGTCTGCCTTTGTATGCTTAAGAAACTTGACTGACATCCCATTCTTAATCCATAGGCTTTAATTATGTCTACCCACCCTTTGCAACTATAACAGCTTCAACTCTTCTGGGAAGGCTTTCTGCAAATTTTAGGAATGGTTTTATGGAAAATTTGGACCATTCTTCCAGAAGCGCATTTGTGAGGTCAGACACATGTTGAAGGCCTGGCTCACAGTCTCCACTCTAATTCATCCCAAAGAGTCCTATCGGCTCTGGTTTGGAAGAACTCGACTGGCCTGCACAAACTCACACATCCATGACCTTTAGGACCTTGCAGCATAATCCACCAAACTTTACACTTGCCACAATGAAATCAGAGAATAACCGTTTTTCTGGCAACAAACAGACTCCATAAGTCCATAAGATTGCCAGACAGAGAAAGGTGATTTGTCACTAGCAAGGAAATTTCATGACTGGACTTGTTGCACTGGATGGAATTGGAATTATGGAATTGTTTGCATTCTCCTTCTAGTGTGTTGAGTCGGTATTAAACGCTACACTGTTACTACCTTGAAAAAGGTACCAAGCAGAGAGCCGGGAAATACGCACAAACTGGCTACTGGAGTACACTAGACAATTTACCTTTTAAACGGAGTACTCAGTTACATTTACATTAACTATATTTAGAAGTATACACAGACTGTTTACCTGCTCCGTTGTCGTTGCCCACATCTGCGGAGCTCTGTTCGTTCTTCTTGGCTCTCTTCGACATGTTCCTGATTCCTCTGATACTCCACGCAAAACGGACACACACACAAACACGAACACCTGAGAATGAAAGAAAGAGAAAGAACAGAAAAAAAATGAAAACTATCTAGCTGAAGATTCCTTTGTGTACCTGCAAGTGTTATACTAACCTTTAAAACACTCTTAACCATACTTCAGCGAAACAAATACCAAATGCTAACAGTAATATTTATATTGTCACGAATATCGGTCTGTTACAGTTAACAGTTGAAATACCTTTAAATCATGCATACCCTTTCGATCTCCAAACAGTTCTCTACTCTTTAAATGAATATAAACCCCACTGTGAGCTGCTGTGGCGGCATGAGCTAAAGCTACTTGCACACAGCGCCCTGAATGAATGAGTTACATAGACTCTAACGCAAAAGGTATGTCGACGGATAATGCATTATTAACAACATTGCATCAGACACGATCATGCAATCTTGCTTTTAATTTTCAAAACATAGTGTTCCTTACCGAGGAGCTCCACAACGGAGAAAAATAGAGGTAGAGCTGAGGATCCGTGCTTCACAACAATAGACCCACACACAGCCCTAAGAGTCAGTTCAATAAAGATTCAACTACGTCCATTAACAATCGGTGGAGACTTTAAAGTTGACTCGGAATCGACTCTGGACTCTGGGGATTCGAACAGCCGCACATGTTCCTCAACACAGAGCTCCCTGAATAGCGCCTGACCAAATCAACACCGAAAAGTAAATTAAAACCGCTGGCATCTATTCTGTTACATATATATTTATGCACATAAATATATGTAGGACAGGTGGCATATGTTATTATTTTGGCGTTGTCAAGTTAACACGTGGATTTTTTTGTTTTTGTTTAGGAATCAATGCGGGAGACCTACCTCACTGTTTTTATGGTCCTTTACCACGAGCAACGAGTGAGAGGCTGAACTGGTAAATTTAGCCACTTTATCATTAGAGCACTGCTTTTACTAAATATAAGATATGACAAAATTATTGTGAGTTTTTAATTTGTCGGATGCACTCTTTTAATTGAGGAGTGTGTTTATACTGTGTTATTTTTTTTGTATGACATAATACATATCATATGTAACATAAGCAGAGTGTTGGCTGATGCATTTCAGCTTTGAAATGAAGTGTTTCAAAGTCTCACACGGCCGGATTCAGATAGCCAGCGTTTCAAACGTCATAAACATAAGAAACCAATCCTGTCAACATGTGATGTTGGGCTTTCGAGCTGCAGTCAAATGGTGGGAGAATTAGTGGAGATTAAGGCAAAGACTAACTTAATATTCATACATCTGCTGGTACTGAATATATGTGTAGGTATTGGTGATATTATATTTATTTGTTCATTTGTTGTCTGTAACCACTTATCCAGTTGAGAGTCACTGTGGGTCCGGAGCCTATTGGAATCAATGGGCCCAAGGTGGGAATACACTCTGGAGGGGGTGCCAGTCTTCACAGGGCGACACATACTCACACATTCACTCACACACTCACACCTTTGGACACTTTTGAGTCGCCACTCCACCTACAACATGTGTTTTTTGACTGGGAGGAAACCCACGCGGACATGGGGAGAACACACCAAACTCCTCACAGACAGTCACCCGGAGCAGGACTCGAACCCACAACCTCCAGGTCCCTGAAGCTGTGTGACTGCGACACTACCTGCTGTGCTGCCCTTATATTTATTATTATTATTATTTATTTATTTATTTGTCACCTTGGAAATTGCTTCTAAACACTTTAACATACAGAGATGGTATTTAGTGGGGTTATGATGGGAGAAGTTTTAAATTTTAAATCAGTACCTGGCCTTAATAATACTGTACTCACGTGGCTGGATGTAATTAGATTCTCACATAAATGTTCCAACATTTGAAGTTTTATGCTGGATGAGCATGCCTCTACAATCTTTTTAACATATTGTTTATCTGGACTGTCTTTTGTTTAAAAACTGACAAATGGTGAATGGAGTATGGGCAAATGGACTCCAGTATGGGAGTATGGGCAAATTCTGTATGACAACAAGCGTGCTAATCATTAGAATCCACATACACTTGCTTTGAAAGTTTTTTCACTGGAGAGAAACAAACTAAACTGTTGTTGCAGTGGTTGTGTTAGGAATCAGGGTTTGGGATGTCTACGCTTATTTACCATCTCAAATGTGCAGTGAACCGAATCATGTTGTTATGTAACGTGAAAATTATCAGAACTATTTTGTTTAAAGAATATGCTTTTTCCAGGTGCTGTCTTCTGTTGGACCCCACACATTTAACATACATTTAAAAACCGTTTCAGCACTATCCTAACTTTTATAACTTTTTCATGTACTAACACTGGGAGGTAGTTTTTTAGAGGCATTTCATATTTGTGGTTCTTTTGCACAACACTGTTGTGACAAGTGTGTACTCAAAGTTTCTTAAAAGTATTTCACATCAGATAACTCTAAATGACATTACTGAAAAAAAAATTACACATTTTGAAAAGGAAAATAGAGATTTCACCTTTTTTAGTCTGTTGTTGTTTTCAATATACTCTCGTTGCAAAAGTAAACTGTAATATTGGTAACTGAATAATTCACGTTCTGTTCAACAGCAGTCATGACTGTGGTCATTGGGTTTGAAGGCAGTGCCAATAAGATTGGTATAGGCATCGTGAGGGATGGAGAAGTCCTGTCAAACCCTCGACGTACCTATATCACTCCACCTGGTCATGGTAAGATGGAATTTCACATTTATCATAATCATCATTGATTTAATTAGAGAGACATGCTTATGGCTGAATAATACTGCATAGTAGAAGTTTAATCATCAGAAGAATATATATTTATTAGTGAGAGCTGACTTTAATGGACAGTTGATTCTCAGAAAAAGAATCTTGACATCTTACATTTCTGTCTAGGTTTCCTTCCGAGTGAAACAGCTAAACATCATCGTGGTGCTATTCTTACTGTGCTCAGAGAGGCACTTGATGAAGCCGGATTAAAACCTGCAGATATCGACTGTGTAGCATATACCAAAGGTGAACTTCCAAATATAGATTTTTTTTCAATTTGGCTATAACTATGAATTTTGTTACAGAAGTATGCAGATAAATTTTGTAATTAGTGAATAGGTTTGTTTAATTGTGCACTTATCACTGACACAATTTAGCACACATACATCCCATAGAAAAGCACTATGAATATGTCAGTGGATCATCATGCCCAATGGCAAGTTTAGGCTAGAGGTGGGTAACGACATCCAGAATTGGACTGTGGAGCAGTAGGACCATGTTCTCTATGATCCAGAGCTGATCATCCATTATGCTCTTGAGGTTGAATTCAACCAGATCCATACAGAAATGTTCTAACATTTAATTTAACTCTTACTACAGCAAAGTGTATAAACTCCCTGTTAATACCTTGAGAGGATTTCTGGATATGTTTTATGTTTTCTGGATATGCCTATAGTGTACATAGGAACTAAGTTGATGGTTTAAAAAAAAAAAGTTTTGTTTTTTTTTGTTTGTGTTACTGGTATTGAGATGCAGTGCTAGTTTGCTGGCCAAAGCATGAACCTGGCTCTAAGACTTATAATATCTCTCTATAAATATTCAAACAAAGTCTTCTTGCTTTTTCTTATTTTTCCTACTTTCCTCATCTTACCTGATTTTACAGGGCCAGGTATGGGAGCCCCTCTGGTTACTGTAGCCTTGGTGGCCAGGACAGTTGCCCAACTATGGGGAAAACCTTTGGTTGGTGTGAACCACTGCATTGGACACATTGAAATGGGCCGACTCATCACTGGTGCTAACAACCCTACTGTGCTGTACGTCAGTGGTGGCAACACTCAGGTGAGCCCTCGAAACTCTACTTCTCAAGAGTTGTTCCTTCTTGTTCTGCATGGCTCATGCACAAGCATGAAAAGTAATTTGTTTGATAGATGGTATGTTTCGAGGCTAAAAGGTAGACATCACATGTTAGCAACCTTCATTGAACTTTCAAGGTTGAGTTGAGGTTTTACCTCCTTTCTCCATAGGTTATTGCTTATTCTGAAAGACGTTACAGAATATTTGGAGAAACAATAGATATTGCAGTGGGAAACTGCCTGGACCGCTTTGCAAGAGTCATAAAGGTCAGCATGTTTTCTTTCCCTTAGGTATTTTTTTATTTATTTATTTATTTTTTTATTTTTTATTTTTTTTGGCATGGACTAGAAATATGCCTTTATATGTATTCTTCCTACAGATTTCTAATGATCCTAGTCCAGGCTACAACATTGAACAAATGGCAAAGAAGTAAGTATTGATATCATAAGATAAAAGTACATATCACTCTTTTTGGCAGAATTCTCAGTGTTTTTTGGTAGAATTCTCAGTCTTGCCCAGAGTGGAGCAGTTTTGGCTTTGATGCAGAGGTGTAAGCATAGACTAAAGTTAGTGAGACACTGCTGCGCTCAGTTTAGCATTAGATATCACAATTACCGGGGGACATTTCTGTTCTATATGCGATAATGTAAGTTATAGTTTACATCATACATATTAAATCTTCCTACAATTGTGGCTTATTCCAACAATGGAGCATTCTTCATTCTCACTGCATTTAGCAACTTCTTATATCATTTTCATGTGCCAGATATTGACTGTACTCTTTTACAAATAAACAGGGGGTATGTTTATTTTGAAACATAGCCATTAAACAAATATATTATTTAAAAATAACTTCATCAAAGAATCAGATGATTTTGAACATTTGAATGTCACACAAGAAATCATGATTACAAGTCAATCAAAGATTGTGGGAAATAAGACATCTTACAAGAATTCATAAAATGAAGCAGACATCATATAAACATATTAATGCTTCATGAACAGCTATTTAACAGGTGTGTAAAATAAATATACAATATACATGATTAAGAGACTATATTTTCATTGTCACAAACCTGTCAAATCATTTTGAGCAGTGCTGGGAAATTCTCTGTGCTTCTGGCTTATACTGAGCTGTTTCTTTAAACAATTGCAGCACAGTGCTTTGGGTCACAGCTTTATCACATCATTTTTAGCATTGCTGTGGACAAATGTTTATTTCTAAACTACCAAGAATTTGTTAAACTTGTGGATCAAATGACAGAAAGTCCATTCTCTCCAGAAGAGAACCTGGACTGTGTTTTTCTGTTTCGTTTTTTGATTATCTCAGCTTGTAGTTTGCAATTTGTTTTCAAGGCAGAGCTTTATCTCTGCTTGCCTTGAAGCTTTGCTTTCTCATCAAAACATAATGTAAATGGAAGAATTGAATAGACCTTTGCAGCAGAAGTTAGTTATCATGGGAGCAAGAAATTTCAGAACAAGGCAATCTGCTTGTTTAAAGTATATTGCGTATTGCTTTGGATTTACAATTTTAATATTATTATGATGGGTAAAATTTTATTTAAAAGGAGCTTTAATTATGATTTATTGAAACACTTACTGTTTTTAGGGGCAAGCAGTATGTTGAGCTTCCATACACAGTGAAAGGAATGGATGTTTCTTTCTCTGGGATTTTATCATACATAGAGGTAACATTGTGTATTAATATTAAATATAAAATTGAATTATGATTAGGTCAGTGTAGGACAGTTAACAGTTTATATGTATACAGATTCAAAATAGTAATTGTTTTTTGGGAAATGTATAAAAAATAAAAATAAAAACGGCACAAATACGGCCCAGACTAAAATCTATATTTAAAGGCCAGTATTAGGACATGGACAGAGTCAGCTACGGTATTTGTTTTCTTGTTTTTATGTTTAGGAGGCAGCAAACAAGATGTTAAGCACAGGGCAGTGTACAGCAGAGGACCTGTGCTTTTCCCTGCAGGTAAGGAATGAAGTCATATTATTAACAAATGTATTCTATACAACAGTGTGAAATTATTTTTGTATGCATTTTTCATTAATGACAATCATTTTGAAAAGCCTTCTCTGGTCTGTAGGAGACAGTATTCTCTATGCTGGTGGAGATTACAGAACGGGCTATGGCTCACTGTGGCTCTCAAGAAGTGCTCATCGTGGGTGGAGTAGGCTGTAAGTGACAGGTTAAACCCATAGACTATTGTGTTCCAAATGTATCTATAGTGAAATAACTCCTTAACCTACATGGTGATTGTTTATTTATTAGTCTTAGGCAGAAAGTAATAAAGTTTTATATTTCTGCAATTTTTACATGATAAACAAGTTTAAAGCAAAGTATTTATAATTTATATAATAATATGAGCACCTCTCTATATTTTAAAATATTTATAGGTAATTTATTAAATAGGTTATGTATGTAATTAATGTAAGAAAGCATGACACTAAATGTTACGGTTGAAAGTACTGTCATTGGTAACACTCATCTAGTGGATGAGTGGTCATGCACATGTTTTTTAAGTGTTATATACACACTTAAAAAACATGGTTCTTCAATTTTTTTTTTAGAATATGGTTCTATATGGACTCTGGAAACCTTTGCATTATGTCAGAGATATTAAAATTAATGGAGAATCTCCTGTAGATGGGTTCTTCTACTAATGCATACTTGATAGCATAACTGCAGTATGTGTCTGTGGTGCAACCAATATTGTGTCTCACTATTTTTAAACTAACCTAACCTAAGGTTTACTAAGGATAAGGCTTTTTAAGGATGGTTCTTTACACCTAAATCTACGATTGGTTAAACCTTCACCTGGTGCAACTTGTATCAGCTCCTCTGACCATACATGAGTACTTAGTGTAGCTATACGGTTACAAACTGTAGTCCACTATTTTCTTATCCCCATTTCACCCTGTCCTTCAATGATCGGGCCCAACACAGAGCAGATATGATTTAGAAGGTGGATCATTATCAGTGCTGTTGTGCTGGTTTGAGTGGATCAGATACAGCAGTGCTGCTGGAATTTTTTTTTTCTTTTCTTTTAACACTGTGTCCACACACTGTCCACTCTGTTAGGCACACCTACCTCATTGGTCTAACTTATGGATATAAAGTCAGAGACAGTATCTCATCTGTTGCTGCACAGTTTGTGTTGGTTGTCCTCTAGTTCTTTATTGGTGGACACAGGACACCGTTGGCTGGGTATTTTTGGTTGGTGGTCTATTCTCTGTCCAACAGTGACACTGAGCAGTTTCAAAGCTCTAGCAGCACTGCTTTGTCTGATCGACTCATACCAGCACATAAAAAACAAACATATCACCACCACATCATTGTCACTGCAGCGCTGAGGAAGATCTACCACCCAAATCATATATGCTCTGTGGGGTGTCCTGTGGGTGTCCTGACCATAATCACACAGGTGGACTATAGTCAGTATTTGTAGAACTATAAAGTGCTCATGTGTGGTCAGTGAAGCTGACAAAATGGAAAATGAGTGTAGATACAAGGTAGGTGTTCCTAATCCAGTTATTGTTCATTCATTCATTCATTATCTGTAACCGCTTATCCAATTCAGGGTCGCAGTGGGTCCAGAGCCTACCTGGAATCATTGGGCGCAAGGCGGGAATACACCCTGGAGCGGGCGCCAGTCCTTCACAGGGCAACACAGACACACACACATTCACTCACACACTCACACCTACGGACACTTTTGAGTCGCCAATCCACCTACTAATGTGTGTTTTTGGACTGTGGGAGGAAACCGGAGCACCCGGAGGAAACCCACGCGGACACGGGGAGAACACACCAACTCCTCACAGACAGTCACCCGGAGCGGGAATCGAATCCACAACCTCCAGGTCCCTGGAGCTGTGTGACTGCGACACTACTGTTTGTTTATTTTTTAGTTTTTACATTAAATCTGTCTTCAAACAACTCCAGTAATTAAAATGTAACACAAAATATTTAGTACAAGTAAAGGTACACACTATAACTAAATTCCCATTTATTTTCATTTATCTCAGTTACCCATGATATACACATGGATTTATATCTTTGCTTGTTCAGTAAGTGAGTTGCTGTGTGCATCCACACATAGGTAACCTCCGTCTGCAGGAGATGATGGGTGTGATGTGTGAGGAAAGAGGCGCCCGTCTCTTTGCCACAGATGAGAGGTGAGTTAGAGTTAATTTGCTCTGAATTAGTGGTGTACTATTACTATGTGCCTTAAAATTCACTGCTACATTTGGGCCATTACAAGACATGACTTATATTCTAGACCTGATTTCTAGATTCTGCATTGACAATGGAGCAATGATTGCACAGGCTGGCTGGGAAATGTTTCGTGTGGGTCAGATAACAGAGCTCCCTGACTCCTGGATAACACAAAGGTTCAGTTTTTCACCATAAAAGCGACTGTCCAAAAGCTTTCAGTTTCTGCTCTGCTGATTCAGAAATTGTATCATGTATCATTCATTCATTCATTCATTCATTATCTGTAACCGCTTATCCAATTCAGGGTCGCGGTGGGTCCAGAGCCTACCTGGAATCATTGGGCGCAAGGCAGGAATACACTCTGGAGGGGGCGCCAGTCCTTCACAGGGCAACACAGACACACACACACATTCACTCACACCTACGGACAGTTTTGTTTTTTTTTTTTTTGTTTTTTTTGAGTCGCCAATCCACCTGCAACGTGTGTTTTTGGACTGTGGGAGGAAACCGGAGCACCTGGAGGAAACCCACGTGGACACGGGGAGAACACACCAACTCCTCACAGACAGTCACCCGGAGCGGGAATCGAACTCACAACCTCCAGGTCCCTGGAGCTGTGTGACTGCGACACTACCTGCTGCGCCACCGTGCCACCCATCATGTATCATATTCATAATATTTTTTGTTTGTTTGTTATGAAAATAGCTGTTTAATATTCATTCAGTATTAATAACATTTGGGAACAATATGCTAAATAATTCACATACACTATATGTTGATTGTACATACAAATCATATAATTAATAGTAGACA
Organism: Hoplias malabaricus; assembly: GCF_029633855.1. Lineage (NCBI taxonomy): Eukaryota > Metazoa > Chordata > Actinopteri > Characiformes > Erythrinidae > Hoplias > Hoplias malabaricus. The sequence goes on from NC_089803.1 coordinate 40,272,668, forward strand.
AATGGGGAGTTTTAACATTTTCCTGCAATAATATCTTCTGGTTTTATGGTGAGGCTTTACACCAGATTATGGTAAATATCTGTGAGGATTTGACTTTGTCCAACCACAATAGCACTACTAAGATCAGGTACTGATGTTGGGGAAGTAGTTCAGGATTACAAATACCTGAGTATGCAGTTCCACTATTCCAGTGTCCAGTGCTGGGAGGAGGTATATACCTCTGCAGCCGATTCTTGGCATTGGGCACCATGATATAGTGCTTGTATGTGATTGCTCAGCAACACCCCATTCTATTAGCAATGCTTTTCTATGGATATTGTACAAGCTAGATGTGCACAACTGAATGGAACAAAATGGATTGTCCCAAAGTAATTACTAAGAATGCTGAATGCTGTCTTATAAGCTTTAAACAATTTTAAATTAGTTTTAAATTATATTAAACATGATTGAAAAGTGAGTCCTGCTCCACTTGACTGTCCGTGAGGAGTTTGGTGTGTTCTCCCCTTGTCCGTGTGGGTTTCCTCCGAGTGCACCTATTTCCTTCTAGGTCCAAAAACACACATTGGTAGGTGGATTGGTGACTCAAAAGTGTTCATAGGTGTGAGTGTGTGTCGCCCTGTGAAGGACTTGCACACCCTCCAGGGTGTGATCCTGCCTTGCGTCCAGTGATTCTGTATGGGCTCTGTACCTACCGCAACCTTGAACTGGATAAGCGGTTATAATGAATGAATGAATGGTTGAAAATTGGGTTTGACATAACTGTGACTTGCTCAATAAGATCACATGCTGGGTTCATATAACTAGCAGTAATAATTTGTGAGATTTTTACCATACTTAGGTTAAGTATGTGTGCCAAAGCAAAGGTTTTTTTCTGTGAGATTAATAAAGGCTGTTTTAACACTGTTAATACATTTTTAACATTTATCATCTGTATGGTTTCATTTTTTTGACAGATACAGGACAGATGAAGTAGAAGTCACATGGAGAGACTGATCTATTACAAACTGAAACATCTACTTTCAAATCCAAGTTAAAAATAAAAAGAAAAAAATCCTGATAATTCCACATGGATTTATATGGCTGTTTTTTTCACTGTCACATCATGCATCCATCTTGAACTGGCCCAAAAGATTAACCGGCAAATGTATTTTTTGTAAATTAAATAACTGGTAATGCTGTTTAATAATTTAACAGCAACTAAAGGCTTTGTGATGGGAGTCTGATTTTTGTATCCCCATTGGAATGGTAGTCACTGTGTGTTTAGTAAAAAACACTGTCATGTCATATTGCAGCATGAAAAGTTGTGAACACTTGCTCCTTCAACATTACTTCTTAAATGAAGGTCATCGGGAGGTAGTTTGCTTCTGTTTGCTGCAGAAATAATATGTACTCTTCTAGAAACATGGCTGGCAGGACAATTGCATTAGGCCATAATAGCATCTGTAAGACCAGGGACTAGTGGTGAGTGAGTAGTTCTAGATAACAGATGCCAGAGAACGTAGTTTCATCAATCATAAATTTCAAATCATCGCAGAAGTATTAAACAATGCTCCATTCCTACTCCATAGCCCAATATTGGGGTCTTTATACCCCTTTAACCCATGCTTGGCATTGAGCCTAGTGACCTTCTGCTAATGTGTAGCTGACACTGCGAACATTTACATGGTGCAATTACATTGCGAACATTTCTATGGTGATTATTCAAGCAGTGCTCGAACAGTTGAACATTTGTGTCTACACAAATTTGAAGTTGCTGAATTCACTAATTGAAACTGGAGACTGTGATTGAAATAGAGTTTGTATTGTATTTCTTTAAATATTCCTTACATCCTAATAACAATCAATAAAATAATCACACAGCTCCAGGGACCTGGAGGTTGTGGGTTTGATTCTCGCTCTGGGAGACTGTGAGGAGTTTGGTGTGTTCTCCCAGTGTCCGCATGGGTTTCCTCCAGGTGCTCCGGTTTCCACCCACAGTCCAAAAACACACATTGGTAGGTGGATTGGCAGCTCAAAAGTGACCGTAGGTGTGAGTGTGTGTGTTGCCCTGTGAAGGACTGGCGTATCCACGGTGTATTCCCTCCTTGCGCCCAATGATTCCAGGTAGGCTCTGGACCCATGGTGACCCTGAATTGGATAAACGGTTGCAGATAATGGATTTTACCGCCATATGACTGTAAAAACCCAGTCCCAAACAAAATAACAAGCCTAGCTGTGTTCTTCCTGTGTCCGCGTGGGTTTCCTCCAGGTGCTCCAGATTCCTCCCACAGTCCAAAAACACACGTTGGTAGGTGGACTGCCAACTCATAAGTGTTCATAGGTGTGAATGTGTGTTGAAATGTGATTATTGGAACTTTAAAGTAATGGGATTGTTAAGTGTGGACTTGAACATGTATTTAGCATTTTACACAGCATATGTTCACAACGCCAGGCTGAAGTCATTGATTTTTTTTTTGTATAATGCGACAGACTTTTTTTTCAAGGCTGCGTGGACTTTAGTCATTCAGTTAGTCCTAGAACAAATACAAATCTGATTTGTGGGCATGGGACATGAATATAAAGTCAGATCAGATTCTGTGCGTCGTTTTACCTGCACATATGCACTTAATGCTGTCATCATCATCCAGTACTGGCAACGTCATGCAGGCTACATCTCAAATGGCTTTATGCTTTACAGCTTCTGAACCAAATGTTAGAGGAGCCATGTAGGTGATCGTTCAATATATACAGATTCATGTTACACACATTGGGCAGTACTTTAGTGTAAAAGCCATTATTTAGAAACTTACATCTTGCACCACACAAAGGCTTTTGGACCCATTTCTGACAGAAATGCCTAAATGTGTACATGCATTCTGTCTCAGGGACAGATTCGTTCACATTACAGATACAGGTCACTTGCTTTTATGAATATGAACCCTCAGTATACCAGAATATATTTTTTGTGCACACAAAATTAAACAAATCTTCAAAAGAGAACTTTATTTTAAATTTGCTTTTATTATGCAACTGTTCCGTTACAGCTTTAAATGTGTTCCTGTGCTCCCCTTAAAAACTCCCTGTTATGTTTGATAACCAGGGTGGAAAATATTTTAAAAAAAAAGAAAAAAAAAAAAAAAAAACAACAAACATGGTTGGTGTGGTTAAATTTAGTTGTAAAAAATGGACAGATTTAAGGAACATTTAAAATCTACATAAAAACACAAGATCTAAATTTGGAGAATTATAAATTTGGAAAATTATGATTTTGGAGAACTGTAAAAACAGAAGTGTTCTCAGAAATGATAAAAATTTTTCCACACCAAGGCTTGATTTTAAGGCAACCACACATTCAAGACATCATTTATTTCTTCACGTAGGTGGGGAGTTAGGGGTGGACGTGAGTGCAAAGAGTAGACAGTGTGGGAAGAACAACCTGAGTGTCATGTAAATTTGACAAGCAGAAAAAGAATTTGTATATATAGAGATAGAGACAGTTAGTCGATCAGTCGCAGATCTATGCGATGCTGAAACTACAAAGAGTCCTTGAACCAGACGACATCTCCAGGGTCTGAAAAACCAAAAACACAAATGTGAGAAACATTCAAAACTAATACTAACTCAACTGTAATAAAAGACCATTTCTAATCATAAATTTGAAAGTGTTTTTATAATAATGTTCCTTGAGGCCCACTGTCCATGTCAGTGTTAATGTACTTTATCACAATCATTCAGTACCAAGGTTTGAGCTGAATTGGATCAGGTTGTTAGGAGTAGCAAAAAAAAAACTGCAGCGGGAATCTAAGACAAGGCTTAGCAAATACAGTAACTGAAAACTCCACCTCAGCTGTTCAGAGATCAGCCTATAGTTACCAAACTCTGAAACACCATACTAGTTTTGTTCAAATATATAAATGAATTTGTTTTCAGGCATGGTGACTCATTGGCCCAAACAGCTGATCCCAATCAATAAGAGTTGGTAATTGCTTAAAAACTGGATCATCAAGTCTATCTGGGAATAGTTTATATGCCAAATAATGCATTCCTACCTTGTTTCTGTTTCTGCAATATTGCACTCCATTCTAGAAATATAAAAATACATATTCAAAAAGTGTTAACACATTCAAACAGCAGTTTTAAAAATGTTCCTAATAAAGAACACTTTTAGGACAGTAAAAAAAATTGAGATGGTTAATCAAATTCTATTGTGTTGATGAACTGTTGAATTTTAAATATTTTACACTGAATGCTCTAGTTGAGTGAAAATGAAAATAAAATTAAAGCTGTGAATTGTTGCACACCCAAAATATAAGATTAGTGCAATCTTACCTCGTGTATGATACTTCACAGCTTCCTCCAGATGTGGACAACTAAGCAGCAGTTCTTCAGAATTTGCAGATTCTACTGAGAAGTGGATTTGTGAAGACATAAAGGAAGGTGGGGGTGAAATTTCAGTGGTCATCTCTCCAGCAACCGGGTGTGAGGTTGCAGTTGGACTCATCTCTGCTGTGCCTTGAGGTGCAACTGAATCTAAAATTTCTGCTGTTGGACAATTGCTGATGAAACTGAGCCCCCACTGGTTCTCTAGAAGCACCTTGATACCTGGAGGTTCTTCCACTACTCCTCCAGATCCACCTGATTTCACTTTAGCAGCGTAGCTGATTTCAGGCTGCAGCTTCGCGGGGCTGTCCTTCACTGGGAAGGCAGGTGGGGGTTTAAGAGACGACAAAGTGTTTCCCACACACCGCTCCTTCAGTGGGTCCGTCTTGGCTGATCTGAGGGCACGAGAGCTTCTGTATGCTCTGTTGTCCGTCCGCTGCTCCCTGTGCAAGCTAGAAATGAAAACTTGCGTGTGGCCAGTCCTTTGTGTCAAGCTCTCATTAGAGCTGCTTAATGAAGTTTGACGGGTGGACCGTTTGTCCACTCCAGCTGCACAGCCTCCTCCTCCTCCTCCACCACAGCTGCCAGAGCCAGGAGAAAGGCGCCGGTTCCGGATGTGTGGCTCCGGTTTAGGAGCCGAAACGAGCACAGCTGGGTCACACAGGGAGTCAGACTCACACACAGCATTATTCGCCACCCATGTACCTGACAGAAAAGGATGCAATTAAAGTCTCCATTAATTACATATAAGGGATAGCTGAGGCTAATCTATTTTTACAAAGCAATTATAATAAAAACAAAGTCCAAAGAGTCATAGCCAGTCATAACCAGCTCCATGATCAATTAACAGGACATATGTTATCTGCTAGCTTCAATAAATATGTATAGTAATTTCCTATAATGGAAATACGATCATTTTACAAAACCACGCAATAAATTCAGGAGCTGAAAATTGATGATTACTAGGCCTGAACGGTTTTGGGATTTTTTTTATTTTCTGACCAATGTGGCTATAAACCTTCATATATTCATATATTTCGTTGAGGCAGAAACATTATAGAAGTGTGAACATTAGGCCTATGTCCTGGTTTTCTCTTCCAGAGTCGTTTTGATCTGGCCTTAGGAATAGATTTTCCGCGACGACGAAATTTAAACTGCGTTTGTGAAACTAGCCGCGTTGGGCAGTGAAGTGCATTTTAAAACGTTCATTCAACACGTCCATCTCACCAATAGCAGAAAAACAAATTTTAGACAACGCTTATTTTGTGTAACCGTGTATTATTTACTTCGCGAGAGTCAGCTAAGTAGCTAAGTGAGCTAACAACTTCGGTGGACTGTTTTAGCTTGACAACGCTAAGTCTTAACGACGTCTAGCAACAAAAACCTGACGCTGGGACTGGCTCGTTATTTTCCGTTCCACCTTAAATGTTTCCGCACTTGCACTCTGGCGCCCTAAAACCAACGGCTGCACCATTTAAGGTGGACCAGAAAATTCAAACACAAAGATGTTCAAACACGACTCGCCCGAGCTGAAACAAAACAAACGTTAGCGGGATGTCTGCGGGCTGTCCGCTGGGGTGACAGTGATCGGTGCTGAAGCGCCTCGTCGGAAAAAAGGACAGCACGCTTTCGTAAGGAAAGTTTCCTAAGAGTTCAGCTCAGCGCGGTTTACTCGGCCCGAACAAACTCCCTCAGACACGGATTAAAGAGGACATTAGACCTGTCTCCCCTTAGCGCTCAGAGCTCTGCCTCACCTGGTTTGATGTGCATATCGGTGGGTTAATCTCCGGGCTGATCTGAATGTTGATAGGGGGTTTTATTTGTGGAGAGACGGCGTGTGTGAGAGCTGAGTCTGAGGCGGCGGGTGGAAGTAGATTCTCGTAAGTTCCGCGGGTGGAGGCGCCAACAGACAGACCACCTCACCAGCGCCGCCCTCAGGGGCTCTGACTCTACACTAGTGTGCAACAAACAGACGTGGCTTTCCCTACAGACTATCAGCGCTGCATTTCAAATACACTATATTGACAAAAGTATTCACTCATCCATTCTAATAATTGAATCCATGTGTTTCAGTCGCCTCCACGGCTATGGAGAAACCAAGAACCTAGCCATACAGACTGCTTCTACAAACATTTGTGAAAGACTGGGTGAATTCGGGATCTCAGTGAATTCCAGTGGTACGGTGATAGGATGCCACCTGTGCAACGAGTCCAGTCGTGAAATTTCCTTACCAATGTATAAATCCAGGAAAAATAACGCGAACTTTATTATTAAAATATAGGCACACACTGAATAATCACTGGATTAGGAACACCTACCTCGTGTCTACACGCATTGTTCTCATCCCCATTTTTCCCTGTTCTTCAGTGACCAGGATGTACAGATATTTGATTCATATGATATTCAATTTAGCTGCTTCTTTTTAGCTACTTTTGATTTTCTATTCTGTGTGTAACCCCAGAACACAGGTTTTGCAGAACATTGGTGGGCAACAGCCATTGTGGAGAGCCATTGTGACCTGGTATCTTCCATTTTTTATCAGTCAGAACATAGCATAACATTGCCACTTGCTTCCCCATTTGGTAATTTGGAGGTTGTAAAATTCAAATACTGCTATACTTATTTCAAATTTCATATGGTGGTACCTAGCAGAAAATGGCTACTTATATGTGATGGCATAAAACGCTGGTGCCAAACAACAAATATGTGTGACTTTTAACAATCTCTCTCTCTCTCTCTCTCTCTCTCTCTCTTTCTCTCTCTCTCTGTGTATATCTCACTATCACAGAATGAACATGTATGGTAGAGGAAGAGCAATGGGAGATATTCAACTAATGTTTGTAAACCTGGGAATGCAGGGAGTTGCTCAGGATATCCCTGCCCCCAAAGCTCCCCATGGGACAATGTAGCTTGTGTTGTTGTGACAGTGTTTTCACTGAAATTCGGGCTTGAACATTACATCAACCAGAGTTTGATTGTGTAACAGAGCTGCCTGTCAGCATATCATGTCTCATTTTTCAGTGACAGAAATGAAAAGTACCACACAGCATGTACAAACCCAATTTGTAAACATTGAGACATTTTGTAAAATACAATTCAAACAAGAATATCTGATTATTTAATTCTCCTAAACATTTACTTAATTGAGCAATCCAGAGCAATCTCAGTCTGTATAGGGCAAGGCTCCTGCTGAAACAACAAGAAATTTCTTTTTAATGTGCATGAATTTATAGAGTCATTAGGAAGCATTACATGATAAACTATAATACAATTTTCACAAATATAACCACATGGGCTCTGGAGCTCTTCGGAAAATTCTTGCTACTTACAACAGTTCACTGCTTCTGTAAGAAATGTATCATGAAAGTTTTATGCAGAAATACAGATTGTTAACAGTGAAAGGTGCAAATGCCAACATCTGCCATGGTGTGGGGTTACATATGTGTATCTCAGAATACCTGGTGAACATTTGAACCATTTGAAGCTCAGCCCCTGCAAGACTGAGCTACTTTACACTGTGGGAACTACTCTATGACCTGATATTTTCCTATAAGAGCTCTCTAGTCATTCTGTCTGAAGATGCACACAGCTAAGAAGTAACTTTTGATGCCCAGTTATTGTTCTTGACATATATTTTGAACCAGACACATCCATGAAGGTTTCTCATGTACAGCTTATGATCAATTGATATCTTTTTTCTCTTCAGGAGGCAACCAATTTACTAGTTCACTCTCTCAACTACTGCAACTTGATCCTTGTTGGATGTCTTCAGTGGGCCATCCAGCCATTTCAGCTCATCCAGAAAGTGATGACATGGCTGGTCTTCAATTGTGCAACTTTCTTTAAGGTCATTTCATTGCTGCGTTCCCTTCACTGACTTCCAGTAGATGTATGCATTCAATCTAAAACCTAGAAAGCCAAGTATGGACCAGCTCCACCCTTTATGATGGCAATGGTCAACACCCAATTTGAGCCTCAAGTGCTTTATGCATCACAGCTTAAATGGCTCGGCTTGAACCATCATCTTTAAAGTCACATGGGAGACAAACATCAAGATTCTTCTCTGCCCAGGCTTCCAGATGATTGAATGAACTTCCAGTGGCTATACATACAACAGCATGTGTAAAGGTACCACTGGTGTGGAGGTGTATATTTAGATTTTAGAGAGACTCCCATCCAAGTGGCATCGTTTCCAGGGAAGACAATGGCAATCACATACTGCTGAGTAGCTGATGGATTTTGCATTTCTACAACATGCAAAAATAATTCCAATTGCAAAACTACAACAAAACAACTGATTACACACTGTAATTAAAAGGAAACCTGATATAGGTCAATTAAATCAAGCTTCAATGGGATAATCATTGTTTTCAAACTACGTATGTTAATTTCACCATTGTATACACAATTCCGTGTGTTATATAAGAAAAAAAAATTATGTTTCCATGTCCAGATACAAAACACAGTGGTTTGATACAGTGCCTGTTTCCATTATTCATTCATTCATTATCTGTAATCGCTTATCCAGTTCAGGGTCATGGCCTGTTTCCACCATGCAACAGCTAATGAAGTATGGGTTCAAACTAATCCAAGATTCATTTTATTACACCAGGCCCATATGTGCCATTCATCAATCCATCACAGGGCATCCCTATTTTCCCCCATGTTTTCTCACATTGGAGAACTGACTGAAATATACAAAAATTACTTTATTATTCTACACAGTTATGTTCATTATACATAGACTAGGCAACGTTTAACATGTAGGCTTCTTTGGTATATGTTTACAACTAAATATTCCCACTCTCAGAGTGACAGCCGTGTTTTCAGTTTCTGCCATCAGTGTGAAGAACCTCATTTGTGTATTTATATGATCAGCGTAATATGATTTATTGAATTTTGGTGTGGATACTTCATATGTATATCATTGATGTCCAATGAAAAATATGTGTCCCCATTTTATTTGTTATTGTATTTTATTTGCCCCATTTTATCTAGGTTTACTACATCATTTGAATATACATACATATTATGTGTCCTTCACATTGTGTGGAAATTCCATGCTGAATGGACCAATAGAAATGTTTAAAAATTAAATGGAATAAAATATTTTTACAAAGATTTTATCCTTCTCCTGTAAAATTGCTATTTTGGTGATACAGTGCCTTGTAAAAGTATTCACCCTCTTGGCTTTTTACCTATTTTGTTACATTATAGCCTGTATTTAAATTTTTGTTTTCCCAATCTGAATTGTATGTAGGGCGGCACGGTGGTGCAGCAGGTAGTGTTGCAGTCACACAGCTCCAGGGACCTGGAGGTTGTGGGTTCGATTCCAAAGTGTCCGTAGGTGTGAGTGAATGTGTGTGTGACTGTGTTGCCCTGTGTAGGACTGGCGCCCCCTCCAGGGTGTATTCCCGCCTTACGCCCAATGATTCCAGGTAGGCTCTGGACCTACCGCGACCCTGAACTGGATAAGCGGTTACAGATACTGAATGAATGAATGAACTGTATGTGATACATCTAAACAAAATATTGTTAGATGGTGAAATGAAATTATATAGGGGTGGCATGGTGGCGCAGCATATATATATAAAATTAGGAATAATAAAATAAAAAAGGAATAAAAAACAGAAAAATTACATGAAATAAAAAAATATGCCATTTGCTATGAAGCCCCTTGGAAGTTCTGGTGCAACTAATTACTTTCAGAAGTCAAATGCTTACTGAAATGAAGTCTACCTGTGTACAATCTAAGTGTCACATGATCTGTCAATATATAAACACCTTTTCTGAAAGGCCTCAGAGGCTGCAACACCATTAAGCAAGAGACACCACCAACCAAACAATACCATGAAGACCAAGGAGATGTCCAAACATGTCAGGGACAAAATTGTTGAGAAGCACATGTAAGGGTTGGGTTATAAAAAATATCCAAATGTCTGATGATCCCTGGAGCATCATCAAATGGAAAGAACATGGTACCACAACAAACCAGCCAAAAGTGGGCCGACCACCCGAGAGGCAGCACAGAGACCAAAATAGCTGAAGCAGTTTTGCCTTGAGGAATGGAAAGGGATAAAGGGAAATCCCAATGGCAATTTGTAGACATGTTCTGTAAACGAAATGATGCAAACCCTCAAATAATCCATTTTAACTCCAGCTTGTGAAGTTGCAAAAGACAAAAAATGCCACCCGTGCAACAAGTCCAGTCCAATGCTACCAAATACCTGACAGTCTGTGAAATTGCCACTGTCAGTGGTATTATAGCAAATTGCAAGTGATTGGGAATGACAGCAACTCAGTCATAAAGTGGTCGGCCATGTAAAATGACTGAGCAGGGTCAGCGGATGCTCAGGCATAGCGTTATGGACATCCAGACTTCATGTGGCCTTAAGATTAGCTCAAAAGTGGGGGCGGCACAGTGGCGCAGCAGGTAGTGTTGCAGTCACACAGCTCCAGGAGGTTGTGGGTTCGATTCCCACTCCGGGTAACTGTCTGTGAGGAGTTGGTGTGTTCTCCCCGTGTCCGTGTGTCACAGTCAAAAAACACATGTTGGTAGGTGGATTGGCGACTCAAAAGTGTTGCTCTGTGAAGGATTGGCGCCCCCTCCAGTGTGTATTCCTGCCTTGCGCCCAATGATTCCAGGTAGGCTCTGGACCCACCGCGACCCTGAACTGGATAAGCGGTTACAGATAATGAATGGATGAAGTGGATGATTCATGCTTCTCTGTCTGGCAATCTGATGGATGAGTCTGGGTTTGGTGGTTGCCAGGAGCATGGTACTTGTCTAACTGCATTGTGCTTAAATGTAAAGTTTGGTGGAGGGGGATTATGGTGTTTGGTTGTTTTTTAGGAGTTGGGCTCAGCCCCTTAGTTCCAGTGAAGGGCACTCTTATTGCTTCATCAAATTGTGGACAATCTGATGCTCCCAAATGTGTGGGAAGAGTTTAGGGATGGCCCCTACCTGTGCCACAATGTCTGTGCACCAGTGCGCAAAGCAAGGTCTATAAAGACATGGATGAGTGAGTTTGTTGTGGAAGAACTTGACTGGCCTGCAGAGAACCCTGACCTCAACCCAATAGAACACCAGTGTCTGAACTCACAAATGTGCTTTGGGAAAAGAATGGTAAAAATTCCCATAAACACACTACTAAACCATGTTGAAAGCCTTCCCACAAGAGCTGAAGCCTTCATTGCTGTAAAGGGTGGGCCGACATAATGAGCAAATACTAGTGAAATGCGTGTTCAGTTTTTTGATGTCAGTGTTTCATTTTGGTTTTAAATATGTAAAGATTTATCTCTGAATGGATCACATACTCCAAATGTGATTAGGTGTTTGACTGAAGAGGGTTTTTCCCCTGCTGGTATACAAAGTGAAGGGAGTGATGCAGTTCCAGTGAGCCTTGGTACCATCTTGATCTTACTTCACACTACAACAGGGGGCAGTGTAGTCCTCTGCTCGTTTGTAGAGTCGCCTGCAGAAGAAGGTGAGCATCAGAACAGAAGAGACGGGCGATAAACTGCTTTATTCCTACGCACAGTTTAGAGTCTCCGGTGAGGTTCAGCACGATGTATCACCCGTATTTCTCTGGCGTGGTGGAGGAGCAGTGTCTGAAGGAGGAGTATGAGGAGGTCACACTCTGTGAGGACGGAGTCATTAAAACCGAAGACAACGAGGAGTCCGAGAGCGACGCTGAGGATTTAGATGGTGAGACATGACACTTCATACTCCGTCATTTCAGAGAATAACGGTTTACATCAGCTCAGACTGTACACTTTAACCAGACACTGTCTTAGTCGACCTAACGACAGCAGAGCATCAAAACAAACTCACGGAATCTCTGAATAACGGAGAAATAAAAACAACCCCAGCCTCCAAGCCCTGCTATAAACAGAAGGCTTTTTGTTTGAGCTGGTACAGTCAGCAGAAAAACACTCCTGTCACACATGCTGGGTCAAACACAACCTCCTTCAAATACAGACTTCTGACATTACTGTGGGTCCCAGTGCCATCTTTGAGAGACAGTTTGGTGAGCGACAGCTAGGCCAGGATTTGGCCTGTGGGCCTGTGACCGGACTGGACTCATCCACTGACCAGAGCCTATGCCCCTGACAGCAGCTGCAGCCTCGACCATGTTCTGCCCCTAGTCTCAGACAGAGGCGGTATATTCCTGGTCTCAGTGTAGTTAATGAGTCCTGTGGTTAAGTAGCTAACTAGCTCCCTGAATATATCAAAATAATTCCATGAATGTAAGTTAGGTGGTCCCAGAATAATGACTTATTTCATGCTGCTTATTGGAAGCAACTATATTAAATATAAATGCATTTTATATTAATAAATTGTGTATTTAAACCAACCTTTAAAACATTTTTCTGATGATACCTTATGGGCTCCATGAGAATCAGAAGACCCCATACCCTTCATTTGAACTTTAAACAGTTTTTGTTTGTTTAATGTGCATTTATTTGTTTTTGTACAATGTACAACCAAATGTGTCTTCTGTGTTGAATTCATCCACAGCAGTGAACACAAACACCAGTGCACTAAGGGCAGTAAACACAGTGAACCTGGTACGGTGGGCAGGCATCCCCTGCACCTGGAGAGCAATTGGGGGTTAGATGCCTTGCTTAGGGACACTTGGATTGAGCACAGCACTGTTTCTTTACTTCCAGAGTGCACAGTTCCCCTGCTGGTTGTAGAAATAGAACCAGTAACATTCCAGCTCCAAAGTTGCTTATGTAAACCTAAGGCACTGGCTGCTAAAATGAATTAAAATGTTCAGTGTATTATTAGTACAATTTATTTACAGTTTATGGACATATAAACTATAATTACATTTTATATATGGATGTACTTTAAGCTCAGAGTGTTGGAAAAAGGTCTCCCTTTCAGGCTCATTAAAAAAAAAAAGTAGGGCTGTACCAGTAAGAAAAACCTGGACTGAAATTAGCATCAACATTTGTAAATTGTTGAAATAGGAATAATATGATTTACATAGCCCCCTCCAGGATATGTCCCTGCCTTGCACCCAGTGATTTCGGATAAGCTCCAGACCCACTGCGACCCTGAAAAGGATAACTGGTTAAAGAAATTGAATGAATGAATGAAATTCCTATTGGATTAACATTTTACAGAATTCTTAAGTCTGTTCCTGTGGAGCCTGTGATTGAGTGATTGTCAGAGTGTTTTTATGGAGTTTACAATAAATGATAAAATAATATAATGTGATTTTTATCATTTAAGAATTTAAAGTTGTCAGTGCAGGTAGGTCCACCTGCTAAGCATCACTATGCACCTTCAACAGTGCTGCTGTGTCAGCTGAAAAAAGAAGAGTGTTGCAGGAACATCTTCCTACAGCCGCCCCCCCACCCCAACCTGGCCCTAGGATCTTAACTTTCTTATGCCTTGTCATTTGGAGAGCTTCCTTATTTTGCATCATCCACCAAGTCTTTCAGTGCCTTGGCACTTGGCAATTTCATTAAGACCATGGTCATATATTTTTACATTTATTTAACACAAGCAGAACATATTATTTGAAATGTTACACAGAGATAGAATGGGCAACATTGACTTATTATAACTATCAAAGTGTCAGATAATTTACTAAAAATGTCAGGGTAAAGCATAAGCTAAGATCTAAGAATGTGAATTTAGTAATTTTATATGTTAAGGTACACACCACATTATTGTTAATGTATAAAAATACAGTCTGTTGGTGGTTAATTCATGAAATGGTTGAACCTTACCATTTAACAAACTATTAACAAACTAATTAACAAACATGTGACAACGCTGACAGGCTTAATGTTTTACTAGTGGGGTAGACAATGTAAGGTCAGTATCCAGCAAGATCTGAGGTTTAACAGTGTAAATGGCTGTGGGTTCACTATTTGGCAAACAACAGGTCACTATTGCCCTAACTAGCTGTGTGTTCTCAATGATTATTAATGAATTTGAATATATTAACAACACAATTAATAGCCATTAATTAAGAGATTTTAAACCATTTATAAATATTTATAAGTGTAGTCTTATTCTAAAGTGGTATCTAAGTATTAGATATTCCTCACAGTGCTAAAAAACACGCTCATTGGGGAATGGATGATGTTGGACAGCCCAAATAACATCTGGCCTGGAGATAGTGGCTTAAAGCAACTAGAGTTTATTCGCCACCAGCCAGATAAGAGATACTTGTTATCCCGTCTTATGTCTGTGTGAGGACTAGTGTGTGTAGCATGTGGATGTAAGCACTAGTGCAAAAGCTAACATGAAAGGAAAAGCTACATGTAAGAAGATGATAAATCTCTTAGCAAACAAATACCTACAATGCATCAATCTCACATTTGTAATATGGAAAACTTTTAATTTTCTTTAAAGAAACACTGCAAAATATTTTTAGCTTAAAAGTACACTTTAAAAAAATTATGATGCTTCATTAGGCTGTAATAGGCAGAATAGAGCCTATGCCAAAGGTGCTGTAGGCTAAGCACTGGAGAAACTGCATTATGTAACTTTTGGAGGAGGGTAGAGAACATACTGCAGGAGACTATCAGAGAGTAAACTACTTGCAGCATGTGAATTAATTATATGAATAATAACACTTGCATAACAAATAATTTATTACCCCTTATTTCTCATTACATTTTATTGTAATCTATGTTTCAGGCATTGAAGTATGTGTGAAGGATGAGCCAGAAGAACAAAGCTTGTGTGAAGAAATGGCAGCATATACTGAGTACGGTGAAGAAATTGCTCACCCAAGCTATCACAATGTCATCTTCTCAGCAGAGTATGTTAACCAAGATAAAAACACTGAAATAAAGTGTTATCCCTGTCCTCACTGTGAGAAAAGTTTCGCTAGACCCCAGTTTTTAAAAAACCATCTAAGAACTCATACTGGAGAGAAGCCTTACCTCTGCTCTGAATGTGGGAAGAGCTTTTCTCATCAAGCTTCATTAACAGGTCATCTGAGAACACATACAGGAGAGAAACCCTATCAGTGCTCAGAGTGTGGGAAAAAGTTCTCCCTTTCAGGCTCATTAAAATTACATGAAAGGATACATACTGGAGAGAAGCCTTACCCCTGCTTCGAGTGTGGGAAGAGTTTCTCAAGACAGGAGTTTTTGAAAAAACATCAAAGAATGCATTCTGGAGAGAAACCGTTTAGTTGTTCCATGTGCGGCAAACGGTTTTCACATCCGAGCTCCTTGAAGGATCATGAGGGACTTCACACTGGAGAAAAGCCTTATAGCTGTGCTGATTGTGGAAGGAAGTTTTCGCATCCAAGTTCGCTGAAGGTTCATGAAAGGATTCATACTGGAGAGAAGCCGTACCACTGCTCTCATTGCGGGAAGAGCTTCTCTCATCTTCCATCTCTAAAGATTCATGTCAGAGGTCATACCGGAGAAAAGCCTTACCCATGTTCTCTATGTGGGAAAAGCTTCTCTCATGCCGGTCTACTGAGAAGTCATCAGAGGATGCATACAGGAGAGAAACCCTATCATTGTGGTCAGTGTGGGAAGAGCTTCTCTCAGTCAAGCGCTTTGAAAGTTCACCAGAGAATTCATACCGGTGAGAAGCCTTACCAGTGCTCTCGATGTGATAAAAGTTTTTCTCACCCAAGTTCTTTAAAAGTGCATGAGCTGAAACATACTGGAGAGAGGCCCTTTGAATGTGATCAGTGTGGGAAAACTTTTCTCAGAGCAGGGTATTTAAAAGTGCACCAGAAAAGACATGAGGAAGAAAAAATAATGATTACTTCATTCACCTTGTAGACACTTTTCATAACATTCTTGACTGAAGCCATTTCAGAAGAAATGGGTTTGCTTGTGGCCTGTACTATTGCAATTAGAAATGTCATTAAGCATAAAAAATAATAGCAATAATTAATCAGAACTTGATTTCAGTAGGATTTGCATGTTGTGTGCATTCTTGTTTTCATAATTGCATAGAAACACTAACAACAAAATACTGCCATTATGTGGTTAATGGCATTATAATACAGTATGTGTCTTAAAATACTATTTATTTATCAAACTCTACTATTTTAGGCATGTGGTGTTTTAAATACCTAGTGACCTTCTTCCGTTAGGAAAATTTTACCTTTCTATGGACAAAATATATATTTTTTCCAAACAAATAATGGAGAAAAATTGTAAAATTAGCTGTAGTCAGGTTTAAGTTTATGCACTTCACTTTTTAACTGTTATAAAATTATAATGTATAATTTTTTTATTTCTGTAAATTAATCCTTTAGGCATTTAGCTTTAGATAAATGCTTAAGATGTTTCATGCAAATGACCACAGGCCTTTTATACAATTATTTGTATAATGTGCCCTTCAGTGACCCCAGGCTCCTGTTACAGACACTAACCTTAATTAATTTTATTTAAACTGTCAGGTGTGTTATTCGTAGTACTCATCAACAGGAACAAACTTGTATTTTGTTTAACATAATATCGGTATTATAAGGGATGATGTGTTGGCTTTTTAAATTTTTGGCTCTAGAAATCTTTTCTTTAAGCCTTAGAGAAAATTTTGCACAGAAGAGCGGACAAGGTGGTTGGTTGAAAACATGCCTTTTTTTTTTTTTTTTGATGCAAAAGACTAAAACTTCAGTTAAACCTGGTCAGTGTCAGAATAAATGTTAGGTGGTCAGTTCCATATTAAAGAAGAACTCAAAAATAAAAAACTTAAATCTTCATAATTGCTACAGAGGTATGTTCAACATGGGTTTTAGATTCATGCAAAAACTACATTACATTAAAGTAAACTGAAGCAATCTTAAGATTTCAGTGTCACTTTGGTGAGTGAATCTTAAAGATAATAAAGACAAAGTAATTTATTCTCCATTTCCTCCTCAATGTTATTGAGGCTAGTCTTTAATATTTAGCTGATTGTATATAGTGTACAGCACTTAATTATCATGCAACTTATTTATTTTGAAAGTGTTAGTTAACCTGGGGGACAAAGTCTCAATGCCGCCTTTAGTGCATATACGTAATAACCAACATTAAGTTCTCAAATTGTACATGTGGTATTTATTTATCATATTCTACATATCTGTTTGTTTATTTAAGTTTATGTAGTATCCTGTTTATTCCATGCTAAAAATGAATAATTTTGTATGTGTATTTATGGACCTAATTGTGGATGATACATGGCCCTTTTTCCTCTTTTGAGACTCTGTAGGTAGATAGAATGATATTAAACATTTAATAGTCTGTGAGCCCTGCAACACTACTGTATCAGCCCAATAATTGGAATTTGTCTCTATAATCTCTTTGTTGTGCCTGTTTATTTACTGAATCATACCAATAAAATAAGTTAATGAAATACTATTGATCTTCATTATTAGAACATGTGATGTTTAATGGGACAAACCCATTTCCAGAAAAGTTGGGACACTGAGCAAAATGCAATGATGTACAAATTATTTAAATGAAATGAGAACAACAAAATATTTTGAATGTTGAAACTGAGGAGTTGAACTGTTTTTTTTTAAAGTAAATGTCCATTGTGAATTTGATGCCAGAAACGGCCTGAAAAACAGTTGTGACAGGTAACAAAAGACTGGTAAATTTGTGTTAAAAATAAATATGGTATTTGGCACTAGGTCAGTGACATGACTGGGTTTAAAATGAGTGTCTCAGAGAGGCTGAGCCTTCAGAAGTAAAGATGGGGAGGTTTTCTTTTCACTAGTTCATGAAAGACACTGTCGGCAAATAGTAACATAATTCAAGAATAACATTTCTCAACTTAAAATAGTAAGGAATTTGGGATCGGGGATTTTGGAACATAATATCATTTAAAGTTTTCAGAGAATCCAGAAGAATCTCTATATTTAAGGGACAAGCCCAAGAAACAATATTATTGGGCTGTGGTCTTCAGACATTAATCAAAATTTGAAACTCTTTTTGGAAATCATGGATGATGCATCTTCTGAGCTAAAGAGAACCTCTGCCTTGTTATAAGCACACAATTTAAAATCCAGCAACTGTGATGGTATGAGGGGTATTAGTGCACATGTCATGGGTGACTAGACCATCTGTGAAAGCAGTTAATGCTGAACAATATAGCAATATAAAATTTGGAGCAACGTGCATCCAAGGGACAGCATGGTTGCGCAGCAGGTAGTCCAAACAAACGTTGGTAGGTGGATTGGCGACTCAAAAGTGACCGTAGGTGTGAGTGTTGCCCTGTGAAGGACAGGCGCCCCCTCCAGGGTGTTTTCCTGCCTTGCGCCCAGTGATTCCAGGTAGATTCCAGACCCATCGTGACCCTGAACTGGTTAAGCGGTTACAATGAATGCATGAATGAATGTTGTCATCCAGATGACATATTTTATTTCAGTAAAACAAGACTAATGCACATTCTGTATGAATTACAACAGCATAGGTCCTTAGTTTAAGAGTTCGGGAGCTATTCTAGTCCAGAAGGTGTCACCCACTGAAAACAGACCCCATACTTAGTGGAGACCCCATATTGTTGAGCAGCTGAAATCATATAACAAGAAAGTACCTGAAAACAGTTCACTTTCAAAACTACAGCAACTGGTCGCCTCAGTTCCCAAATGCTTACATAGTGTTAAAAGCAAAATGGCAAAAAAGATCTGTACCTTGGTGGTTCTGAGCAGGGCTGTTACACGTGTAATGTAATGTGTGCAGGATGCCAAGATATATGTTCAATGAAAATAAAGGAAAAACTAATATAATAAAATAAATTCATAAAATAAAATCATTAATTCGTTTTCTGCAACCAATTTGTCCTGTTCAGGGTTGTGGTGGCTCTGGTGCCTATATCTAGAATCATGGGATACAAGGCAGGAATGGGGGCCAGTCCATCACAGGGCCTAACACTCATGAATATGAATACTTCTGAATAGCCTCAGGACCCTGGAGCTGTGTGACAGAGACCCTGCTTGATGCGCCACTGTGCAGCACACCAGAAACTTGGAATATTAAAAACAGAAGGTGCCCTGCCTCGTATCTTATCCAGCAAGAACATACATATTCAAATGACTTTTCAGTAAACTCTGAGACTAAGTTGAATAAACAAATGGAAGTCCACTTTAGAAGTTAAAAATACTGGTTGGAAGTCATGAATAAAATGAGTAAAATTATTTATAATTTATTTCTTTATATTTCTTACATCATTATATGTAAAAGGAAACAATTAGAAAACCATTAAAGTGTTGTTTTTTTGGGTCAAAATGACAAAATTGATTTGTGCATTCATCCTGTGGTGTGCTGCTGCCATGCGACTCTTGATTTCAAGGAGTCAATTGCAGTCATCTGGCCAGACAATGCTTCCACTGGCTTTTGGGTCATCTTGATTGCTTTGCCTGTTTAGATCCCAGTAGTAGGGCCATTCTCCAGTGTGAATACATTGGGGTCTAGCTGTATCTGAAAACCATGTGAATTCCTTGCCAAATCAAAGACACAAATGTGCATCAGCATAGACAACTTCAAATATGAAATATGGAAGGGCACAGGAAAGCAGACATGAGTGAAGTAGAGTGCAGCCTCCAAGTTTTCTATGTCCCCCTGTGTGATTTGTTTCTCTAAATGCAGGTTGAGATAAGATTTTTGCATATCCAATATGTTGGATAAAGGGAGAGCAGTAGAAAGGTGACACATGAGAAAAAATTCACCCGTCCAAGTTTGTAGAGAAATTCTACAACATAGACTTATTCATCCCAAATAAAGTGCTCAGTTAAAAAGAAACATAAGATAAATTAATAATTTAATAACAATTTTATATCTTTGGGTTTCTTAAAATTTAACCTGATATTTTTGGTGTTCTTATTTTGAAACTGTAAATGCATAAAATCTAATACTTTTAATAATTATAATCATACACAAAGTCAGATGTAAAATATCCTATGCCAATCCATTAGAGCTTCACATAGGGCCCACCCCAAACTCTTTCTACCCACAGCCACATAATTTCTATTGTTCCAATCCTACAACTATACCCTAAGATTGCTGTGGCCATTTATGATCTGATCAGCAACCAGCAACCCTTAACATCTACAGTTAATCATTCAGCTTATCGCATGAGTACCCAAACCACCCACTGCATCACTAACTCTTCACAGGGGACCTCAGGTATTCACCTCCCCTTGTCAGTGATTCGCTGAATTAAGCCCACAATACCTCCAGAAGGCTCAACAGTGAAGTCTGGTGTCCCAGACCCACCCCCCTCCAGGCTAGCTTTATAGTCCTACCTTACCCTTAAGAATCAACAACTGTAAATCCACACTGGCCTCTCTGGTGACTAAGGCTGTACCTAGTCCCACTGGCACTGTTAATGCATGCTCAGTGCCACCAGTTCCACGTGATCTTTTTACATGCTACATCACCAACCACCACAACAGCACCTCTACAGTGCATTTCCCCAACTAGTCTGTGTTCTCCTTATCCACAGTTGTTTCTGATAACTCCTTTACAGCTGCCCTTAATTTACGGTCCCTGATGCCGAACTGCACAAGCAGGGATGTGGCCGGTTTGGCTACAAATCCTCTAACACCTATCTCCACCGGTCATACATGTGCCTGCCACCCAGGTTCCCTCACCTCAGCTGCCAAAACTGCATACTTCAACTTATTCCTTTCCAATGATCCATTTACTGCATCCTGAAATGGAACTGTTAACTCTATTAAATAAACTATCCATTTACTTTCAGAGTACAGCACCATATCTGGTGTCAGTGAAGTTAATGCAATGCACTCTGGGACCTGCAGCTTTTTTATCTACGTCCACCAGCAATTTCCAATCTTGTGATTCGCCCTCCTGAATACATTCATCCTCACATACAAACCTAATCACTTTTTTACTACAACCACTTGTTAATGCGTTTACCTCTAAGCGATTGCTGTCCAACAAACATGCTAAAACCCTTAACACCTGATTGTCTCCATTTATACCTCTCCTACGACAAACTAACTTTACAAGCTGATAGAATATGCTTCACTGTTCCAACCCCTGTACATAATCCACACCTAGGGTGTTCAGCTACCCACTATCCAACATTTTGTGGAGTTGGAAGCACATCATAAATTGATCCAAGCAAAAATTTAATACGACTTGCCTCCATTGCCCACAATTCTTGCCAAATAAATCTACAAATAAATCTAGTCATCTAGTCATCATTTGCCTTCTCTCTGGTGATGTGCCCTTACTAAACACTTTCCACAAATCACCTTACCCAAGGCCCGCTCTTCCGCATTGCACTTGGGCAATCACATCCCTTAGTTCTAATGAGCTGCTGGCTACCTGCACGACCACTTTTGGATTCCACTTCTTTCCTGCTTTTGTGACTGGCACTGCTCCTTTAGCCACTGCATCCTTTGATCCTGACAAAATCATCTCGCAACTCACCTTTGCACATTTAAATTCCTCAACTAAACTTGTGAGCAGGAGCTCCAGTACCCCTCTCCCATACCGTGCCACACTACTTAAACATGGTGACACCCCTAGCCACTTCCTTATAGCCATGTTCATAACCCTTTCCATCCTCTCTACTTATGTGATCGAAACGTCATAAACTATCAACGGCCATCTAATATAAGGCAGAAAGACAAACTCTCAATCAATGCTGATCAATCAATGCTATTAATAGCCTTCATCAATTCAGCCTTGATTCCCACAACTTGGTTGGTATAATTTAGTGCTGCACTATACCATCTACCTAAACTCTTCACTGGTCTCTCCAGTTCTGTAGGACTCATTTTTCCTTCCATCAAAAATTTTTCCTTTGACAATGACTTCTAGACTTGCTCTGTTTAATTTTCATCCTAGCCAACCTTAGATTATCATTTAACTTCCCCAGCAACCACCGTTAGCAAAGAACAGTAGTCGTCAGGGTCGTCATGTCATCCATGTAAGCCCTGATTGGGGGAAGCCCAGTACCATCATACAACCTCTCCCCACCTATGACCCACTTAGAGGCCCTGATTACTACCTCCATTACCATCGTAAATTGTAATGGTGAAATCGTACATCCAGCCATTATATCTATTTCTAACTGCTGCCATGATGTAACAAGCTCCCTTGTACAAAAGCAAAATTGAATGTCCTCAAAATATGCTTTAACTAGCCTAGTAACTTTATCTGGCACCTGAAAAAATTCAAAGGCTTTCCACCTAAGTTTATGTAACGCTGAGCCAAATGCATTTTCCAAATCTAGGAAAACGACTTGTAGTTCTCTACCCTTTCTTTGCTTATATTATAATAAATAAAATTTATGGAATGTAGTACATTTACATTAATTACATTGATTTATTTTAATAAATAAAAGAAAGTATTTTACTTATGTTACATTTTACATCTGCAGCTGGGAGAGAGAGAGAGAGAGAGAGAGAGAGAGAGAGAGATACTTTTATTTTGAAATTGTTCTTCTGGGTGTTTGTGCTCTGGATTCACTAGATTGCTAATGCTGTAACACCTTCCTGAAGTTGTACACTGTTCATAAATAGTTCTTTAAAATGGAGAAACAGGAGCTTCACAAACCGAGGGATCGAGGTAAAACTCGTCTGTGATTTCACCTTTAGTTACTGCACTGAATAAATGAAATGCTTAGTTGTCGAAGCTAATGCGGAGCCTCGTTAGATACAGTGTGAACGCGAGCTGTGCTTTAATCCAGCCCGGCGTTTATTAAATGCAGCCGATTGCGCATAAACACATTAGAACTGATTACCGTGTATATTTTTTCTCCCTTTGATTAACGGTGAATACAAGCTGTAATGTCTGGTACATGAATGGGACTTCCAACGATGTTTCATACATTTTTACATTCACCCTCTTGAGATATTGAAATATTTGTGGATTGCTCTGTGTCAGCTGTAATTGCCCAAAAAAAGCTTCATGTTCAAAGCCCAGTGCCTGATATAGGGGTATAAAAAAATGTATGTATAGTCATGGTGGATAATTCATTCTGGATCACAAACACCACTCCAACTCATTTCAAGGTATAATGTGGTGCTCCATCTATTAAGTTATTGCAGTTACAATGCTACACATCCCAGTGCTGTTCTAGCAGCAGGCCTGGGACCTACTTGGAATTGGGTGCAAAACAGGAATGCACCTTGGCACCCCTCCATTACAGATCATTACACACTCACAAATCTTTTCATAAACCTATGGAAAATTAACGGATTTGTGTTGTGGGAGGAAACCAGATAACCTTATGCACAAACCTCTTAAAAGCGTTGACCCAAGGCAAAGATTTAACCATTGATCCCAGAGCAGTGTGCATGGGACACTACTTGTTGGGCCACTGTGCTGCCCTATCCAGCAAATGGTCTTTATATAAAATAACTATTTTTGTATTTTTCACTAGTGTACCTTTCAGTATCTGCATTTACATATTCAAAACTGTTGATAAGTTCATAAAACACCATTTTATGATTTCACAATTTGAAAATTGCTATATTTCCATTATAGATGTTACAGATCTTAGTTCCTGACACAACCAATGTAAAATAATGTTGTTTCTCCTCAATGTACAATTTCACATCAAACCACTTTGCTTTTTCCCCATATCACCTACTGAATTACGGGGAAACCTTGAATAATGAATGGAATTCTCCTTCAAACTCATTTAAAGGATTGTTTAAATGAGCATAAGAAGTGGGGGACAAAGTCATTTTTTTCTTTTTGTTTTATTTTGTGATAAATACTTGTAGAAATACAAAGCGATTTATATTCTATTTCTCCCCTGTGTCCTCTGCAGGCTCCGTATTGCCTCTGTCCTCCTTGCGCCTCCTGGTTCCACCTTTGCATTTAATGTCTGCATTTATGTGGCAGATTCTACTGCAGAAAAATGTGCTGCATTATGGCAAACTGGATGACTTTGTATCCATGGTCACAGAGACTATTCCGCACCTACTGAGCTACAGACAAAGAGCACAGCTGATATTGGGGCTGAGGGCAAGGGTAAGTGAGTTCTGACAACAGATGTTTTGATCCAACATTATTGTACCAAGAAGCACAGTGGTGCAACAGGTAATGTCCTGTGCCAGGGTCCTGGGATTGTGGGTTCAAACACTGCCTCCAGTCATTGTGTTTGAAGAGTTTGATGTTTTCTCACTGTTTCTGCATGGGTTTCCTCCATGTGCTCCACTTTCCTCCCACATGTTCAGACACATGTTGTAGGTGGATTGGTTATTCAAAAAAGGATATGGCAATTATAAAAATTGATGAATGTATGAATTATTATACCCTATCTGTTTAAACAATATTTGTTACTTAATCTCTTAAAACATTAGCTTAACAGGAGAAAGAAAAAATAATTATATTAAATGAAAGTTAATGTAACAAGGATTTTTGGATCATTTATTGTCTCTAACTGCTTATCCAATTCAGGGTCGTAGTGGGTCTGGAGTACCCAAACTACTTTTTGTTCATTTTGGATAGTTTGGTATGTTCATTTATATATATATATATATATATATATATATATATATATATATATATATATATATATATATATATATATATATATAAAATTCTTTTATGACAACTTATAATTTAAAATTTTGAAAAGTTAGAAGCTACCAAGTTTTTGTTCCAGCAATGAAAATGTATAAATAGCCTCTTCCCAACAGTAAGATTTTTATTTATTTATTTTTTAAATAAATAAATATATTTTTATACATGATTTTTTGGGCAAATGTGTGACATTTTGCTAATTACCTAACCAAATTGTCAGTCATAAGCTTGTCTTAGGGGTCACCTTTATCCTGCTGGCCTCACTTTGACCTGCCCTGACCTAGTGTAACTTGTTTGTTTTTTATTTCTTTCCCCAGATGGTTTTAGAGGTGTTACGAGGCTCAGCAGATATGAAGACAATCCAGGTACACTTGGAGAAAATGAGACTCCCATCAATTCCAGCTGGAAGATTAATGGTAAATAAATACAGTACCCAATTATATTGCAATATGTAGTGAGTAATTTAGGAAATAGTGAATAGGGGCCGTTTTGAACGCAGCTACAGCTTGTGAAATTATTACTTGCAGAAAATTCAGTAGTCACATGACTAGTGAATGAAGACTTTCATGCTATAATGGATTGCTTCAATGCAAGCCATTGACTTGTTTATAGGTGAAGATTAATCTTATTAGGAAAAAAGAGCCAGAGTGTGCAAATGCAGTTCCAGAATGGTAAAACCCTTCCCCTGTTTCCTTTTGTTTAAACTTCCCTGACACTTCTGAGGCTGGTATAAGAGTATTTGAAGAGCTAGGCAGTTAGAAAAATTTCTGGAAGTGATATTTGCTTGTTAATTTCACCACCTCTTGGAACACTCTGCCTGAAGTCAAATGTAGTAGAGGATCCACAAATTCTGCTTTGGCAAATATGATACTGGAGTTGTGTTCTCCCCGTGTCCGCGTGGGTTTCCTCCGGGTGCTCCGGTTTCCTCCCACAGTCCAAAAACACACGTTGCAGGTGGATTGGCGACTCGAAAGTGTCCATAGGTGTGAGTGTGTGTGTGTCTGTGTTGCCCTGTGAAGGACTGGCGTCCCCTCCAGGGTGTATTCCCGCCTTGCGCCCGATGATTCCAGGTAGGCTCTGGACCCCCCGCGACCCTAAATTGGATAAGCGGTTACAGATAATGGATGGATGGATACTGGAGTTATTGAGTTTACTGAAGAAATCAGAGAATTACCAAGGCATTTTAGAGCAAAGAGATTGGGAAAACCGCCAACAGAAAGGTGCATTAATTTTATAAATAGCTTTAAATAATTGTAGGCTCTCATTTTGCCAAGGTTTCTGTAATAAAATATTAGTACAGGATGCCTTTAATAATGTCCAAAAGGTGTTTTCCTTTTTAATGTAGAAAGTAAAAATGTACATTTAAGACTCAAATTGGACAAATTACATTTATACTTACTACTGAAAATATGATATAAATATATACTGGAAATATCACTTATTTATTCATTTATTTTTATTTGTTTATTTATTTATTTTTAAATGAAAAATCTGAAAGTGTGTCCATTTACTACTTACCTTTATTTACCTTCTCAGGACATAGATTCAGATTTGAAGCTGGCAGTGTCTAATTTCAAAGCACTGGTTCTTGCGCTAATGAAGGACCCAGCAGAAAAAGCATATTTCTTTCAGGTAAGAAGTGGATAAATTTTCATTTACATTACCTTATACACTGGTCAGCCATAACATAAGCACCTCCTTTTTTCTACACTCACTATCTATTTTCTCAGTACATGTATATCATGCTATTTGTGATTCGCTGATTTTAGCACACTTTTGCCAGACACAGATTGAGAGATTTTCTAACAAATACACACTGTTTTCTACAAATACACCACACCTAAATACTGTTACATGACGGGGAGTCAGATTCTGACAGGGAGTTGGAAATTGGCACCTACGTCAGTGTTCCCCAATGGGCTGCCTGCTAGTGTTAAATCTGTGGCCCACAGCCAACACAATCACATTGGACTTATGTCCTCGAATTTTTGCACATGAAATTCTTAATTTTTCATTACTGCTAGACAACCAGTGCTCTTCAGATGTGAAATTGCTGAGACAAAATGCAGGAGTATTTACATATGCGTTCTCGGGAAACATCATCAGTCGCAGCCCAAGTACTGTTCCATTTAAAAGTCCACATCTAACCAAGTACAGTTCAGACCCCTGGATGTGTTCTTGCTCTGCCTGTATTGTCGAGGATGCACTGGGATGTGACTTCTGCAGACTGGAGAGAGTCATTTTGCAACAACCTCAGAGCGATGAATTTTACCTCTGCCACTTATTTGGTGACTCATCAAGTACATTGGAGTTTCAATTACAGAACGACCAGAGGGTCCTCCTGTCCTCAGGAGTTTGTGATTACACTTTGTCTTGAAAAACGGCCTAAGTGAAATGTAAAAGCCCACTGTGACCTGGGCTTAATGATACTGGTGCCAAAAAAAAAGCAAACCAATCAATGAGCACCACCTCAATTTCTGGTCTCCTTTTAGAACCCACAGCTGTCACTTCATTGAATGGTGAGTAAAATTAAATAACTGTAGTTAGGCCTACCTATATACATAGACTTAATAATAATCATAATCAGTGTAATAATAATAAAGTCACAACTCTATAGCTGGATAAAATACTCTGCGTTAGATGGATGTGTTTTGTTGTTTTACGCTGTGTGTTTGTTTGCAAATAATATGTTTTTTTACAGGGTACATTCTGTTTATTTGTGAAGTTTTGGCACTAAATTAGCTCCATATAAATTGATGAGACACAGCAGTGCTGCTGCAGTTTTTAAGCACTGTGTCCACTCACTGTCCTTTTTAGACCATGTTGTATGTGTCAAGTCAGAGACAATAGCAGTAAATCTCTTGTGGCATACATTTTATTGGTCATGCACTCCATCATCCATCAGTGGACTATTTTTAGTCCAGCAGTAACACTGAGGTGTTTAAAACCTTCAACATCACTGCTGTGTCTGATCCACTCAAACCAACACAACACAGAGTAGCTCACTGGCACCATGTAAGTGCCACTGCAGTGCTGAGAATGATTCACCAGCTAGATCATACTTGCTCTGTGGTGGCCCAGTGGGGTCTCCAGTTCATTTGAAGAACAGAAGTAGAAAGGGGGTGAAAAAGCATGTATAGAACTACAAAGTGCTCCTGTATGGACCATTGTTGATGGTCATTGGGTCATTGTTGATGCTAGATAAATGTAATGAATTTTAATGATATTTCTAACATTTCAGCTATGCTATGTTGATTTTGTTTTGTAAAGGAAGTGTTTCCTATGGAGTATGGCTCAAAATATGACATAGCTCTAAAGGAACTTATGTGGGAACTACTCTTCTGTCTCGAGAGGATGCTTCCTATTCCAGACTTTAAAAAGGTACAGTGCTGTATTTACTTTAAAGCAGGTTTAAAGTCATGTGTAGGGCTTGTAATTAGCAATGCACCAACTTTACATTTTTACTCAAGAGACCAGTTCATGTGTTTAGATGTTGAATTCTGTTTACAACTTGAATATATGACTATGGAAAAGCTATATATAATCTCTGCAGGAAGACACTGTAAAAAGAAAATTAACTAAATTGAATATTTTCTCACAGACATTGTCTTGGCTCACCCCTGCTCCTGATGGCCTGGATGAATGTATACAGTCTGAACCAAAACACTTGCAAGCTCTGTTACAGCATCATGAATTAATAGGCAACGGGGAGAATCAGTATTGGGCCCAAGCTTCCCAAACAGGTAAAATGTACTGGGTTTAAAATCCAGATTTTACTTTTACTGGACAGAGGGAGGTATCCAAATGTTTTTTTCAGCACACAGACCAAAAGGTATTGGCATCTAAACATGTATACAGTGTATTGCATTGGTCCTGTACATCTGTCTTTTTTGTTTCTAAGCTTAAAATACAACACCTGCTCCAGCAAATACATTTCTACAGATGTATGTTGTTGGCTGGATCAAGTGGATTAATGTTGGGTACAACAGCATGTTATGTGCTGGTTTGAAATATATTATACACTATAATATATACATATTATATATTATACAAAAAATTAAATATAAAAAAGACACAGACGCCATCATATCTACAGTACAGTCATTCCAAACAGCTGTTTTTTTATTATTGTTTTTTTTTTATTATTGTTTTTTTTTTTTTTTTTTTTTTTTTTTTTTCTTGGACCTGAAGGGATTTCTCAGTGCTCATCTGGGGACTGCATCCTTTCCTCACTCTCTATCCCTCCATCAACACATGTTGCAGTTGCCTCAGAACCTGTGGTCTATCACATCCAACCAGCCACTGTTACAATTCTGAGCCAGAATGCCCTGAGCCAGCTGGACTCAGAGGCCATCATAGTGACTGACTACACAGAGGTTGAGCTTGGCAGTAATGAAGTGGCAGAGATCACAGAGGTCAGTCACACCAAAATGGAGGAACCAGTGAGGAAATTTGTGGAGGTAAATGAGAGCAGTTCTGTGGCAGTCATCCTCAGTGATGAAGGTGCTGTAGAAGAGGAACTAATTAATGTAAGCCAGCAAATCGAAATGTGCGAGGATCCACTGGGCATCAGAAATAAAGAGGAGAATAAAACTCTTTGTGAGAAATCGACACAGTGTGACATAATAATGGAGATACTGGGAGATGGAACAGGATTAGTGCCCCTCAAAGGTGAAGTTGATGGAGGAAGTAAAATTGAACAGAAAGAGGATGATGTAACACAGACTTTTCACAATATTCTGGAGGATAGTGTTAAAGCCAGCTCTGCTCATAATGAAGACCAAAGTTCATCTGTAGAAAGTGTTGGCCAGACAGTGCCACTCAGACGGGGGCGTGGCCGTCCGAGGAAGAATGCAGCACCTGCAGAAGAGATTCAGACTGGAAGACGGAGAGGACGCCCTCCATCAGTCAATGTCGAAAATGCCACAGAAAATGAGTAAGGATAGGATTGATATCATAAGGCATTATATATTTATCAGTATCTTTTTAGTAATTTTTGAAATATACAAATACTGTCTGTTATGAAAATGTAATGTTTTTATTATGTTTACAGGACAAATGGAAATGGAGAAGAAAAAGGTACACACCAAAACATTCCTAAAATTAGTAACTAAAATACAAATGTAAAGTTGTTTAGTTTAAGCCACCAAAGGGGTTCTATTTCTGTCTGCTTTGTCCTAATATGTAAAAGGCTTTTTCCATTTAAGCCTGACAGACAAACCATGTTGAAACAGGCATATAAACTGAGATAGCCCCAAGCACAGCCAGAAAATGGCAAGTTGAATGGTATTTATGATTAGCCTGAGTTTAGCACCGTTTAACATCATATTTGCCACTTTAGAGGGTATTTAAAATCAGATATGCATTATGTTTGCATTGAGCTTTTCAAAATTATTAAGCAAACCAGTTGAATTGAACACATTCTATCCCTTTTTTAGTGTATATAACAATATAATTTAAATAATTCTGATAAAATATGAATGATATTTTACAAGTAAACATCATAAATTTGGACATATTAGCAATTGCCTCTTAGGATAATGGTATAGTTATATGAATTATTGCATCAAACATAATGGATGTCACATTTTATGGCATTTATCAAAAGCTATTACCTAGGAGTTGGACCTACATGTACTGAAATATCAGTGATGATTGTGTGAAAAGTAGTTTACATTTGATAGCACTTCTGGCAAAACCAGGCATTATTAATAATTTATTTTTATTATTATTTTTTTAAAAATAAAAGATGCAACAGCCAGTAAATCTGAAACAGGTCAGATCATTGCTGAGACTAGACTGCACAGCACAAGAGGTCTACAAACACGACAGACAACACAGCATGAAGCTACAGAAAACCCACGCGCTCGCTACAACTGCAATATCTGTGGCCGGAAGTTTACACGCACATCTGATGTGCGGCGCCATCAGCTCACCCACACTGGCGAGCGTCCATTCCATTGCACCCACTGTGAGAAGACCTTCCAGCATTCATGGGATCTGACCAAGCACTGCAAGAAGTCCCACGGTGAAGCCATCTTCACTTGCCAGATGTGCTCCTGCAGTTTCTTAAACCTCAGGGCCTTGACCACTCACCACAAAAAGAACCACACAGAAGAGCTTCCTCTTTACTGCTCTATCTGTGGCGAGGCCAGCCCCAGCGCTACTGCCCTTCTTGAGCACCGCAAGTCACACAGTGCCACTCGGCACTACAAGTGCGAAGAGTGTGGTGAGATCTTTGACACCATACTGCAGAGGTCAGCCCACCGGGAGGCTCACCGCAAGCACCGTAAGTTCAAATGTCCACAATGTGACAAAACATACACACGACGGGCAGATGTCAACCGGCACATGCTGACACACACAGGGGAGAGGCCACACCAGTGTGGCATCTGTGGGAAGAGTTTCACCCTACGCACTGGCCTTCAGAAGCACCAGAAAGTCCACTCTGGAGAGAGGCCCTACCAGTGCCCGCACTGTCCCAAAGCATTTAGCTTGCTATCCATCCTGCACAGACATGAGCGCATGCACACGGGCGAGAGGCCCTTTCTGTGCTCGCAGTGTGGCAAGAGCTTCCTCTCATTGGGTGAGCTGCTCAAGCACAACAAGTCACACACAAACGAGAGGCCACACTCCTGCACCCAATGCAAGAAGAGCTTCAAGTCCAAGCGAGGGCTTCATGATCATATGGTGAGGCACAGCGGCCTAAGGCCACATTCCTGTTCTTACTGTGGCAAGAAGTTCACAACGTCCTTTGCCTTGATCAGACACAACATGATGCACACGGGAGAAAGGCCCTACTCATGCGCATACTGTGAAAAAACTTTTATTACATCAACGGAAGTGTCCCTCCATGAGCGCTTGCACACCGGAGAGCGGCCCTTCAGCTGTCCGGAGTGTCCCTGGAAATTTCGTAGCTCCTCAGAGCTGGCAAGGCATAAGCGCACACACACACAGGAGAGGATTTATACCTGCAACTTATGTCCCAGATCATACAGTACCATGGCCAAACTGAAAAACCACACACGATTCCACACAAACGTTGACCAAGCCAGTTGCCTTACTGAAGCGGAGGTGCCTGTTGCATTGTCCTAATAGAACTGGTCAATAAATGTAACTGAATGGAACTTTAATGAATGCCAGTTCATGTATTTGCCAAATAGCCCATTTCTTTGCTGTTATTTTTGTAATGGATTTACAATTATGGTCAATATTAAAAGTTGAACATCTTAAATCATGAGCACAACTGATCCATATTCATATTTAAATTGCTTTATTGTAAAATTCTTTGCCAAATATGCCAATTAGTATATTTGTTTTTTCATACTGAGACTTTTTTTGCCTGTAAAGCTGTAAATAAATGTAAGTAGATTTTGGAAGACTTTTTACTGCAATGTTACAAGTTTAAACTAATCTAGTGTGGGCAGCATTGAAGCACTGTGGGTAGTGGTGTTATCACAAAGCTCCAGGACCCTGGGGTTGTGGATTCAAATCCTGCCTTGGGCTGAGAGAAGTTTTTTGTTCTCCCCATGTCTTGCCTGGATTTCCTCCAGGGGCTCTACTTTCCTCCCACAGTCCAAGGACATATGTTGGTAGGTGGATTTAGTCTTGCCACACCTCCTGGTTTTCCCAGGATTGTTTTTTTTTTTTTTTAAACCGGAAAATTTATCTTCCTTCTCGGGACACCTGTTGTTATGGTTTTTCGTGAAAACGCACTTCCATTCACATATTCATCTTTAAATAAACATATATTCTGCTGTTGCATCAGTGTTCTATTCCCCACACCTACATAGTCGTGGCATGCTGGTCTCTGTGTTGCTGTAGCAGACAGATTCTTTTATTTGATTGGTTGTTACATAGGCTGTTTGAATGCGTAGTGAAAACTCGCTCCGTAGACAGCTAGGATTAGCCTCTAACCTCTACCCAGTCAGTAGTAACCCCCCGCCCTGGGCGTTCTGGTTTTCCACAAGTCAGATATGGCAACCCTAGGTGAACTGGCTGCTCAAAAGTATGTACGATGCCTAGTGATTCTGGGCAGGAACCCAATACACCCTGAATCAGATAAACGGTTACAGACAACGAATTAAGTAATTAATAATCTAGTGTGAACTTATGTGATGCTTAAGACAGTAGCACATACATATTAGCCATATCAAACTACATCCCCAATTCCAATGAAGTCGGGACGTTGTGTAAAACATAAAATCAGAATATGATGATTTGCCACTGTGTTACATCACCTTTCATTTTAGCAACATTCAATAAGCGTTTGGGAACTGAGGGCACTAATTGCTGAAGCTTTGTACGTGGAATTCTTTCCCATTTTTGCTTGATGCATGACTTCAGTTGCTCAACAGTCCAGGGTGTCCGTTGTTGTATTTTTGGCCCAGAGGACATGACGTCCATGATTTCCAAAAACAATTTGAAATGTGGACTTGTCAGACCACAGGACACTTTTTTACTTTGCGTCAGTCCGTCTCAGATGAGCTCAGGCCCAGAGAAGCCGGCGGCTTTCACGTTACATGGTGGAGCAATGAACTGTGTTCACTGACAATGGTTTTCTGAAGTGTTCCTGAGCCCATGTGGTAATATCCGTTACAGAAAGATGTCAGTTTTTAATGCAGTGCCGCCTGAGGGATCAAAGGTCACGGGCATTCAATGTTGGTTTTCGGCCTTGCCACTTACTTGCAGAGATTTCTCCAGATTCTCTGAATCTTTTGATGATATTATGGACTTTACATGATCAAATCCCTACATTCCTTGCAACTGTACTTTGAAATACTTTGTTCTTAAACTTTTGGACGATTTGCTCATGCAGTTGTTCACAAAGTGGTTAACCTCATCCAATCTTTGCTTGTGAACAACTGAGCCCTTCAGGGATGCTCCTTTTTACCCAATCATGACACTCACCAGTTTCCAATTCACCTGTTCACCTGTGAAATGTTTTTGAGCATTCATCAACTTTCTTTTGTCATTCATCAAAAGTCTTTTGTTGCCCCTTTCCCAACTCTTTTAGAACATGTTGCAGGCCTCAAATTCATGAGTGAATATTTGCAAAAAACAATACATTTTATCCGTTTGAACATTAAATATCTTGCTTTTGTAGTGTATTCAATTGGATATGGGTTGAAAAGTATTTGCAAATCATCATATTGTTTTTATTTGTTTTACACAGCCTTCCCAGCCTTGCACAATACAGTCACAAATGGATTAGTTCCTTCCATGCATGGATAAAAACTTCGTTGTATTTGTCATTTGCTGAAAAATCTATCTGACCATTGCAGCTAGCCCAGTCCAATCACACTGAAGTTGCAAGGAATGTGTCCTGACTGCTGCAGTACCCACTGTAATATTCAGCAAGTAAGTGATGTTATGTAGATTAATATTGGTACTGACATGCATATAATTGTTTGTTTTCACAGTTCCTTTCTATAACCATTCTTGTCTACTGAAAATATATAAAGAGGCAAAGAAACTCTGATACATGTGATCAAGTACGGAGAGCAAAAACAAATATTTTTAAAAGAAAGAAACGTTTAAGGGTTGAAATCTTTTTTGTTAATTTTCTAAGCAATCTAACGTGTTTCATTATTAGTTACAACAGCAATATATTACATCCTGCAATCCAAACACTGACAGGGAGACATTTCTCCATGTGTTTGTGTGAGGGGATGTGTTCAGCCGGTCGGGCGATGGCGCTGTGGGGAAAAAAGTGAGAAAAGTTGAGAGTAAAATGTCCGGCCGTTAAAGGAGGACGTTCAATAGCTCTGGGGGTTTTCTATCAGGAATGTTTAGAAGTATTTCATGTTAGAGCCACTATCTCAAAAACTCTATTTTATTGTTTATGGCCAATTTAAACGACGTGCTCGGACTGTGAATAGGTGAAGTTAAAAATAAATCTACAGCTGCTCCAAAAGTCTTCATAGATGGAAGAGGAGATGTCCGAACAACACATTACAGGTAAAACGCAAATTTAACTCATGATTGAGAGCAAATTTCTCATCTGTTAGTATCGTAATTGGTACACACATACATAGAATAGTGTATAGTTTCAGTATATTAAGTTGAAGTTGGCTTCTGCTTATTTTAATTTTTTTTGTTCCATGTTAAATGGCGCAGCAGTTACTGAATGATTTCAGTTGAAAACAGAACGGTGGAGCAGCGTTCAATCGTTGGTGTGGAGAGCCTCGGGAATGAACGTATCAGTAACAGCAGCATAGATCACCCTAAGGGACACACAACAGTTTCATTTGAGGCTTTCAGACCTATTTAGTCCAACATTATCTTGTAAATCAGCTGCTGCATCTTGAGCTAAAACTTGAAACAACAGTACAGTGGTTTGCTGATAAATATATCTTTTTAGAATCGCTCCAGTTTAGTATATGCCTACCATCATGTGTATACGTGTAAAAAAGTGGAAAAGTGCAGGAATGTGGCACACGGGGCTTGAAAAACAATTTTGATGTGCCTCATTCAATTAAAGCAGTGGCTACATTTCTTGCAACTTCAGTGTGATTGGACTGGGCTAGCTGCGATGGTCAGATAGATTTTTCAGCAAATGATAAATACAATGAAGTATTTATCCATCATGAATCTATCTACTACATCTGTGACTGTATTGGGCAAGGATGGGAAATTATAACTCTTTATAACTTAATTTTTAAACCTATATATATATATATATATATATATATACACACACTAAAATATTAGCAAGACTTTAACACTGTAAATCCCAGCTTCTGTTCCAATTATTGAATTGTGTTTGTATTTTACAATCTCGAATCATGAATCTGTTTGTTAGGAAAATGCTCAGCTATGTTCTACCAAAAAAGTATAGGCTTAAAAAAAATCGAGGCTCTACTGTGTCAGATTTTTCACTTTTTTCCCTTCGTTTCCGGAGTAATTTTGCCAATCCTGAAGTGCAGTGCTTTTAGTGATGCATTGTGTTCTTGAAGTGCACAGTACATTGCTATGTTACTGTGTGTGTGTGTGTGTATGATGGTGCTGATAGTGGAATAGGTTCGAACGAGGTGTGTTACCTTGCTGAATAATGGGGCTGATATCAGTTTTCTTAAATGACAGAGTGAATCCTCTGAATGTTTGTTTGGAACCCAATTGTATAACTCTGTGATATTTATTTATTTAATTGATTTAATTTGGGAGGCACGGTGGTGCAGCAGGTAGTGTCACAGTCACACAGCTCCAGGGACCTGGAGGTTGTGGGTTCGATTCCCGCTCGGTTTGACTGTCTGTGAGGAGTTGGTGTGTTCTCCCCGTGTCTGCGTGGGTTTCCTCCGGGTGCTCCGGTTTCCTCCCACAGTCCAAAAACACATGTTGGTAGGTGGATTGGCGACTCGAAATTGTCCGTAGGCGTGTGTGTGTGTCTGTGTTGCCCTGTGAAGGACTGGTGCCCCTTCCAGGGTGTAATCCCGCCTTACGCCCAATGATTCCAGGTAGGCTCTGGACCCACCGCGACCCTGAATTGGATAAGCGGTTACAGATAATGAATGAATGAATGATTTAATTTGCAGAAGTTCTTTGACTTTAATGTGTTAATAAATGTAGTTGTTTCTTATGGCCTGTTAACTGCTACTTTAATTAGGCTAAAGTCATATGTGGGCTGCTGCATTGTAATATTCATGGGTCATGCATATTTCATAAAGTGTTTCAGAAGACATATTCAGAGGATTTTTTAAAATTTTTTTATAATTATCAGGTCCTTCTCTGTGTCTGCCATCCTTGCGTCTCTTGGTCTCACCTCTTCGACTTATGTCTGCATTCATGTGGCGCATCATGCAACAGCGTGATGTATTGCAGTATGGAATGCTTGCAGACTTTGTTTCATTGGTTACAGAAGTCGTCCCAGAGCTCTTTAGTCACATACGTGGAGTAGAGCTCATCCTGGGGCTGCGAGCAAAGGTGATGTCACATGAATTATCAGTAACATGAAAGCTTCAGCTTTATTACCATTAATAAAAAAAGCTTATTGGATGTTTATAATAATACTGCCCTTGGTAAAAACGTTCTTTTATCCCACCTCTTGTAGCTGATTTTAGAGTTGTGCCGCAGGGATAATCCAGTAGATGTCAGTGCAATTCAACCTCACCTCAACAGTATCCAATTGTCACTTCCTCTGGTTAAAAATGTAAGTGACAGGCATTAAACATAATGAAACCGTGAACACCATGCACATACATTGACCTGTAAAGGAATTACATTTAACTGTGCTGTACAGGTGGACAGTACAGAAGTGGAAGAGACAGGAATTCATTTTGTGGAACTGGTCCAAACACTTATTAAAGACGCCAATGAGAGAGAGCACTTCTTCCAGGTCAGTCTCTAATGAAATTACTTTATCCATATGGTCAAATGCTCATGTGAGGCTTTCTTTAACCATTTACGAGAAGCATAAAAATATATTTTTTGTATAATATGTATTTTTAAAACAAATCTTTTAAAATAATTCTGTAATGTGATGTTTGTAAATTAGGATTTTTTTTTAAGATAGCAAGTTTTAATGACATAAGATATTTTGTCTCTTGTCAGAGTGTATTTCCAGAGGAGTTCGGCCCTAATTATGACTCTGCAATTCAGACACTGATGTGGGATTTCTTGTCCAGGCTAGAGCACTTTTTACCAGTTCCTGATCTTTTACAGGTTCATTTTTGTTCATTTATTTATTTATGGATTACTCAGATTTCTTTCAAACATACTAATATTTAAAATTTGAAATGAACATATTTCCTCACTTTTCATCAAATTCTTCTGTACTCTTCTGGTCTCAGACTGTGGCTTGGCTCAGCTCAGAGTCTTCCGCTTTCTTCTATGAAGAATTCATGAGTAACTCTGATCACTTAAAGTCACTGCTCCATCACCATAAGTGCCTTGGGCACCTGGACATTTGTGGTAGGTAATGTTATGCTTAGGTCTGCTGTTAGTGGCATTTCAAAACTTTAATTTTAACCCTTGAGTAATATACACATGTACATTATACTGCTTCATGAACTTCCTTTAAACATAATAAATAATAATAAAACAAATAGTAAGTTTTTTATCATGAAAATGCATTGGATATATTCTTGTTATATTATTGCACTATTGTTATCCCTCTGCACAGGGAGCACTTATTACCTACTAAACTCTGCTTTTATCTCCTCAGCCCCCTCACCATCCCTAAATATGACGGACTGTCTCCTGTCTGCTTTAGCTGGTAAGAAAGACA
This sequence comes from Hoplias malabaricus, assembly GCF_029633855.1. NCBI lineage: Eukaryota > Metazoa > Chordata > Actinopteri > Characiformes > Erythrinidae > Hoplias > Hoplias malabaricus. The sequence continues at coordinate 40,310,745 of NC_089803.1, forward strand.
AGGCTCAGCTGAGCACAGGCAATTGTCTTCTTAATCAACCTGACAACTGCATTCCCTCTCAGATCCCTGTGTGTGTTATGGATGGGTCGGATGTAGAGACCGTGTTGGTTGTGTCAGAGTGGACAGAGATTGAATTAGGAGCAAACCAAGATGGAGAGTCCCTACCAGTTGTAGAAACCAATGAGAATAATGGCTGTGCACTAAATACCACCAGTGATTTTGAACAGAGATCAATTATGTCTAATGACAGCATTGAAGAAAAAGAAGTTGGGAGCAAGGGGGGCTGTAATACTGAGAATTATTCAGGAGAATATGCACAGCAGCTTAAAGACGACAAGGCATCTGTTGATGAGAATCGGTCTCTCAGGACTTCGGAAGCAGAAAAGTTTAACTCTATCTGTGACGAGGGACAGACTCTGTCATCTAATGCTACACCAAATATGGAGTCTAACTTCACTATGCCCGGACAGCCTTCTGAGGAGCCTGCTGTTTCTGCAGATGTCACTGTGACCAGGAGATCAGCTAGAAAGCCTAAAAAGACTTGGAAGATTAACATGGTAAACCTCCAAAAGCAGAAAAGAAACAAAGCAGATAAAGTAGTAATTACTGAGAAAAGAAAAAGAAAGACTGTCATACCCGAGACAAATTCAGCTTCAGTTAACTCAAGTAACAGGTAAATTAATGTGTTTTTTTTTTTTTTTAACTGCATGGTTGAGTTTCTCTGTTTCTGAATCATCTCATATGTATGTGTATATGTGTGTCTATATATGTGTGTGTGTATGTAAAGAATGTTTAAAATGGATATTCCATGGTGTTATACAGTGTTGTAAATAAATATTTCTCCGTATTGCTTATCTAATTAGATATAATTTATATATTTGTTTCTGTACATTTGTGTAGTTATAATGAATTGCACTTTCACTTTACTACTTTAAATATTTAATGAAATAATAATAAATATAATAATTATTGTTATTATTATTATTTTAATTTGCATTGTCTTATATATTTTAAAGGGATGCTGAACGTCCTGAAGCAGCACCTGGACATGTCACAAAAGTCGGAAACAAAGGTTATGTTCCACCCTCTCATTTATTAGGTAACACTACATGAAAAGTAAATGCATATTTATATTTACATTTGCGGTTGTTTTTCAGATGTCTCCACAGAGGCCTTTGCTTGTCTTTGGTGCTCATTCACTCACACTCAAGAGAGGTACCTGAAAAGCCATATCAAAAAGATCCACCCCATACCAATGAAGGAGAGTGAGAAGGAACCATACTTGTGCCAGGTATGTGGTAAAGGCTATCGCTTCCCTGGCATGCTGAAGGCTCACCAGCGCACTCACACGGGCGAAAGACCCTTCCAGTGCACCGTGTCTCGCTGTGGGCGACGCTTCTCACATATCCAGGCTCTGCGGCGCCACCGGCTTATACACAAACCCAAAGCTACTCAGAAAGTGTCTGATAATACACCTCAGGAAGAAGAGTCCAAGCAAGAGGAGCAGCAGAGCCTGCCGGGTCAAATGTATGAATGCCTCTACTGCTTAGAATGCTTTAGCTCACTCAGTGCTCGCCGGGACCACCATAAAACACACAGTGAAGAGGAGATGAACCGCTGCAGTGAATGTGGCAAGCAGCTCAGCTGCCAAGCAGCTCTTATCAGGCATAAGCGGGGCCACCTAGCGGACCGGCCACACAAGTGCACCATATGCAACTCCAGTTTCACCTGCGTAACCAGCTTCAAACGCCACATGCTCACGCACCAGCCTGAGAAGTTGTACCACTGTAGCTGTGGCAAGGGTTTTACATACAGAGGAGCCCTGCTGTCCCACCAGCGCACACATGAGGCAGAAAGACCCTATCACTGCTCACACTGTGACAAAAGCTTCCTGTACCCCGGTGCTCTGAGGAAGCACGAATGGACCCACTCAAAGGAAAAACCCTATCTCTGCTCACACTGTGGCAAAAGCTTCAAAAGGGAGCGTACACTCCGAGCGCACATGGCAGGCCACACCAAGGAGAAAATGTACAAGTGTTCTGTGTGTGACAAAACGTTTGCCTACAAGGCCAGTCTGACCAGACACGAGCTCACCCACACCGGCGAGAGGCCTTTTCTCTGCTCAGAATGTGGCAAGACCTTCTTCTCTCTCGGAGAGCTATTGAAACACCAGCGCTACCACACAGGACACAAGCCCTTCCAATGTGAACACTGCGACAAGAGTTTCACACAAGCCTGCTACCTTCAGCTTCACACCAGGTACCACACTGGAGTGCGCCCCTACACCTGCCCTCAGTGTGGCAAAAGCTTCTTCACCTCCTGCCGCCTCAAAAGACATATGAAGATCCACACGGGAGAGAAGCCGTTTGAGTGCAAAGAGTGTGGGAAAAAATTCAGGCAGGCGTACGTGCTTAAAGTGCACCAGCGGACTCATGTAGGGGGGAGATCAGAGACTGTCATTATCAACAGTTTATTCTGAACATGTTTTTGTGTAATGGATAAAAATAATAATTAGGTTACGTGTATTGCAGTTGAGTTTTTATTTCAGAGTTTTATTTTTAATCCAGAGGGCCATTATAAGAATCATTTATATTTTATATTTTCCTAAGGGGATGCTACTGTAAAAGCAATTAGCGATTGCTTTGTAAATATTGTTATTCCAGTGTTAATGGAGGTCTTCACTAACACCTGTCAGTATAGACCATACATATACTGCCCAGAGTTGTGGAAGAGGTTGTAACTTTATTTTGGCAAAATAAGGTGTCAGGAAAAAAAAGTTAGTTTCCAAATAGTGGCAAATAAAATAACACACTTTGAAAGTAAATAGAGTAAACCATGTTAAAATGTAAGATATTTGTTGATAGCGCTGACATAATATGTCCCGAGCTAATACAATGCTGTTTTCTATTCTGGTCAGTAATGCCATGTATACAATCCATGATTTTTAAAGTCGTCAGAATGTTGTTCTCTTCCCACTATGCAAGTTGTGTTCTTATAATCATTCATATTAAGTGTTTCGTTTTTCACGTAGCATGACTAATCTGCTACACCGGGTCATGATTTATATGATCTTACATCAGGAGGAAACCCTGCTGATTCTGTCTGGTCTCCAAAAATATACATTGTCATGAAAACGTAAGAAATGAATTGATGCAATTTGCGAGATAACCTTTATTCTAACATGAGTGTTTAATGTTTTATGTAAATTTTTTTTAACAGGTAAACATTTGGTATTGAGTTTTTTTTAAAACAACACCTGTTTTGTGTAGAACAATTAAAAACAAAACAAATGTTGCGTAGCACACAGTTTTCTCTTTTGACTCATACGTCCTCCATAATTTAATGTGTAATTCTTCATATGAGCAGCTGATGTCAGCATTGCTCTATTGAAATGCTTTACGCTTTATTCATTTAATAAGGCTACTGCACTCACTCACACTGACAGATGGAGAAACAGAAGTTACAAATTTTAACAGCTCCACTGTAGTGTTTTTTTTTTTAACTAATGAGTAAAAATGAATCCCCTCCTGTCATTTACTGTCATGTTAACAGTAAATGAAAGTAAAATTCTACCCTCCATCTCCCCATTTTCAACAGATGTCAAGTTGCCTGTTATTATTAATGGATTCTCAGAAAAAGCTGGTGATTGCAAAAAGCTGTTCTTGCTTTCTCCCTCTTTTGCACTATCAACAAAACAGAAACGTCAATATAACACCCTCAAAACACAAAGGCGCAAAGGGCAGATGCCGGTGGGGGCCTGTGCTGAGTTCCTCTGCTCACTCTGTCTGTCTCACAGCTTTGGATTCCAGCTGAGGGATCAGAAAGAACAGAATGGCTCAACTGCCCTGCTGCTGTGCACTGACCTTCTGCCTCCGGCAGTGCTCCAGATAGAAGCTGCCCTTTTACAATCGTATAGAACCAGCTTTCTCTACCAGCCCCTGAATTTAAAACCACCTATTATGATCTTTTTGTAGAGTTTTGGAGTCCATCTGCTTCATAAGAGATAAACTGAACAATCTCTTCACCGCTGTCAACTATGGTGCAATTTCTCAAGATGATTGGGAGTGGCACTCATTTAGGATTTGTTGTCTAAAGGCACAACGCTTTACAACGATTAAAAATTATTTTCTATTTTTTAAAAGTGATCTCTCCAAAAATAAATTGATTGAGGCAAGTGTCAGAACTACAAGCATTGCAACTTCACCTACTGCAACATATTGCTTAGCAGTACATAACATTATAACTGACTAACCATACAGGAACACTTTGTAGTTCTGCAAATACAGACTGTCCATCTCTTGCTCTGCGTACTTTGTCCCCTTTCACCCTGTTCTCTAGTAGTTAGAATGCCCACAAGGCAGGTATGATTTGGGGGGTGGATCATTCTCAGTGCTGCAGTGACACTGATGTGGTGATGGTGTGTTAAAGTGTGTTGCGCTGGTATGAGTGGATCAGACACAGCAGTGCAGCTGGAGGTTTTAGACACTGTCCACTCTATTAGACAAACCTACCTTGTTGTTCCACCTTGTAGATGTAAAGTCAGAGACAGTAGCTCATCTGTTCTTGCCCTAATCCTTCATCAGTGGAAACAGGACGACACCCATAGGGCACTATTGGCTTTTGGACAGGTCACAGTCCAGCAGTAATACTGGAGTTTAAAAGGTAGGCCTGAAACTCTATTAGAAATGTAATTTCGCATTCCTAATATGGCATTTCTAAAAGATTTGAGACATTATATAAAATGTAATACAAATATGAATCTGTGATTTGAACCTTTATATAACTGATAAAAGTACAAATAAATAATTTCCAATGCCATTTTATTAGAAACTCAGTGACCATGTTCATTGTAGTTTGTGAATATAGACACATTTATAATCTGATGCCTGCAACACACTCAAACACAACACTTCTGGGAAGTGTACTGTCTGGAAATTGTCAGTGTTTTTGAAACTAGAGCAGGATGATGCTAGTTTTACTGGAAAAAATAATGGCATGCATCTTTATTTGTATTTATATTTATTAGCGTATATATTGTTTACTGTGTTCTCCCTGTGTCCACGTGGGTTTTCTCTGGGTGCTCTGCTTTCCTCCCACAGTCCAAAAACACACGTTGGTAGGTGGATTAGCGACTCAAGTGTCTATCGATGTGACTGAATGTGTGTGTGTGTGTGTGGCCCTGTGAAGGACTGGCGCCCAATGATTCTGGATAAGCTCTGGACCTACTGTGACCCTAAACTCGAAGAGTTTACAGACAATGAATGAATGAATAAAAGTACAGTCAGCTAGATTTAGGATTTGATGCAAGAGGAACATGAGCAACTGAATGGGTGAAACAGTGATGCAATTAGGCCAGACTATTAAGCTCTACCTGAACATTCAAAAACATTTTCCAGTGACAACAGAAAGATGCTGGTCAACACTGCATTTAGTATGATGGCATAGTGCTACATGGGTCTCATGTAATTTGCTCTAATATCATAATAAAATTTGTTTCTCAAGAAAAAGTTTCACATTGAGAACATACATGGTTGTGCTTATGAAGATACAAGTTTTGATCATAAGTTGATAACTTGTCACCTTTTTTTTTCTTAGTCCCTTTTTTTTGCAGATTAAAGTGTAGCATGGTAATTTTTGCAGATGAATTAACTGGACAGCTTGATACATGCTTTCCCACTTCCCCCAATTTCAGGATGATTAGATAATTTTCTGAATTAATTTGCACTTCTGTAAATTAAAACGCAGCGCAATTAACATGTGCTGTAATTGCTAAGTTCTGGCTGGCAGAGCTGAATCTCTTGCGGCTCTGAAGCAGAGCTGGTTTTGCAAACTTCCACCAGGCTGAACTGTTAGAAAAGCAGTTATCAACAGAGGCGTAATTAGAGGGACCATAGAGCGAAGAAGGGGAAAATACACTCCTTAACACTTTCTGTCCAGCATCACAGAGTTAAGCTTATAGCCTTGGCACAAATCCAGAAATTGTTTGCATTCTCTTACAGTAAAATACTTAAAATACTATTATACTGGAGTCTACTATTATATTTGGAATTACAAAACGTTTCCTATGGGCACCATTCAGAATGACAGCAATTAAAAATGATTTAACCATGGGTAAATTTGGAATAGGAAAGTTTAAGTAACACAGATTTATAAAGGTTGTGAAAGACGGTTAGAAAGATTGCTTACTGTATACACTTTGGATCATTGATACTGGATTCTCCAATCCTGATAACCCCCTGCTCAGCACAGTTTCAACTACCCCAGCAGGCTTGAACACAGATCACAAACCTTTATTCATTCATTCATCTTTTGTAACATGTTAGTCCTGATCAGGGTCACAGTGGGTTTGGAGCCCAACTGAAATCACTGAGACCTGAGGCAAGGTTCAAACACAGAACCCAGGACCATGGAGCTGTGCGGCAGTGACACGACCAGCAACACCACCAGGTTAATCAGATCCAGGCCAGAATCCATCCAAAAATGATTAATTCCTAACTAAAAATGACTTCCTTTATACATCTTTTCACTGCGAGAGAGTCTATTTTGCTCTGTAAAAGAGCAGAAAGAGATTTTTGTAGGTCAATGTGCAGCTCAAAGAAATCAGAGTATTATAATTTTTAGTATTGCAATTTGTAATGTGCTCAAGTATATTGACTTCAATTTATTTCCCAGTGAAACTTCAGTGATCTAGAAGATATTGTGTAATCCATATTTGCTCAAGTCAAGATATCCCAGTAATAACCATCTCCAACCATTTCACTTTTTTTCTCCTATTTAAAAGAGTGTGTATTTTTAGTTGCTGTATATTCTCAGGAACTTGCAACTGAACTGAAGAGTTAGCAGTACAAGGCCACAGTTCTAACTCTCATCACATTATCTAGGCTCACTTCACATCTCACACAATCAATTACTTGGGTGAATTAATCCCTTAATACCCAAAAGCTGGAAATTGCTTCTACACACATACAAGCACAGTAAAGCAGATTAACAGATTTATTGAATTCCAGAGTCAGGATAGGACAATCTTCCTCATCTGTGAAACTCTCAGAGTCATGAAGCGATAAGCCACTGCAAACAGCTCAACCACTGTATCGCCATGTCACATTTTTGGCACATCTGTATTTCAAAAGCAGGGTTTTATGCATTAGGCTGTAGTCCATTTTCGAGGGATTTGTGTTCAAACAAGAATGTGATCAAATGCTGAAAATTTTATGAGAAGATTGAAGATTTTTATTGATTGTACCAGGAACAAATTATTGTCTTATGAAGTGCCTGGGCATTAGGCTTTTTGGAAGACACCCATACAGTGACAATAATGCAAAATATAACTAGGCAATGCTTATCCCAAACCCAAACCCAGCTAAATATAAGTGTGTAACCAAGTCCATGAGGTGTTTCCTAGAAGGTTTGAGACCTGAGAAGTTAAATGGAAAATACTTTAAGATAAATTTTTCAAACAAACATATCAACCAACCACAAAAATTTTGCTTTACAGTGTCTGATTGTGTCTAGGTGGTACTGTGGCACCTTAAGTTAATATATGTGAGGGGTTCGATGTGTTCTCCCCTTACATGTTGGTAAGTATGGTGACTTTGGTGTGTGGTCCATTGGTGTGACTCTGTGGCTGTGTGTTTCCACTTTGCACCCAGTGATTCTGGGTCAGTTTTGGAAACACCACAACCCTCAACTGGATAAACAGTTGAAAAAAATCATCAACATCATCATCTTTTCTGCTTATCCATTTCAGGGTCATGGTGACAACAGGGCAAACAAAGAAGCCCAGACGTCTCTGTCCTCAACCAGCTCCTAGATCCCTAGGCATTTCAAGGCCAGCTGGGAGATATATTCCCTCCAACGAGTTTTGGGTCTACCCCGGGGCCTCCTTCTAATTGAATGTACCTGGTATACCTCCAGTGGGAGGCCTCCATGAATAATATTTGCCAGATGCCCGAACCACCTCAACTGACTCCTCTCAGTGCGAAGGAGCAGTGACTTTACTCAGAGCTCCTCCCTAATCACTGAGCTCCTCACCCAATCACTGAGCTCCTCACCCAATCACGGAGAGTACGCCCAGCAACCCGTCGGAGGAAGCTCATTTCAGCCGCTTGTATCCACGATCTCGTTTTTTTGGTCATTACCAAGAGCTCACTGTCAGGAAATTGAGAGCTTTGCTTTATGGCTCAGCTCTCTCTTCACCACAACGGTCCAGTACAGTAACTGCATTACTGCGGACGCTGCACCTACCCTACAGTCAACCTCACAATTGACTCTTCCCATCACTGGTGAACAAGAACTTGACATACTTGAACTTCTTCACTTGGGGTAGGTTCTCACCCCTTACCTGAATGGAGCATGCCATCTGTTTATGGGAGATAACCATGGCCTCAGATTTGGAGGTGCTGATCCGCATACCGACCGCTTCACACTCTGCTGCAAACTGCTCAAGTGAATGCTGGAGGCCTCCATGCAAAGAGAAACCAGAAGAACAGCACTGTCCGTAAACAGCAGGGATGCCACCTCCTGAGCCCCTCCACAGAAGCCTTCCTGTCCCAGGCTATGCTTCGCCACCCTGTTCCTGAACATCAGGAACAGGAGTGGGGACAAGGTACAGTCCTGACGGAGTCCAATGCCCACATTGAACAAGCTTGACTTACTACCGAGGATGCAAACACTACTCAAACTCCGGAGCGACCCTGCCACCCCATACTCCCAGACCACCTCCCACAGAACCTCTTGGGGGACAGGGTCATGAGCCTTCTCCAAATTCACAAAGCATGTGTAGAGTGGAGTAGCAAACTCCTATGCCCCCTCAATGTTCTGTGAAAAAGTAAAGTTGGTCCATAGTTCCACGGCCAGGATGAAATCCGCATTGTATCTCCAAAATCCTAGGTTTGACTATCGGACGGATTCTCCTTTTCTAGCACCCCCATTTGCCAATCCAAATGCACTGTTCCCAAGGTCCATGCAGTATTGTAGAGATGTGTCATCCAAGACAGCCCCACTGTATCAAGTGCCTTCAGTAACTCTGGGTGAATCTCATCCACTCCTAGGGCTTTGCCACTGTGTAGCTTTTTAACCACCTCAGTGATTTCAGCCCAGGAAATGGAATCTGACACCCCAGACAATTCTGGCTTTGCCTCCTGTGCAGGATGCATGTGTCTGAGGTTAAGGAGTTCCTCAAAGTGCTCCTTCCAACACCCAGCAATATACTCAGTCAAGTTTAGAGTTTCACCATCCTTATTGAGCACAGCTGCACAGCTTGGACAGTGTCCCCCATCCCAAGATGTGGGAGTGTTTTTCAGAACCTCTTTGAGGCCGCCCAGAAGTCATTCTCCATGGCCTCTCCAAACTCCTCCCATGCTCTGGATTTTACTTCTGCAACTGCCATAGCTGCAGCCTTTTTTGCCTTCCGGTACACATCCACAGAATCAGAAGAGCCAGACAAGCCTGAAAAGCCTCTTTCTTCTGCTTGACAGCTTCCCTCACCCCTGGTATCCACCAACAAGTTCTTGGGTTGCCACCATAACAGGCACTGACAAGCTGTTGACCACAACTATATGCAGCCGCTTCCACAGTGGAAGTCTGGAACAGGGTCCATTCAGACTCCATTCCCCCTAACTCCTCTGGAACATTCTCAGAGTTGAAATCCATCCTTACAGAGTCCTCTGCCAGCTTTTCCCAGCACATCCTCACTATACGTTTGGGTCTACCAGGTCTGTCCGGCAGCTTTCCCTGCCATCGGATCCAACTCACCACCAGATGATGATCGGTTGACAGCTCAGCCCCTTATCATTGACATTTGGTCCAAGGTACTCTGGTACCAAATACACTTAAGAGCCACCTTGTGTTCGAACATGATGTTTGTTATGGACAAACCATGACTAGGACAGAAGTCCAATAATATTACACCACTCGGGTTCACACCACCTCATGACCATCACATAATATTACACCACCTCACCAGGTTTCCCAGTCAAACAATAGAGTCAGTCCATGGAATCCTCTCTAGAACTGCACTCATTACCTCCAAGAAGGCCAAATACTCTGAGCTGCTGTTCGGTGCATATGCACACACAACAGTAAAAGTTTTCCCCTTTGCAAGCCGGAGCCGTATTGAGGTGACCCTCTAATTTACCAGGATGAACTCCAACTGTACAGCCACCAGCCAAGGACTTGTGAGTATCCCACACCCGCCCGGCGCCTCTCACAACTCCTAAGTAGGAGAGAGACAAACCCCTAGTGAGGAGCTTGGCTCCAGAGCCCACACTGTGTGTAGAGGTGAGCCCAACTATATCTAGCTGGTATCTCTCAACCTCAAGCACAAGCTCTGGCTCCTTCCCACCCAATGAGGTCACCTTCCACGTGCCAAGAACCAATTTCTGCTGCCAAGGTCCATGACGCCAAGGGCCCCTTCAGGGGCCACTTAGTTTTAAATGATGTAGTCATAGGGATGCTTCTTGGGTCATGTTTGTCTAGATCGTCACTCCAGACCTGATTGCCATGGGAGACCCTACTGGGAGCTAACAGCTCCCGGCGACATAACACAGAAGTCATTAGACCACACAAGCCATTCCGCTATGAGAAGGCCCCGATCCAGGAAGGGCTGAATTAATGAAAAAATTAATGACTGCCTCTGCATTGCTTATAAGACTGAAAAATATTTGATGAATTTGTTCATTTCCTAAGTCATGGAAGATAAAACTACTACCACATACCATCAAATCTTCTTTCCTAACTGCAATGTGTTGTAGCATCAATAATTGATATAAGATAGCAATATTAATTTTGTGGGTTTTTTAAACTTATTGATTAGTTTGTATTCAGAGAACATTTGTTCAGTGTTCTGCAGTGGAGTGCCTAGGAGCTGTGCCACCTCAAACCATGCGCTGAGAAGTCCCAGTGCTGGACACCAATGACATAGATTGAAATGCATCTTCTGTTTGGATATAAGGTAGTCTGAGCTAGTAAACCACTGAGATACTCTGGTAAGAATTACTTTACCCCATGTCCACAACTTATCTTGTCCAAATAAGTCCTTGAAACACTGTACAGATTGCAATCAAATTGCACGGCAGCATGACATATCATGTCATATTTACACCCAAAAAGGCTGAATCAATGCATCATTGTCTTTATACAGTGTTCAATGAAATTATATTCATAAAGATAGGTCCATTATTTAGGGTGACCTGACGTCCTCTTTTTGCCGGACATGTCCTCTTTTCTGTACCTAAAAAAATGCTTCCGGCCGGGATTCCAAAACTGTCCGGGATTTTGCCGTCCACAGTTTTTCTCCTGTCCCAATTATTACAATAAGCCCTAATCCCTCTTTTGAAGAGTGCACTTCGATGACGTATGATGACGTTGTTGTAGTTGAGAAAAAGGGGTGCCCGTGGGACCAAGTGTCCAAGGGGTTGGAGCTCAGAGCAGAAATCACCACACTTCAACGTGCGCACATTCTTGTGCTTATATCACTTTCAGCCGAGCTCCACATCACAGTGTTTTACTGGAGCCTTGAACAGAAATGTGTTGAAAGTTGTCAAGGCAATTCATCATAGTCTCATCTTCGTTTGGAAGCGTTTCTGTGTCACACGAGCCTTTCACTTTCTGCTCTATATTTTACAAACCTGAAAGTCGTCACTTCTGTCCCTTTAACGACACAAATACACGGACACATCTGACCGTTACAGACTTTCTGAGGAGTTCATCCAGTCACATCTGCGCAGTTTTTCTCTTTAACATTAACTTTAGAAGAAAACATGTCAACTCTCCGGATCATTAAAATCGGAACAGGGGAGAGACTGAATTATAGCTCTCACAAACAGCACCTTTTATCAGCCAGACCTTATAAAATATGAAATATAAGAATTTTACATAAAGGTCTGGATGCTAGCGATGCTCTGATCATTTATCGAGTTTACATTTCTTCTGGTTGATAAAATGTGGTGCTCAATTATTTTATTATTTTTGCTTAGGGCCAAATGTTGAATGGAAAGGAATCTGTCCAAAAAGGCATTTGTTTTATATCTTGTTAACGAGTATATGTTTATGTATTAAATTTCGGCAGCATAGTTGCATGGCTATGGAAGCATTTGTGCAGCTCCTCTTATTTGAAAACTAAAATATGGTCACCCTACCATTATTAATTGTTTATATGATCTGTCTTACCAGCTCACCAGGCATTACAGTTTGTCCCTCTGCTTCAATGTCAGAGTGTACTGTTCTACGGTTTGAGACTGCTGCTCATTCACTTCAGAGAGCACATTCCCACTGGGGGCTTAATACAGCTCACTTGGGTGAAACTTGTCATTGGGTATTGTCACCTTAAAATCTTCAGTAACTTCTCTAAATCATCTCATTTAGCTCATGTTTTTATGTATGTACTGTGAATGTACTACTACATCACATCACTACTGAAACAACTCTTTATGCACATATATTTGTTAATGTTTCTGTCAAAAACGTGAATATGAATCGAGTATAATATAATGTAATTAGGGTATTCTTGTAAAAAGAAAATGGTTATCATTATCCTTTGTCTACTGGCCTATCATTATCATTATACTGCATGTTCTATTTACCTGAAATTAGGCCATTTCTTTTTCCAAGGCCATTTAGAAAAATATATTAACTGTGTTTTTTTTTATTATGCAAAATCCCCCAGAAGTCTCATTGATGTGTTCCTTGGCTTACTGAGTGACCATGAAACTCAAAGTGGGCCAGATGGTTGCTCTTATCTTTAGAACATCATCTGTACAAATGAAACATTGGAAATAAATACCCAAAGACTCAAAGCATAGCTCCCTTGAGTGCCGTGGGCCTTAAGAGGTGAATGTAGATGGTGTGATTTCATCCTGCTTCTGAATATTGAAGTGCTCTATAGAGAGAGAGAGAGAGAGAGAGAGAGAGAGAGAGAGAGAATGAAGCGGTAATGCATACATAAAGAGCCCAGCTCAAGCTTAATGAGCTAATCTGTTTAAAGCTAACTTCATGCCACCCAAAGAATAGCTTCATGGATCTCCACAGACAGTGGGGGGATATAAATAGGGCTCTAATAGATTAATGCAGTCTCTTTGATTTGTTGCTGTGGTGTTTTGAAGTAGACACACCAGCCACAAAAAAGACCCCTCGCAAGCCGTGACAAATGGTGGCAATTCTTGGTGATGCAAAACTCTTATCATACCACTTCCAAACACCACTTCCCCCACTCTCATTTTCTTGTCTTCTTGTTTGATCCACCATTGCACCTTCCTTCTTAGTGACCATTCCTCGAGCAAATAAATCCTCCTAATTCAAGGCCAGATTAATTTTACTGATGTTGTTCACACTGTCAAATGTGCACAGATATAACCTGTATTCACTCCTTGAGTAAGTCATAATGAGATATATTTGATTTCATGGGACAGAAGCAGAATTTTATATTGCTTAAAAAATCAAACATGTAAATAAATAAAATGTATATAAAATCATTTAATGATTATTAGTGTTGAATGTTAAAAATGTAAACAAACAAACAAAAAAACCTCTCATCAGTAAGGTCATCATTTAGAAATATGAAATGTTTCAGATGTCTGCTACCTCTAACCTCTCTTTTTTCCATTGAAAATTAAGAAGTTTATTTTTCCTTTTCATGTTACTATTTTGGGAGATATATGTTTTTAATTGGACAGCGACAATATGTGGTTGGAGTGTTACAATTGTAACACCATTGGTTCCCATGTGAGAGACCTGGGTTTGATTCCAGGACTGGGCGAACAGTCTGTGATACACCAATAAGAGTCTGCGGACATGACTCCTAACACTGTATTGGCCTACCTGTAATACAAGTAACCTTGTAGGTCACTCTGGATAAGAGTGTCTGCCCTAAATGTAAATATTGAAAAATGGTGGACTTTCCCTTTAAATATGCTTAACTTAGACATCGTCAAATGTCTCTACATATCTTCATAGTTTTTGACCTCTAGCATTAGTGTAGCTGTATCATTTGGGTGTCCTGTTCTCTGAGGTTTAATGATGGTTTAAGACTAACACACTCCCAAGTCTGTGAGTTTGTCCTCCACGAGCATTGTCTAGAGTCTGTGCCACATCTGATGGCATTTGGTCACAGTTTCAGACAAAGGTCTGGTCACAACTATTCGAGCTGTGGACATCTTGTGACTTCTCATGGGGGAAAAAAACGCACTGGTACCAATTAGAGCAGGAACTCTCTCCACACCTCGACCCAGCCAAGGCATCTCCTGCTGCTGTGGGGGAGCAGGTGTGACTGGCCCCTGTGGGCCAGTAATAAGCACCACTCCTGTGCCATTGGGACTTACAGAGAGGCTTTTAACAACCACAAAGAGCCTGGTCACTTTGTCTGACAGTTGTGTGGATGAAAAAATAAAAATAAAAGCATAACAGTAAAGAATAGAAGCCCAAAAGCTGGGAGTGATAGATATTATTTTTCAACTGTTCAGCGTGTTGTTTATTTTCATGCAGCAAGAAATGAGAAGCAAAGAGTTCAAAGTTAAGATCAGTGATAGTTAGGCTACAATGGTGGTTCGTAAATATTTTTTATTCAGACAAAGTCAGAAACACTGTACTACAGTAATTTTATATAACTATTGATTTCTGAGTTGCTAAGATATCAGACAGTACATTTGTGGAAGAAAGGGTGATGTCTAGGTAAATTAAATGGGGAACAAAGCTCCACTCTTATTTCAGATGAAGAACAGTTGCTTCTATCCACTGTGAGGAGAGAACTCAACACTGTGTCAAACTGTATGTGCCTCTGTCAAAAAGCTGTTATTGAGAGAAGGAAATGTGCAAATACCTGATGAAAAAATAACATGAGGAGGCTGTTGGTGTCATTGGAACATTCAACTGACCACCCAAGAGCCCAGACTCACCAGCAACACTGAGATTACTTGGATTTTGAAATAACAGAAAATACAAAAATAATAATTTAATTGTTGCTTTGATTAGAAAATAAAGAGTAGTCTAATCAACTGTTTATTTTCAAGCCAAAAACAGCTAATAATTACAAGTTTGGGGGCACCTACATTTTCACAGCAATATTTCAGTCATGTTTTTTTTTTTGCTTGTTATTTAACTGTATAATTTTACAAACTGAATAACTGGCAAATCTAGTGGAAAACGATATCTCAATAATATGAATGGCAGAGCATAGATCTGTGGATTTATATGAGGATTATACTCACAGTTTCAACAGTGGATTCACCCTAACATATTGAAAAATTAACACATTAAATCTCACACATGAAAAGAGATTCTAAGCACTTCTTGAAGATGAAATTTTATGACATATATATTATGGGTGGGCCAATGCAGAAGTATGTCAAAGAAGTACCTAACATTACAGCCAGCAAGCAGAATTGGACCTCAATTAGTTAGGGAACATTCAAATTACCAGGCATAAATTGGCATAAATGCATTTTCCCTTCATATGACACATCTGTTGTTTTTTAGAGTTGTGTGGACTCAAAAACTGATCTTTAAAATCAGATCTGGGCCACTTTAATGTGTGACCCTGGATCCTAGGGAGACATTCTATACATGCCTATGGGACTTGAATGAGAGTTACCTCAACTGATTTCATGTAGGTTGCTCATGTGCATAAAATTGTTTACTTCACTTCTCTACTGTAGCTAGACAGAGCAATATCTAAAAGAATAGTTTTCACCTTCATGACCACCAGAACAATTTGTGAAACACTGACTTGACCTGCAGACCTGTTCTTTTTGTTGTTTCTGATACCACAAAGTTATGTTTTTCATGACAAATGTGGATAATAAAATGGATGTTAATGATAATGACTTGCTTATAAGGAATGTTTACAGGAACAGGTTCACTGACGATATGGTCATTTAACAAACACAAATGTGAACCATCAATACTGACAGAGTTCACCTGGGAATATAATCATATATGAGCAATGGGGCTTGTAATGTGGCTAACAAAGCCTTAGTCCCCCAATAACAATGCACCAATCAGTTAATTTATTTATTAGTCTGGGAATACATTTATTGGGCGAAACAATGGAACAGAATAAATACAGATTTATGCTGGAAAGCCTTTTTTTCAGCTAATTGTTAGACAGTGTTCTCAAGGGATTATTATAAATACTTTCAATATATTGACTTGACAAACTTTCAGCATCATTTATATATACTGAACAAAAATATAAACTCAACACTTGTTTTTGCTCCTTTTTCATGAGCTGACCTCAAAGATCTAAAACTATTTCCATGTACACAAAAGGCCTTTTTCTCTCAAATATTGTTCAAAAATTTGCCTAAGCATATCAAGATGCTGATTAGACAGCATGATTATTGCACAGGTGTGCCTTTTTGTTTTTTGTTCAGTATATTTAAATATGCACCGGTTGCACCTGACTTGCGCCCAATGATTCCACGTAGGTTCCGGACCCACCACAACCCTGAACTGCATAAGCAGTTACAGACAATGAATGAATGAATATCTAAATATTTCTTATTATTTATAATGATGTGTACTAAGACTTTCATCTGATTTTAGCATGGATTTTTGTGGCCTCGTTCTAGATTTTATTTAATGCAGTAAAGATAAAATTCTGGCACGCTGTGACACTAAGGGAAATTTAACAGTGCTGATAGTCATTAAACACTGCTGTGTTTGTGCTGAATGATGTTGGTGTGTGTATATGTACCTTCCTTTTGGATGCTCTGGTGGTCTTAAAATTTTAAAGTATAAAGTAAGACACTGTGCTGAAAGAGTAAGGTGATCCCACAGACAAATTGAACACACTGGAAAAGATAGAACTTTATTTTTTTCGCAGTTTGCGACAGTAAAAAGTTAACAAGTGCAAGTACAACCAGACTGTGTCTACACACACAATGCAGTCTTAAAAACCACAGAAAGAACAGGTGCACAGTCGTACTACACCTGGACTGAAGTATCTAATATTACTATGCAGGGTGTGCACTATAGACTTACTGTAAGGCAACTTAATCCATCACCAGAACTGAGTACAGCTTCCATCTGCCTGTTAAGAGAAGAAATTAATCTAAAGGACTCAAAACATGATCACAAAAGATCTCTCTCTAACACAAAGTAACGCAACACAATATTGTGCATTATTGCAAGGTTGATGTCTATGGTCTACATAGCTACTGGCTTTGCCTATTCCTAATTAATCACTTCAAGTCAGTGCACATTTT
This sequence comes from Hoplias malabaricus, assembly GCF_029633855.1. Lineage (NCBI taxonomy): Eukaryota > Metazoa > Chordata > Actinopteri > Characiformes > Erythrinidae > Hoplias > Hoplias malabaricus. The sequence goes on from NC_089803.1 coordinate 40,327,943, forward strand.
CCACAGGGGAAATATAACTACTACCAGGATTCCCTGTCTGCTAACAGGCCTATGGCTTTGCCTGCCTAGAGTCAAAAGGTCTATGAGGCAGCGTCACACCATCAAGTAATTCATTAAAACAAACAAACAAAAAACCACATGAGTAAAATTCAACATCATCTTTGTCGGTTTCTAAAATTACATATTGCTTTATTGGACGCTATCAGACTTCAGTAGTTTAAAACGACTTCACCATATTGCAAGATTACAAGAATCGTTGTCAATTTTGTTGGATAATGCTTGGATGGCATATTCAACTTTCAAATAATATAAATATCCAAACCAAAAGTCTGAATTGATTTTGTTGAAGTGAAGCAAACTGTATGATTAATCCTGAATGCACTTGTTAGGTTAAATCAGTATAAGCCATAAGTGAGTCATTTTATTTCAAACCTTTTCTTGTTAAAAGCACTAGATAGCTGGTATGATAACTGGAGCATTAATAAATAATTTTTCCTGTGCTTTAGGAGAAGTCAGACCTTTCTGGGTTATAGTATGAAACAGAAAGCTCCTGAAAGACATTCAGAATCCACTTTTTCTTTGTTGCAATTTCCAAACTTGAACTGAATCTGAACAGAATTCCAAATCTGAACATTATTTCATCAAGCTCTAGATGACACTTTACTGTTCAGGCTTCTCAGCCATGAAATGAGCTGTTTACAGTCTGAAGCTTTGCAGGCGGATTATGAAGAAAGTGCTTCTCCTGCAAGGTGGACTGGGGTCAGGAGCAGACGAGTTGTTTCCTCACTGAAGCATACTGTCTATGTCAAAGGTAGATAAGGCCTTGTAGAAAAAACTCTTCCTCTTCAGTTTCTCTTGTCTTCAAAGCACAGTACATCTGAACGATTCAAGTTTCAAGCATCTACAGAAAGAAATATTAAATAAAATTTAACTATAAACATTAAATTTCATATAACTTAATCACCTGACAAAGGTTTGAGCGTCCATCCCTTAAAGAAAAATAATGCATTTTACCTGTGAATCAGCACGTTTTTTGGACACCTCTGATTTTATTGAAAAATGTATGATTGCTTGAAAAAATTATGGCTATATATTGTAGATTTTGAAAATGTTTTAATATAAGCATTTTCTTTCATAATGTATTGTATTACAGACAAATTCCTCTAGAAGAAACAATATTGCCAAACACCACTCAGCAGCTTTAAGTCCTGCTATTTGTTTTGTTTTTTTGCATGCATTCCATGTTTTTGCAGGTATATTAATGCATTATTTTAAAAAGAAAGATATTTTGATGAACAGCAAGCTGACTGTTGCAGTAAACAAAAAACAAACAAACAAAAAAAATTAGTGGATCTGATTATGTTTGTTCTTCTCTATAGGAATTCCTTAATTAAATAGGAGCTGTCAAATGTTTTGGCTTCATTACATTGTTGATTTAATAATTAGTTAAACACATATGCCATTCAGATTTGTGGGATGTGAAATGTTACACTCTAGGGAAAGGTCTTGAGTTAGAAATGTTCACAGTGGTGGTGATAGGAACCAGACATGTGAAGTGACTAATGACTATAAAGGCTTCCTCAGAGGAGGTTATTGCATGAAAGGATTCTAAAAACTCGAATAGATTAGAGATCAGAGTTTTTCCCCAAAGCATATTTAAAAACAATCCATTAATGGAGATGCCATATGAGGCAAGACATTGTAGTCCCCAAAGAAAAATTAATTTTTCAGATTCTGTACTGTTTAACCATAAAGAGCATCAAACACAAGAAGATTTCATTTTTGGTTTCTTTAAAAAAGGAAATAAAATGGCTATCACTTGTTTTATTTTGAAGTCTGATGCATTTATATGCAGATAAAAACAAGACAAACTACACATGGCATTCCATTGAGACATAGTTTCACTTTCTATTTCCAAAGCTGTAATTTGTGTAAATCTAAAAATAGCTAGCCCACATTTCACCCTCATAAAGCAATAGCCATCCTCCAGCACCTAGTACAGCTGGACTCATTCAAGAAAAGTAAGGACATCTGGTCACTCTGAAAACATCCATCTGATCTGGCAAAGAAGAGGAAGAGTAAATCTGATCTGAGATTATAGCCTGCTACATAAACATAAGCGTAATAAAAAGTAACCACCTTGGGATGTTTACACAGGCAAGTAAATCATTTGAAACATATCTGATCTGATTTTCCCTTCACTTTGAATTCCACTAGATTTATATATTTCCATAATAATTTAGTTAAAGGACTGTATACTAAAATGTGTGAATATATAAACAAATGTACTGGTGTTACACAATAGTGATTTTTCTACTTGTTAAGCCAGTTGACCTACTGGATATCTCAGAGATTCTGTAGAATTTTTTTTAAAGGCCCCATGTGGGAACATTATCTGTGAAATAAAAACTAGTCAGCGACAACAAAGCAATTTGACTTGTCTTCTTATGTGACATGCATATTTCTAATTGAAAAAAAAAAACATAATAAAGTCAATAAATGATAGCTTTCACTAATATTTTGCTACATATTTGTCAGGTAAAAATTGTTTATTTCTCATGTAATAATGCTTATTTTCAATCTTCATATCATTGCTGTCCAGTTAATAAGAGCAAAGAGAAACTAAGCAAGACTAGTTTTGCTGGACCGCCATTAGCCATAGTCTCAGGTGTTTCTGGCATTTCAAAATAGGAAAGCCAAAAATACATACCCTTGTCATTGGAAGGTCTTGAGAAGCTTTGGTGCTTCATATCAATGTCTTAGTTCACGTGTGGTTTTTATTAAGTGATTGTGTTGTACAAAAAATATGAAGGGCAGGACTAATATGAAAAAAGGAGCACAACGTTTTTGTGTTAATGTATATAACACTGGCAAGACCAAGAAGGTTTTGTTTATTTTAAAAATTAAAATTACTTATTTATTCAATGTAACAGGTTAGAGTAAACATGTGAAGTTTAATGTGGCTGTGCGCAGCTATATGGAATTTTATAAACACACTAATGCCACAAAATGTCTCCCCACCACAAAGACACACACTCACATAAAATAAGATAAATTCAGCAGTCCTATTTCTGTGAGATGTAATACATGTGTAAAAACTGCAGAGTTAAATGTCGTCCTGCTGAGCTTGTGAACAGCAGAGAAACAAAACTAAAGCAGAGCCAAACACAGCCCCAGAAACACACAAACGGAACGTGTTCCTGTCTTACTTCCTATTATTCAGCCACGGTTTTCGCAGAAGAAAACCTGTTCTTTGGTTCCTACTGTTCTTTGGTTCCAGCTAGGAACATGTTTTCTGGTTTGCGAACCAGATTATATCAATGTAAATGCTACGAAACGTCCCAATTTTAGTTCACGAACATCAGAGTTTGTAGTAGTGCCACCTTATGTTTTCTCTGTGAAATACGACTGAACAAACAATTCCTACTCACGCATTGTGAATTTCAACATTAGGAGTCAGTCAGTAAGTGAAAATGCCTCTTCTACACTGTCAGTAAATTTGTCACTGAGGCGGTACATTGTGCTGTCACTGTGGTGGTACCCTCAAGTGTACATTTCAGTACTTTTAATTAGGGAACACTATTGTAACTTATTCTATATTAAATGTAGATTTAAAAATGCTGTAATGAAATCTTTTAGAGGAGAGAATGTAATGTACCTTTAAGGAACACAACTGGACTTTAACAGCACTGTTGTACCTTTAAAGGTACATTTACACTGTTCGTATCTTTAGTGACCAATAATGTCCCTCTACCATACCTTTTTTTCTGAGTGTGTAGGCTGGCCCAGTAGGCGGTCCGGCTAAAACATATTTCCCAAAATAGCAACTTTAAAGGAGAAGGAAAATACCTATATATATATACTTATATATCAATGGAAGTCAATGTAAAAAGATTTAATTCAAATAGTTTTGGAGCATTTCTATTGGTCCATTAGTCATTAAATATTCATACAATATGAAGGACAGCTGCTCAAATGATGTAGAAATCTCAAAATCCACAAATACCTGAAAAAAAAAGGGAAATACCTGTTTTTAATTGGACAGTGATGATATGTTGGGCTATAAATGCTCTCAAATCTGCCCATGATATTAGATAAGGTTAATTATATCCCTGTGCTAATTTAATTACAGCCTACAGCAGGCCTCGACAAACTGACAAATGACAAACTGCAAGAGCTTGTGTGTTTTTGCAATTATTGAAGCACCTGTTACAATTAGCTGAGAGGTCTACATGCAGATCAGAATCAGAGGGTTACAGCACTGAACAGTTTTGTGTAATTCCCTGCTTTGAAACACCTGCTTAAACTCACAAACTTGTTTATTAAAAGAAAAGTAGAATCAAGCATGGAGAAGAAGGGATAACACTGATCTGTCAATGTTGTGGGTGTTCTGTACTGTAGTTTTGACCAACTCACCAATGTTAGGACTTGGTCAGTCAAGTCATAAATACACCATATGGGAAGACTATAAAATATAGGTGGATTAACAGCTTTTTGTACAATGTATAATAATTGGTAGATTCATTCTACTTTTCTAAAATCTTTACTATATGTGAGGGTCTAATGTAGAATGATTAGTTTCTGATAGAATGATAGATAAGAACAGTAAATAGCACTCAAACTCATTGCTTCCTGGCACAATACTGGGGGATTTAAAATCCTCTGTCTAGCTTGTCTGTAGCATAGTTTTATTTTGTGCTTTTCTATAGATGTTATACTAACTGTTTTTGAAAGTGGCCTAATGGCTGCCCTGGAAGTTTTGTGCTTTGGTTACTCTAGCATTTTCAATCTATTTCCCAGGAGTTCCCCATCCACAATAAAACACAAATATCAACAAAATTGGTGAATGGTGCTCCTGTGATGACCTGTGATGTATTGTGCAACCTAGCAACCAAAACATAAAAAACTGCTAAAATACTGTGTTTTGCCTATCAATATGCAGCCTATATTATATGGAGCAGCTTAAAAAGAAATTAAAATGCCTAATACATTAAACATAATTACAATTATATTCTCCTTTTTTTTTTAGAACAGTGGTGGTCACATGAAAATTGTCATCAGTGTTTTATGACATTTTTCCCCTTATACCCACAAAACCACAATCTACAGATTTCACAATCTACAGAGCGGGTATGAAAAGATGCATTTTCAGCGGTGAACAGCAGTTTTAGTCTGGATTAATATGCAAAATGTGTAGGAACATATGTGTGAAAACTACTTCACGCATGAAAACTAGTCACCATTTAGTAGAAAAATTAAATTCACATGAAATGTGAAAAAAATCAGGCATTTTCACACCTAAATTATACACTCTGGTATTAGGCACAACTGATTTTGCAAAAGAGACTTCAGATCTCATAAAAGAGATGGATTTTTATAATGAATTCTATGTATACTTTATTAACCCAGTTTGAATCTGTCATTTGATGTGTAAAGGTCTTTAGTGTAGACTAATTCTGTCTTTCTGTGAATGTCTGGGTTTGTGCACCTTAAAGAAAATTCCTTAATTATTCAGGCCTTCAACTGAAAAGTCTTCAGACCAGACCTTTGTGTACTATTGTACCTGTAGTTATGTGTCTTTTCTAAGTTTGCCCACTTTTAAAATTATTATCCTTTCTGCAGACATCGGTCTAGTCTGGTTTCTACTTACACCTGTCACCTTTTAAAGAAAATTCTATGTACTTGTCTTTCCAGGCTGCTGCCTAGGTTTTGGGATATAGTTTGTGGTTTTCCAAGGTATTCCAGAGAAGATTTATTCCAAGTGTTCTCTTATCTGTGCTCAAACATATTTCCAAATCAACACCTAGCTCTCAGCTTGTTTTACCTTCTGGACTTAATCTGAGAGAAAATTACTTTGTTTTTACCAAGGCACACTTCAATATTGGCATATTTTTCCATTATTGTATGAAAAATATGGAATGTCTGATATAGTGAGATATGGAATAGCACTCAGACCCTGTCCCTTTGAGCCAGTAGAGCAGCACCAGAGACCGGCAGTGCCTCTAATTAAGCCTTCAGTGCTCTTGTTTATAATGAAGATGAACAGCTGATCCAGTACAGCAGGCTGACCTCTGCCCTCTCTTTCACATGATCCAATTCTTGTGTTTTTAGACTTAGCAATGCTCCAGCAGGTGTGTCCTTTTGTGGCCTGGTTTAAATCTGTCAGTACACAACATGGTTCTCATTTATAATACATTGCAATATGCTTTTAAGTTTGGTGATGTGAGAGCACCTCAGTTTAGGAGCTGTCTCTGTGGTTCACGAGGTCCATGCAGAGAAGCTGAAATATCCCAGGGTCCACCTGTCAAAACAACTTAATTCTAAGAAGTACAACTCAACAGGTGTCCTCAATTATAGCTGCACTCCAAACAATGAACTCTAGACAAAGCTCAGTCTCAGTCTGAAGTCTTCAATTTGCAACAAGCAGGAATCTATTCATAAAAATGTGCAGCAATAAATCATTCTGCTTACATTTCTAAACAGATTGAAGTCTTTAAAAAAAGCTCAGTGAAGCAATACATTCCAAGGAGAAGTTGAGCTTTCTGTCAATTTATAGTAAAGGTTTTCAATTCAGTTGAAAACTATTATTCTCGCTGAAAAAATTAAGGTTCCAAATTATATAGATTAGAGCGTAGTATTTATAAGGTTGGTTTTCCAGACAGGGATTAAACTTAGTCCTGCACTATATCCTCCTACCAATGAAAAGTCACAATTCACAATGCTGTGGAGTCCAGGACTATGCTTAATCTATGTCTGGAAAACCACCCCATACAGTATTGAATCTGGATTTGAAAATAATGCAAAAGCAGGCAAGATGACTACGCTCATATTTTTTCAGTAATCATAATGTGAAAATTATATCTTCATGAGCATAGTGGGTTATTTTTGGTACAGACAGTACTACGTGATACAGAGACCCACAATATTTAATGCCTTACAATAATAATTACATGCATACATTTTTTTCCCAAATAAGTCACTCAAAGTTTAAAAAAAAATAAACACTGAACTGAACAAAAATGAAGAAAGAAAAAAAGAAAAAAGAAAATGGACAAATGCAGTATAGTATTTCATCCATTCCTCTCCAAACTGTGAGAACACCTTTTCCATATCTTCAAAGGCTGGGGTGCATAATCATCACATTACACGCTAGATTCCACTTGTCTGCCTCCACTTCGCTTCACTTTTTCCAGACGTACTGTAGGTGAAGGATATGGCAGAGTGGTAGAGCAAGTGGTTCATTGGCACTATTTCATATTAAATACTATTCATATTATTTCATAGTATTTTTTAACCCTTCACTAGTTTTATCCTTTAATTCTTCAGAACTGTAACAACTAGGGTATGAAAATCATACATTTGGAACACTCATCAGCTGATTATGAGGTAGTATGAAGTCTGCTGAAGCAGAATAAAAAATAAATAAATCAACCATAGATCTACGTGGCCCACCTGAAATAGGAATGAAAATTATGACAATGGATCTAGAGAAACCATCTTTCTGGAATAATCTTGGAATACCCACTGAAAATGTATTATTCTGTAATTGACAGGCTTCATAAATGCACTGGAAAATTAGCTTATTTTGATATATGGATAGGTCAGTTTACCAAAACAAATGCTTCCAGCAACAGTAACTCTGCTCCATTTTGCATACCATTGTTTTTTATTCTCATCAAAATTTAGAACTCAATACATTTACTGTGTGGAAAATATTTTTAGCAATAAATATAAAAGGAACCCTACAGTGAAGTCAGTGAAACACAAAATATCCCTCAGTAGTCAGACTTTCAATCCGTCACCAGCCTTCTGGCATCAATGTTTGCATGTGTCCCTAAAGCATGGCTAATCTCTGATCTGAAGTGTATCAAATCCATGCTCATGGATTTGTTAAATATGTGTTTCTTTCCAAACACATGCAATTATCAGACTTGCGTTTCAGCACAATCCATTTCAGCACATTTACCAGAGCATAAAGGGTTTACAACAAACAGACTGTATTTTATTTATTTATATTTTTTGTAATTATGCACTAAATGTTTGTTAAAAGATTAAATCATCCGCTTATATATTGCCTTGATAGCAGCATTTATCCTTCTGAAAGTCCAATATACACCAGTAAATCAATGGTATTTTCACACATGTGGCTAAATTAATCACAGTATCATGAGAGTTTCTCATGCAATGTGATCTGAGGGCTTGGTAGTCACATATATTATTTGTTATTTCAGAATAACCCCCAACCCACCATTGACTGCAAAGTCTGAGCATTAGCATTAGCATTAGGTGCTGCTTTTATACCCAATTAGAATACACTCACTTGTTATGAAGTCACCTGCTTGTAGCTAAATGTTTTTAAAATGGTGTAACTTAAATATTCAACAAAACTTCACTCTTAATTTCCCCCGTCAAAGGTTTTTTTTTTTCAGTAAAAGTTCAAGCGAATTAACAAATGTTGGAAAAGTATTCATTTTATAATATTTATGCTTTTTCTTATTCTCTGTAAGGTCATATTGAGTCATATATTTCATGCTTTTGGATTGGGGGGTGTTTTTGAAAAACGAAGGGTGATAAAACTCTTTATAATCTGTGTATGCTCCTACTCATGGACATAATGACCTGGCAACATCTCTGTAAGATGTCTTCCAGTACATCGAACTCCCTCCCCTCATAAGAACATTAATCAATCTAGATTATTCTCAATAACTTCTCCAATAACTGCATAAGTCAACACAAATCACATTTTTTTAAAATTGCATATCCCAACTTTTCTTGAAATGGTGTTTGTACATTAATATTTGTACTGGATTTACATGTTTACAGATAAGTTTATTATTGTTTTATTCAATTTAGGTTCTCATTATTATTGCTTTTATATATGATTAACAGTATAAGCTGGCATTTTTCAAGATTTTAAAACTAAAGCTATGCCAAAGATGTTATTGATAATAATCTAAAAAGTCAATGAAATTTACATGCTCTCATTTTCTGGTCAAATATGACTGTGCACGGCATTGATGAATAAGGGCTTTTGACGTCATATACCCTGTCTTGATTCTTTGTGGCTTTGCATTTAAAAAACCTTTGGGCAGGATATGGTACCAATGTACAACTAAGTGAATTTAGAATGTGCAGTACCCTTTTTTCCTGAATGTGTAATATATACGTGTTGTTTAAACTGTTCCACCTCTCCTGAGAGTGGAGAAGACTCACCAGGCTGTGGAGGTCTGAAACGTCATAAGGGTAGGGCTCTGTGTATCGCCCCTCAGGCTGTGTCTGGGGTGGTGATGTTGGTGTGTTTCCTGGCTCTGTCCTGTCCCGGAATTCACCTCTCCTTCTTGAAGCACAGCTACACCATGCCACTGAAGCCTGGCCTGTTTTAGCCATCGTCCACCAAGTCCCCACTTCTCTAGGTACACTCGACACACTTCATAGTTCATGGCTGAGTAGTAGAGGAAGTCCAGGGCCAGCAGGACCATGACAAAGAAGCCATAAATCCACACTCCGATGAGTGCTGTGTAATTACTGCAACGAGCAGGACACACCAGAGTAAGAGAAGAAATAACATTTAATACCAAAGAAGCATGTTCTCTATAACCTAATTCTACACATTCCTAACAACAGGGTTTTTCTTCTTGGGGGTCTTGTAACTTTGGACTTATCAGCTATTCCTGACATGCTATGTCACTCTGTCTTTCTGCCTTTATTTGGAACCCAGCAATTTTTAAGGGAACACCTGAGGACATTAGAAGATAATCCTATGAGTTAGAAAGTGTCTATGACTATCCTTCCACTGTTAGATTACTTAATTTTATGGCTTCTACAGCTGTCAAAAAAAAGCTCTTATTAAGGAACGGAAATAGAAAAAAAAAAAAGTTTGTGCTAACAGAGCTAGTTAAAACATGCTGCTGGTGTTTTCAGAACAATGACCACCCTAGACCTCCATTGTAAAGGACTGTAAAGGGAATTATTTTGTATGCATGCTCTATCTTTGTATTTGCAATAAGAAACAAGTATCTTTAGACTTTAGATCAAAATATCTTCAAAAACCAGTGAGAACTCTGTTATAATCTACACAAAAAATGTTTTTGTCAGACATTCTGGCCTTTATTGGCATCTCATCTCTTACTGGACAACAAAATCATTCATTGATTGTCTGTAACCGCTTATCAAATTCAGGGTCACTGTGGGTCAGGTGCCTACCTGAAAACACTGGGTGCAAAGCAGGAACACACACTGGAAAGGGCACCAGTACCTTCGCAGAGCAACACACACTCACTCATTCACACCTATGGACAATATTGAGTAGCCAAACCACCTACCAACATGTGATTCTGGACCGTGGGAGAAGACTGAAGCACCCGGAGGAAACCTACATAGATATGGAGAGATCACACCAGACTCCTCACAGACTGTCACCCGAAGCAGGACTCGAACCCACAACCCCAGGACCCTAGAGCTGTATAGCAGCAACACTACTTGTTGCGCCAGATTGCTGCCACATAATGAAATCAAAATTAAGCAAGAAGCCACAACATAATGAAACATGAGAAATATTGTTACGCTTTTATTTTATATTGTACTGTTCTACATACAACTAAATTTTTCAAGTGGTAAAATGATTGGGTTTCAACTGTTCTGAAAAAGAAATGTGTTAATATTTCTTGTAATGGAAAAAATAGACTGAGTTCTTTACACTTAAATCAAGTGATGAAATGTAAATAGAGGTCATAGCCTTGTGCTGCAGCAGCAAGGTGGTTTAATTGCATTTTGCAGTCTGGAGAGATTGCTTTGGTGGGATGCTAAAGAAGGCTCAGTGTGTAGATCAGAGTCATGGTGCTGTACAGCTAGCCCTTGTGCAGAAAAACTGCTCTCAAACTACGGAGACCCAGGAGGATCAAATGGAGCTTGAAGTGTGAAATGACATTTTCACGCCTGCCTAGTGCCAGGGCACGCTTACAAGCTTCCCCTAATGAACGGATCCTTTATCTTGTTTTCAGGGACAGGGACTGGATGATTTGTGGAGGGTAAGTGCTGGATGACTGACGAACTGATTTCTATATTTAGATGTTGTGGATGAGTGAAACAAATCCATATCGTGGAATGATGTTGGCACCTATATCTACTACCCAGCCATTTGAGGGGTTGTGTATTGCTGCAAGGCACTGACACTTTCAGCTGATATAAGGCACTGCCTGCTGAGCTCCTAATTGATTTCTGCTTCAAGTGGCAGCACTCAGAAGCCACAGAGTAGTCCTTTCATCATGAAATCGGAAGATGAATGCTGTAGCTCCACACATGAGAGAGCACAAAACTGTTTGTTAATGGTAGATCAAAAAGCACAAACCAAAACAAAGGCTTGTCATTTGACAGATATCAACAGCATTTGAATTTGTATTATGCTCACATGCAATGAATATTTCTACCAGTACCTTGTGATGGTTCCTTACAGGTTTTTGGCTTGAACTGAAAATTTAAACAGATTTCTTTTCAATGGTATAGAGTCTTAATGTTGAGGCTTATTAGACAGTGTCAAAATGAATAACATCTGACAACAACTGGGCATGTTATCACTTAGAGCATCATTTAGCTGTATTAAACTCAACTCAAATACAGTCATAATGATAAACAAAATACTTAATCATGTCATTTTTGGGTTGTGAGAAGTGTTGTGTGTAGTGTATAATAATTATAAAAATTATTCGAACAGGGGCATGCTAACCTTTTTACAGAGTTTGTAACTTTCCCAGTAAGTGTGGTTATAGATGAAAAGGAAGCTCACAAATCAAGCTATTTGAATGTCTATCATCAGTCAGCTTGATGGATAAACAGACTTACAATTCAAGAGAAAGTTGTTTTTTGAGCACACTGCTTCTACTATAATCACCAACTAAAAAATACTGCTTATTAAATTCTGTGTATGTTAAAGTTTCATAAAGACACAGACACACAGATTTATAAAGCCTTTAATTTATTATAACAATTTATAAAAAATCAAATTTACTTTTTTCCCCAGTTGTAGCCAGTCAGCTATGAGCTGCGAGGCTATTGTAACTGGACAAAAGTTCTGGCATAATTCAGCCTTTATTATAGATAACAGTATGTCACACATTGTCAGAAACCACATAAGCAGGACTGTTAAACATGACAAAGCAATTAAACAGATAGGCGTGTGATGATTAAGGCAATATATTTTGAATATTGAAGTTTCATAAGCTAAATTATTATCTGAGCTTCACACTCACACAAACTTGAGGTGCACAGCTAAAGAAGGAAACTTTGATTAACAGATGTGGCAGTTATAGTATGCTTTTACTCAGTGCTGGTGATAAAATTATATCATTTTTTTGTGAATTTTTGCTCGATAACAATGATGAGCGTTGGATAATGAAGCTCAATAAACCTTCATTTCTTTTCCTGGTTAGCACAGCCAGTGAACATAGGCAACCGCATGAACGTGAGAACCTAAACAAGACTATAACAGGCTTTATTCAAGTGCTTGTGTGTATGTACTAAATATATTAAATATGTTATAGTCTCCTGTTCACTCTGTGTTTGGGGTGTTTTTTTCTGGTATGGCTACCCCCTGTCAGAACACCAGCGTAGAAACTTTCCCTTGTGAGCAGGGAGAGTTTGGTGCACTCTCTTGACTGTCCTCGCACATGTTTTTCTTCACTCAAAATGTAAGCACTTTTTGTTGCTTGACGTGGTTTTTCCTCACACAAAATAATTTTCTCTGCTTGCGAATTTTGAATTAGATCCAAAGCCATAGATCAGCCTGCTTCTCTTAAGTAAACATGGCCAATATATAAACACTGCACAAGTGCAGAACTTTTCCCACCTTGCACAGATATGTAGGTGTCTTACACCCAGTGATTCTGGGTAGGCTTAGGACCCACCGCGACCCTGAACTGGATAAACACTTACAAAACTGAAAACCTTCAAGCATTCCCACTGTTACAAGCACAGTTCTAAATCTTCTAATGGGTCAAGTGAAATATGTTTACAGTTCAGCACTTGGGAGTGTTTATTTATTTATTATTTTAAACTTTTCTTAATCTATCTTTTTAGCCTTTCTGCTATTTTAAAAGCTTGAGGTGGTAATGGCCTAAGAATGTTTTAAGACACACCACATATATATTATTACTTTATGTGGTAAGAAAATGTTATAGTTCCAGTGAAATATTTCCTTGTGAATTTGGGTAATGTACATACCATATATATAATTTAAATATTGTACATTAATGAACATTTGGTGTATTTAAACTACATTTTTAGATGGAAGTCCTTTGTCACAGTGTGACATAATTTTAATATTTCCATAAATATTGAGATCAATCAATATAGAAAAACTTATTGTGATAACATTTTTGGCCATATCAGCTCTACTGTTATGTGAATTGTTGAAACATCACTAGACTGGCTCAAATATATATATATTTACATAAATACACAGAGATCCCTTATAGAATTGATTGGTTTGGCTTTTGTGATCCAAAACTAAACGTTTAATATCAGTACTTGACCTCTTTAAATGACGTTCAGCCTGAATGACATCAAATCCTAACAGAAATGTTTCAAAATGTAGTGTAAATATTTAGAGTAATTACTGCAACAAAACTGAAATGATAGATTTCAAGAAGGAAGAAAGTTAGAATGAAATGGAAGAAATGTTAGAATGTGTAGGTGTCAACAAACTTATGGCCATATAGTGTATATTGTGTGTGGCTTTAAATCCCAGTAACAAGGAATTTCCAGATGAACAAGTCAGCGTGTTGAAACTCTGGAGTCTATGTCCAGTAATGAAGATGGTCTCTTGCATCTTACATCATTTCATACACCACATGATGTAAGAAAGTGTTAAAAGATTGATGAGCCTATCTCTGCAATGATTTATAGCCATGCCTTACTCCACAGTTACAGTGCAGTCCATAAGTAACTGGACAGTGACACACATTTTCTAACTTATGCTCTGTACTCACTGGAGTGGAATGAAACAATGTTTATCATGTTGAAGTGCAGAATGCATTCATTCACGTTCTGCAACCACTTCATCCAGTTCAGGATTTCAGTGGGTTCTGAGGTTACCCGTAATCACTGGATGCAAGGCAGAAACACACGCTAAACGAGGTGCCAGTCCATCATAGGACACCACATGCTCACACAGTCACAGCTATGGATATTTTTCATCTCCCTACCAACATGTGTATTTGTACCATGGGAGGAAACTGGAGCATTCAGAGGAAACACTGGTAGAACACACCAAACTCCTCAGAGACAGTGACCAGACAGGGATTAAACCCACAAACCTGGGACCATGGAGGTGTGTAACTGCGAAACTACCTGTTGCGCCAGTGTGCTGCCCAGAAAGTGCAGATTGGCAGCTTTAATTTTAAACTAAAATGTTCACACCTAGTGCTGGGTGGCAAAAACTTTGCAAAGATTAACTGCCTGAAGTCTACAACCTACAGACATTATAACATGCTGGGATACTCCCTGGGGATGCTGTGCTAAGCTGGTAATGCAGCAAATTAAATGTCACATTTATTTTTGTTGCTATTTTTCTGCAGGCTTTTTTTCAGAGTTCAGGTTGGGTGATTGACTTGGCCATATATATATATATTTTTTTCATTCATTCATTCATTCATTCATTCATTCATCTATAACCGCTTATCCAGTTCAGGGTCACGGTGGGTATATATAGGGTCACGGTATATATATATATATATATATATATATATATATATATATATATATATATATATATATATATATATCAGTGGCGGATGCTGCTCTTTAAAGGAGGGGAAGCTCAATTTCGGCCTACATCATAAAATGTGTCGGTTTATTTATACGTAAATTCTACCCTCTGTTCCTTCTTAAGAAAATGATCTGTGACCCTGTTGTACCAACAAGGCGTCTTTTCCAGGGACTTGACTAGTGTCCTCTCAATGAGATAGGCTGCTTAAACAGCCTTGGCCCATGTGAAGTGTGCCCGCCTGTGCTCCCACAGATCTTTACACCAAAGAATCGTTGATTCGCTCATTTCACTGTCAATCAAAAAGGGATTCAGCCTCAGACAGATCATCCAATCATCATGCAGAAGCTGAGTGTCCGGGCCAGCCGAGGCCAGCCCACTGCCCCATAGACCCACAGAGATGCTGAGCGTCCGATGGGCGGGACAAAGCCCAGCATTTATCCAATGACTCGTCTCGTTTCTCTGCACTTCGATGCCTCACTATTGAACTCTGTGGACGCTCAGCGTCCTCACTGTTTAAAGCACTGTGAATCTGCATGAATGATTGAGAGGAAAGCTGCGTTTTTACCAGTGATAAGAAGCTGATTCTGAAAAAAAGTTGAGCGCGTTGTTGTGCATATTTATTCAATGACATGTACACACAACAGTATATATTTGATCACTTATTTTTTTATATTTTAGGGGAAGCTGAGCTTCCCTTGCAGTCTTAGAGCAATCGTCACTGATATATATATATATATATATATATATATATATATATATATATATATATATATATATATATATATATATATATATATATATATATACACACACACAGTGGAACCTCTACTAACGATCACCTATGCTAACGAACTTTCCAAAATACGAACTGGGCATTTGAATATTTTTTGCCTCCACCAACGAACCATGACTCTAGAAATGAACCCGCCGAGCCGGCGGCTAGAAATGGCCACTGACGCCAATAGGCGAGTCTCCCAGCGCGCCCAGACTTGAGTGAGCTTTTAAGATTAGCAAATTGTAGTTATAGCAATTTAGCATTAGTGTAATTCGTGCCAAGTTAAGCCGTATCTACGCATTGTCTCCCCACATTCACCCGCCTACTCTCCGTTATTCCACCCACCCCCCACCTCCCGTCTTACAGCCAGTGCCTGTGTTACTCCACCAGCCAGTCGTCACGTCTTCAAGGTGTAACCACTTAAAACTTTATTATTTCTTTTTATTACTGTTACCACTGTATTTCTCTTTTATTTGTAGTAATGCTACATGTATTCTTTTTACTAATTTGAGAGTGTTGTAAACATATATCAGTGCAAAAAGGGTGACTTTCGGGGTGGGCTGGAACTCATTAATTGCTTTTCCATTATTTTAAATGGGGAAAATTGACTCGAGAAACGAACTTTTCCATTTATGAACCGGGTCACGGAACGGATCAAGTTACTAGGTAGAGGTCCCACTATATATTCAAATTACATTATGCAGAATATATGCTTTTTAAAAATGATAAAATTATCTTTGTAAGGTTGCTGTTAACCTCAGTATGTTACAGTATGGTTCTGGAGTAGCGATATAAACTAAGATGCTGAAGTGTCTGAATGGCAGGGCAACAGACCATTGTATAGAAGATTGACTGATGTGTGATGAACAGGTTGTTCAAAGAGTGCATGGCAACTGACAAGAGATAAATTATTAGAGCTATCTGAATGTCCAAAATAGCAGTCAAAGTAGTCACAGAGGTGCATAGTGTTGAGGTGAGAGCATCATGATTCAACATTCACAGCAGACTCATTGAAGAGAAATACTAAATCTTCCCTAAAAAACACAAACCCCTCATCAGCATCAAACATTTATGAAGCATGAAATGCAGTATGATCGCAGCCTCTGGAACTGTCTTTAGTGCTGATAGAAATGATGAGGACAGCAGGAGTACCAAAGTATGTGTACAGAAACATTGTGTCCTAATATGTCTCCAAAATTCACTATATAGTAGTTGATAATGGGAGAAGGCAACAATTGAAAACATTTTGTGCACTTGACAATGAGTTCTTCAGAAATATAAAGGGGAAAGTTTTTAACGGGCCAAGTCAGTCTCTTGATTTTAATCATACTGGGCATGTTTTTCATGTGCTGAAAAGGAAACAGAATCCTCCAAAACAAGCAGCAGCTGAAAGGGACCTCCATTAAGGCTTGGCAGAATATCTCAAAGAAAAATGTCTAGAGCCTTGTGAGGTCAAATATTTGCAGACGGCACATTTATCTTTTATATGTATCTTTCAAAAGTCATGTTACATGAAAATGGGATTTAAACACAAACTTGTGTTGCGTTTGTGATAATCATCTGCTGAATATTCAGTTGTACTAGTATTCTTACTACACCAAAAAGCCGTGCATTTAACATGACTCTATTTTATACACTCATTGTTCTAATTTTCAGATTCACGTTCCACATTCATGGATTTTTTTTTTGCAGTTCTAGAACAACATAATGTTGTCCATCTGTTGTTCTGCATACTGTTAGCCCCACTTTTTCCCAGTTTTTCAATGGTCAGAAACACACAGGACCACCACAGAACAATTGTGATTTGGGTGGTGGCTCATTCTCAGCATTGCAATGACACTGACGAGGTGGTGTTTTGTTAGTGAGTGTTGTCCTGGTACGACTGGAAACAGTACCGCTGTTGGAGTTTTTAAACATTATGTCCACTGTTTTAGATACATATTTCAGCAGATACAGTGAGGTGTTTAAAAACTCCCGCAGCTCTCCTGTCCCTGATCCATTCATAAAAGAGCAAAATACATATCATTGTCACTGAAGTGCTGAGAATGATTACAGTTTGCTTTTGTTCTCTCTGGTTGTTTACATTAAGAAACTCTACATCTATTAAGGTGGAACGGTGTGTTTGAGGGAAAAATGTACATGGCTGTAGGTTTTTATTCACTGTTTGAATTACCACAGAAATTCATTTGTAAGTCAAGTTTTCAGTCCTGAGTTTGGAGACATTTCCACCAATTATATTTTTAGAATATATATAAATAATAATAATAATAATAATAATAATAATAATATATACACACACACTACATTTATACTAAAGATAATTAATGAATACAACAAGAACATGTAATGTCTTGTGCACAAAGCAGTCTTTTCACAAAACCTCTTTGTGAAGTGGTTGCTAAACATGAGTAAGTATGTGTAAGAGAGTGAGTTTCAAGCCAGTTTTATGAGGTGCATCTAATAAGAGGTATTCAGAGTTGAAACTTGTAAAAAGCAAGAAAATGAGTACGATTTTTAAGAAGACAATTACATGAAATGAGAAAATGTGTAAGTTACTCTCATTAAAATAGCTATTACTCACTTATGAGTGAATCCATCGGAGTTGCTGGTGAGGTTGAGCTGCATGATGGTCTGAAACTCTGTCTCGTTGCAGCAGTACTTAAAGGCTGTGTTGTTATGGTGACAGCAGAACATGTAGGTCTTGTTGTCAGAGAGACGTGGGCAGTGAAAGCCAAAGTGATAGCGCCCCTTGTGGTCGGAGTAAGGTTCACAGACCCTGAAGTGGGCTGAAAGAGCTGTCCAAAGAAAAACATGAACAGAGCTGATGTGAGACATGATAACAAGAGAACATACTTTACATATTTAAATACAAATATGGTAAAATGACACAAAGCCCTGGAATACTAAATCCATGATTTATTTTTAAAAAGTTTATTGTCGGTCAATATACATGTAACATATAAACTTTTTTTCAAAAATTGCCAATGAATCTCACCTTATTTCCTCTACTAGTCATATCTGACTGATGCCTCTTTGCAGTAATGGAGCAAACATCTGATAATTGTGAGCAGTTCTAGTATGAAGTGTTTTTGGGCGGGAATGCATAGTTTGATGAATAGCTAGTTGCAATTGTCATAAGTGACATAATTTTGAATGAGGCCCTGGTTCTCAGTTTAGGTTTTTTTTTTTTTTTTACAAAAATAAAAAACACTCCTCACTATTAAACCACTACTCAATAGACATTTAATTACATAATATTTTACAAACAACAAATCTTCTGTTCAGATCTAGATACCTGAAAATGAGACAAATAATAAATCAGTTTGCTGTTATATTCTGTGAACTTGATTCACTTAAATAATTAATTCTTATGTCATGTGTACAGAGCTTTCACGTGTGATTTAGAATGCCAAAATTGCAACAGTTGAAATGTTAGATTTTTTTATGTACTTTCTAAATACTGAAAAAAAAAACTACTTGCAAATCAATGCCAATGAAAATTCTACTTTTTAGCTTTGAAGCATCAGTCTTTCTGAGGAAATAATTACTTTTATTTCATTTAGTCTAGGGGGAAAAAGAGTTGAGAGGCACTCAAGCAGAGAATTCCCAAAAATTCTGAATATGACCTTAAATGTCATGACTAGAACGTTATATCCTTCCCTCATCCACAGCCTGCAGCCGAGGGCTCCTTACTTTCCAAAGCAAACCCCCACGAATTAGTCCTGGCATTGGTAACTGCACACAATTGACATAGACTGATGATCTGTGAAAGGTTCTAATATTTGATCAAATAAAAGGGCAGACCACTACCTTGGCCATTCCTTATTCTCTGATTTACATAAAACACATAAAAATTGAAAGTCCCCACTTGCTCATTGGGCCCTGACTGTTGAGTTCATCTACTAGCTCAGCTGCTCACCTCCAAACTCATATCCTGCTTTCTGGAGCAACAGCAGAGGCATGCCATCATTTGCATATAGATGAAAGCTGCTGGGGTCTGAAGGACAGATAAATGGGATGGACAGAAGAACTGAGAGGTTTTAACTTGGGTCCACTCTCAGTCCAGGGCACCTCACTGCTGGTCTAGTGCATATAGAATTGTGGTTTAGACTGAGAATGCTAGCAATATGTTTTTCCAGTATCCAGTTTGTCTGTTTCACCTTGAGGTCCACTTGTGTTTGTTTATAATAACTGACTGTAGCCCATCTGTTACTGCACAGTACATCAGCCCACACTCTGTGCTTGAATTAATATTATTTGGATGGTGAATCGTGATCAGTACAGCAGTCATATTGACACAATCTGACGCAAGTGTATGTTCAAGCCTCTTTACATTTTGGATTAACATATGATTTTGGTGATGGATCAAAGTTTGAATTCCACTTGATCATATAAAAGACCATATGTAAACACTCCCAGAATGTCACAGATTATTTTGCTCATGTTCTAAAGCTAGAACAGTGGTGTAAATCCAGCTTTCTTTCAATCAATGTTGGAAAAACCAAGGGGCTTAATTTACATAACACACATTGTCTCCCACCACTGATGCTGTGTTACCATGTTGACAGTGTATGTAAGAAAGTCAGTCAGAGATCTAATGAAGAAACTGAAGGAGTTTGGGGTTGACAATAAAATCATGGAAAAGGTGTATGTCAGCCTGATAGAGAGTATACTGGTGTTTAATATCTCTGCTTGGTATGGACATTTGACACTAAGTGAATGTAAACTGGCTAGAATGATAAAAGCGGCAAGGAAAATAATTAGCCAGCAACAAAGGTCACTAGATAATCTTTATATAACATAGCATTACTTAGGAAAGCTACAGCAATAATTACTGACCCGATGCATTTTCTTCATGCTGCGTTTGAGCTACTTCCTTCAGGCCAATGTTATAGGATGCCTCTGATCAGTAAAAAGGTGCATATAGGAGCTTTTTTCCTAACACTATCAAATATGTTAACAAATCACACTAATTTTGTTCTTCTTCTTCTTCTTCTTGTCTGTGTTATGCTGTACTGTTGTGAAACCAAACAAAAAGGTCTGCTTTGGCAGGACAATAAAAGTTTATTCTATTCTGTTCTATTCTATTCTATTCTATAGATTACAATTCAAATTCTCAAAACACATAAGGAGATGGTCAGACGTCTTGATCACATTTGGAAATCAATATTCAGTATCCACATACAACAAGATAATGCTTATTTTAATCAAAATCATTGGCCTCAATTTCCCATTAATTCAGATCATTTGTATGTGAACCACAGGCATTAAGTATTTACATTTGCATTCATTACATTGGTGTTTATTTCAGTTTTTAGGAACCTAGCCTAAAATCATTTGCTTCTAATGAGAACTGAAACAAATAGAGCAGACAAGCCTGACAAAGTATATCGAATGAGATATAAATATATATATATATATATATATATATATATATATATATATATATATATATATATATATATATATATATATATATATTCAGTTAATTCAGAGACTGTATTATGTGTGCATGTACAATCATGGCCAAAAGTGTTGGCACCCTTGAAATTATTCCAGATATTACACATGCTTATTTCCTTTCTGTGTATTGGAACAACAAAAAACAGAAAAAGTGCCAAAATTGATATAATTAGATGCAAAACACCAAAAAAGGGCCTGATAAAATTATTACCACCCTTAATATTTGATTGCACACCCTTTGGAAAAAATAACAGAAATCATTTGGTTCCTATAACAATCAATGAGCTTCTTATACAACTCAACTGGAATTTTGAACTACTCTTCTTTTGCGAACTGCTCCAGGTCCCAGGTCTCACTTATTTGAAATGTGACTTTTCCCAACAGCAATTTAAAGACCTCTCCACAGGTGTTTAATGGGATTCTGAACTCATTGCTGGCCACTTTAGAACACACCAGTGCTTTGTTTCCAGTGCTATTTGATGTATGTTTGTGGTAATTTTCCTGCTAGAAGACCCATGACCTAGGACACCAACCTATCTTTCTGACACTGGGCCCTACATTGTGACCCAAAATCCTTTGGTAATCTTCAGACTTCATGATGCCTTTCACACAGTCAAGGGACCAAATGCCAGAGGCAGCAAGACAACCCCAAAACATCTTTGAAACTCCACGATATTTGACTATAAGTACTGTGTTCTTTTCTTTGTAGGCCTCATTTGATTTTTGGTAAACAGTAGAATGAGTAGAATAGTAGAGTGCTTGACCAAAAGGCTCTATCTACCCCAGAAGGATTTTGGCTTACTCATGTACATGTTGCCAAATTGCTGTCTAGTAATTTTATGTCTGTGTCAGCAGTGGGGTCCTCCTGGGTCTCCTGCCATAGCGTTTCATTTCATTCAACTGTCAACGGATAGTTCTCGCTGACACTGATGCCCCCTAAGGCTGCAGGACAGCTTGAATTTCTTTGGAACTTGACTGGGGCTACTTATCCACCATCCGGACTATCCTTGCAAACTTTCATCAGTTTTTCTCTTGGGTTGTAAAACTTCTTGATTATGTTGTACAAAGGACAAAAGAACAAAGGAACAAGATCTATGGAGATGGGCTTGTAACCATGAGATTGTTTATTGTACCATGAGATTGTTTGAAGTCAGACAGTTCTCTTCTCCTCTTTCTTAGTGCTTAGTGTGGCATGTACAGAAACACAATGCAACGTCAACTTCTCTCCTTTTTATCTGATTTCAGGTGTGATTTTTATATTACCTACACTTGTTACTTCCCACAGGTTAGTTTAAACGAGCATCACATGCTTAAAACAAAGTTATTTACTCCCAATTTTGAAAAGGTGGCAATAATTATGTCCAACATTTTTAGAGTTTTGTGTGAAATTGTATCAATTTTTATCAATTTAAACTTCAAATACAAATAAATTGCATAGTTCTTTTTTTCTCCCCTTCTTTTAACCTCTGTGTTTCCAGATTTAAAACAGATAAGCAGATAAGGTTTTAGCAAATCAAGATCACATTTTCAATTCTGCATGAGATAACTGTACACCACTGAAAATGGTGTAGAAACAGGTCAAGATTTTGACTGTTTATAATGCAATAGAAATTGGGAGTGTGTGATTTAATTCATTTGTACATTATGACTCACTCATTTGTAACTGAAACTAAACAAACAAAAAAGACAAGAAAATTATATTCAAATGGATGGACAGAGAATTTCATCAGCTAAAACTCACTTAAAATATTATTATTTTGGTGGGCTTTACACTTGACTGGTCATTTGAAAATATCAGCAATCTGTTAGGGCCTGCCCTAAAAAACTGCATAAAAAGTTCAACAAAAACCTGCTCTACCCCTACATCACTGGTCATGTCCCGACCACAGGACCTACATACTAGTGACTTGAACTATTCCCAAACCAACAGTACCACAAAGATGTTATAAACTAGCAATGCCGGTAGGCCTAAAACAAACCTGTCATCATAAGACAATGTACTTACTGTTGTGTCTGGTTTCGCATTATACAGTACACAGTCAAAACAACAAGAGTTCAGTTTCCGTATATACCACATATTTCACACATACAGAACAATCTTTAGCAAAACAAACAGAGGCAAGTTCAAAGAGCTTTGAGCTCCTATCTCTTGAATCTCATACATGATACTGCTTTTGCACTCTTGTGCCATGTATTTCAGTGCCTCTGAAATTGAGATATAGTTGCATCATTTCTTTGTAAATTGGGACTGGTTACATGCCTCTACATGTCACTAAAAATTTACTTAAAATTAATTTTATAGCATAACTGGTAGAATGTAGACTTCTATTTATGATTTTCCTTTTTCCATGTACATATACAGAATGATGCTGAAAGAGTTTAGCAGCTTTGGCCCAATTTTTACTTCTCATGACATATTTTGTCATTAGTACAATGAAAAACACTGAATGGTTATCAATATAAAACCTTTTTTTTCTTTGTTATAATGGTGGACAGAGCATGCCGCAATTATTACTTTGTCATTATATAGAATTAAATTATTTACCCATGCAAATTAAAATGAAAAGAGTAAAGGTCCATAATGGTCCATAAAACTATCCAATATTCAGTAAAATGTATGTGTGATTAAGAAATCAATAAATGACAAAACAGGAAATAATATGATGCTTACCACATCTGACCCCTTTGCTGATGACCAAAAATCCCAATTACCTGTGTGCATGGGCATATAGATGGAGTGTTAATGGTTGTAATAAATCAGGGCTGATCAAGAGGAGCGCCAACGAGCCCTCCAGGAACACCTCTGACCTCATAAAGAGACTTGAATAGCAAGGGAAGTTATTTGGCAGAGCACCGACTGTGTATCCATCAACCAAACAGGCAAGCCATAATGAGAGGCACTCATATTTTTTGGGGAGGGAAGAAGAGAACAAAAGGAAAAAGTCAGGCATATGAAATGAAAACCACCTGTCAATTCCAGGTTTTTTTTTTCCTTCTTTAGTTTTTTCTTAGCAATTCTGTAAGAGCAAATTATTGGGTTTTTTGATTTTTTATTTCTGCACTATTAACACCCTGTAGGCTTTCTGGGATAATTAGCTTCACCAGCATTTCTATTCACAACTAGTGCCAAAAAATGAATGCTAAATCAGAGGGAACAGAGTACAGAGACACCTGCATGACAGCAAGCAGGAATACCTCTCTCTTTCTCTCTCTCTCTCTCTTTTGCCATGGCAACCACTCTAATGTGTATGTTCATTCATACTGGGAGTATACTGGGAGCTGGCTAGCAGCACAGCCAGGCCACATGCTGAACTGATTTAGGAGGTAACCCCCCACCCGCAACCCCAAAAAACCTCCTTCGGCTATTTAAAACTAAAGTTGGCCGGCCTACAGAAGCATGTCCTCCTTCCTGAACTACCAGTGCACCTTGTTACTGCAGCACAAAAGGTGCTAAAGAGAGATGTGACATGACCAGAGATGCAAACTGGCCCAGTTGAAGATATTTCATCAGCCTTTACAGAGTAAGAGCATCATCAGAAGAGAAGAAACCACAAACACTGGATGAACAGACCTGGAAGATTTGTAGGTATGAAGCAAAACATATTTTTTTTGGGTAATGCCTAATATTTGTGAAAGCCTGATTGTTACAGACAACTGGTAGTGTTTCATTAAACGTTTGATTGGCTATGTGGATTCATAAAGGCTAAAAGTCATCTTCCCATGAGGGTTTTGGCAGACACTGAGCCCAAGTGTGTGTTTTCTGGCAAGACGCTTCAGGAGCACAGATCAAGCTGCTTATGATTCTTATAATAATGGAAGATTGTGTTTTCTGCTCATAATAATTGGCTGAGTGATTCTGAGAGAGATTTTCTTTTAAAAGACATTAAATAACCACAGATGTTTAAAAGTAGACTTTGTCCTCACATGGCTTGTAGTAATTGTGTCCATCTATGGTACAGTTACATTGTTTGTTTTGGGAAATAACTCAAATGTAAAGCAAAGGAAATTACCGCCATGACACTGCTGTGCATTTGCTACACTTTATATCCAGAAGTATTTTGACAGCTCTTCTACAAAGGGAATTCAGTTGTTTTAATGTGGACTAATTGCTTACATGTGTCAAATTCTGCACAAAACTTGTATACCATTGTTTCCAATGAGTAACATGTATGTCCATTTTTTGAGGATTTTAAGTTAACCATATTTGAACACATCGGCTGTCCTTCACACTATGTAACAATTTCACAATGAATGGACAAATAGATATGCTCCAAAAATTCTTGGAATAAAAACTTTTTTCACCAAGTTTCATTGAAAGTTAAGAAGGTTTTATAACTTCTTCTGTAAAGTTACTATATTTGAGATACATGTTTTTCACTGGACAGTGACAATATATTGTTTAGCTCAGAAGTAAAATAAGTTATCAGACACTTCCAATAGCAAACATTCGGTCACTGTTGCACTTTCTATATATGTATTACAAATGATTATTAATGGCATCTAAGGTATTTAAAACCTAATTAATAAAAAATGTATTAAACAGATTTTAAACCATTTTAAACCTTTATAAATATAGTCTTATTTTTAAATGGTACCTAATTATCCAACATTAGTACCAGAACTTTAAAAAAATGTATAGCTGCTGAATACAGTCAAAGCTGTATATAATGTAAAAACTAAATGGCATTAATATAAAAACTGCCCTAATAATCCTCCTAAATTTGGAAGTAATTCTTTATGAGCAGGACATTTTATTTTAAGAGAATAATCGCCAAACTTGTGTCATGAAACCGGGTGCTATATATTTTTCTGTCACTGAGTACCATTCACATTAGTTATACCTCTTCAACGGCCCTTCTTGAATACTCTCTCTCAGTGTTTCCCTTTTACCAGCTGTCAGCTGAGCACTTTCTGCTTGACAGTCACCTCTCTCCAACAGTTACACACCTCTGTGCACCCACCATATGAGAGGATTTTTATTCATCTCACACTCTCCTAGAGGGGCTTTCCCTTCCATTACATGCAACTACTGATTTTATAGCAGCACTGCAGAACATAAGAACACCTGTATTTTAGTCCTATATGTCTTTCTTGATCACAACACTTTATTTTTATTATCCACTACAGTTGCTTTACAGATGCCCATCTTATGTTTATTTACCTCCAATTAAATATGCATTAAAATTCAACTTTCCCAATATTAACACTGACTTTATCCTTGACCTCGACCCAATAGTTAAATGGTAATCGTGGTTCTAAATTTAAGACTAACCATAATCAACTGGGCTTTTCCAAATAGTATATAAAGAGTTGTACTAGAGGTCTTTTAATACCGAGCTATATATTCGGGTTCTGGAAAAGTTAGGATGATTCTAAGGGCCTGGCACTGACAGGGGGCCCTTTGAGGGCTATTAACATTATTATAGTAGTATTGCCTTGTGCAAAATAAGCCAATTAAACATGGTTGTGATTTGCTATAACATTTTTCTCAAATTATTTATCATATTGTCATTTCACCCCTTTCTCTTTTTACTGAATGGTACAGTCTGATTCTACGCAGGTACACACTTGAGCTGTCACTAAGCAGGACTGATGGTGGTGGTGAGGTGAAATATGAAGTCCAGTTATCAAAATTTGATACTTAGATTTTATTTTATTAATTATATATATATATATATATATAAAATTGCCACAGGACATCAGAAGAATGTAATGTAAAGGTCTGCACAGAACTAGCTGAACATTTGCAACTGGGAGCAAAATTGTACTCTTTCATGGGCCCAAGACTTCTAGCAGCACCCCTGGCTGTATGGCTGTATGAATATTTTTACAACAATAATGAATGCAAACCAGGGTTAATGCAGTTTTTCCAAAGTCAGGAAAATACAACATTAATATTCAAGCATCTTCAAGGATTTCAAGCACCTGTACGAACCCTGGCAAACACTTTTATAATTTTACACTAAATGTAATTTTTCTGATCCAGTTTCTGTGAACTTTCACCATTGACAAAAATTCACTCTCTGGCTCTAGCACAGCAACAATATGCTGATTGTTTTAATATACAAGTATGTCTGCTCCCAGTAATTTCTGATAGAAATATAAAATGTTATTGCAAATGGTGTGCATAGGTTTGATATGAAATTGAATCACGTCTGGATTTTTCATGGTTTTGTGTCATTATTTTTCAATGCTTGTTTGGTGTATAATGCCTGACACAACTGTGCACTATTCTGAAAAACCTATAGTAAATCTGTCCACTCTGTGACCATTTTGGTAAGATCTTGGTAAACATTTGCATAAATAGTTTGGCTTAAACAACAAAGACATTGTAAACACCTTCTGGCTATTGCACATGCGCACATCTTTGAAATGACAGATGGCTGTTCTAGCTTAGGGCTTAACTAGTGAGCTGATAGTCTGTTGTTATTAGATGTTAGGACATTTCACATAAACAGACATCATGTGTAGCATTAAAATTCAATTTTATTTTCTAACCAATTGCCAGCCTCCTCTTCTGTAATGTTAAGTATATAACTGAGTATGATATTTTTATTGTAAGGTTTTCTGTTGTGTACTAGATCCTGAGCTCACCTGCAGTGGACAGTAGTAGGAAGGTGATGGCCAGGGTGTTGAAGGACCAATGGCCGCGCATGGTCATCTCTCTGTCTTCATGAAGAAAAGGTGGGTGTGGGAGTTTGGGATGCGTCTCAACTCAATGGCTGCACATAGCTTGCATTCTTATGTCTACACTCCTCATGTTGCACACTGTCAAAAGAAGCAAGTGCACAGATTTGAGTACAGGTAATGGCTTTCTGCCCAAATGTAGGCATCTCAACACTAGTGACTCATGGAATATATCAGTTTATGATTAATCTATCACTCATCTGAAAGTGTACAATGTGAAATGTTCCATATAATTCACCAGAAATGCCATGATAGTTCTCAGGGAAGTGCATAACATTCCCTTCTGATTTCTGTTCAATGGCTGCTTTTGTTTTCACATAAGTACAGTTTAAAAAATACATTCTCATATAATTTAAATTTATTTACACAAGGTAAATTGTATTTAGGTCTTTGTATTTACATCACCTTCACAATACCCAGACCTCTTCTGACATTTTTAATGTACTGAATATCTACTAAATATGCTGACTGTCTTTTGAAACAGTCACAAGATTTGAATATTAATATGAAAGGTTTATATCAGAAATGTGTGACATAATAGCAAAACTCATAAACATAACTGCAACTTATTATTTGCATGTTTATTATTTGCATATTACATGCCCAAAGTTATTAGACATATGCTCATCAACAATTTCTTTTAAAATCAAGGGTATTAAAAACACTTTGTCCCAAAAAAGTTTCAGTGACTGCCTCTAACCTTTTGTGAAGGCTGTAGTTGTTGGAACACTGCTGTGAGGATTTGATTGCATTCAGACACCAGGACATTGGATGGATTCTAAATCACAGATACCAAATGATCACAAAAATTAAGCTCTGTCACGTCATATCCACAGCAGTTCCACTGCTCCACAGGCCCATTGCTGGAGCCTTTATAACTCTCTTGCCATTGAGCATGATGAGGTCATTTTCATAACCCATTTTAATGGCAATGTTTTATTGACTATGGAGATTTCACATCTGTTTGTCAGCAAGGGATGTACTTTAAAGTAGCTGAAATCACCCATTGGAAAGGCTTCTGAATATTTCTGGACATTAGTGTAGTATAAAAAATTTCCCAAAACCTGTTTAGAGTTAGATGATAAATGCAGTCTTTTGTTTGGTATGGTCTACTTTAATTTTAGGCTATATTTTTTGTGATTTGAATCCTTCTTGAGCATTGAGCTAGAAAGAGTGAAGGTACTAATGGTTTCTGTGAGTTTAGTACAGGATAACAGAGCAACAGCAGAGTGGGCACAATGCAACACCTCAGAATTCTTATGTCATCCATGTTTCAACACACACACATACACACACAAACACAGTAAAAGAATAAAAAAGCAAGACAGATCAGACAGAGACGGGGGGGTTTGATTTGTGAATCTCTCTTCTGACATATATGCTACTAAGAGGCCATTTCCACCCCTTCACTTCAAAGCAAACATTGAGGACCATCATAAAAACCAGTACCCATTACTCTGGAGGCTTTGTTGCCACGTTTTTATATCATAACTGTGCAAATGCAACCACACTGAGGAAACAGATGGCACTAGTGATACAGAGTCAGACAGGAGACATTGAGACAGTGAGATATCTTTCATCCCCACTGAAGCTGAACCTTTCTAATAGTAACCGTGGTTATGCTGAAGCTCATTAGGAGCTGATAGTCCATGTCTTCCCATATATGTGAAGCACATGTGCTGAGATAGGAAACATCATGGTGAGATCAGCTCATACATGTTCCAAGATGACTATGATGGATTCTATATGAGACCTCTGTAATGCATAATAAATGCTGTATGCTCTGAATGAGTTTCCCTGTGCACCAGATCGAAGAATAGCAAAAGAGGGAGACAACACTATGATGCAATAGATTTAATGAGTGCTATCCTCACTACAGCACACTCAAAGCTTTTCATGTTCTCCTCCATTCCATCGTTCCCTCGTCATGTAGCCAATACCCCCTTACAGCCGACTGTCTCGCTCTCTCTGTTTACACAGCAGTGTCAGCGTGTCTGTGTTTGGTTTACAGCTTTGCTAACGACCCCTTCATTTTAAGCCTAAAGTCAGTCATAACGTATCACTACGCCAAGCCACGCCCCCTCTTTTTCCCATTAGGGCTCTCAAAGAACATTTGCTGGCAGTGATAAACACCAAGAACACACTAAAACCCTCACCAACTCCAACTTACTCCCACACATGCCACTTATCTCAAATTGCACATGTGCTAGTAGGAAGCAACAGAAACTACTGAACGTTTGAGATTGCCCGTAATGATTTAAATGTGCATTTTTACACCAGTCTAGACAGTCAAAGTTTGGTGCATCTTTATGCTTGTATGGTAGTTACAATGCTCATGTAGCTATACTAACTATAATATTGAACTACAGAACTATACTTCTATGCTAAGTGATAGAAACCTACAGACCAAAACTCAGCGCCTCCCAAACCTGTTTCAGATAATTTCTGCTGGTTTCTGATACTGTATGTCAAAGTAATATGATGTATAACAAAATTAAAACTAGCCCATGCAATTTTAGATTATATTTACAAAGGTTAGATAATTTAACTTTTCTATAAGCAAATTAGTGAAATTATTAAATCCTTCCACCAAATTATAGTTCTTCAACAAGTAGCTTGTTGCTATTTCACAGTAACGAACTCTACTGACCTGCACATACCGCCCAGACTGTATCAGCCTCAGCTCATCACTACAGTATCACTAACCTGCTGTGTAAGCTACCCAGACCCCTAATCAACACTTAGGACGGTTACAGCAGCTGAAATTCTGATGGGCTTTCTCTCCACTGGTATCTGTTTTCTGTCTTCGTTTTTCTAGTTTTGTGTTCTTAACCTGGATTTGTCAATTAATTAAACTCTTTTTGCCAGCCACTTCTCTCAGTCTCCATTTATTTCAAGTTAAACTTAAGAGTTGAATGTGTTTACAACCGTGAAAGAGTATAATTGGTATGTATGAATAATACAGTTTTTATCTGTATTAGTATTCCCTAGCAGGTAGTGTTGCAGTCACACAGCTCCAGGAACCTTAAGGTTGTGGGTTCAAGTCCTATTATGGGTGACTGTGTGTGTGTGTGTCACCCAGTGAAGGACTGGTGCCCCCTCCAGGGTGTGTTCCTGCCTTGCGCCCAGTGATTCTCACCCACCGTGACCCTGAACTGGATAAGCGGTTACAGACATTGAATGTATATATATATATATATATATATATATATATATATATATATATATATATATATATATATATATATATATATATATATAAAACTATAGAGGAGGATGTTATACATTTACAGCTTGTCTTCCATCTGTTGCTATGCCTAAACCATCAAAATCACAACACAACAGTGCAGGCATGGTGTTGTGATGGATCGTTCTCAGCAATGGTGGAACAGACACAGCATTGCTGCTGAAGTTTTTAAAAACCTCAGTGTTCTGGTGTTCTGCTGGACTGAGCATAGCCCACCAATCAAAAATACAGTGTGGGACACTGTGTAAGGGACCTAACCAATCATGCAAAGCAACAGATGAACTACAGTATGTACTCGTAAAACTGCAAGGTGAAAATTGAGTAATGTACAATAAATGGCTGATCATAATCAGGGTGTATTTCACTTTACATTATGTAGGATTTAGCTTTCTACTGTGGCTCACTCCTTTTATGTCTAGAATGTGACTGTGTGCAAGTGGCATATAACAAATCTATTTGGGACATTGCAAATTGAGCCAATCATGAGATTATTTAGGGTTGCACTATGCAGATATATGACCCATATTATTACTCTCAGAGCAAAAGCAGTGTGGTTCAGACTCATTATGATAATAAAGGCAGAAGAATTATTTTGGTGGCACTTGTTCCTGCAGCATTGGTTCTCAGTCTGCTAGTACTCCATGTAATGCCACTAAACTGGACATCTGCTGCCTGTCTCTGATGGAAACCAACCCTCTGCTTTTATATGCTAAAAAGAGAAAACACAAACAAACAGCACACAAGGCTACCCTACATGCTCCAGGCCTGTGCCACGCTGTTACCTTGGAAACACAAAGAAAGATAAAGAAAGCAAAGTATTTTATTTTTTTCTCCTCATCTCCATGTAAGTAATTACAGTCTCTTTTGTGGCTCCTATGTAAGAGAGAATGAAACACCGGACACAAATCATAGCTAAATCGGCACATCCGTATTCTCTTTTTAGGCCTCTACATGCAAAATTAGCTTTATTATTTCTTTGTGGAAGACCATGTTTGTTAAGTTAAATGGAGCCAATGTTATTGTGATTTATAAGTGTCTTGTTTTGATACAAATCAAATAGTACGAAGTGAATTGCTTTAGTGTGAAGGGTCGTAACAGGTTAGGACAATGCAAGAAATCACAGAGTTTTAATCTAATTTTATATGGTCACTGTTAGATATTTTATTCTACGTTTTAATACAAAGTACTTCCAGATACGTTTTCAGAAAATGACCATGTAAAATTATGTACATTTTTACTCATTCATGTTCTATAAAGCACATTTTATAAATCAAGAGTAACTGTACTAAGGTATCAATAAATGAACATGATGTGACACTTTTTTTAAGTGTGTATGAGCAGCCCAAACTATTCCAGATACTGGTTACAATACTTTGCAAATGTGGTGATAAAAACTTGTTATCATGATTTATTCATGCATTGTCTGTAACCACTTATCCATTTCAGGGTCATGGTGGGTCTGGAGCCTACCCGGAATCACTGGGCGCAAGACAGGAACACACCCTGGAGGGGGCGCCAGTCCTTCACAGGGCGACACACACTCACACATTCACACCTATGGACACTTTTGAGTCGTCAATCTACGTACCAACATGTGTTTTTGGACCGTGGGAGGAAACCGGGGAACGGGAGAACACACCAAACTCCTCACAGACAGTCATCCCAGAGCGAGACTCGAACCCACAACCTCCAGGTCCCTGGAGCTGTGTGACATTGATACTACCTGCTGCGCCACCATGCCGCCCTCTCATGATTTAAATAAGATTTAATGATGAATATTCTACATTAGGTGGAAGTGGTAATATTTAATCGCTGTAAAATTAAAAACACATATCTCCATTTTTTGTGCATTTTTAGTTTACTGCATCATTTTATCACAGCACACACACACTGTTTTGGCGTTTTGGAGGCACTCTTTTCATTGGGCAGTGACAATTTGACAAATTAAGTTAGAAGAACACGGAAAGCTCTTAGAGTGCTAAAAAATATTATTTTCCTAATTATTAAAAACAAGAAGCATTCATGTTTAGTGGAATCTTTTTTTTCATAATGTGGAGTCAGAGAATGAGAAAGTATTGTTGTGTGAAATACAAGGTGCATGTTCAAAATATTGAGATCAAATCACATTTTTGAACTGTTCTAATGAGTCAACAATAACAGGAGTTATTTTAATTTACAGTACTCTAGTAAAGTCAAAGACCATAGTTATTATATTTTGGTAGGTGGATTGGCTACTCATAGGTGTCCTAGGGGGTGCGTGTGTGTTTGATTGAATGTGTGAGTGTGTGTTACCCTGCAAAGGACTGTCGCCCCCTCCAGGGTGTGTTCCTGCCTTGCACCCATTGATTCCAGGTAGGCTCCAGACCCACCGCGGCTCTGAACTGGATAAGCAGTTAAAGACAATGAATGAATAAATGAATGAATGACTAAGTGCAGTTTCAATTTTCAGCATGAGGAAAAATGAAAGAAGACAGGAAATTACATGACAATCCTAACAGCAAAGTCAATTTTCCAGCATTTAGCTTCCACCCTTTGCTTCTGTACTTCTCAGGAAATTTGGTAGCAAGTTTTCAAAAAAAAAAAAAATAAATATATATATATATATATATATATATATATATATATATATATATATATATATATATATATATATATTTTAACCTATTATCAAAGTTCATTCTTAGAAGACACTTGAACGTTTCCAACTATTCCTAAATATTGTCACTATTGTTGACGTCTGGAAAAATAAGTAATTTTCTCAACAATAGCTTTTTGATAAATTCATTCTCTTTCAGATCCCTTCTCACAGCAGCAAGATGAACACCTGTAGATTTTGTCTGATCTAAAGCAAGATTGGACCTTGTTTTTCTTTTGTTTTGTTCTTTCATCTTTCAGAGACAGGAGCTTCTTGTAAGCTGCTATAGATAGGTTCAGAAAAGCTACTGGTGTTCATATTGTTTTCTCTTATTTCCGTTTAACTCTTTCTTACAAACATATATATAATTACCTCAAAAACATCTCAGAACTGCTTGTACTCAGGGCAGTTGAAACTGGTAATGAAATAAATGGAATACATATAGGCTGGTCACGCACACACGTTTTCACAACTCAATATCACACTACTGAAGATGCTGCAAGTAAAATCCTGGGCAATACTTTGGCAGTCTCTGTGATGTTATAGTTTACAGGGCTAATGTCAGAACATCAGCGCACAGAAACAAACACAGAAGCCCTAGGCATAATAGTGGCAATTTGATGTAATGCAACAAATAGACACTGTGTCTTTGATACAAAGTACTGAATAGTGTCTAATGTGCAGCAGTTTGTTAAACAGGCAGTCCTTCAGATTTTTGTTCATTTAAATTGAAAGCAGCAGTATTCCTGAGTGGGGAGGGAGAAAATTATTATAAAAATGATATCTATGTGCTGGTGTGACCATCCCTGCAAATTCTAGTATATATTAATTCTTAAAAGAGTGGTTTGGTAGGTATGTTGTGGCCATGTCACAGGACTTTCCATGCCTTGTTCGTTTTTGTGGCACATCTTTACATACTTATGTCATATATATATATATATATATATATATATATATATATATATATATATATATATATATATATAATTTTGTAGTATTATATGTTTAATGTAACTTTTTGAAAGTACTAAAACAGGCAGCTAGGCTATAGTTGTTTTGGATTTTGTTACATGTAATGTACATGCATACATACATGCTTTGAAGTAGTTTGCTAGAGTATTGTACAATCTCTTAGCTAATATGTTGCTTGCGGATGATAACAAACAGTCTAAACCATCTACTCTTATAGCCAGGGTTTAATCTGTTGCTCAATGTACATGACTTCTATTTCCATAACACTGCACCCCAAAGTAACCCTTGAAACTTGTGCAGTTATCTATGTTTGTTGGATGTAATTGCTCTATATCATGACAGTATTTATTCAAAAAATGTGAAAAGTATAAGCTGAAACACCACTGAATAGAATTTAGCATGGCAATGAATTTACATTAACGTCATTAAAAGTTACAAATCCTTTTACATTCAACTAAAAAGTTACTACTGTGGATATACATATTTGTTTTCTGTAGACAATGACAATATGTATGTGCATTTTAATAGTTTAATAATGCCATTATTTTGACAAAACATTTAATTCTCTTGCATTCTCTGAAGATATTTCCTTCACCAATTTCTGTCTGAGCTCTATGCATCAGATTAATCTGCACAGAGCGGTTTAAAAGTAGTCTTCCACATGCTCATTGTTATCATACATTCTCACCATAGAGGGCTGTTGATTTAAATGGCACTTAGTGTAAAAATATGAGGTTTAATTTATTTACCATGTAACTTTATCTATCCTTGTTGTGTAAGTTCTATACTGTCCATCCCGTGGTTCTCTGTACTGTTTGCTATTAAGACATGCATACATGAAGAATATGAACTGATATTACATTCTCTTCTTTCAGTTCAAACTTTCACACTGATACAGGAAAACACAAAATGTAGAACTTATTTGTACCACTTTTCAAACTGGCAAGATGTTCTGATCATTTATACCAAGATTCATGGTCCATTATTATTGTATTTAACTAATAACATCCTGAAAATATACACAACTGTATATTCCCTGGGCAAATTTTCATTAACACAACTATGTATATGATGCAGTGTGTGAGATATCCAGTCCCTTTAAGAATGCCCAACAATGCACAAAATCAATAAATGACAAGCATGAGTCAAATAATAAAGCCACAGGCAGAGTTCTGATCAGTGTATGGATGTGTGGTGCCAGCTACAAAATACAGCAGATGAAAAATGAGCCCATAACAGCCAAAGCCTCCACTCTTTCAAAAGTGCATCCCTGGACCCAAACAAAACGACAATGCAGCCAAAGGCCTGGAGAGTGCTGTACACATGCTGGAAAACACACTGCCTGCTTCTTCTCCCAAGGCCACACTACAGAATGTGTTTATCTATCCCCTGAGGACGTGTGTGTGTGTGTGTGTATGTCAGCCAAAGACAGAGACTGAAAGAAAGAGATGCACAAAGAGCAGAAAGGAATGCAGCAGGGAAGTTGAGAAAAAGAGAAAGGACAGGATAAAAACTAAGAGAGAGAATGCTAAGAAACACAATATGGAGAGGAGTCCAAGTAACAATGAAACTTAAAAATATAAAGATTGCATGCTTGCATTATGGGCTTGTACACATGGTAAAATATTATTACTGAAACCTTAAACTACACTGGGCTCCTGAGTTATGGAACTGTCTACATGTTTCATGGTGAGATGATGAGCTAACTGTCCACAACAAATTCAACTGCAAAATGTACACTCTATCTTGGTGTGTAGGATGGCCCTCCTTCTTTGCACATCTCTCAGCATGATTCTATCAAATATGGGTGGCTTTTTACTAACATAACAAAACTGGACAGTTAGTATTCTCCTCCAAGAGAGTTGAGCTAACCAATAGTGTGTTGGAGCCAACTTACAAAGATGCTGTGTCTGGCTTTGCATGTTTTTGAGGAAGCATGTGTCAGCCTTCAGCTTACCACCTTGGCAGCACTGTGTGATTGTGAGGAGATGTTAATAATGAATGAAACAAGCAATGACAAAAAAAAAAAGTGGAGAAAACACAAAAACAAAACAAAACAAAACAAAACAAAAAGGGACTACGTAGCTTGTTTCTCATGAGCTAGGACCTGAAAAACTTGGCCTGAATAGTGAGAACTAGTAGCATCATGCTCACATTACTCAAACAGGGAGGATAATAAAGACAATAAATATACAAACTGTTGTTTTTTTTCATGCCCACCCATATAAATATGTTAAAAAATAAATGTAATTAGAAGACTGCTATATTAGATAGCAAGCTACTTAATGTTGGTATTATTAGTAATTGTGGTTAGTGTTCAATCCTGAAATCCAGAATTTTGATGTTTGGCCATCTCTGGTATGGTAATATATATCTATATGTATACGGTGCTATGAAATATACTATTCAGAATTGACTTGATTCAAGTATTAGTATTAGTAAAGCTGGATTATAGCATCCCTATTATCATGTGACCTACTTCACTTTATGTAATTTTGTTCTACAAGTAATTCTTTGATATCTGAGACAAGACTCATTACACAATCACAGATTTGTTATTTTTTCATCTCTGATATATTATGCAGCATTTCCTGCTGGTTTTGTCCCAGGACAGATAATGAGTATTGGACTGGTGCCATTTCTAATGATTTCTCCTCACTCACAGCCACTCTCTAGAGGGAAAAAAATTAATTACTTATGATAATACAGGCTTTTGTTTTTATAAGCCTAATCACAGACGAAGGGACAAAAAAGAACGCACTAGCCCTTGATTTCCTAGAGGCCTAATCCAAGCCTCTGACCGATGCTGCGCTATTAAACAGCTACTTTGTTGTTTTAATTAGTTATGAAATTGGTTTACACTCATACACATATGCAGCAAATCCCCTTGTGAGAGCTAAGCTAAGCAAATGGTGTCAATGTTTCAGAATTGCATGAAACTTCATTAACCTAAATTATATGAGAATGTGTGTTGACAAGCTAGCATGGAAAATGGCAGCATGTAGTTATTTATTTACATTTTATGTCCACCGGTTTGTAGATACAGCTTATAATCGGTGAATTTAACTGCTTCCATGGTTGTCTCAGACATTTAGGTTCTTGTATAATCTCAAAGAACAGCATGAAATGAAATGCAATACTGGAGGCAGATGCACATGACCCTAAGGTCGCCATGCTCAATGTCAATCATGGGTTAAAGGGCTGTAAAGGACCATAGACCTGTGCCAGTGTGGAACACTGGAACTGTGTTCTGTAAGGTGATCGTGCAACATCCAGTATTTTTGGGATTGAGTGGTCCAAAACTCATTATCCTGTGCCCTGTCCTCACTTATGCTATTGAAGCCAAATGCAATCAAATCCACACAGCAATGTCTAGTGTAAAGACTTACCAGATGTGATAATGCAGCAAAGGGGACAACCAAACTTTAAATACCCATAAATTCAGAGGAAATATTACATGAGCAGGTGCCCACAAACTGCAGCCATATAGTATATTTCTTGTTATTCTGGTTTGTACAAAACATTACATTAATGCCTGAGCATGTAAGAATTTGCGTAAGATGTTTTGCGAGGTAGGGTTACAGCTAAAAGAAGAAAAGCCCACAGTCACTGCTTAAAAACAGTTCAGATTCTAAACAGCTGCAGGGCCGCACGCAAAGTGTCTCTGGTTGGAATAAGTTGCACTCTGAGCCCCACAACACAAGACAACAATGAACTACAGTTCTCTTCACAGCAGCAAAGTGTTACACTAACAACAAAGCGACAGATCACAGCATAACAAATTACCTCCTTTGCTTTGAAGAAGCAAGAGCTTTGACACATTTCAATGCTTTTCAACTTCAAAACTGAAAAGGGGTATGAAGCACTCTTGGCTGACATTATGACAAACAGAGATGAGATGGCTCTTTAATGGGCCAGCGTTATGTGATGGCTGTGATGATGGAGTCTTATGAAAGCAAAGAAGACTTAGTTCAACTATCAGGTCAATGTGTTCAAGTCAAATATCTCTCCTTCTTTCTTGCATGTCCAAATGTCTGTGGACACTCCCAAGTATTAGTGATTTAACTTAATTTGCACACATTGTGGATACAGTTATACACAAAGTTGGTATAATATCAACAGAAATGTAAAAAGGTTCTCTGAAGCAGGTTAAAGGGGACACAGTATACCCCAGTTCCACAAGTTGATACAGTTCTCTAAAGCATTTGATTTATGATTTGGTTAATTAAGGAGCAAACAAAACAGTACAGTTTTACCCCTCGTCTAAACAGTCCTGTTCAAAATGACCCGATTCTGTACCTGCTCTATCAAACGAGAAGAAGCACCAGTTCACTTCTGAGTGAGAGTCCATAAGAGAAGATTTGTTTTTTAGTCATTTATGCTTGTTTCTCTTTCTTCTCCATTTCTCACTTTTTGTCATATAAGTCAGAACTCTTATTATTACCTTCATTAATTATTAACCTCATTCTTATGCTATTTCATAAACACAGGTCAAGTACTGGGATTGCAGATGAAGAGGCAGGACAATTGTAAAGTGCTTGTACTCTACAGAGATGCAGTGCAAAACTAGAGCAACACATTTTATCCCATGTTTTCAGACTTTCAAAGTCACCCTGTCAGACAGACAATTAAAAACATACTCTGATGTTTTATTTCATTTTTTTGTGATATCGTACGCACTCCATATCACCACATTAATGTGCTAATGCATTCAAAATGTGATTATTTTTCATAATATGTCCCTATTAAGGTCACAATTCCCAGTGTCAAAGTTGGGCTAGAGGGACAGAAAGCATTTTGTTGGTCAGCCCTTCATTTCACATAAAATGTTCAATGGACAAGTGTCCAGATACTGGTCATAACTATATATGGTGAAAAATCCAGTCTTTACAATGGCTCCAAGACATTAATCATGTTGCAACAAGCATGAGCATATCTGAACATCACATTCATATGTGCCTAATAAACATTATGTCCCAAAACTGTCAGTATTAATAAGCAGGTTGTGCCTGTTTCACTGCTATAACAGCCTCCGCTCTTCTGTGAAGACTTTATAATAGATATTGTAAAATGTCTGGGGCATTCTCTTCCCATTCAATTCAAGAGCATTAGAGGGCTTAGACACTGATGTTGGATGATAAGACCTGGCTCACAGTCAGCATTCCAGTTAATTCCAAAGTTGGATGGTGCTGAGGTCAGAGCTTTGTGCATGCCATAGTTGTTCCACTACAAAACATTTTTTTTTTTTACTGAGCTCAGTTTGTGCACTGGGTAAAACTATAAAGCTGGCCTCCTCAAGTGATAGGCCATAACCCAAAAGAAGATTATAAGGTGAAAACAATAGTTATTTTAAATGTTTATCAATCTGATGACTGACTTTTATTTTGAAAAATGTGCATAAAATATGGGCTGCACTGGAAGCTAGCCATTGCCATGGTTGGAGTGAAAATGTTCTCAGGAATAAAGCATATGTCCAAATGTCTCATTAGCTCTCACAAACATCCGTGAAATGAAAAAAACCCAGTTTGTTCACTTTGCTTATCTTGTGGGTTATGATGTCCATGAATCCATATTTATGAGAATCAGGAAAAAACGTTTGGTAAGACTAAATGGGAACCATGGGAAAACATGGGTGCCAAGGTGAGCCCATGTGAGTAACACTGAAATGTTTTTCCCCTAAAGTGTTCGAAGTGTCATGAAATGGTGTACCACAACAAATTCCCTTCACTGGATCTAATAAACCCAGCACAAACCATGAAAAACAGCCTTAGTAAGCCATGTAAAACTGACTTTTTGTCATGAATGAGTTGTCCATAGGCCTTCTCAGTAGTGGCAAATTCAGATCCAAAAAATAAAAATCCTTCCCAGAATTTTTGTTTCAACTGCCCTGACACCTCTGAGGCTGGTTTAAGATGATTAGAGAAGCCAAGCAGTTGGAATGAAATCCTGGAGACAACTTCTGCTGCCTGTGGGTCTACTCAACACAGCATGAAAGCAGAGTTTGAACATTTGGGAAAACATGCTGGCAAAGACTTATTCTACACCAGTTTTACGCTTTAGATTCAGTTGCTTGTTAAATTTGATATTGAAAAATGCTGATACTGATCAAAAACATTTTGTTGGAGGCAAAGTGAAGTACAGTAATGCCATAAAGAACCAGCAAGGGAAAACAGCAAGAAAGTATGCAGCTATTTCTTTACTATTAATATTACCACTGCAAAAGTTCCTTTAAATATATAATTTAGCTTGAAAATGTCTTTAAGCATGGTGATGTTGTGGTTTGTATATCTAGTCTATTCCTGCTTAGAATTGTGCTAAGTGGACCAAAAGATATTTCAGAAACTTCTGATCACTGTTTAATTTCTTGTGTGTTTTAGGGACTGTTGTTTCAAAGTCTAGATACTCCTTTCCATCCATGCTCCAAAAGCACCCATTTGTTGCACTGTAAATCTGATAAATGACAATCTATTTCTCACTTTCCTCTCTATATCTCTCACACACTCTCTCAAGTGCTTTTTTATTGCCCAACTGAGTGGGTCTGTTTACCCTCTCCTGCTGTCGACCCCATCAACTCTCTCAATAATAGACAGCCTTTCTCTCGCACACAGACACAAACACACACACACACACACACACACACACACACACACACACACTCACATTAACAGAAATATTTCTCCATATTTTACAGTCACCACTTCAGCAAAGTGAACTGAAGGGAAGATCTAATGTGTGCAGTGCATGGATCAGTGAAATATCATCCTGAGTGTTGTTTGAGCAGCAGGTAAATGTTTGTGCTGGTTAAATACTGTAGGGCACATTCTCCATCCGTCAAAGGGTACTCCTAGAGAGAGAGCCTTTCTAACAGTTGATTTTTTCAAACTGTGCCTTCAAAGCTGATGGATCAGAAACACCCAGGCTTACACCCTCTTTGTAAGTCAGAGGGTTGAAAGAGAAGTCTTTCCTTACCTGTATTTCCTTCTCCTCAGTGTATTAGGGGCAGATAACCCCTGCTACTTTGGTATGACACCTGAAATATTGCTCTCATAAATCCACTGTGCCTTCCTAAATGCATTTCACCTAAGAGGAATGATGTGCCGAGCCTAAAATTAGTCACCTAAATCTGGACCCTAATTCTGAGACTCTTTTTTCTCTCCACTTGTTTCATCCGGACACAGTTTCCGAAAGGTCCAAATCCGAATAAATATGTCCTATGAAAAATGTGCTGGAGAAAATTGAAGTTGAAAAAAAAAACCTTCTTAAAGCACACAACTGTACCACTGGTGCATTAAGCCCCTACCTCTGCTTCACTGGTGCTGAAAGAACCCTTGGGAGAAACTTCTAATGTAGACAGCTAAAGTGCTCTCTCTCTCTCTCTCTCTCTCTCTCTCTCTCTCTCTCTCTCTCTCTCTCTCTCTCTCTCTCTCTCTCTCTCTCTCTCTCTCACTCTCTCTCTCTCTCTCGTGTACTAACCTAGACTGCTCCTTCAAAGTGTATGGGCATCATCCTGGAAAGCTAACAGTAGAAATGCTCAGAAGAGGTCAGTTGTCACTCACAAGTCTAAATCTCAGTCTCTCCTAAAGCTAAGGCCCCAGCTATTCTCACCAAACACTTGTTGACTGACAGTTTAACTCTCCGTTCAATGCACCTGTTTAGCTCACGTGAAAGAAAAAAAAAGAATATTGATCATTGCCTTTCTGCAAAAGCTAAAGTATATAATCCATCATAATTATAGACTTTGTCCCAGAGTATCCAGGCACAGCTTCTAATAAGTGAATCCGGTGACTTTAGGACACATCTAATTTCACATAGAAGCTACCAGCTAAAATTGCTCCAGATGTGCTTTGAAACATTTATCTACAGTCTACAATCTACAGTGAAATCTATAATTTCACTAATAAAGGTGCTACAAATGGTCCTTTGAGTGATGCTATAGAAGAAGCAATTTTGGTTCCATAAAGAACATTTTTTGCTATTAAACTTT
Source organism: Hoplias malabaricus (assembly GCF_029633855.1). NCBI lineage: Eukaryota > Metazoa > Chordata > Actinopteri > Characiformes > Erythrinidae > Hoplias > Hoplias malabaricus. Next base: position 40,370,467 of record NC_089803.1, read on the forward strand.
CAAATTGGTTAATAACAATATAGATATAGAATGATAGAGAGATAAAGGGAAGGATTTTTAAACCTTTAAAAGGTTCTTCACACTCACATGTAAAAAATAGTCCTTTATGGAACCATAAATGTTTCTTCTATGACCTTGCTCATAAGAAGTTGTTGTAACACCTTTATTTTTAAGAACTTCAATGACTTATCACTGAAATAACCTACTTTTTCAGACTCTAGCACAAAATAAAACAATTAATTGTTCCCTTTTCATTAAAAAGTCAGCAAAATAAAATTTAAAGTAGCATATTAAAATTTTGGAGAAAAGTAGACAATAAAACCAGATCTGGCAAAGGTTCCTCTGAAATCTTGAAAGGGGAGAAATGTGGAAAATTTGGCAATCCTTTATTGATGAGCTCTGCTGGGTATCACATAATAAGTAGACACCCCAGATAGGCATTACATCATCAGAAAAAAAAAGATTCTGTAGGCTAGGAACTCTTCATTTGTACATTAAAAACATACAAACCCTGAGGCCTCCCTACTTTTTAATAAAGTCTCATCAGTTATCTATAAGAGATTTCTCAGCATATAAGATTAACCTGAGATTAAATAGAAATATTAAACTAAATGAATCCAAGGTCACCCAGTCAAAGTTGAGTTGTTCAGAATTGTACACCTTAAGCACAAATACAAAACTTTGAAAAGGTTTAAAACATGCTTAATTGAGCACTAAAGGGAACGTCTATGATTGTGGGGAAACACAGTTCTCTCTGGTTGTTTACATTCAGATGCTCCATTTTGTTTAAGGTGGAATGGTGAGTATGAGTGGAAAACAAGACAGTTGATTGTACATAGTTGTTGTACAATCAACATAGAGTTGTTTACAACTCGTTTCTGTGGTAGTTCAAACAGTAAATACAAAATTTACAGACAACTTAAGGTTCAGCTATGTACAATTTGGTAGCAAATTTGGTAATGCAGTTAGCTGTCTCCTGAGTTTGCGGAAATTTCCACCTTGACTGATCTGAAACAGCAAAAATAAGTCAATATTATCCTCCTATGTAGCAGGAATAGAGTAATATCTTCATTTCGATCTGTGCTTTTAAATGTTTGTAGTTCTCTCCATTGTCTAAACAAACTCAAGATGCCTCTGACATGAGTAGAGAAATAGGGAGAGGGCCTTCATAGAGACATTGGGCCTTCATAAACACATTAGACCAGTTTCCTGCACATAAAAAGACTGGAGAGCTAACAAAATGTTGAGGAAACATCTTATGAATTTTACTAAAAGTGTTTTTTAAATACAATCGTGAACATCACCTTTACGTGTTCATTTGTTTAGAAAACACAAAGAACAAATAACAAAAACAAATAGCTTTAGTTCAATAAATAAGGATTTGTAAACATCTCATATAATTTTAGTTGTCATGTAAATCCTCAAGCCTCTTAATAAAAAAATGTAATTAAAAGACTGAAGGAATGAAACCTTCTCTCTTAAGATGTAATCTATTATTCAGAAATCAAGAAACTTTACCCGCTTTAATATTTGCTTTTATTCTCATGGTTTTCTACAATCATAAAAATACTCAATGCTAATATTAATAGAATGAAACAGTTTGCCAAAGGACTTTGCACAGTGTTGTAAGTGTTTTAAAATGCTGTTGACCTACTCCACTTAAACTAAGGCAAACCAGAACGTGACTCTTTGCTCCACGGTGATAAAGTTACAGTGACGCACGTCACTAGAGATATAGACCAGGGCTAGTGTGTGCTGCTACTGAGAGTCTTGTAACTGTCTTTCCTGAGGGTGTGTGGACTCTCACATAGACACATGCTCGTGTGAAGCTGAATCCTCCTTCTCCAGCTCTTGATGGGTTGCACTCTTGTGTCTTGTGAAACCCGAGGCTTTGTTCCCTAAGCTCTTGTTTCTAAGTTACCACTATTCCTACTGCTTGCCCAACAAACATCCATAACAAAGTTTATATTCTTCTCTCTGTGAGATATTCCCATATGAGGAAATGACTGATGTGGCTGAATCCAAATATATCCTCATGAGGTCATGAATCCTGTACCCTATTCTAAATTTTGTTATATAACTGTAGTTACACTAGAAGTTACAAAATGTCTGGAACTAGTTTCTGATTTAGTATAAATCCTTCCAAGAAAAGTAAAAGTATCCTTGATTTTAAACAAATACTAGACAAGGAGTTTATAAACCGTTGAGCAAAAAGACACTGGTTAAGTAAAAACAAGTTGCATAAGTTAAGGCATTTACATAAGGCAAAATGATGTTAACACATACTCCAAATTGAATGAATGTATTTTTTAAACTAAGTATAGTATTTGGTATTACTATACACAACAGGATTATCAAAAACACAAAGCTGAAAAAGACATGATTTATTACCCAGGCCTAATCATTACTGAAGACAAAATTTAACGCATTTGAATATGTACAACTAAAGACAAGCAGGATTTAATCAAATAATCTAAAATATCAGTATTTTAAGAAAATCTATAACCTACAATGATTTGAATAAATTTAAGGGGAATTCCTATAATAAAAAAATACATAGCAGAATTAGATGGAATTGAAATGAGTCATTATGGTTCAGTGTGAAATGCTCAAAATGGGGTCAGAGATTAATGTGAAAACAATACTGTAGTGGTAACAGGAGCCAGACATCTGAAAAGTATAGCTTCCAAAAACAAATCATTTGTTCATTCCTCTTCTGAAACCACATCCAGATCCAGACCACAAACTCTCTGGGAACAAGGAAAGAACACACTCTGGACAGGGCACCAGTCCGTCAAAGTTCGTAACACACTCTCTTTCAGTTCACACTCACACCTCTTAACAAGGGAAAGGAGAGAAAGCAGGGATGGTGTCCTACAGCTCTCCAAAATTACATAGTGCTGTTCTCCCTATTACAGGTCAGTGGAGCATCACAATGATTTTAAAGCTGTAATTTTAAGGTAATAATACCACATACTGTTGCTGTAATAAGACATATTTTTAACAATAGTTAGCATCTTTTGCTTTGCATAGGAAATTAATTGCCAAAAATTGATGTCATAGTTAAGACATCAATCCTTGGTTTTTATCACCACCACTTTTAAAGCAGTCGGTATGATCCTCTTCGTTCTGCATGATTTCCTCTGAATTATTCTGCAGGACCTATATATGTAGAATAGTCTTTCCAGTATTTAGACATAAACTCTACCAATGAAGTTATTGCAATCAGTAAACATTATTTGTTTAAGCTTTGCATGTTTTATTTGTAACACATAACTTTACAGATATAGTAGTCAAGAAAAAGTGTAATATACTGTAAATTTCAAGATATATAAGCACCTCTCTAGTATTAATGTTAGACAGCATTTGGGTTGGTACAGTGCATATGAAGATACTTAAAGACCAGTGTGTTGTTATGAGAAGGAAAGTGTGATAATACCATGGATTTCACATAAGGCTTCATTTCTTCTGTGGAACAGTGAGTGCCACAAAAACAGTTTTATTGTGTTCTCCATTATACCTCCATATATAACTTCATTATAAGTCCAAAACAGACCTAAACAAACATACACACACACACATTAACAAAGGTTGGAACTGTAGAAAGTATTTTAAAATTGACAGTAACTTGCTGGGAGCTTAGCTACCACTTAAATTAACATGAATTACTGTAGTATACAACATGTTTACAGTAATTTACACTAATTCTGTAATATGTAAGTCACAGCATGTGTCAGCAGCTACTCCTATCAAAGATTGAGGGCTAGCTTACCCCAGCAACACTGAACCAACTTTAGCTGCTCTCTATAGCTAGAGCCCCACTCACAACAACCTACTAATCCACTGATCCAACCCCAGATTCACTCATTTAATTTATACTGTAGCTCCACCCACAACAACCTACACATTAACTGACCCCAACCTTTATATAAACACCACCATAGACACTTAAATATAATTCTTGCTACAGACACTAGCTATAGCCCCAAACACCATCAACCTACTGATCCACTGACTCCATGCACCTCTATTTACCACCAGAGACACGCTCATCTACTCCACTCTATAGATACTGTAGCTAGAGCTCTATAAAAGCTAATACTGCCTCCATTGACATTCAAATAGCGGTGTTACTGTAAAGTGCTCAGTAATGTAGTGGAATAACAGAAACTGCTTATGGTGTATTGATCAGACCCAATAATACTGTGCAATGATGTGAAACAAGGTGATAGATCCGAGCATATCAGGTCAACAGTTAAACTGGATACAAACTTCATATGAGTGAGAGGACAAACACACACAAACACACACACACGTAAATCCCAAAGATGGGTTATTAAACCACATAAATAATGCGCTTCTTTAGCTCCACAACATCAACGCAGCTCTAAAGCGCCTCCAAGACAGTCACAAACAGAGTGGATCCACGAAATATTTGTTTCCAGGTTAATGGTTCACAACTCTCTAGACCTGTTTATAACTCCAAAAACAGAAAGACAAGTGAAGTAAAGTTTCTTTTTTTAATTACATGGTAGAGCTGAATGGTGGGCTTACCCGCAAGCGAAGAGAATACTCGAGCCCGAATCCCGCTTTTTACTCTCCTCCTTTCCTCCTGTCCGCGGCTCAGTTTGAACTCCCTTCGTGCAGCATGATAAACATGCTCTCTCTTCAAACTCACAGAGAGAGAGAGAGAGAGAGAGAGAGAGAGAGAGAGAGAGAGAGAGAGAGAGACCACAGCTACACACGCGCGCGCAAGAACGCGCACATCCAGTAACTGTTGCAGCAACAGTGCAGTAAGAGGCAGGAGCGCGTGGGACACAGAAAAAGAGAGTAAACGAGTGGAGAGATGGAGGAGTAAGAGAATAGAGCACCCTTGAGTCCTTACAGGAGAGAGATAGATAGATAGATAGATAGATAGATAGATAGATAGATAGATAGATAGATAGATAGATAGATAGATAGAGAGGGAGAGAGAGAGAGAGAGAGAGAGAGAGACAGAGATCTTGTGTTCATGCGTGTGAGGTGGTGCACATACAGTATGTTCAGATAGGATGGCTGCTTTTGTGTGTGTGTGTGTGTGTGTGTGTGTGTTCATGCATGATTGGATGATCCATCCATCTGACAAATGTGGCCCTTTTATGAAACATTCAATTTGTGGACCTACATACAGAAATGTGTGTGTATGTGAGAGAGAGAGAGAGAGAGAGAGAGAGAGAGAGAGAGAGAGACAGAGAGAGAGACAGAGAGAGATGGGTGAGTGTGTGGGTGAGCATATGAGTTTGTACATTTGTGTATGGTATGAGTGCATTGTGAATTGGCAGGGACGAGATGTCCTCAGAATGATCAGAAAACATTTAAAGCTTATTAAGATGTTTTGCTGCTCTTAGATGCTTTTAAAGCACCTAGCTGGAGCTTAAACTTTGTATTTTACTGATATATAATATTTATGCAATAAAATCCATGGATGCACATGTACTTCTGTTAAAGTATGTCCCCACCCATGGACACTTCCGAGCAGGCAATCCACCCACCAATGTATGTTGTTGGAGAGTGGTAGGAAACCAGAGCACCCAGAGAAACCCACCCGGAGCGAGACTTGAATCCACAACCTCAGGACCCTTCAGCAACACTCAGCAACTATACCTGCTGTGCAACTGTGCTGCCCTATATACAGAACAACAATTCATTTATTCGTTCATTGTCTGCAGCCGTGTTTCCAGTTCAGGCTCTCAGTGGGTCTGCAGCCTAACTGATATCACTGGGCGCAAGGCGGGAACACACCACGGAGTGGGCTGGGGAAGACCTTTGCAGGGCAACAAAATAGTAATATGTAATTAAATAGAAATGTCCAGTAAAGATAACAATGCAATAATGTGTGTGTGTTTGGATGTGCTCCAAATGCAGGAGGCACAAGGTCAGTAGCAGCAGCACTAATGAGCGAAGGGTTTGTTTGGAATCTGACAGCTGGACTGAGCTGTACACACACACTTATAAAACCTTCAAAGAGCTCCTATCCTCATTCATACACAGTCTGAGCATTGTTAGACTTCAGTTAGTCTCCAAACACATAGACTTATGTATACATAGTACGAGAATGTTAAAACTGTAATTTCTGACAAAAAATGTAAAAGAGAAAACAAACATATTAATTATAGAGTTTGTCTCCCACACTGGGGATTACATCAATCAGCCAAAACATTTAGATGCACACTATTTCTACACTCATTGTCCATCCTATTAGCCCCAGTGACCATAAATAAATGCATTTTGTAGTTCTACAGTTAGAAACTATAGTCTGTCTGTTGCTCTGCATACTTTGTTAGCCCCCTTCATCATTCTTAGCGCTGCAGTGACACTGATGTGGACACCGAGGGGTTAAAAACTGCGGTAGCACTGCTGTCTGATCCACTCACACATTGACGCTAAAACACCACCACCACGCCAACATCAATCCAGTGCTGAGTGCTATCTTCAGCCTTACTACTTTCTTACTTGAGTAAACTGCATTAGAACCAAAACCCCTGAAGTTCTATATACCCTACAGTACTTCAGTACATGCAGCATGTATCGTTATAGAAAAAATTAAAATGGCAAAGTTTTATACCCCCCTTATTTAAAAAAAAAAAGAGATTGATGGGCTAACATTTAACAGAGGAAGAATCTGATCCTTTCCAAATATACTTCAGAAAAAAGAACTGTCATTTTAAAATTCTCAGCGAGGCATTAATCCATCAAAATGACACTTAAGTAAATGTTTCAAGTTTCTATTCTTGTCTGAAAATCATTCAGATAGCTTCTCTCACTGACATCTCATAAACTTGGTTTGAAAAGTTTATTTGAATCATTTCTTAACAGCCATATCTCACCTTCCTTCTGGGCTTTCCATTCACTACTTCAGGAACATTTGGACCTGGTTCTGTTAACAACAGAAGCTGCCATAATGTGTGCGGTGAAAAGCAATATCTCAGTTTTTATTTTGTAAACGTATACATCTACTTTATATTATTTTTATATATTTTTGAAAGCTACATTTAGAAAACATGCATATTCCCCTCCTTCCTATGGGATTAGCATTTTGCCAAACCGAGTCTTTACATTCCTGGATTAGTTCTTTGTGCTCATTTGAACTTTTGGATTTCTTTTTGGATTGGTGACTCAAAAGAGTCTGTAGGTGTTGCCCTGTGAAGGACTGGCGCCCCCTCCAGGGTGTGTTCCTGCCTTGCGCCCAGTGATTCCGGGTAGGCTCCAGACCCACCATGACCCTGAATTGGAAAAAAAGTTATAGATAATGAATGAATGAATGTGGACTGTTTCTATTGAAACTGGACATTCTGACCTTTACTGGGTTTTCCTGAGACTTGAAGCCATCCTTCTCTTGCCTCTCATCAGTAGAGTTTATTATCATCAGTCCTTCATCATTAGAATAACATTTCTATTATGTTTCAGGCTGAACAATAACAACTTTTCCAGTATCTCCTTCTCAGAATACAGTAAACAGACTGAAGCAAGGCAGACAACAAAGGACCAGTTCCAAATGCCTTTACCATTCTAATTAAATAATAATAATAAAACTTAAACTTGGTAAAAGCTTCTAAAACAATTATTAAAAGTTTAAGAGTCATATTTATCAGTACTCTGACACAGTCACTGTGAGAGTTTTTAAACATGAGATGAAATTTCTGTTTCTCCCATAATATCTGCTCATTACATGCTCTTGCAGTGTGTGTGTTGTCTGTTTGCCAAAAACAAATGCAAATCTGTTTATAATCTGATTTGAAATATGCAATTTTCCAAGCTATTGCATGATCAGGAAAAAAAAAAAACAGCGGGCAAAGGCCCAAAGGTGTCTACATTTTTGCGACCATTGAAACGTAATTAAAATCCTCCAGTGTACAACAAAAGTAATAAAGCTCCTAATCATTATTAATGAAATGGTTGGATATTTCAGATTTTTTCTGTTGAATGCAACTCTATTTTTATGTTTGTTTTACTTTTAACCTTTCCGTAGTGTCACTTCACTAGTTTATTTTTAATTTAAAATTGTTCACTTTTGTGAAGGATGTGTAGCTGTAAAAAAGACATTGCTATAAATTTAAATTTGCACAACTAAAATGAGCTCCCCTTGAAAGAAAGCTGTAATAGTGGCAAGTTACACAGTAAATAATGAAGAATTTATTTATCATTCTTTATCATTTTCTGTTATATTTTTTCCTGACACTCAAAAATACACAATTTGTACTCCTTTTAAACTAGAATAAAATGGTGGTCTGAGACAAAGCACTGTATATCCATTAAAATGTGTTCATTACAATTTAGTAAGATGTTCCCTCATATTCGCTGGTTAGTATTAAGTTGGTAAACAGTAAAAATATTTGATATATTAATGTAAATCTTAATTTTATTATAAAGAGGGTTTTTGTTAAATCATTGTAATGCTATATTATTTTTTAATCCTATTTTAACATTCAAAATTGCCATCTGTTATTTCACACTGTGATGCTGTGTGTGTGTGTGTGTGTGTGTGTGTGTGTGTACTAAAGGCTCCTAAGAGTCTGAGTTGTAGAAGCTCATCTCATGAGCAGCAAGTGTGTCTGCAGAGCAGTGGGGTGTCCCTGAAAACACTAATGTTTACAAGAAACTCATCAGAAATAACTCAACCATCTGGGAAATATCATCCGCCTCCTTCCCCCATTCAACAATGAAATAAATCAACACTGTACACACAATAAATCAGTGCCATGCTGACTTACACTTTGAACACGAGGCAGTGAGGCCTGACATGACTCTATTTTAAGCGCCTGTGCGTAAGGGATGAAGACTGCAAATACTTCAAACCACATTTAGCCTTAAATCAACTAAGCTGGACTGATTGTTTTGTGAGTAAACAAACCGTCCAACAGCAGATTACTTCAACACTAGCTCACCTAGGGCCTGGCCTAAGATTTACTTCCAATACTCAGTTCATCTTTATGTAATTCAAACAAGTATGCAAAAATTTAAAGCTGTGTAATTATGACTTGAAATTTTAAAATTGGTTCTAAACTGACCATTTGCAAACAGACATGTCTGCCTCCCTTGGATATTTTTTCTGACATTATTCAGAACTTCAGCTAACATTACCTGCCAGTGTCCTCACTATCAGGCTTAAAAGTCCAGTAGCATAAAAGTAAATGTAGAAGTGGCAGGTTTACATATGAAGGTTAAATAAAAGCTAATAGTTGAGCTAATTTAAGCAGCATACTTTCTGAATGTGTTTTTTGGTAATCTTTAATATAACAATACTAATTTAATGAAATAATAATGGCATTTATGCAACTGCATTAATATAATATTTTCCCTAGGAGTTTTGTGGTGGTGTTGTGTGGTGTGATTACCCCACCAGTGAATCAAACCCTAGTCTTTTGTGAAGAAGACAGCAATAGAGTCCACTATACTGCACCAGATATTCCATTCCATATAAATGTTTAATTCAGGTGGTGTGAACAATATTGTACATACAAGATGAACACATAACACATATTGGAGTTTTTTATTAGAGAGTTGGAGGTATGTCAACAATTAAAGCATCAGTAGATGCTGGTAACTGGTGCAGTGTCATAAACTGGGTGTGTTTAATTATTCACACATACACACATGAACTCTGCGGGATGAAATGATTTATTAATGGGTTACTCTCATCCAAGCACACGAAAACCGATATTAGTGTTTGTTGAGTAGCATTTCAGTGCAGCATAAATGGTGCAGGTGTTTCATTCATTTATGTAACATTTGAATAGCTTACAATACAGCCTCGATAAGCCTGCTTTTAAATAGATATGTTGCTGGTCTGTAAAGTTGTCTGGCATATAGTTTAAAGCTCCACCTTCCAGGTGAGCAGAGCAGAGTGTGGCAGGCTTTTCTTAGCAATACCCATCAATTGCATTTTTAACACAACTGTAATTGATTGAAATTCAGATCAACTTTAATATTTGCAAATGTTTTAAAATGTACATTTTAAAGAATGACCAGGTCAAAAAAAAAAAAAAAAAAAATACTTGCATCCATTGTAAACACATTGCTTACAACCAATTGAGCTAAAGCTGAACTGTGCACTACCTATGCATAGCTGCTTTAAGAGGTTACCAAAATTTGGATGAGAAGGTTTTGCACACATTACTTTTTTATTGGCTGCCTTTGACTGGTTGGTCAATTATTTGTAGATCTTGTTTTTTTTTTTTGGAAATATGTTGGTTCTATCCTGATATGTGGTTCAGAGACAATCTAGATGTTTTATTTTCTCCCTGCCGTGTACATTACAACAATGTGTATCTTTTAATGTTTTATATATTTTGAATAAGGTCTTCTGCATTTTTTTACTCATTCTCCAACATTCTCATTTAGTGCCACCAACATTCTCACTGCAGGTTTGTTCTGATGTGTTCTGTCAGAATTCTCCATTGCCTAACAACTAGGACTGACTGGGAAGTGTCTTAATCAAGTGAAGGACAAAGAACAAACAAACTAGTTTAGTCTCATTTTCAGCTGTAGTTCAACAATGTGAAGAAACTTGCCTCAGTTCTTTCATCATAAATGTACATGTTACATGCACTGTCCTGGTGGTGCTGATGTATTTCAACAAACATCACATCCACTATTGTTAGTAACTTAAAATTGTGACTAATAATAACTAGGCTTATATCAGTGAAATGCTTTTGAACAGCTTTGTAACATTTTTAGGAAGAAAGAAAGAATTAGCAGTTATGGGAAAGGAGTATTGAACAATTTCTCTATAACTGAAGTGAGATAGCAAAGAGAATACAAATGGATGTATCTCTTTATACACCCCCCCCCCCCCTCTCTCTCTCTCGCTGAGGACTTGCTGCAGTGGGCAGAATTTGATTTAAAATTTAAATTACCTGAAGAAAAGAAGAGAAACTGAATTAACAAACACTTCGGCAGCTGCATCTGTACACTGTGTTTATGACGTAAACACTTATAGAAAAATAAATTGAAAAAACTGAAATTGGCATGTTATGTGTGTGACACCAAGTCTTTAATAAATAAATTTAAAGAACAAAAAACAAAAAATTTTGTGTTTTAAACAGTGTTTACATTTGGTATGACACTAGTATATGGACTGCATCCTATTAAGATTTTATCTTGACTTCAAGTGTTTATGATTACTGAGGAGTATCACTCTTCAGTTGAAAAACACTTTATTGCAAGCTGTGACATTTCTCAGGAAATTTATCACTTAACACATCCAGCCCTAACAATTTCTCAAACCAGCAATGTAAACAGAATTAGTTGTCTGGGAAATTTCTCCAAACAGCTACAGCTACATTTATTTTACTCATAAAACCTTAGACACGGTGTTTAACAGATTTTCATTTTGTCAGTCACATTCATTCATTATCTGTAACTGCTTATCCAGTTCAGGGCCACAGTGGGTCCAGAGCCTACCCGGAATCACTCGGCGCAAGACAGGAATGCACCCTGGAGGGGCGCCAGTCCTTCACAGGGTGACACACACTCACACATTCACTCACACTTATGGACATTTTTGAGTCGTCAGCCCACCCGGAACGGGACTTGAATTCACAACCTCGGGATACTGGAGCTATGTGATTTTGACACTACCTGCTGCACCACCGTGCATCCCTTTATCACTCACAATTTGCAGTTGGATTTTTTAAGTAGGGAGAAATAAATGATTCACATTAAAGGAGAACAAAAGTTCTGATATTTGTATGTGATGATGATATGCCAATGTTGTACAAAGCCCCAAACATTAGAGAACAAGAAATCAGGCGACAAACAAGCAACAAAGCAAAACTCTAACCCAACAGATCCTTTATATTTTGTACAATTGTAGAGAAAACTTGTGTCTGTACATTGTTAATTTATTTAAAGGGAACGTTTACGATTGTGGGGAACTGCTGTTCTCTGTGGTTTGTTTACATTCAGAAGCTCTGCATCTTTTAAGATGGAATGCTATGTTTGAGGGAAAAAATGACTGTTGTTAGTCCTAAAAGCATCCAACCAAATTCATAGCACGTTCAAAAGAAACAGTGTTATGCTAATTCATTTTTGTACAATATATACTTCTGTCATTTAAATTTCATAACACACTGCAAATTAAGCTGCTTAATCTTCCATGTTTATATATTTATATTTTAATTTTATACACTTTACCTCAGTATGTTTAAAGGTAGATCTTACAGTAAAAGTTATTTTACTCATGAACGTTGTTGATGCAGTGTATATGCATTCACTTATTAATGTTTCTCTGTTCTTTTCCACCCCATTTCTCTGTTGTCCTTTTGGCACTTATACCCATTGAGAGCATATGCTTTTCTTCTGAGAGGAACAAAAATGTGTTCTGTTTGCTAGCTGTGACAGGGCAGGGTTGTGGTGTGGATATCACTTCTATCAGAGGCTGTCAGAGCTGTTCACACTTGTATGTGTGAATGCAGAGTTGCAGCTTACAAAAATTGTGAAAATGGACTGCAGGAAAATTTGCAGAGGTGTCAAAAGGCAAGTTAGTTCAATATTCACCCAATGGGAATTTGGCTGTGGTGCTGAGTCCTGGGCTAATATGCAAAGTGGGGTCAGTACACAGTTAATACTTGACCTGGCAACGACAGCACAGTTCAAAACATTTTATCCACACCACCTCTCACCTGCTCCTGTCATACTGAAGTTAGTTGAGTCCAGCCCATATGCCAGGTCTGAAAAAATATATATTTTTCACAATAGATGTTAGAACAGTTTTTTAAGTACTTGATGACAGTCACATAGGGTACTTTTCCACTGCATGGATCCGACTCTACATGACTCAACTCAATGCGGCTCGGCACGCTTAAAGCTTAACTGTTTAAATGGCTTTAACAATAATACATTAATTTCTAAATATATTAGAGGATAGATTGACATTTGAATGAAAGCACACTACATGAGAGGCTAGGGAATAATATGTCCCTGAAAGTGTGAAAGGCTTTTGGCGAAGCGAAGAAAACTCTAGAGATCTTGGCTATTTTAAAGTCTTAGACTTAGACCCTTGTAAATGAAAAGGACAATCACTGATATAAATGCAAAACAGGACATTAATATTTTGTACCGACTGGATGTAGCATAATAAACAATCACAACTACCATTAGAATTGGTAGTTAATCAGATTAGTGTGATAAACATTACATATAGCAATTCCCCAAAAAAGACCTCAATTAACCTTTCACTGGTTTCTCTGCTCCTCTTCAGAAACTCCTGTTTTTGAGGTTTTAGATCACTGCTGCAGAAGGCCAGGGTTCACTGTTGAGAAGCGTACGTGTGTAATTGCAATGAGAGCACGGTCATGCCTTTGATGCGATTATTAAAAAAGGACGGACGTTTGAAGACAGCAGGTGTTGTCATCAGCAGGGATCTGTTTCCATGGAAATACTGAAGCTGTAGAGCTTTGGTTTGATTTGGAAGCTTGGTTCATGATTGGATGATTGCGTCATCATTCAGACGTCTGCCAGCCAGTGGTGGCACATGGGTGGAAGCAGGATATTCATCCAAGTGTCAAAAGCCTTTTGTGCTCAAAAAAGAGGAGGCAAAACTCATGATGACATAAGGCTAGATATCTGTAGACATAATAAGTAAAGACAAAGGGCATTTCTGTCAATCATTTATTGTTCCATAAGGGAAATTATCCTCACATCTTCAAAAGCCCATTCCGAACCTTCCTGATTCATTACTGTGATTTTGAGCTGGCAGCTCAATGAGTGGCTGTGAGACATAGACTTATTGTAAAATAAAGGAGAAGTGAATGAATGTGTTGATTTTGAATGAAGAAAATATGAGGGATGAATGAGAGGAGGAGAGATGCTATTTATATGCAACACATTTTCCACAAAAAGAGGATAAAGTCATCATAATGCTTGATGGCTTTCACTGAGCAGACAGGGAAAGAAAAATTAAGAGCATCAAAACAATGCTCTATGTTTTGTATTGTATTGAGCTATATTTCTAGGTGCATTATATTATTATATCTTTATTATACTTTGCTGTATATCTGGTATAAACAAGCAAAGTATTGGTAGTGGGAAATTACACTGGGATTCTTGGCGCAGAAAATTCAAGTACGTCCTTGGAATATGTCCTTAATATTTTAATTGATTTCCCTTTACAAAGTTGTTCCAACACAAAGGCAGTCTCCAAACCCCAAAGTGTTGAAATTCATAATGTTTTGGATCATGAATAACATTTACAAACCAGATTCCAAAAAAGTTAGGACACTAAACAAATTGTGAATAAAAATTGAATACAATGATGTGGAGGTGCCAACATCTAATATTTTATTCAGAATAGAACATAGATGACAGATCAAAAGTTTAAACTGAGAGAATGTATCACTTTTAAGGGAAAAATATGTTGTTTTAAAATTTCATGGCATCAACAAATCCCAAAAAAGTTGGGACAAGGCCATTTTTTACCACTGTGTGGCATCCCCCCTTCTTCTTACAACACTCAACAGACGTCTGGGGACAGAGGAGACCAGTTTCTCGAGTTTAGAAATAGGAATGCTCTCCCATTCATGTCTAATGCAGGCCTCTAACTGTTCAATCATCTTGGGCCTTATTTGTTGCACCTTCCTCTTTATGATGCACCATATGTTCTCTATAGGTGAAAGATCTGGACTGCAGGCTGGCCGTTTCAGTACCCGGATCCTTCTCCTACCTAGCCATGATGTTGTGATTTCTGCAGAATGTGGTCTGGCATTATCTTGTTGAAAAATGCAGGGTCTTCCCTGAAAGAGATGACGTCTAGATGGGAGCATATGTTGTTCTAGAACCTGAACATAGTTCTCTGCATTAATGGTGCCTTTCCAGACATGCAAACTGCCCATGCCACAAGCACTCATGCAACCCCATACCATCAGTGATGCAGGCTTCGTAAAGGAGCGTTGATAAGAACTTGGGTTATCCTTGTCCTCTCTGGTCTGGATGACATAGCATCCCAGTGTTCCATAAAGAACTTCAAATCGTGACTCATCTGACCACAGAACAGTCTTCCTTTTTGCCACACTCCATTTTAAAAGACCCCTGGCCCAGTGCAAACGTCTGAGTTTGTGGAGCTTGCTTAGAAATGGCTTCCTCTTTGCACTGTAGAGTTTCAGCTGGCAACGGCGGATGGCACGGTGGATTGTGTTCACTGACATTGATTTCTGAAAGTATTCCTGAGCCCATTCTGTTATTTCCTTGACAGTGGCATTCCTGTTTGAGGTGCAGTGATGTTTAAGGGCCCGGAGATCACAAGCATCCAGTAGAGTTTTACGGCCTAGACCCTTAAGCACAGCAATTGTTCCAGATTCTCTGAATCTTTTGATGATGTTATGCAAGGTTGATGATGATAACTTAAAAGTCTTCGCTATTTTACACTGGGTAACACCATTCTGGTATTGCTGCACTATCTTTCTGCGCAACAATGGTGGAATTGGTGATCCTCTTACCATCTTGGCTTCAGAGAGACACTGACACTCTGAGAAGCTCTTTTTATATCCAATCATGTTGTCAATTGACCTAATTAGTGTTAATTGGTCTTCCAGCTGTTCGTTATATGCTCAATTTCCTTTTTCCAGCCACTTATTGCTATTTGTTCCAACTTTTTTGGGATTAGTTGACACTGTGAAATTTTGAATCAACATATTTTTCCTTTAAAATGTTACATTTACTCAGATTAAACTTTTGATCTGTCATCTATGTTCTATTATGAATAAAATATTGACATTTGCCATCTCCACATCATTGCATTCAGATTTTATTCACAATTTGTTTAGTGTCCCAACTTTTTTGGAATCCGGTTTGTAGTTTAATGAATAACTTTTAGGTTTCATTACTGTGGTGGGCATTAATTTTGTTGCATTTTAAGGCCTGTTAGGTCCATGTCATTCAACTGTATACAATTCATTTTTCACTATCCCTAAATCAGCAAGCTCCAGCAAGCACAAAGCCTATCTTCCCTATTCAATAGATTTCAATCATTATTATTTTTTTAAATCTTACCTTCTTACCACAATTGATTTGATTAATTACCAGACAGAACTGTCCCAAAACTACAATCCCAATACCGATGAATTTGGGACGTTGTGTAAAACATAAATAAAAACAGAATACGATGATTTGCAAATCCTTTGCTGGCTTTTGTAATTTGCGCTGATAAAAATCCAGACAGTCCTTTTCCTCTTTAGCCCAGAGGACATGACATCCATGATTTCCAAAAACGATTTGAAATGTGGATTCGTCAGACCACAGGACACTTTTCTACTTTGTATCAGTCCATCTCAGATGAACTTGGGCCCAGAGAAGTTTCTGGGTGTTGTTGATGTATGGCTTTTGCTTTACATGGTAGAGTTTTAATTTGCACTTGTAGATGGAGCGACGAACTGTGTTCATTGACAATGGTTTTCTGAAGTGTTCCTGAGCCCATGTGGTAATATCCGTTACAGAATGACGTCGTTTTTTAATGCAGTGCCGCCTAAGGGATCAGAGGTCACGGGCATTCAATGTTGGTTTCAAGACATGCCGCTTACTTCTCCAGATTCTCTAAATCTTTTGATGATATTATTTGCTCACGCAGTTGTTCACAAAGTGGTGAACCTCACCCAGTCCTTGCTTGTGAACGACTGAGCCCTTCAGGGATGCTCTCTTTATACCCAATCATTACACTCACCTGTTTCCAATTCACCTGTGGAATGTTCCAAACAGGGTTTTTTGAGCATTCATCAATTTTCCCAGTCTTTTGTTGCCCCTGTCCTAGTTCTTTTGGAATGTGTTGCAGGCCTCAAATTCAAAATGAGTTAATATTTGCAAAAAAACAATAAAGTTTATCAGTTAAAGTATATCTTGTCTTTGTAGTGTATTCAGTTGAATATAGGTTGAAAAGGATTTGAAAATCATCATATTCTGTTTTTATTTTTGTTTTACACAACGTCACAACTTCACTGGAATTGGGGTTGTAACTGGAATAAAATCTTACATAAACTATGTTTTTTCTCTCTAATGGACTTTATTTTCAAATTACCCATTTGAAAATAAAATGTTTTGTTCTGATGGCAAATAATTTGCAAAACCTGACAAAAAGCATTTATATCTTGATTCTTTTATTTGAGAGGTCACTCAGAGGTTAAGGAATACAAGGTCGTTACTGGAGAATCCTCACTGGACAGCAGGTGTGTGTATAGGTGCATTTCCCTGGGCACCAAGCTCTCCTGGCACCAACCCAGGCCAACAGTGATATGTGAAGGTGATAGCCACCTCTCCAGTGTCACTGCCATCTGTAGTGCCCACCTCCATACCAAGACAACAGTGAGCTGAAACTAGAAAAGGGATTAGACAGAATGACATCACCTTAAGACATGGCATGTTCACCCAACTGCTCTCCAACAAACCTCTACATTCGTATGATGGTAGTTAAACAACTCCAGAATAAAACTGAACTGAACCAAATGAACCATGTAGAGGAATGTTTTCTAGGAAAATATGAAAGGGCTAGAAAAATATTGAGGAGGGAAAAGATTCTAGGTAAGTGTGAACAAGGGAGAACATTATTTTGTGAATAGAGGACAATATTCTAAAACATTAGGAATAATAAAGAGCATTCCAAAATAGTGTGAATGAGGGAGAACATACTAGGGCAGTGTAAACCTTACAAAATTGTGCAAATGGTGGTGAAAATTCTGTAAATTATAAATTTAACACTTAATAATATTATTATTTTTAGCATTATTTTAAATCATGAATGCTCTATAACCATAGACTTGCAGCATCTGAGATGATTTCCCTTTTATCTCTGTGCCTCACATTTTCCAGTCACTCTGGTTTACGCAAATCTACAAATCCTGTCATCTGTGGAAATGCCAACACTAACGACAACATCACTAGTAAAGTGAACAGGCTGCTGGAGGCCAGTGCCCCTCCGGCTTATTTCAGTTGGTATAGACTAAGCTAAAGATTGCTTTGTCTTGTAATTTATCATTACACCTTAAATAGAGCAGTTGTGTTGTGGTGCATGGTAGGAACTGGGGCACCAGAATGCAATTGTTGCATCATTTAAAGTGGACAGGAGGCATCAGAATGCAAATGGAGCAGAACAGATTCAAAACAAAATAAATGCTAAAAACAAAACAAACAAACAAAAATAAAACAGGCAAATTTTCACCAGAGCTCAGACCAAAAAATGTTTGGAACCTCTGTCATTCTGTCAGTCTGTTCAGAATTAGACCCAACAAGCTGCAGCTTCAATCTTATCTTATAGCATTAACCTCTTTTTTTCTGTTTCTGTGTGTGCTACAACTAGTAAAATTAGCTACAGATGAGTAGTTACTTAGCAACAGTGCTGAGAAGAATGATATAGTTCATCCCTATGATTTTGTTGAGCTGTTCCTACAAAAATACAGGGTGAGTCAAAAGGCACAGGATACCCTTATATTTGAATACCCCAGCAAATATTAGGTGAGGTGGCCTATCTTTTCGGCTATATCCAAAATATGGTCACCACCTTGAAAGCCGCCATACTGGATCAAAGGCAAGTTTTTCCAAAGGGTAGGTGGTCATGTAGCATATCAAAAATTTTAAGGGTGTCCTGTGACTTTTGACTCACCCTGTACACAACCACTTAGATAGTGTGGCCAAAACATCCAGAGAGCATACAGATTTCTGGCAAAGCTTTGGCAGTACTGGTCTACTATTGAAACTGTTTGCATGCCAATAACATTACAGCACCACTTCTAGTAAAGATATAGCTGTGCTGGACACAGTAGTGCATATATGAGCCAAAATTGCCCAAAAATGTAATATTAGGTGAAAATCCAATTAATGTGGCCATCATGTGGAAGGTGGGACTGTTCTGTTCAATAACATCATTCCACTGGGCCATGAAAATGGAGGATATAGGCCATAATTATTTTGACATCTGGATAACTGTTTTTTTTAAAGATAAATTGCCTTCACACGGGCAGGTTGTGATTCAGTCTGCAGGGTTCTGTTTGAAAAGCTAGTTTATATAAACTTGGTTTATATTTTATATTTAAGACATTAATAATAGGTTATATGAGGACAAACTAATAAAATGCAGAAACTGAAACATATCCAGTGTTGTGCCAGGGCTAAAAGACTACCTGTGTTCCCAATCTCTTTAAATTTATGCTAATTTTTACCATATTTAAGGATGTGCACACGGCTCCTGAACAGGAATGGTGGAGAAGAAGTTCAAAGACGGACGGAAACCAAAAGCAGCTGCTTTGGCCTCACTCTTTAGCTCATAAAATCAGAGCATTTTTGAGCATTTTCTGATAACTGGAATCTGACATGTATGGGCTATTTTGGGTGCACTGGAACATATTTGCTTTTGGCAAAAAAATCAGAATCAGCACTTAGAACAAAAAGAAAACATTCAGCATGCCCCTCACCTCCAAACAGGTTAATATGAGGTTAAGTATTTATGTGAGCATATACAGGCCTCTACAAAATTCTAAAGCAAAAAGATTGTTAACACCTGCTTATCTGGATGGCAAAACTATTAAATGTAATAAATAATTATAAATACAATAAAAGTTACAGAAATGTATTTTTTTGGAAAAGTTGTTGGGTTGTGGGCTCAAGCCCTGCTCCCTGTGACTGTCTTGTGAGGAGTTTGGTTTGTTCTCCCTGTGTCTGTGTGGGTTTCCCCCAGTGCACTGGTTTTACCCGGTTCCAAAAACACGATTGTAGGTGAATTGGCAGCTCAAAAATGTTTTGTAATTGTGTGAGTGAATGTGAGTGTGTGTTGCCCTGCAAAGTTCTGGCGCTTCCTCCAGGGTATGTTCTTGCACCCAGTGATTCCATGTAGGCTGGCACCCACTGCGACCCTAAACTGGATTAATGGTTACAGACAAAGAATGAATGAATAAATGTTCTTCTGAGAAAATGAACACTTAGTTCTCTTAAATCATGTTTGAAAAAAAATTGTAGTCATTAGTTTAGAGTACAATTATACATAAAAAACAGAACAAAAATTTGTGTTCAAACCACTGAGGGGAGTTTCCTTTCTTGCAAGTTTATTACTGAAGCCTGATATGTTTTCCTTTCCAGTCTCAGAAATCAACAACAAGTGATTTTTAAAGTATTTTTTAAATGGGCAATTCCTTTTTCTCACTAAATAGCTTTTGTTTTTTTGTTTTTTTCATTATTCTAGGAAAGGGTTGAGAATAAACCTATTTGCAGTATATATAAATTTTACAAGTGTAGAGTCCTTTGTTATGTCATGTATTATTACTATATTATTGGTGGATCATTCTCAGCACTGCAGTGCTACTGATGTGGTGGTGATGTGTTAATCTGTGTGGAACTGGTATGAGTGGATCAGACACAGCAGAGGTTTGAAACACTGTGTACACTCTATTGGACACATACCTTTTTTGGTCCTCCTTGAATGTGTAAAATCAAAGACAATAAGGTGACCATGTGCAGGTGTAATTTACTCTTCAGAAAGTCAGAAACAGTAAGATTTGTCTATGTATTCATGTCATTATAGGGACAGACAAGATGACTTTCTGTTTGTTAAATATAGAGTAGAAAACAAAAGGCTGGGTCACAAACATTCCCCAAACATAAAGAAGAGACTATGATAAATATTACCTCAACAACATTCAACAAATTTCTGTTCGAGGCTCCAGTAAAACACTGAGCTGCTCACCAAGATGGATGGTGGACCTACAGTGCTGAAGCGGCATGAGTGTGTCCCAATTCAGGTCTCTAGTCTCTGACCCTTTGAACACTTCAACCCTTGTGTCTTCTGCTCACATTTCAACAACGTCATCAAATTGAACACTTCAATTAAGGATTTAGACCTTATGGCAAGAAATGGGATGGGACAGCAAAATATTGGACATGTTTGCCGATTTAGAAATCCTGGCTGGATGCATTTTTTAGGTCCCAAAATGAGGTTTTGTCTGGGCAAAAGAGGATGTCTGGTCACCCTACAGACAGTAGGTTTGTATTAATCCTCTGTTTCTGCACAGTTTATATTAATCTTCCTTTAGTTCTTAATTAGTGGTCACATGTCACTCCAGCACCACTGCTGTGTCTGATCCAGGGATACAAGCAATGAACAAACCAGCACTATGTCAGTATCCATGCTTTCAGTATCACCATTCACTTCCATGATATTGAACATTTTGGATTTGATATATTGATGCTACATAGTTCATTTTCTGAATTCACGTAAAATAGATAAACACAAATGAAGTCATACTAAAGAAGTCAGACCAGTGTCTCATTTTGAAAGTTAAACGCTGCCCATGTTTTCATTTACTTTTTTGTCCAGCTGAGCTGACAGAATATATGTTACCATGGAGACAGATTTATCCGTGTGTGTGTGTGTGAGAGAGAGAGAGAGAGAGAGAGAGAGAGAGAGAAGAAAGAGCAAAAGGGAGGGCAGAAAAAAGAGTAAAATAAGGGTGTATTAAAAGACAAGGAAGAAGAAAAAAGAATGTGAGAAAGTGAAGAAAATATAAGTAAAGAATAAAAATATAGAAGAAACAGAGAAAACAATGAAGCAAAGACTGATTAAGAAAAATGAAAGAAAAGGGTAAAATTGTTGGGAGAAGCGAAAAGGTAGAAAATAGAGAAGAACTGGATAGAGAGAGCGGGGGGGAGTCAGAAAAGAAAGACAGAAGTAAGATGAGTTGTTAAGGACACAACAGCCAGAGAGAGAGAGAGAAAGAGAAAGGTAAAGGGAGTGAGAGATAGAAGGAAGAGGAGAGAACAAGAGAGGTGTAGAGAAGAGACAAAAAAGACAGGAAAAGAAGAGAAAGGTCATAGAAATATAAAAAATAATAATTAATATGATTGTTATTGATTATATTAATATTTAATTAAAAGAAAGAGAAACAAGGGTGAGCGGGGAGAAAAGTGAAAGGAACAAGAGAAAAAGCATGAAATGGAGAGAGAGAAGAAAGCAGCAGGGGATTCCTTTTTTTTTTTGCTCCTTAGTGAAATCACTTGATCACAGAGTCATTCATTCAGTTATCTTATAGTTTAAATGCCGAGAGATCACAATTATATCTACAGTTTAGATGACTGCACTAAACGCCTGTCTGTACTAAAAAAAGACTCTGTCAGTTTAACATCCGCACAACTAAACAACAATAACAAGTCCAGAATTAATGGTGCGATATGGTATTTGACAGACACAGATATTAGAAAAGAAAAGGGGTGTGAATGTGTGCTGGTGTTGCTGGGGCTGTAATGAATGACCTTGCTGGAGCTTGATTCTCTGCATATCAGCCCTGCATGATCTCACCCTGCTGTGTACACAGACAGACAGCAATCAGTCTCCAACAGGGCACAAACACAGCCCTCTTTCTCTCTCTCTCTGTTACACACACAAAAACGGAGGAGGCATTCCACCCAAAACTTTCTACATTTGGTGGAAGTTTGAAGTTTATTTAGTCACCAGTAATCAGATGTAATTACAAACAGTGTCAGACCCACAATTTCTCATTAGGTTTCTCTGCTTTTTAAAAAGAGCTATTAGCAAACATACTACACACAGTCACATTTAAAATCAGATTCAGTGATTCCCTGACATATCTTCCACTAACTCTAATACAGTTAATCAGACAACACACGGGCCTTATTCAGTGCACAGGAGCTATCAGGCTAATATAGAAAACAAGTAAAGAGGCATGTAGATTCAAATGTATGTATATTCACTTGTGTGAAACATGGCTACAATTCCTGTCTGCTTAAGTGGGCGTGTCCTGTGTGTCATCCACTTCTGTCACCAGGGCAACAACAACACTGTGTACAGAAAGACCAGACAGCCAGCTGACGATTTGTATTTATTTTTTTCAAATTAACTCATTAAAATAAATGCATTTTGGTTCAAAATGGTCACAACAATGTGAGGAGTTGGTGTGTTCTCCCTGTGTCCGCGTGGGTTTCCTCCGGGTGCTCCGATTTCCTCCCACAGTCCAAAAACACATGTTGGTAGGTAGATTGGCGACTCAAAAGTGTCCATAGGTCTGAGAGTGTGAGTGTGTGTTGCCCTGTGAAGGACTGGCGCCCCCTCCAGGGTGTATTCCTGCCTTGCGCCCAATGATTCCAGGTAGGGTCTGGACCCACCGCGACCCTGAACTGGATAAGCAGTTACCAATAATGAATGAATGGTCACAACACCTTATAAATGGGTGGGCCATTTTTATGGATACACCTTAATAAAATGGGAATGGTTGGTGATATTAACTTCCTGTTTGTGGCAGATTAGTATATGGGAGGGGGGGACTTTTCAAGATGGGTGGTGACCGTGGTGGCCGTTTTGAAGTCAGTCATTTTGGATCCAACTTTTGTTTTTTTAATGGGAAGAGGGTCATGTGTCACATCAAACCTATTGGGAATTTCACAGGAAAAACAATGGTGTGCTTGGTTTTAACATAACTTTATTCTTTCATGAGTTATTTACAAGTTTCTGACCAGTTAAAAATGTTTTTATATTATGTTCAAAGTGTGGCCCATTGTGTTGGATTGTCAATGCAACCCTCTTCTCTCACTCTTCACACACTGATAGCAACACCGCAGGAGAAATGCTAGCACAGGCATCCAGTATCCGTAGTTTCAGGTGCTGCACATCTTGTATCTTCACAGCATAGACAATTGCCTTCAGATGACCCCAAAGATAAAAGTCTAAGGGGGTCAGATCGGGAGACCTTGGGGGCCATTCAACTGGCCCACGACGACTAATCCACTTTCCAGGAAACTGTTCTTCTAGGAATGCTCGGACCTGACACCCATAATGTGGTGGTGCATGATCTTGCTGGAAATACTCAGGGAACGTGCCAGTTTTTAGGACAAATCACCTACCCCAGCTTCAATTGCAACAAAAACAACTTTATAACAACTTGCGACCCACATTGCTGAAGAAGATGAAAGGCAGAAATGCAGTGTAGGGGCAGAGAGAGGGATTATTCTGTACAATATCACACTATGTATATATGCCTATGTCAGTTTCTTTTCTCCTTTGAACAGTTTAGAATAGATGTTTCTCTGCAGGTTTTATTACCACTTTTATTACCACTCTATTACCACTTAACACAGGCTGCTGCTGCATTAAGAAATGCAACTTGAGACTTTAATGCACAGGATGATATCTAAACATTAATATTGTGCAAAAGTACTGCAGAGTTTTCTGCACCAGGGTTAATCTCAGATGGACCAATCAATTACTGTACACCAAGTGCCTCTATTCCATTTTGTTCTTTAGTTATGAAGCCAAAGTGGTCCGCCATGTTGTCAAATTTAATACCAGTGTCTGAGCAGTAGAGACATACCCTCTCATGTGGAGTGACCTGTCCCACTTCTCACTAAGCTTAGAGAGTCTGTCATGATGAATATTATATAACTCTAGTCAATGCTTGGTGCCATTAAGACAATTTCATGCATTTTCTATGAAACTTATCCAAGCACTGATGAACACCTCTGCCAGTGCATCATAAATAGCTGAATACATTAATTATAAAGGGTGTCTGAAAAATATTTAGACATAGGGTCTGTAAAGTTTTTCTTTGGTCAGTGTCTATATTTTATGTTTGCTTACTTACATTTTTAATTACATAATGAATTAAAGGTTTGACAGAGCACCAATATAGCTACTTAAGTAAACTTACTCTGTAGGATTTGTTTAATGTATGTACTTATAAAACACACTACTGAATTGATTGCAGTTCTTACTGTTTTATTCTATAATAAATTTCTTGATTTTATAGGTATGTTAACGTCCTACATGTGACTATCCACATACTGTAGCTCTTTCTATGTGTGTAATGATTTAGAGCTGGAGTATGCCCAATGTTAATTGTTAAACAAAATGGTTTTGCTGATATGCTAAAATGGGAGCATGGAATAAGCGATAAAGAGTTTATTCATAGCGATCGCTTTAACTGTTCTCTGGGCCTGTCTTGTAGGTTATTGCTATATTGAGGGTGAAAATGTGGGTGAAAAGGTTGATGGAGAAAGCACACAGTGATTAAGGAGAGGCACTGAGGGCAAATCTGTGATCCTCGGTGGGAGGCTTAATCATCATCATCATCATCACCATCATCATTGGATTGTGATTAAGTGAGTGATTTAAGTACTTATATAAGCCTTCTATCTGCTCTCTCATCAGGTAACTGTGTGAAGGGTTCTTCTCTGAGGACACAATCACTCTGCAACTCCTTCAAACAGCAATCAGCTCTAGACCTGCTCTCACTTACATCATAAATATGCAACATATGCATATGGCGCATTTACTTTCAGAACATATCTCATTAACATCACACCCAGATATAATTTTGTGGCTTAGTTTTGTCCTCTTTTGGAGTCTTGTATGTGTGTGAGGAGGTAAAAAAAAGCAGCTAGTGATGTCATGGCTCCCATGATACAGTACTGGGTGACGATCTGCTAACAGTTCCTGTTAAGGCTGTTTAGCTATAATCTGTTGTATTGATTGTGTTTGTGCCTGTTTCTCTCCTTCTGTGTTATCCATCATCATATTGCTTTATGTTCCCTGTGGTCACCCACATCCAGTGTGGGGTTGAACATTCCCTCATAGTCAATGTCCATCAGGTGCTTATCAGTGCTGTAAGTGTGAGTTAAAACAATAAAGAGCCAGTTCAATAGAAAACTGGCTTCCTGCCATGATATATTCTTTGAAACACCCCGATATAAAAGGCACATTATTGAAGCCAAACAGACTCCAAATATAACACTTCTGAGAATGTATTTCTTCTGTTAAAAAAAACAAAGTCAATAGATCTCATCCAAAGGGCAGATGCTTGTTTTCCTTCCCCTCCTTTTGGCTCAGTGAGTGATTTGTTGCCATTCAGTCTACACCAGCACACTGCCCTTATTGTCAATGGCTGGCGTATTGTTGACCCATAAATTGCATTTACTGATAGGTCACCATCTGCCAGTTTGGATGGAGAGGACGTTAGGCGGGTCAGTAAATGTTAAAACTCAAAAGGCACCGTGTCCAATAGAGAGAGCATTTGAAGTGCCCCTGCATATCTTTGTCCCTGAAGGAGAAAAGGCCATGTGCAAATTTGATTCTTCACTAGCAGGTGCTGTAATTATGAGATACCAACATTATTAATAATCCTATAAGTCCCTAAGTAATGTAAAAGGTGAAATTCCTTGGTTTTATCAGTGTAATATCAGCAACGTTTTACATCATACATACAATATATTCCACTGTCTGTCAGTTGTAACAATGGTTGCTTTACTAACAGCATCCCAAATATTTTCAGGATAAAGACAAGCAATGTAAATTAATGTGATGAATATTCCACACACTATTTGGAAATTTTGGCCAAACATGAAAATCAGCTGGAATATTCCAACTTATGTCTAATATTCTGTGGGGAAAATAAATAAATAAATAAACAAACCAGCTGGCTCTGACCAAAACTGGAAACTGCTCCAAGGTGCTGGGGAATTATGGGAAATGTACTGCCTGTGCTCAATTTGTGCAGTGTGTTCTGTAATTCTGCTCAGCAATCCAGGATCAAATTTAATTTTACAGGCATTTTTGTGAGCCAAAGCAACATTTTACTGGGGCATGTGCTTTACTAAGTTAAGTCTACTGACGCCCCTGTGTTCTATTTTAATAAGGCTACTATGACATGATAAAAAAAAAACAAAAAAAAAACCATTCATTAATACATTGTCTGTAACCACTTATCCAGTTCAGGGTTGCGGTGGGTCCAGTGTCTACACGGAATCACTGGACGAAAGGCCGAAACATGGGAAGGGGCTCCAGTCTTTCATACTTTTGAGTCACCAGTCCACCTACCAACGTGTGTTTTTGGACCATGGGAGGAAACCGGGGCACCTGGAGGAAACCCAGGCGGACACAGGGAGAACACACCAAACTCCTCACAGACAGTCACCCGGAGCGGGACTTGAACCTCGAACCCCAGATCATTGGAGCTTTGTGACTGCGACACTACCTGCTGTACCATGGTGCTGCCAAAAATAAAATAAAATAAAATAAAATAAAATAAAATAAAAGAATGAAAAAACAAAGAAGAAAAATATTATATTAACAAACAACAAACAAGCAACAAGCAACATAGAACACAGTTTTTATCACCACAGGGGTTGGTAACTCACCAGAAAACTTGCATGGGACTAAAGGAGAAAAAACTATAAAGCCATGTATATAAGTTATAACCTCAGTATCAGCATATTTAAGTGTACAGTGGCAACTGATCTGGCAAAAATAGCAGGTTTAGTCCTCATTGTTAACCATAGTAAAATGTCACAGTCATTATATTATTTGCAGCAACCCAGTTTCTCATGTTCCAGGTTTTAAATATCCCAAAAAAATATTCTGTTAAAGGATCAGGGACCTTCTAAACCCTTTTATGTATCAAATGTACTTTTGTATGTTGAAATGAAATGCAATCAGAAACTTTCCTGCACCCTTGAGTAATCAAGCAGTTCATGAAAGGAAACAAAGGAGCAAACCTCTGATTGCAGTCACCACTTCTAAAACACTGCTGTGTGTGAATTTACATTTTACCCTTCCCAAAGTTTAGATTTTGTCTAGGTGTGACCACATATAGACCCTGCTAAACCAGATTCTATGCTCTGAAACCTATAAGCAGAATGGATGTCACAAATACAGAAATAAGTAAACAAAAACCTTAGTCAAGCAATTAAATAAACCTATGTGTAAAAGCTACAAATTTCCTGGTTATGCAACTGTATTATAAAGGAAACACTGATATTTGAGTTGTTAAAACATCTGTAAAGGACTCTAATGATAAGTTCTTCTAAAAAAAGTATGTGCTACAAGCTATTAGGATTAAAGGTCTGTTTAATGGCATGTTCTGGTCAAGTTGTCATGCATTTTTTATTCAAAGGAATATACTTACATTCATTGTTGCACCTTTACACCTATCTTTCCTCCTAGCAAAAATATAATCTATAACTGTGGAATGTCAGTAATGCACATGCCCCTTAATGAAAACAATCTTTCTCTTGCTTGTTAAGATTTCCCTGAAGTAGTTTTGTTAGTGGAAGCAGTAGCCAGTAGCCCCCCTCCCCCTCCGTGTGGTTCTCTGCCAGGTACACTGGCAATTCTACAAATATGTACTGATGTTATTAGAACATTACAGATGTATGCAACACCAGTTCATACAAATTACTTGACATTGTCTGCTAATCAACTCAAGCGCATTGTTAAAAATTAAAGTGCTTTAAAACCCTGTCTGTGTACATTTGTTTCTCTTTGTTCATGGGTCATGTTTCATTTGTGCTACATTTGTGGCAGAACTAGTTGCACTTGGTTGGATCAGGTCTCAAAGTCACAGATGCGAGGCTGGTTTGGGCTTGGTTTCAAAAGATCCCAAATATATGAAGGTACTCCATCACTTCAGAGAATACAGATCCAGTGCTACACAGCCAAATGCTAGGGATTTATACCCATCTAGTTGATTCTTGTCAATGAGAACTGCATAAAATAGGGTTTTTACAAGTTGTGTTTGCACACCTGAATATGTGTGTCCACAATGGTCTTAAACCTATTGAAATCACTCATAAAATTAGGTGTTTTGTGCATACAGTGTATACCATGTTGTCATTCATTTATCAATGACATTTATATACTGATTTGCTTTATATATATGTATATGTTTATATGTCTGTATATGATAATTTTCATGGTCTTTCAGGTAAATTATTTAGTATACAAATTAGACCCTCAATCATCAAGTCAGTTGGAAGGGTGTTGCTTTATTATACTTTCAGGATGAGTTTTATTAATGTAAGAATTATTTCTATATTTTCTAGGTTTACATATAAATTACATATAAATATTAATTTAACAGACACTTCCTTGCAGACAGATGACAATTATGACAATGGAATACAAACAAATGCAGAATACCCTAAGAATCCTTAAAGATTTCTAACGTCAAAGAAATGAGACCTATCAGAGCTTGACCATATAATATACATGTGGACTGTTAAGTAAACAATAAACAACATTGTTAAGTAAAAGGAAGTATGGAAGAGTAAAAACAGGATCTTCTCTTTGATATGGTCTGACAGTGTAGGTCTTCAAATTATTTTGGGAGGAGTAAAGAGACTGTGAAGTTCAGGGAGACGCTCATTCTATCTCTGTAGCACAAAGGCTGTAAAAGAGTGTGAAATCTTAGGACTGGGTTTAGATCTCAGAGTAGGCATATCAGGAGTTGAAGAGCACAACTGCCATTCAGGTGTGTAGTTCAGAACCAAGACGCAGTGGTAGTGGTGGAGTCTGAGGTGTTCTGAGGCCTGAAATGCAGGACAGAACTCTGAATCCCTGCTACCACAGGGAACCAGTGAAATGATCTCAGAAGAGAAGTTACATGGAGAACTTGAGGAGGTTAAGAATCCGACAAGCCACAGTACACTGAAGACTTTCTGGAGAGAAAAAAATATGAAAGAAAGCCTGTATGTAGGGAACTAAATCTGAAATGAAAAATGATGATGAGGTAATGAAATCTGTAATGAAGGTGGCAATTAGGAATAATTTAGCAATAAATCAAGAGCTGATTTCAAGAGTATGTGACTTAGGATGTCAAATCACCTGCCACTGCCATTTCTATTCCATCTAATTGTATAGCAGTGCTTGGCCTTAGGTGACTGTATTGTGTATTTACTTAAAGGAATATTTTTATACAGCTAAGCCATTAAAAAAATGTTCTACATTTTCATCCAATTTTTCCCCCTAGTTTCAGTCATTGTCAATGCCACCAACTAGATAGAGCCACCCCAATCCAACAATGCGACCAAGCATTGAGGGTGAAGGCTGGCACATGCTTAATCTGGTGACCTGTGTAGCCAGACACTGCTTTCTTAAAAATTAACATAATGCCACTGGACAGCTTAGAAGATAGCGATAACTGCAAACAACAATTAACAAAACACCCATGCATTGTGCTGAATAATTAGGAACAGACATGGACGCACTCAGAATTGAACATAAACAAGGACCAATTACTTATTGTCAGGGGTCACGGGGCGGACTGACGGAGGCGGACGCACACGCTAAAGCACAGATAAACTTTAATTTACAAAAGAACAACAAACAGAGAGCTTTAGAAAACAAGATAACTAACAAAGACCTAACAAAGACATGGACAAAGGAGCTAAATGAACTGAAGAAGAATAAAGACAAACTAGAGATACGGACAGACTGGATAACATAACTGACTCAACACAATACAAAGAACAAATGACCAACAAAAGGAAGTGAAGGAAGGGGACTTAAATACCAAAACACAGACGAGACGCACCTGAGACAAATAACGAGGAGGCAGGTTAACAAATGACACAGACAAGGAGGCAGAACAAAGGTGGGACTAGGATAACAACAAAACAAAGCCATGTGCTGAGATCGAACACATGGTCGTGCAAACAGACTTGACGAGGGTGTGACAGATGCCCCCTCCTGAACGCGCAACTCCTGGGGTGCGTACACCTAGACCCCCCCAGGAGCTGGCACAGGAGAGAGCACAGAAAACAAGACAGACTAAGACAAGGAACCATGGGAGACAGGACTCAGGAAAGGACGGGAATAGACACAGGAAATGGGGACACGACAGGACTGGATACTGGGGGCTGGACCTGGGACAGGACAGTAGACTGACAAAGTGGGGTGACAGGAGACGAAACAAGAGATTGGACAGGTGACTTACGAAATGGAACAGGAGACGGGACGAGGGACTGGAATGGACTAAACAGGACAGGAGTGGAAACACAAGACTTGACTGGAGACTGGGGTTGCACATTGGACAGGAACTGTGACAAGACAGGGGACTGAACATGAGGCAGGACAGGTGACAGGACTGGGTGCTGGGACTGGACAGGAGACGGGACAGATGACGGAATGGAGAACTGGGAATGGACAGGGGACTGGACTTGATTAACAGGGGACTGGACATGAGACAAGACAGAGGGTTGAAATGGGGCCTGGACAGGAGACAGGACTTGGGACAGAACAGAGGGTTGAGACAGGGACTGGACAGGAGACAGGACAGAGGGTTGAAACAGGGACTGGACTGGACTAACAGGGAACTGGACAGGACTTGACAGGGGAACAGGGACCAAGACGTTTACAGGGAGCTGCGGGCGCCGCCTTCACGGCGACTGGAGCGGCGGGCGCCACATTCACGGAGACAGGAGCGGCGGGTGCCGCGTTCACGGAGACAGGAGTGACGGGCGCCGCGTTCACGGAGACAGGAGCGGCGGGCGCCGCGTTCACAGAGACAGGAGCAGCGGGTGCCGCGTTCACGGAGACAGGAGTGACGGGCGCCGCGTTCACGGAGACAGGAGCGGCGGGCGCCGCGTTCACAGAGACAGGAGCAGCAGCCGCCGCGTTCACGGAGACAGGAGTGGCGGGCGCCGCATTCACGGAGACAGGAGCAGCGGCCGCCGCGTTCACGGAGACAGGAGTGGCGGGCGCCGCATTCACGGAGACAGGAGCGGCTGAGGAAGCCGCCTTCACTTGGACAGGGGCGGCTGGAGGTGCGGTTTTCACGGAGACAGGGTCAGCGGGTGCCGCGTTCATGGAGACAGGAGCGGTGGGCACCACGTTCACGGAGACAGGAGCGGCGGGCGCCGCGTTCACAGAGACAGGAGCGGTGGGCTGTGGTGTGGACACCAAAGTGTCCGTAGGTGTGAGTGAATGTGTGTGTGTCTGTGTTTCCCTGTGAAGGACTGGCGCCCCCTCCAGGGTGTATTCCCGCCTTGCGCCCAATGATTCCAGGTAGGCTCTGGACCCACCGCAACCCTGAACTGGATAAGCAGTTACAGATAATGAATGAATGAATCAATCAATGTATAATTCAAAGCGATCCAATTGTTATTTGATTATATAATTCTCATCTCGCAGTTTCTAAAATAATCCATTCCAAATCCAGTTTGTTGAAACTAAATCTTTCTCACACAGGATTGAATAGCATTCATGCACACTTTGTAGGTCACAAACATGTTAGTAACACCAAAGCAATCAAAGCATCCAACTGACAATATCCAAGCAACCACCTGAAATAAAATAGTAAATTACATAGCAACCACCAGAAATGCCATAGCAACACATGAAGACCATATAAGCGGAGAAACTTCTGCATATTCTTTAGGAAATTCACTTTTATAGTTTTAAAATAGGGACATCAAAATGTAAATATTTTAAATAATGAAAAAAATAAAAAACATTTGTGTACAAATGCTGAACAAAGTGAGTTCTCCATTTAAAGCAAGTGAAAGGATTATTGATTATATGTTTTCATTCTCTCCATTTACAGACTGACACTGTGATTTGGTTTTAAAGCAATGAATGTCTGTGACCACACTACACCTACAAAGCTGGTTAATATTATCCATAATTTAGATGTGATGATGCAATGATGTTGTATTGCACAGATTTTTCTCATTAGCAAACATATCCCCACAGATGACCAATTGAAAACATACACATTTTGTTCATGCAGTGCAATCTTTAAGCTTTAACAATCACTTTTTTGTCAAAATATTCTCTTTTTCAAAAAAAAAAAGGTCCTCAGTGGAAATATGATTTACTGTCTTCATAATGATGCTGAAATTGCCACAAAGAGGAATACTGATCCTTCATGCAATGTATCTAAAACCAACCTGGGCTACTGAAAAAAACAATGGACCAAAGTTAAGATGGTGGCTTAGTAACATTCTTAAAAAAAATGTTAGCTAGTGTAGACCATAAGATGAGGTATGTTTGAGGTATTTATTTGGGTTCTGTGTCTTTAAGTCTGAACTTGAGTTACTTGTCTAAGTGCTATAGAACATAATATGAGATTATATAGTGTTTGTTAGCAATGTTAGCCTCTTAGATCCAGGGCAAAACTGTTGAATCAAAATCTGAACAAAAAACACGGCTGTTTTTTCAATGGTCAGGACCCCCACTTGTCCACCATATGTATGATTTGGGTTGTGGATCATTCTCAGCGCTGCAATGGTACTGCCGTTGTGGTAATGTATAAGTGTGTTACACTGTTATGTGTGGATCAGCAGGGCTGCTGTAATTTTTTTATTTCTCAGTGACAATGCTAGACTGAGACTAGTCCACCAACCAACAACTTCATGACATCTACATGACAGCGTCCTCTGTCCACTGATGAAGGACTAGAGTATGACCAACACAAACTGTGCAGCAACAGATGAGCTATTCTCTCTGACTTACATATACAAGGTGAACAAAAAATGTATATAGCAGGGAGCACATTGAGTGGACACAGTGTTTAAAGACTTTAGCAGTCCTGCTGTGTTTCATCCACTTGTGGCAGGCAACACAACAAATAATAATCACCACTGTCAATGCAGCAGTAGTCTCAACCACAGACAGTCCGCACACAAGTTGACTAAGAGTCTGATACCTTCTAGTGCACTACTCTGGCCTCAGTGTCAGGAATTTGACAGTTGCATTCTGACTGGCTCTCTGTACATCCACATGTATCATTTTGTACTGGCTCTGCTACTGGTTCGACATGAAAGATTGCCTCCACACGTCATGACAAAATAGCAGACTTGTGATTGGTCCTTTTGTGTGTCTGTCAAATTTCTAGTTGTAGTAGGTGGTTCTTGGACATATTAAGTGGCAAAAGGTACCCAAGCATTTAAAATTCAAGCCATTGCTCTTGGCTTTCAGGCTGTCTAACATAACATGGTTTACAGGCTTATATTATTTATCTAGTCAAGGTTTTCTTTGCCTTTCATGTGTTTTAATTGGAATGCATGCTGAGATTTGAGTGCAAGGATACCAGTGACTTAAACTGAATCACCTCATCAGCTCATTACCAGTTAAGTGTAAATATTTTGTGTGCTACTTTGGCCATGCACGACAGCACTTTGACTTCTCTGGTCCACAGTAACTATTTAAGTAAGTAAAATCAATAGTATTGAACTACTGAAACAAGTATTCAGCCACCATTTTTTTCCAATGAAAGTGGTCATGATATTTTACTCTCTATTTTAAAGGAACATAAACTGAATTTAGGTTGTCTCAGAGGATGATGCAAGGCACTAGCTTGCACGACTTTATTTCGAGAAATTCTGATCACCTTATTAATATGCCCTAGGTGGAATAAGTGAAATACACAATGACCTGCTGAAAAACCCTGTCCACAAATCTCAGTCTGATACAGTATCTGTTAGATGTGATTGAATAACATGTCTAGTCTTGTTGTTCCCCCCTTGAAAATTACAGGATTTAAAGGATGTTTGGCTACAGCGCTGCTTCCAGGTAACATAGGGCACCTTCAGAGCTTCTGCAGAGTCCATGATGCCTCAGTGAGTCAGAACTGTTTCAAAGGCATTTGGAAAACTAATACCATATTGTCGTGGTTTAGTTTACTACATCATTTGATCAGTTGTTGAATGTATTTTGATATTTACAATACTTTTTGAGTGGTTTATATTTATATGAACTAAATGGCCAAAAGTTTGTGGATACCTAATCATCCAGATGATACTTGGAATTGTCCATGGTGATCTTAGACTCATGTACAGCTGTATCAAGATGTCCCATTTCATTTTTAATGGAGGTTATACAACCTACAACCTATGCCTGCATAATTAAATGGATGTGTAAAGAACTAGTGTACACTGAAGTAGTTCATTGATTCTTTCTCTCTAATTGCTTCATGCTGATCACTATCAAAGTTTATTTTTGTTGTTTACCCTGATACAACTAATTTCCACTTTTATTTCCCCTGGTGGTTTCTGACATATTTCTGTCAAGAAGGACAGCTTGGGCTGAGATGGAGGTAAGACAACCATCACCATTTTACATCCATTCAAAATATTGTAAGTAACTCATGCACCTAAACTCAAGATGGACAATTCAATATTAATGTTATGGATAAACTGACTTTGTTCTGTTTGGTTTCACTATTGTCATGAGATTTGCAAATGACAGACAGCTGGTGTGTCAATGTGCTGTACAAACAGACTTGGTTTGTTGTTCTAGATGTATTCCAGAGACATTGTCTCCTGTATAATGGTCACTGCTAGGTTTTATGTATACAGTGATTCATGATTATGTATAGGTGATTGTTTACATTCAGTATCAGGTTTTTTTTTTCAGATGCCCTTTGTTGATCTATTTGAGAACAGCAGATGGTATTTTGGATTAAATTTTCCTTTGAGAAATAGCTTGTCTTTGATGATGTCAGCCACTCAGTAGCAATTCCAGCAAGAATATCAGGGCAGTGAAGAATGGTCAAGAGCCTGAATAAAGAAGTAACTTTTAAAATCTTTAGACTATTTGTGTTTGCATAAACATGAGAAGCAAGCAGATTGCTTGCTGAGCACTAAATGTTTTCCCCACCAGTATACCAAAAAAATCCACTTACTCAAACTAACTGGGGCAATGGTGAAACCATTTATGAAAGATTCATGATTGGGTTAGGCCCATATTAAGAAGGATTAAATGACAGAACATTGCAAAAGCACTGGCAAAAACTGGCAAAATCTGTATTTTTTTGGGAAATAAAAAATACACAATATTCATTAAGCTTCATGATAGCTATTTCAGAGCAGAATAAAGCAGTTGCTTAAAAGTCATATCAAATATCAAATATAGTCAAATATATTTTATTATAGACTTATTATAGATTTGTACATACTCTTGCCAAGTTTTTCTTGTGAACTCAATATTATTAAGAGGTGATTTATTCTCCTTTGCTGCAGCAAAAGTATTTGCTCTTCTGGGAAGGCTGTGCACTAGATACTGAATATTTATGCAAAGATTTGATTACAGTAAGCAACATAAATGTAATGAAGGAGACAAGGTGTCAGGATGCATGTGCAGAGTAGCTTTACTATGGGCTAAGAAATACTCAACAGAGGTAAGAAAAATCAGGCAGAATGGTATAAACTCCCCTATCTAATAATAGTAATACATAAAATTTATTTAAAAGTTAGTAAATTCAACAAGACAAGATACATAATAACTAACAAGGTTAGTAATAAGTTTTACATCAGAGATTTGCAAACAGAACTTAAACTGTGTGTTTGTGTGTGGGGGTATTCATGAGTCTAATGAGTAGAGTAATGACTGAATGTGGGTGGATATAGCCAGAACCATTCCCAGGAGGATACCATGACAATAATCATTAGTTAGGTCTGGTACTGATGCTGGATTATTAGAACTCAAACAAATACAACTGTAACTCATTGCAAAGATACTGGATTATGCTGGATTATGCTCTCTTTAAAGAAAACAATTCCACTAATCCACAAATCAATGCCTGTGGGCTTTATTCTCCTCTAGATTATATATTTCATTGGTTCTCATAACCTTAAGCTCTTGTGTGGTGGCTCAAGAGCATTCCAATCTATTGATCAATAATGGTCTAGGCTGTGTGTGCACTGTTTAACTCTAGTGTCAGCAATGGATTCACCTTAAAGTGGTGGAAATGACCGATTAGAAGAGGTGACCCCAAACCTTTGGACATGTAGTGAAGTTGTCAATTTAAGTGAAAACAATTAAATTGCCATAGGCAAGGCTTTACAAGTTAATCTACACATCCATGTTTTAGTATTAAATACAATTTACATAGTAAAATAAAATAAAAAAAATATTGCTTTTTTAAAAATCACCTAAAATTTTTAAAGCCTTAATTTAAGTCTAAAAAAACTTATGAATTGAATAAATATAAATAAATAAATTAATAAATTGTACAATAATGGTACATTAATTAGTTATATTTAAGAAAATAGTTACACAATGTCTCTGATTATTAACTAATTATTTTAATACTAAGCAACAATACATCAGATTTGCTAATTAACTGATTAGGGAAAATTCAAGACTACTTTTGGAAGGGATTCACATTAATTATCTTAATAACACTAGTACCCATTATAAAATAATGTTAATTATAATCACTATAATTATTTTAATAATTATTTGAGACATTGTTTAACCTCTTACCCATGCTTATTAATACATTAAGGAAAAAATGACATAAAGGAAATAAAAATATAACTCACATTCCCAAGTTGGGACATTTTGTAACATGCAATAAAAAATATGAATGAACATTTATTGAATGGACCATAGTGAAAAAAATATATAAAGAATGTAACGCTATTTTGAGTCACACATAAGCAATAAACCACTGTCATCACCACCCTGAATCTCAGACCAAGTTTGCACTTCTGAGATAGAGGTATATAAGGTTCTTTTTTTTTTTTGTAATCAGAAGAGTTATTAATATATACCTCACTACTGCTTCAAACCTTTCTAATAAACCAATGTCCTTGTTCTACAAATCCCATTTACAGAATAGTTGACATACTTCCAGAAAAAGGCAATAAAAACCTAAGACAAATTTGTTCATTACTTTTTTATTCAACTTATAAAAAAATACAAAGAAAACATTATAGTATTATAACTGTAAAATCTAATTTTATTTAATGAAAAAGACAAACAAACAAGCAAAAAAACCCAAATAAATAAATATGATACAAGTTGTTTTGGAAGGTTCCACAATTAGCATTTTTAATGGTAGCATGCCAAGGTCCGCTGCTGTGTCAAGAAATGCAATCTGAAACCAAATTAGTGAGTTCTTTGGGCCTGAAATCATCTGAGATGGACCAAAAACAGTGGAAACTTGTTCTGTCCAGTGAAAAACACATAACTCCATTTTTATCCGTGTTTATTTTACAAAAACTACACACAAAAACACAGCAGCTGACTTTCACATTGTGTGAAAATTCAATGATGTATGGACCAACAGAAATGCACCAAAATTACTTGGAATAAAATCTTTTTGCATTGACATTCACTGAATGTTAAGAAGGTATTTTCTTCCTCCCGTAAAGTGACTTTTTGGGAGATGGATGTTGTTCATTGGGCAGCAACAATATATGTGATACGAACAATATACCTTAGCACTGACAACTGGCTCGATTAACAAATGACAGATTTCTGTTTTTATTGGCTCATTTACTTTTCTAAACAGTGTCTCAACATTTCTGGGAACAGGGTTTGTACCCTCTAGATATATATCTAGTGTGTTACAGTTTATTTGTCTGACCCCAACCATCAAACCATAAAGCTTAGTCAGCTCTGTATTCCTTCAGCTTCACCACCTTGCATTCACCTCCACAATACATATAATCACTGATAACCTTAGACTCTTATTCTAGGTGTCCTCCAGCACAAACACCTTCAGTCAGTCAAGAGGAATGACTTTACAGCTACTTGGTGTAAGAAGTTAAACATTTCAGATTTCAGATTTGCAGTGTAATGTAAATGCTTTTTAGCTTTTTTGTCTGATGTGTTTTAATATAAAAGCCATATCTCTAGATCCTCTGAGGAAAGGTGATCATCTTGATCATCAAATGATCATCTTTTTTTTTTTCATGCACATGCAAACATTTAGTATATCTAAAGGTTTGAAGGCACTATTTTAAGCAGGACTTAATGAGGATGGACAATAACATTTTTTAAATTGTTTAAATAATATCCATTAAATATAATGCAAACAGAATGGGACACTCTAGAGCAGCTGCCAACTAGCACTTTGCAGTGGAACTGTGGAACTGTGGTCTTTGGATTGATGAAGGGGTTTTTACGCAAATATCATGCCAAGAAATAATATCAGATATGCAATTCTCATGGGTATTTATTCATTCATTCATTGTCTTTTTTCTTAATGATGTTGTTGTAGATGAGGCAATACATTTACAGTGAAAATTCAGAAAGATATTCCTTGCCCAGCAATACTGCAACAAGGTTCTGTGAACAGGTCAGTTAATATTAAACTGCACAGTGTTGTAGGGATATTAAACCGCAAACACTACCACAATATTCCAATTTGAAAAGCATGGTGCAGGAAGTTGATGAAATATGTCATCTTGAATAATCTCCATAGAGCAGTATTTTATTGCATTGATATTAAAATAAGATGCTCTAGAACAGCTGCATACAAATCTAAAATCACGACACATGGTGCCCAGTTTAACACACCCAATACTAGCATATATGATTATATTGCCCAAAAGCACTGAGCTATGGGACAGTGGAACTATGTTCTCTGGAGTCATGGCCCAGTATTCAATACTTTTGGGATGAGATCTAATCGTCCAACCTCATTATGTTTTATATGAACAGGCAAACAATTGTCTTTTTTATTTTAATTTAATTTTGTCCATATAGAGTATGCTAATATAATGGGATGTTACCATCCCATTGGCAAAAAAGTTTTACCATCTCTTTTAGATAAATGTTCATGAAAATGTTTTTTTTGTTTGTTTTTTTTTAAACGTAAACAAACAAAAATACAAAAACAAAGTTAGAAGGTTTTAAATTATTTGATTTGAATATTGTTGGAATATTTTAAACTAAATTTTGAGTGGATTCAATTCAGTCTCATCCACAGCCACACCATGCTGTACTTGTGTTAACAAGAGTTAATCATTCATCCTGTTCTGTGTAGTTTCCACATTGACTTGTCACTTTCCAGCAAGATTAGGAATGTGTATACAGTGCTGACATATTGCCGAGCAGTCTTTTAGTGTGGATTTGATGCATGGCTCTGGGTAGAGATAATAGAAACCTTAAAAGGCTCCTGTTATTTGTCCTTGGCCAGTAGGAAGAAGGGATAAAAGGAAGCCAAGAGAAAGCCAAGAGGAGGAGTATAATGTCTTCATTCATAGCTATTTGCATAGTATTACACATTAAAATGTAACTTATATAAAATACATCATAGATGTATTATCCCTCTAGACTTATTTTCTTTAATAGTGGTTTGATGAAAACAAATGAGAGGAAGCATTCCTGAGGAATAATAACCAGAAATGCAGTATAGAATATGAATTCATGCCCACAATGGCTAAAATGTGCTCTAAAATCAATAAATGATTGACTTATTCCATATTAAGTCAGGTGCATGTTTAATGTGCACTAAAGTGTATCTATTGTGACTACCAATAACAGAGGTTCTTTATAGGTGTACACAAGTTTTATTACGGACCAACACTAACATGAGTAAGAGGGAAAAATGTCTCTGTGTCTCATTTGTTTTCTGTTATTCAGTCATGAAGCCTGTAAAACAGTTTCCATAACAGACATGACATCACTCAGAAGGCAGTTAGTTTGTGGTGCTTGTCAAAACCAGGTTGGCTCGTGTGTAAAAATATAAATGGCATCTGCAAAGTTGATAGTAAAAAGCACACATTTAAGAATAAATGGCCCAAAACAATGTGCATTCATGTTTTTCATTTGTTAACTCTGCCCTGCACTTTTAAAATATGCAATTATAAGAGAATAAGGTACAGTTATGTTCCCTAACTGAAAGTACAGAAATGTACCCTTGAGGGTATCACCACTGTGAGTTTTTCTGAGAGTGTATGGAATATGAGCCAGTAGACAACTAAGATTCATACTTGAATAAGTCTGCACTATGATTTTTATCTCATAACATAACAGTTTTATTAATGTTTTTTTTTATTAATAAAGTATAATTCAATTAAATGTGGTCTCTGGCTTTTGCGCCAAAGTGCACATATACCGTGTCTTATGAATACATAACTGTACACACTGGACTGCAAATATTTCATATGGAGTTTCAGTTTTTCAGCCCATTCTGAGGAGATGCTGAAGTCCATCGTATGAATGTTCCTTTGGGCTATTTCATAAGGTCCTGACACAGAAAGTGATTCCTTGCTGTTATCCACTGATATGGGCAAAGAATAGCCAGAGACCCTATACCCAGTTCAGACAGCCATTAACACACCTGTCCTCTCCATTCATCTCTATGATTTGCACATAATACCTGCCACCATGCCGGCCCCAAGCTCGGCCTATCTGGGGCAGAAAATAAACACATCATAGAAAGAAATGTCTGCATGCAGAGATAATGCCACAGAAACTGTCACCGGGTACCGCCGTTGCTACGGGCTCCATAGCCATCAGCAACTGCACCTGCACAATGAGACTGTGGCTGCACAATGGGCCCCTTGCCATGTGGCACCATAAAGAGATGGCGCATAATTACAGAGGCAGTGTTAGTGCAAACTGCTTGAATGCACCTAGAGACAGCTAAATGGGCACTGTGAATGCTGACACTGTTGCTAGTTTCTAATGCTGGTTTTGGTTTAGAACCAGTTGAATACTGTGTGACTTCTCATGGATTACATTTATGACAAGGAAACAATTATACAATTGTTAAAAAAAACACCAACATAAACAGGCCCAAAGCACAAACACAAAGACTAAAGACACAAATGGCATTGGGGAAACATCGCCAATCACTTGTGTATGGGATAATACCTTGTTGAACCTATACAACTCGAACAGAGAAGTGCTTCTACCAACCATATGTGTAAGACAAACAAAAATAAAGAAATTCTAGGCAAGAAGGTGTAGCACTTACCCTATAGCACAGTGAAGTGTTAATAACTTGATGTTAAAGCCATGATATTTCAGCTTGTTTTCAAGGCCTTCAGACATTAAATGTCACCTGATTTTTAAAACCATTAAAGGCATCCTAATCATAAAACAAGGGGGCCCTCTATCTGAACCTCTAATCCTTAGGGCAGACTATGTACAAATAAAGAACATACAAATTATAAACAAAAAAAAAAATTATAACAATGTTGGACCAAAACCCTCAGTGCTTAATTCAAGCCAAATCCTGCTGAAATAAGATCCAACACCTCTCCAATTTAAAGTGCATGCATTATTTACCTAGAACTTATTTCCTGGATCTGGCACAGTTCTCAATGGCAATTGTATAGTTGAGTTCAGCTGCTTATTAAAAGAAATCCATTCTCCCCAACTGGGTGAATTGGAGAGTCAAACTCAAGCCAAGCACAATCTCTATTTTAGCTAGGGGAGAGACAACAGAGAGTCAAACTCAAACACAGAACCTACCAGAATCTTCTTTTCAGGTATGGGCAGGACTTCTCCAAACAGTGGTCCTCTCCCACACTTGATTCAGTGAGAACTGATGCAGCTCATTAATCTGTTTAAATCTCTTACTGAGAGGCACAAACTAATATGAATACAGTTGTTCACAGGTGTCTTACACAGTCACACTAAGATCAGATGTTACTGAAAAAAAATGAGTTTTGAACTTACAAATTTTTTTTTTACACAACGTTCCAGATCCATTACACTCCGTGTGCCTTTGCTGAATGACCTTAGTCTGTTTCCTTACCTCATGATTTACAAGGTTAAAATACTCTGGATGTTTTGACCTCTAAAACGAAGGCTACCACATGCTTCATAAAACAACTAGGAAGTCAGACACCCTTTGTGAACTGCTGCTAACACAAGGTCACAGCTCGATACATTTAGAGGAGCATACAAATTGGCCAGTTGTGTAATTTGAGCTAGCAGACACCACGTTCCTGATTGATGGGTACATCATTCTCACACAGAAAGACCAAGGCCATGTGTGTCTTCTAAAATTAAATTATTGACATGGAGCTTGCCCTCATTTTCTGGAGTAAAATCTGTAATTCTATTGGAAAGGATTTACACCAAACAAATGAATCTGTGAGGATTTCTAAGTACGCTGAATGATTTGTTTTGAATCACAAAAACCACTCTAACTCATCCCAAAGGTGTTGGGTGATGCTCCATATCCCCAGAGAATATAATTACGCTACTCAATAGCAAACTTGCTGCTGGTGCTTTATTCATGGTGTCTCATTTC
The DNA here is from genome assembly GCF_029633855.1 of Hoplias malabaricus. Classification (NCBI taxonomy): domain Eukaryota; kingdom Metazoa; phylum Chordata; class Actinopteri; order Characiformes; family Erythrinidae; genus Hoplias; species Hoplias malabaricus. Next base: position 40,413,201 of record NC_089803.1, read on the forward strand.
CTTTGGTTCTATGAAGATTATACAAATTGAGTGTAAAATTAAATGTTTGTGTCTACAAGTATCTGAGTTCATTCGTTCTAAGGTGTGTCTACAAATGTCTGGATATTGGAGTATTGTAGGAAACTGCTTTTACTGTGCTTTTAAACTGTCAAAGTCACTTTGGACAAATCACATTATAGATGTTCAAATCACCTGTAGAACCTGAATGACTCAGGGCTTTATTCCCAGTAGCAGGGCTGTTTAAATATAACCTTTGGGACGAGACTGGCACTAACAGTAACCCGTCCTTGTGAAGGGCTATTGATTTCTGGAAAGATTCCAGTGGCCCGCTGCTTCAAGAAATTGCATTCTGACTGAAACATATTCTGTGCTTCGTAGTTTCTGAGCAGGGTCATTTTAAGGCTCATTGCCCATCCCTTCATTAGTCTCTGACTCCTGACCAGTGAGATAATGAAATGATCATTTCTGGATGTTCAAAAGAGACTGAGTGAGTTGAATACATGAGAAGCAATATCTGACTGTATTTTGTTTTTATTTTTATTTGTTTTATTTTAATTGGGATATGTCACCTACTGCAACCCTGAACTGGATAAGCAGTTACAGATAATGAATGAATGTTGTTATTATTATTATATTTGGCTAACAATTTTCTCCCTTACTAGTTTTTTTTCAAGTTCTCCAGTTAACTAAAACATCCCCAATCACAAACAATGACACCAACCTAGGAAAGAGACAAACACATGCAACCTCTCAGACAACTTTTTTCACACTGATGCTAACCCAACAGCACTGGACAACTCAACACTAACTGTTGAGGGGTCTCATTTATATATGGTGCATATGCACAAAAATGTCTGAATTGTGGATGTCCAACATTCTGCACAGAAACTGAAATTTTATAGAAAATTACTTGGAACAATGGTGTATATTTACAGAAGCTGTGACCCAAGCATTTTAGTTACTGTAATGACTTCAGAATTGGTGAGTTTCACGTCAAATGGTGAGGGTGAAAGTGTTCCCCCCACTGCTTATGGTTACATTCTGTCTTTGTTAACAAGAAACTTTTTTCAACTTTTAAATTTGACCACTTTTTACACCTCTGCAGCAGTGCAGCTTGTGGGACCGACACTACTGACAGTGCTACATGTTGCCTATCAGCTATCTTTCATTTATTGGTGATTCTACAGCTGAGGCCACCAAACAACATATTTTTCTTCGCCTCAGCCTTCATCATGAGTTCATGACAACTTGCACCTCACATCCTTCGAATTTTAACTTTTTTTCACTCATTCATCTTTGTTGTCACGATTTCACATTAAAATAAATGGGACACATCACACTGAAATATTCATGCATCACCAGTTTGCATTACCCATGTATTGGTAATTAAGGACTGCAACAGGGCAGGATATGTGGCTCATTCACCTACACACATTTACAAATTTTCAAGAATTTCATGATTTATAAAAAGGAAAATGTGGACAGGTGTTTGTATTTGCGGTTTTATTAGTCCTGTTTTTGTAATGTGGTGTTTTGTTTTGCTTTTCCACACATGCATATTCACACTGGAATCCAAAAATAATTTATTTAGATATCCCTGATCTGCTATGCCAAAAAACAACCAAAAAAAAAAAACTTCTGCACAAATCATATTGTGCTTATGACGAGGGGAGGAAAAAGAACTATCCTACACACCCAATGAGAAATAGCCAGTAGTGCTTTCTTCCTCATATCACTGCAGAACGAAACAAAGACTTCCCAGTGACAGGACCAATGATGAAATAATTCTGAGCAGCAGATGAACATGAAATAAATAGGATTTAGAAGTAATTACTGAATTCCTTGAATCCACAATCTCCAAAAAGTCTTCCTTGTGCTAAGATACAATCACTATTCAGATACAAAATGACCTAGATGTATCAGGGAATCTGTACTGAACCTATTTTAATATGGGCATTAAAACAGGCTTATTCAGAGACTACAAAAGTCATTTGAAAATTTACAATGAAACAAATGTAGAAATAGTAAATCAAATCAAATCAAATTTATTTATATAGCGCTTTTCACAACAGATGTTGTCACAAAGCAGCTTCACAGAATTCCAGTAAGACAAAGATTTGACATGAAATGTAAAAACAAATGTAAAACCCTCAAGTGAGCAAGCCAGGGGCGAGAGTGGCAAGGAAAAACTCCCCCAGCTGAGGAAGAAACCTTGGGAGGAACCAAGGCTCACAAGGGGTGACCCATCCTCCTCTGGTCAATCTACTGGTGATGATAGTTAGTAATCCATGAGAACTTCAGTGTAGGGACAGCTTCAAGGCACTTGGTGGTTGCTGGAGCGTGGGCAGCTGGTCTGAAGCATGGAGGAGGGTCTCGACAGTCATCCATCAGTGTCCAGACAGACAGGTGGGCAGTTGTTTACTCGGAAAGATGTAAAGGGATGGAATTAGTTTTGAACTCTTTTGTGTTTGTAAAGTAGAAAATATGAAAATTTCCAGAGTGTGGCTAATGACTCCGGCAGATCTGACTATGACAGCTTTAACTAAAAGGAGAGAACCAGGAGGACACACAGACACGGGAGCATCCTGAAACACTGGCATCCCTCCGCTCCACCGTCAACAAACCTGAGTGATCGCGAGAAGCGGCGGGACGACAGCACCAGCGTCTCAGTTTACTATAATTCCCTGTGTCCATGGACCCCCCGGATCTGCCACCTTTATCTATGGGGGAGCATTAGCTACCAAAAGATAAACTAAACAAATGTGTTTTTAGCCTAGATTTGAAGATTGCGACTGTGTCTGAGTCCCGAACATTTTCTGGAAGATCATTCCAGAGTCTGGGGGCTTTATAAGAAAAGGCTCTTCCCCCAGCTGAGGCCTTCTGAATTCTGGGAACAATTAAAAATCCAGTATTCTGTGATCTGAGTGAACGTGGAGGCTCATAATAGGAAATTGTATCTTGAAGATATTCAGGAGCAAGCCCATGTAGAGCTTTATATGTTAATAACAAAATTTTGTAGTCAATGCGGAATTTAACAGGCAGCCAATGAAGTGATGATAAAACTGGGCTGATATGTTCAAATTTTCTAGTTTTAGTGAGGACCCTAGCTGCAGCATTTTGAACTAGTTGAAGTTTTCTTAAATTGCTGCTGGTGCATCCTGACAGTAGTGCATTACAGTAGTCAAGCCTTGAAGTAATAAAGGCATGTACTAATGTTTATGCGTCCTGAAGGGATAAGGCATTTCTAATCTTAGCAATATTGCGAAGATGTAAAAAAGCTGTCCTAGTGATACTACTTATGTGTTGATCAAATGATAAATCCGGGTCAATTATGACACCAAGATTTTTTGCTGCTGAACCAGGTTTAACTGGAAAGTCAGCTAGATTTAAAATTAAATCTGATAATTCATTTCTTGCCACTTTTGGACCCAAAAGCAGGACCTCTGTTTTGTTGCTGTTTAGAAGGAGGAAGTTACGCAACATCCAGCCTTTCACGTCTTTTACACAGTCCTCTATTTTCTTTAATCTGTGTTTGTCATCGGGCTTGGCTGAAATATACAATTGTGTGTCGTCTGCGTAACAGTGAAAGTTAATGTCATGGTTTCTTATAACTGTGCCTAGCGGTAACATGTATAATGTAAATAATAATGGTCCTAAAATAGAGCCTTGTGGAATTCCAAATCTTACTTTAGAATAATTTGAATTTAGATTGTTTACTTTTACGAATTGATAACGTTCCGTTAAGTAAGATTTGAACCATGTTTTCTAACCTTTCTATAAGAATATTGTGGTCTATTGTATCGAAGGCTGCGCTTAGGTCAAGAAGCACCAACAGGGATACGTGGCCTTGATCAGAGGCAAGAAGAAGATCATTTGTTATCTTGACTAGAGCTGTCTCTGTACTATGATGTTGCCTGAATCCAGATTGGAATTTTTCATATATATGATTCTTATGTAGATATGAACTAAGTTGTTGGGCCACAGCTCTTTCTAAGATCTTGGACAGAAATGGCAAATTAGAAATAGGCCTGTAATTAGACAGTGTACTAGCATCAAGATTTGGTTTCTTGATCATAGGTTTAATAACTGCTAGTTTAAAAGCTTTGGGTACATGACCCAGACTAAGGGATGAGTTTACTATAGTTAAAAGAGGATCAATAATAGCTGGTAGTACTTCTTTGAGCAACTCTGTGGGAATTGCATCAAGTGTGCAAGTTGTACAGTTTGCGGAGGTGATAATCTTCTCTAGTTCTAATTGTGGGAGTGGGTAAAAGGTTTCAAGTCTTTCTTTTACAGTTATATTATGTTTTATATCATTCACATCGGGTGGCAGCCAGGATGGATTTGATCCTGTGGCTTGAGTTTGTTGTCTAATATTCTCAATTTTATTATTAAAAAAGTCCATAAAATCTTTACTGGTGAGAGTTGCTGGAATTAGTTGTTCAGAACCTGCTTGATTTTTTGTAATTCTAGAAAACACACTAAACAGTGCTCTCGGATTATTTTTATTATTGGAGATCAGCGAGGCCAGATATGCTGAGCGAGCTTTAGTGAGGGCATTTCTATACTCTATAAGGCTGTCCTTCCAGGCAGAATGGAACACTTCAAGCTTGGTTGATCGCCATTTCCGCTCTAGTTTTCGCAATGTTTGTTTTAAAGTACGGGTCTTATCATTATACCATGGTGCGAGCTTTTTTTGTCTTATACTTTTATGTTTAAGTGGTGCTACCTTTTCCAAAGTAGATCGACAGGTATTTTCTAGGTAATCAGTTAGTACATCTAGGTCCATTGGGTCTGATGGAGTTGGAACTGGGGTCGATAGTTCTGGTAGGTTTTCTATAAATTGTAGGGCGGTAGATGGTTTTATTATACGCCTTGTAGAATAGTGAGGGTTCTTACATATATTATGGCTAAAACGTAGCTCATATGAAATTAAGTAATGATCGGAGATTGCTGAGGATTGCGGTAAGATATTAATTTTGTCAATGTTAAGACCTAGTGTCAGAACTAAGTCTAAAGTGTGGCTGCAGTAGTGTGTAGGCCCTGTTACATTTTGAGTAATACCAATGGAGTCTAAGATTGAGGTAAATGCCTTTTTTAGTGGGTCACTTTCCTTCTCAAAATGGATATTGAAATCTCCTACAATTATAACTTTATGATTGCACACCGCTAGGTTTGTAGCAAAATCGCTGAATTCTTTCAGAAATTCTAAGTAAGGCCCTGGTGGTCTGTAAATGTTGCATAATAAAAATGCGTCCTTTTTTGTGACCGGATTTGTAATAATAGTGGAGAGTACCTCAAAAGAAGAGAAGGTGTCACATTGTTTAAGACTAATTTCTAGGGTATTGTGGTAAATTACACATACTCCACCTCCTTTGCCTGATATTCTTGGGCTATGTGCATAATTATAGTCTAGGGGGGTGGCTTCATTTAGTGCTAAATATTCATTTGGTCTAACCCACGTTTCCGTGAGACAGAAAACATTGAATTTATGATCACTTATAATATCATTTACGATGAGTACTTTTGAGTTTAGTGATCTTATGTTGAGTAACCCAAATTTTAGTTCTGAGGTGTTGCTGCTAGGTGTTGTGTATGATTTAATATTGATTAGGTTGCTGAAACAGGCTGGTTTTGTTTTTCTACTTTTACATTTAGTTCGGGGGAAAGACACAGTCTCAATACAGTTGAACCTGGGTGACGCCTCAAGACAGTTCGCAGACGGTCAGTTTAGCCTGTCTGTCTGCGGCCTGGTCCCGGCTCTGGATTGTCAGCAGCTGTCTACACTACTCTGCTGACTAACTAAAAGACTATGTGCTATGCTGCAAGAAAGTAAGGCAGCACCCTCCCGCGTGGGGTGGATACCATCCCTACCTATAAGACCAGGCTTGCCCTCAAAACGTAACCAATTGTCTATAAAGCCCACTTGATTTTCGGAACACCACTTGGACATCCAGCAGTTTAACGCCCAAAGTCTGCTGTAAGCTTCGTCGCCACGCCGCATTGGTATGGGGCCAGAGCAGATTACGGCATCGGACATCGTCTGGGCCAGTTTAATCACCTCTGTAATATTACCCTTAGTTACCTCAGACTGCCGCAGACGAATATCATTGGCCCCTACATGAATGACTACCCTCGAATATCTCCTATTAGCTAACAGTCTAAGGTTGCCACTAATATCCGGCACTCTGGCTCCCGATAAACAGCTAACTGTTACTGCCGGCGCCCCTAAAGGAGTAGCTAATTTCACGTGTCGAACAATAGAGTCTCCTATAACCAGAGCACTCTTAACAGGCTCCTCAGCGGGTGCTTCGCTGAGCAGGGCAAACCTTTTTGACACGCGAATCGGAGGAGAGTGGTGTCCCGGTGGGCTAGCTTTGGCCTCAGCGTTAGCATCAGCCTTAGCTTTCCGGCTATGACGCCGAGACGTCACCCATTCACCCCGCTGTGAGGGCTCTAACGCCGGAGTCGTGGGGGTGCTAACTCTCCCTAAGGCACCCGGAGTTGCTAACACTGAATCTCGCTGTTTATCCCTTAACAATAATAAGCTCCGGATGCGCACTTCTAACTGGTACTGGAGTCAAGCCAGCCTCCACTTGGAAAAGCTTGGTCAAGCCAGCCCCCACTTGGTGGAACGTCGTATTCTGAACATTACGGTAATAGCGTGCAGAGGAACAAATTTCTAAATAAAAGCCAAAATTCAATGACAGGAAATGTATGTAATAATAAATAATTTTCTAAACAAATAATAAATGGATAAACAACAAATATTTGCTATTTTGTGGAAATTATGAAGATTTTAGGACATGACTCTCAAGTCACTCTGATGTGCCATTTAAAAAAAAGGCCCTTTGTGTAGTCCTATGTCTGTAAATTTATATATATATGTAAATATATAAAAAAAGGAAACCTTTAGTTTGCACAGAATAATTTCACTTCATAACCATAGTACAACACCTGATTATGTCACTCACTTAATATGAAATCATTCTGATGTGTCATTCCAAAATAAAGGCCCTTTGAATTGTCCCATGTCTGTAAATTTAATTTCAAATTTACATAATTATTAAAAAGAAACCTTTAGCTTGCACAGAACAATTTCACTTCATAATCATAGTACCACATCTGATTATGTCACTCACTGAATATCAAGTCATTCTGATGTGTCATTTCAAATTAAAAGCCCATTGAATTGTCCCATTTCTGTAAATTTATTTCCAAATTTAAATAATTATTAAAAGGAAACCTTTAGTTTGCACAGAACATTTTCACTTCATAATCATAGTACAACACCTGATTATGTCACTCACTGAATATCAAGTCATTCTGATGTGTCATTTCAAAATAAAGGCCCTTTGTGTTGTCCCATTTCTGTAAATTTAATTTCAAATTTAAATAATTATTAAAAAGAAACCTTTAGTTTGCACAGAACAATTTCACTTCATAATCATAGTACCACACCTGATTATGTCACTCACTTAATATGAAATCATTCTGATGTGTCATTCCAAAATAAAGGCCCTTTAAATTGTCCCATGTCTGTAAATTTAATTTCAAATTTACATAATTATTAAAAAGAAACCTTTAGTTTGCACAGAACAATTTCACTTCATAATCATAGTACCACACCTGATTATGTCACTCACTTAATATGAAGTCATTCTGATGTGTCATTTCAAAATAAAAGCCCATTGAATTGTCCCATTTCTGTAAATTTATTTCCAAATTTAAATAATTATTAAAAGGAAACCTTTAGTTTGCACGGAACAATTTCACTTCATAATCATAGTACCACACCTGATTATGTCATTCACTGAATATCAAGTCATTCTGATGTGTCATTTCAAAATAAAGGCCCTTTGAATCGTCCCATTTCTGTAAATTTAATTTCAAATTTAAATAATTATTAAAAAGAAACCTTTAGTTTGCACAGAACAATTTCACTTCATAGTCATAGTACCACACCTGATTATGTCACTCACTTAATATAACTGGTCCACTTTATCCACCAGAGAGCTAACTAGCTGACACTTAGTACAAACACAACCACTATCTTTATCGCTAGAGGTGGAAAAGGGGGTTAAACTAAACATGCCACACTCTGAGCAGGCAAAACAGCAAGTAGTAGCCATGGAATTGCAGATACTTACCGCTTTTAGTTGATTTTAGTAACTTACACCAAGAACGTTACTCCAGGGTCCGATGGCAGTTTTAGTGCCTCTGTAATGAATATTCCTGCGGAGACAATCTAAAAGATAGATCTATGGATGGTTAGTAGGTTATAAAAACAGATATAAATATAGAAATAACAGTGGAAACGAGTAAACAGGAAAACCAGAGCGATCAAAACAGCTTCCAAACGGGTACAGAAACAGCCAAACGGGTTGCCAGATCACCCTCACCTAATAAATGATTCCTTCTGTCAACATCTGCTTCTTTTTTGGTCATATATATATATATAAGCGAGTGCTCCATAAACTGTACAACTGAATTCTGTGTAAGTGTGTGAAATGCATGTTGTAATAGAGAAAGCAAATACACAGAAAACCTGTTTCATAACTGAACAATTAAAATGAAGTAGACTGAAGTGGATACACACAAACACTGTGTCTCTGTATCTCTGTACCTCTGTATCTCTCTCTCTCTCTCTCTCTCTCTCTCTCTCTCTCATGTGAGGTAATTGGTTCTTTTGGGCTGTAAGTAAAGTGCTTTGAGTAGAGCTTCTCTTATAGAGGACCCCTTTATTACTGTGTGTTGATGCTGCTGAAGTTGTTTCATTTAAAACTGCTTTGTGGATATGCCTGTTGTTGGGAACTTAACTGGATGGATATTTACATCATGAATCATATTTCAAGAACTTGGAGAGTGTCTTTTCAACACTCTGTAAATATATTCCAGAAATGAAAAGGTCAAACCACACACACATACACACACACACATACTTGCATCCAGACCACACACATCTACAGAACACATTAACACTTGGGTATGGAAAAGCATGACTTGCACTAAAAACATGATCAAATGCTGAAATGCTGAGGTCTTCTAACACAGAAAAGCAATGACAAAGAAAAGCTCATGAGCTGCTGCCATCAGCCTAATGCCCCCATAATCAATGCCAAGTTTTTGCAAGAGGAATGTAGAGCCTACAACACCAGGCTAAGGAGCTGTGCATTAATAGACCTCCAAACAACACCTTCATAACCAATATTTTATTGGTTATTTAGATATTTTAGTATAGTAGTCATACCTTATTTTCTCTCAGCAAAAACTTGTTGGAAGCCCATTTAGTCTTTAAATTACAGCGCAATTATATGAACAATGAATAAATAACCAAGCTCTGAAACACTAGCTTCCTGTAATTTATATCTGTGATATTATATTTATTTTCTGTTTTAACATATATCGTGTTCACAGTAACACAACATGTGTTGTCCTTAACACTGTCATACACACTCTTTAATCATTGTTTTTACCAACTCTTTTTTATAATGGTGTAATACTGAAAAATTGCTTTGACATTCTTTTCAGGTTTGTAGTGCAGTCCAATGAATGTGGTTTAATTCCTCTCATAATAATTTTGACTTTTGAGACTTTGATCTTCAGAAATATAGCCTGGTCAATTTTAGTCTCCCCTTTCTCCCCCGAGCCCTGATCAGAATTTCAGATAACACTTCTAGTGTGGAGAGAGGAATCATAAATGTGACACTTCAGGCTTATTTATGACAAGGCCTGCTCCTTCAATGGACTGTAGAGAGACACAGTAATGATCAAACCTTCATCTCATCTGAGACGTCTTACTCAACGACTCTTACAACTAAAGAATTAAATCTTCCTTAATTCCCATTGGTTTATAAAAGGACTCATATGTTATACAACATTGTAAAATTAATTCCAGTTAGACATGCAAAAATTTCATTCTAATTATGTGAGCAAAATGACATTTTAATCATGAATCAACATCATTTCCTCATGGCAGCTATCTAGATATTATGTGTGTGCCATTTGGTTAAGAATTCTGTAAAACATTGTTGAGTCTGAAGGGTATTACTTTGTGTTAACATATCTGTTATATTGCATCTTAATTAATTTCTCTAATGTAATAAATGTGCTCCAGGCTATCTTTAAATACCTACACTCAGGTGAGAAACTCATGTATAGGAAGATTGTATAAGAATATTCTTTGGTCATAATTGCAAAGACATGCGTCATAGTAACACTTGTAACACTTTTGGGCATTAAAAAAAACAAAGTTTCCTTGTCTGGTAAAATGTCATAAATTATATGTGATATTAGCACTTCAGGGAGGTTCCAGTCTGAAAACCTCAACTGAAACCCACTAGAAACCAATAATCAGATTTAAGAACCAGGGATGGATACTCCTCCCTTGGAGGACCAATCAGGCCTCCAAGGCGTTGGCCATCATGCCCGGTTTAAACCACTGGCACTCTAGCATTTTGAGTACAGCGTGCAGATTAGTTTGGTTGAGTTACTCATAGAACCCAGAACCGAGGAGAAAAATGTAGAGAACAGTGAGAACAGAGAGAGTGCAGTTCACTCCAGTCCCGTTTGGAAAGAGTGGAGTTCAGTAAAGTTCAGTTCAACAGAAGAGAATAGAACCTTGGCAACTTGGACTTCAATTTTGGAAGTTCAGCATGGCAGAAATGAATTGAGAGAGGAGAATTAGATTCACTCAAGGGTGATTCCATGCAAATTAACCGTGTTTTTATGTATTTCTGTTGCATCTTCTTTTTTTCAAGGCAGCATTTTTTTTTATTTATATTGTACTAAGGCCTTCATTAGTAAAGAAAAAATTCTGTTCCTGTCTGGACACATTTGAGCTTGTTTTCACAATACATGTAGGAAGGAAGTAATATCAGATTAATTAATTTATGCAGAAATGATATGGAACAAAGCTGCAGTGGTATACAAAAAAAAATATCTTATATTATTATATTATTATAATAATATATTATAATAATTATTATAATATATAATATATATTGTGTCATTTAATGTGCTAGAACTATTGTATATATTATTTTTAAAACAGTAGTTTAATTTCGCATGATTATGGAAGCTTTGCAACAATCTCATCAGTGATAAATATGAACATAAAAAAAATACTTCCAAGTTTTATCATCATCAATTCCACTTAGATAGCACTTCCCCAATGCTATGACTAGTTTCCTCCTGAAAGCAGCTTCAGCTTCTTTACAAAGGGCTACTATTAGAATGAATAATTCACCACACTTGAAGGAGAATACTAATGCCAACCATGTATAAAAAGTTTTAAAAATTCATTCTAACTTACTGGCAACATAGCTACCTGTAAAATAATTGTTTATATGGAGTATACTCTACATGTACAGGAGCAGTGTCTTCTGTCAGAAACTGACCAGTATACCAGAGACCAAGTATACCCTATCTTTGAAGATTTTGGTGTGTTCATCACATATGTGTTACCTTCCATAGTCCATAAACATGATTGGCTATGCAAAATTGCCCACTAGAGTCAGTATGTGCGCATCCCAGCCACTAGAGGTGCATATATCTGTGCATTAATATTGCTGGTTCTAAGTCCGGACGAACTGAATGGTTGCTTCAAGAAGGGCATCCAGTGTAAAACCTGTGCCACGATGGATGTGCACATTGTAATGAATGATGACCTCTATATCGTCCGGAAGACATAATAGTAATTTTCCTTATTGGTCATTCTTGTGTAAAGCAATTTGCTAATTAGAGTGAGGAATAAGGGCTTTAGTTTAAAAGGTTCAAGCAGAGTGATGCAATTTCTCTGGCTGGAAGGAGAATGTAATGATGAAGAGAAATGACTGATGAGGTATGCTGCACATAGGAAGAGCTTGGTTTTGCTTCACTTTGGACTCGAAACACCAGGGGAATCAATGATGACTAGACACACAATGACAAGGAAGAACAAAAGCACAGTCTCACTGCTGGTCAAACTGAGACAGAGGAGATGGTCCTCAGAGGACAGCACTGACTCTGACTAATGGCCTTCACTCGCTATCACTATTTTCTCTCTTTCTCTCTCTCTCTCTCTCTCTCTCGAAAATATAGATGGGAAGTTCATTAATCGGAGCAGACTCTTTGAGGAAACAATACTGAGCAAGTAGAAACACACACACACACACACATGCCTGTGATCCTTATGTAATGTGCTTAATTCATTAAGTGTTAAGTCTTTTAAGAGAAGTTGAAGTTAATATAGGTATCAGCTGGTATCTGAGGTCCCTGTGGAAGCACATTGGAACTTGTAAGTATGCCCAGCATTAATGTGAATATGAGTGTGACAAAGTTCTAGTCAGGAAGGTGCTGTAGTTCACCTCGAGGCACTCAGCTGCTGCCAAGTTTGTTTTAGTTATGGTGTTAAACAGAGAGATGGGCATGATGTTCCAGTCCCTGTAATATATACACAAGTCCAGAGATAAGAGCCAAAGATGGAGCTAAACATGGAGCTAAATCCTCTCACCTCAGCCTCACTCCTCGCGCCATGTTTGGGATCCATCACTGAAACGATTTTCAAGCCAGTGCACTCATATCCGCTGTGTTTATGTGAGTTAAGGACACCTAGATCTGACTGAGTGATATCTGTGGAGAGCAGGAGAGAGATGAGGGTTACTGCTGAAGTGCTGCTGATTTATAGAAATAGAGGCTCTCACAGCAGGTTCCTTTTTATTGTTATTACCCCCATTAAACCAGACTTAACTTAAATTTATTAACTTTGAAACATATTATTTAAATTCATAAAATGTATAAACACTATAAATTATTAAAGCAACATAAACCATATGGCCTGAAGTTCCATTCTTTGAGCAGACTCTCAGACAATCTAAATCCTTTAGAATATGGAACAAATATGTTTCCTTACTAAAGGTAGTGAAGATATACTCTAAGGTTTTTATTCACATATAATATTCTGAAAGGTGCACATTAAAGGCAACGTTCACAATTTTATATAAAAAAAAATTCCTCACCATTTGCTGCGCTGCAGTTTGTTAGTCTAATGTGTTTATGAATCTCTCTCTCTCTCTCTCTCTCTCTCTCTCTCTCTCTCTCTCTCTCTCTCTCTCTCTCTCTCTCTCTCTCTCACAGAGGACCAGGCTTGGTACCAGAAGGTTGCTGGTTCAATCCCCAGAACCAGCAGGCTAGCAGGAACATCCATGGTTGAAGGGCCCTTGAGCAAGGCCCCGAACACTGAAATGCTCCCCGGGTGCTGGGCATGGCTGCCCCACTCTGTGGGTATGTGTTTACAGCCCCCTAATGCACTTGTGTGTGTGTGTGTGTGTGTGTGTGTGTGTGTTCACTGCCACAGATGGGTTAAATGTGGAAGACACATTTCATTGTACGTTGTACAATAAGAAAAACTCGCCTGACCTTAACCCCATAGACAATCTATAGGGTATTGTGAAGAGGAAGATGCAATATGTCAGACCGAACAATGCAGAAAAGCTGAAGACCACAATCAGAGAAACCTGGGCTCTCCTAACACCTGAGCAGTGCCACAGACCGATCAACTCCATGTCACGCCACATTGCTGCAGTAATTCAGGCAAAAGTAGCCCCAACTAAGTATTGAGTGCTGTACATGCTCATACTTTTCATGTTCAACTTTTCGGTTGGCCAGCGTTTCTAAAAATCCATTTATTGTATTGGTCTTAAGTAATATTCTAATTTTCTGAGATACTGAATTTGGGGTTTTCATTAGCTGTCAGTTATAATCATCAAATTAGAAGAAAGATACACTTGAAACATATCAGTCTGTGTGTAATGAATAAGTATAATATACACGTTTCACCCTTTGAAGGGAATTACTGAAATAAATCAACTTTTTCATGATATTCTAATTTTATGACCTGCACCTGTAATTGCACATCAATGTGCTACAAAGCTAAATAATTTGAGTTACAAATGAGTTTCTTTGGTAATTCAAACAGTTAATTAAAACTTACAGAAAAGTTAATTTTCAGCCACGTTCATATTTTTTCTCAAACATACCGCTCCACCTTAAAGGATGCAGAGATCCTGAACGTACACAACCCAGTGAGAATTTCATTTCCCCAAAATTGTAGATGTCACCTCTAAGTTCTACATTAGGCAGATGCCTAGCATTTATTGGTTGATTTATTAAACTTTGCAGTTCACAAATAACAACAACCACAAAAATATAGCCTTTCAAAAATTCTAGATGAGTAAATTCAATGTAAGTGCTACATAAATGCATTTATGTATGAAGCAGGATAGGCCAGTCACTTCTAAGTTTAAAGATACTGATAACAAGTGATGACTTATTAAATTATTCAAATTGAAATACAACTTTAATATTTCATTCACTACACATTTTCTCATTGTCATCTGTGGGTCTATTTATCTGCTTTGTTTATGGACATTACATGGGTCTGTAATCATTCACGGTCCTGCAGGGACCTTTTCTGCCAGTGAGCATTCCTTAGTGGCAAGAGAACAAACAAATTGAAGAATATTACAGCCTTGAGAACTTCAGTAAGTCAGAGCCTTTAAACAAGAGCACCATTTGATATATGGAACTGTGCTTGTTATTGGAAGTGGTTGTGTTTAAATTTTTGAAGCAGTTAAATAGAGCTCAGTTTGTCCTAGGTTTAGTCTCAGATGCTGGCCCTGAGGGATTGTGCACTGTAAAAAATGTCTATAAATTTTAAGGGTGAAAACTGTAAAACCATGACAGTAAATGACTGTAAACTCTAAAAAGGTTGAAAACCATTTCTATAACAGTGAAATATCGTAAATACTTTTATCAGACAAAACACAAATTTTTACATCTCTTCACTGTAAAAAAGTACATTATTTCACTGTTAAATTCACAAACCATTATGAGTGGTACAAGTGTCCAATAACTGGGAGGAGCTAAGACTTATTAGGGAGCTCCCAGCATGCCTTGCTGCTCCATATTTTCTGTGATTTTCTCCGTCTTTGAGACTTTTTGATTTTGGGTTGCATTGGTGTGATTATTTTGTGTGATTGTGTGTGTGTGTGTTTGTGTTTCTGTGCATGTTGTGACAAGATGTGTGTTGGTCAGGAATATTCAGAGTGTTCAGAGTGCTGGACTGTGGCACCCAGATACTGCACCTTTCTTTGCTCCTTTTGGCAATACCTCCTTTTAAGGGCTGAATATAGGATGTGGTATGGCTATATTGAAATATGGCTGTATCTCAGTTTCCATTCTCACATTTGTCACACTATTTACATGTTAATTTTATGACAAAACAATGTTTGTTTGTTACTTGTTTGTAAATAATATGGGGTTTGTGTGGTGTATAACAGAACTATGGTGTTTTTTCTGTTTTTTTAACAGAAAAGTACTGTAAACAAAACAGTTCTTCAATATAAATTCACAATTGGCAAAAATAATACTGTAATGTCATATACATGTTAACTATATATTTTATGGTGAAATTTTGGCAACCACAGACCTTACTGAAAATTCCCTGCAAAAACCTCAGAGCTAGGTGTGATTTTATGGGGCCATATTCTACATTTATCATTTATATTACTGTATTCCCTGACATCCACTTGTAACATTTAACAGTCATGAAGTATTTTACATGGCCATTTTCCAAACACTCTTTAGCTCTTAGGATTTTAACAGGCTGTGTTTATTAATTCAAAAATAATTTAAATTTCATGTATCAGAAACCTTTTCTAATGGGTGATTTCCACTAATTTAAGATCCACCCATTGCTCACAAATGTTCAATTAAACACACATTGTGCCCTTGTAGAAAAGCTTTTGCTGTGGTTGAGGAGTGAATTAATCATACAACATCAGTACCTGGCCTTACTAATGCTTGTTGGTTTATACAATTAAATGCTCTACAAAATGTTCCAGTGTAAAATATTTCCTGAACCATAAAATGTAGCAAAAGGTGGGCACACTACATAATGTATCTCTTAATTTCACAAGAAGAAGTGGGTAAATAAATGTATACAGACACCCCATATATAGTGTATTTGCAATATATTCTGAATAAATTCTGTGGCCAATATCAGAAAGGACACAGCTCTAAAATAAATAGCTGAAAGGTGAAACCTTGGGGAATCTCTAACTTTACTTTAGTAAGAATGGCTTGAAAAGCTGTGATTGTTTATAAATGTGTCTCAAAATACATACATACTAAACACAGCACAACCAAATCATCCTCATCCCATATGCTTAGTAAGTTATGCACACCTTCAAAGGAGAAGCATGCATAAAGAGCTCTTTCTGTTTGGGCTTCTGAAGAAAGGCAAGCCAAGAAAAATGAGCACAGAAATAAAGAACTCCTCAGCCTTCTCCCTGACCACATCTGTCATTTAAAAAGAATGATGATTAGCACAACAGTCCAACACTCTCTTAACAAGCAATTTTTGGAGCCAGGGCCTGAGTCCAGCTACTGCAACACTTAACATTTTCTATGGCTTATGCATGTAGCTTATCTATCCACCATGAGCAAATTATTCCCATTTTAATTAGAGTGCCTTTACCCTTTTTTGTCTGAGAAGCCAGGGCAAATATGGATGCATGCAGCAGCAGCTCACAGTGGGAAATGGAGGACGTGACTACCAGCCTTCTTGAGCCCCTTTTAGACATCCATGAATAAATAACCTTGAAAGTAAGTAATTTTTAGTCTCACATTTTTATACTCTGTCAATGTATAGATGAATAACACCAGATAATGATTTCCATCATAAATTTGATTCATCTGCATGTTGTTTCCTTCAATATTGCCTTCCAGCCCTGCACACTACCTCAAAACCAAAAGTAGTTTGATCCTCCTGCATGCAGATTAGTTGACTAAAAACAATTTAGATCATTAATGAAACCAAAATAAGATTTCAGAAACATGTGAAATGTGTGCCAAGAAAAGAGAAATAAAGACAGAAAAAAGGGGAAAATTTAACTTTTGAACTTCTAAATAGCGTGAAGTATTGTGTACAAATATTATACTAATAATTAGCTATATTTGTTATCATTTACAAAAAGACAGATGCCTGAAACCCCTCTCTATTAAAAGCAAGTTAATACAAGCTTGGCATTCAAGGTGGGTAGAGTAGCCAAAAATTTTACTCAAGTAGGTAAAAGGTACTTTAGAACAATATGACTCAAGTTAAAGTAAAAAGTAGTCACCCAATTTATTACTTGAGTAAAAGTAAAAAGTACTAAGGGAAAAAAACTTCTCAAATACTGAGATGTTTAATAATCAGGATGTCAAATAATACACCTGGATGCCCAAAAATATAAACAACAATGAACCTAATTAACAAAACAATGGGCTCAGAGAATAAGAACAAGAAGAAAAAGGCAGTCTGTACATAAGTTTTTGCAAACCATAAACTGTCTGTGTGTAGTTCTTCTGTGTATTTACATGTTCACTAAAAAAAAAAAAAAAACAATAGGCTCAATATGCATAGATTGCGTTGTCTCTGCCATTGTACTGTGCTTCTGTATTCTTTTCTGATGTTTATCAGACTTAGTACAGTGTTCTCTCTGATATATATATGTTTTTTTACCCTGGTGTGAACACAACCCTAACCCCAGACAATTCAAGAGTGTGAATTGGATGCAGACAGTTAAAGTGTGGACTTACAAGTAATTTATACAATTATTAACATTTTAATCTAACAGACTTCCTAATACTCACAAAGTCAAAAGATGCTTCACAATGTAACCCCTCTCTGGGATTAATAACATTACAGGGGCTGCAATATGGGTCAAATCCCATTAAAGGCCACAATGAAAAACATAATGCACACAGATAAAAGCATAGTTCAGTCAAAATGAATATGAAGGAACATTTGAGCCAAATGTTCAAAAAATAATTTGCAGAATCTCTCTCCTGAGTAGTCGCCCAAACATACAGCCATTTGGAAAATGCAGCCAATACAGAAAGATTCACACATTGCCAACAGCAGGGACCACAATGCACACACAGTTAGTCTGATCTTCTGCTCTTCTGAGAAATTAGCATTTTATAATGCTTTATTCCTACAGCAGGTGTATCTTTAGCTTAAGACTCATTTTACTCCTGGCTAAAGACTGACTCTCAAAAGATTAATGGGCATGCTACCATTGAGGGGTTTCAAAAACAGGTAATAACTAGCTCAATTGGATTAATTCAACTTCCATTTTTTTCCATTTTTCAATGTTTTCCTGTTTTTTTCAGCTGTTTAATCTGCCTTTGGGTTAAGGATTTTCTATATGAGCTTTGAACAATTCGTTATATAATTCCTGTACAATAAGGACATTCAATTAAAATGCATTCAAGTCCAGGAACTAAAATTCTGCACAGCAAAAGTCCAAATATCATGATCTGAGCTTTGTCTCGCAATGACATTTCACACTGCTGCTTTTGAAGAATGCCAGGTTTTAGGAACATATTAGACCCACTAGTTTAGAACAGGCTACAGGAAAAAATTACACAAAATGTTCCACAAAGTCATCTATGAAAGTTTTCGGCTTCAACTTGCCTTAACTAAGAGAAGTCAATCAATTTGATTGGCTAAGCTGAATTAAACATGTGCTGCAATAACAGAATTAGCTGTGCCTGTTGTCTGTCAATACAACTGTCCAAGAAATAACACAGCAGGTACATCACTATTTGTCCTATTTACTTCATTAAAACAGGTTAAAAACAAACAAACAAACAAAAAAACAACAACAACATAAAACAGTCACTCTGTCCAGGTCTGGTCTAATGTGTGCCAAATGATTATGGTTGATTTATTGATTGATAGATTGATTTAGCTATATAACCTATTATAAAGACTTCATTGCTATAATCAATAATTGTGATTAATCAGTGACTTAAAGAATCGATTCATATAATAATTAATTAGATTTCTTGTATGAGCATTATGATTTGTGTCAGTGTGTTTATATGAACTTGTTCACTGGGGAGTTAAAGCTTCCACTGGGAGACCTAGACTTATTCACAAACTGTTTTCTGCTTGTCAGATGAACTGTTTTATATTTTCTATGTAGACTTGCCTTTGGCATTGTTTTTATGGCAAGCACATTTGTGCTCACAAATATCAGCACATCAGTTTAATGAGTTCCAGTCCTGGTGGGACTTGTACCTATGTCTAAAGCATAAGCTTTTAATGTGATGACACACACAGGAGGTTTTCAGACCCTGGCCTATATCACTGTAGTATTCCACATATGAAAGAATAAAACAGGGCCACAGTGGATGACAACTTTCATACTGTCATCCCAGAAAACGCTGATTATTCTGGGGTCAATTCATTATTTATAGGTCACACTTCTTTTTGCATTTTGAGTATATACTCAATTCTCTCTGCATTATTCAGCTGTTGTTGGCCATTAAAAATTGACCCAAAGAAAGATACAGCGCTGGTGTCATTAAACATGGCATAAATCCCTGTATGTGTCTCCCTGAGCCCGAGGGATATTGTACTGAGATGCAGAATAAAGCTGAGCCAAAGTGTGTTACAAAAACACAGTTCAGCTGCCCTGAATATGAAGGAAAAGACAGTGATGCTCAATTAAAAGTAAAACCTTCAAATGTGCCAGCACTTAGTAATCAAACTGAGAAAAATGGGAATGTTCAGATTAAAAATGATTTTATGTGGTTTCAATTACATAATAACTGATACCTGATCAAATATTCTGAAATCAAAAATATTAATAGTGCGTCTGTTTTGCTTTGCTACATTAACAGCTGTTACACGTAAGGGAAGGCATAATGATCTTAGGCTTGTTTGCAGCTGCTTTAGAGCATCCCATTCTATTCCCATTGCATTAGACATGGCTTCAATCGGCTGACAAAACTGTGTTCACCTTAAAATAGAGGAGTGTCCAAAAACTGTACTGTACTCTTATATGTAACTAGACATATACTGTATTCCTGGGTGAATTTTCAGATGGTTCAACTTGTGTATTGTTTTTAGGTGGGATACCTTTTTTACATTATACCTTACAATTATAAATCACTTATTTATTTTAGGTTTTATAAAAACCCAAAGATGCTTATAAGTTACAGTTAAAATAGACAGAATGCACTTTAGAAGTCAGTAGGTTTGAGATATGACGAGTTAATATAATAATAATCATACTTTTTAAATATCACTGCATAAGAGCTCAGTTTGGATTATCAACTGTAATTATAAATACACAAATCATTTTTGACAATCTTGCTTTACTCCCAATATGACAGGAGGATAACACTTTTATAAGCGGGATATCTTTCTTTTTGACTTGGGGGTCATGACCTACTTAAATTGAGCTCAACCAAAGATACCAGTAATACAATTTTGAAAGAAAAAGGCATGACCTAACTCTGAAGTGGAAAGAGTCTACATCAATTGCAGCTCAAAAGTGAACACTGTTTGTATTTTGAAATCACTTTTTTGTAGATGGATGAGGAGCATGGAATGAATTTCAATAGGCGTGTGGGCAGTGAGTGGTTTGAGAATCCAAAAAAAAAAAAAAAAAGAAAAGAAAAAAGAAAAAATGTAGGTCAGCAACTAACATCCCTTGTAGTTACATAAACAACATTACACTTGTCGGATCTGCTGCTCTAAAATCGTTCAAAATTCTGGCGGTATTTTCCTATTAGCTTATAAGCTTTCCTTTTTTAAACTGTAAGATTAAACATTAAACTAAATATCATTTAAAAAAGGCATGTCTAATACAGTAAGTGTATAGCAAATTTCGGTGTAAACTAATGTAGATTGATTATATTTAAAATCAGTCATTGTGAATGTTCAGACAAGTGCAGCTGATTATACACTGAACAATCACTAGACCCCACAGGACTACCACAGAACAGGTATTTAAGTTGTGGATTATTCTCAGCGCTGCAGTTACTCTGACGTAGTGGTGGCGTGTTAGTGTGTGTTGTGCTGCTATCAGTGGATCAGACACAGCAAGGCTGCTGGAGAATGTCATTTTAGACTGAGAATTGTCCACCAACCGAAAATATCCAGCTTCCAGCAGCGTCCTGCGTCCACTGATAAACTGTGCAGCAACAGATGAGCTAATGTCTCTGACTTTACATCTACAAGAAGGACCAATGAGATAAGAGTGTCTAACAGAGTGGACACTGAGTGGACACAGTGTTTAAAAAAAGCAGTGCTTTGTCTGATCCACTCCTGTACCAGTGCAACACACACTAACCACCACCACGTCACTGTCACAACAGCGCTGAGAATGATCCACTACCCAAATCACACCTGCTCTGTGGTGTTCCTGACCATTTGAAGAGAAGTATGTAATGGGGATACAGAGTGGAGTACTGCCACAAAATATCTCCCCACCACAAAGACACACACTCGTGTGAAATAAGACAAATTCAGCAGTCCTCCTTTCTTTATTTATTTGTGTAAATGTTATTGAGTTACGAGCCGTCCTGCTGAGTTTGTGAACTAACTAACGCCGAGCTGAGGCTCTGGTCAATGCGCATGGTGCCGTTCCAAACACAGCCTCAGAAACACACACAAATAGAGTGCTGAAGAACCTACTCTTCTTTGATTCCAGGTGGAAACAATTTTTTGTGGTTCGCGAACCAGTTTATGTCGGTGGAAACACGCTGAAAGGTTCCAAATGTAGTTCACGAACTGGAATGTGAAATACGGCTGAACTAACAACAGACGGACTTCTATAGTCCCAAACATACTTGAATAGATGTTCATTCATTCATTCATTATCTGTAACCGCTTTTCCAATTCAGGATCACGGTGTGTCCAGAGCCCACCTGGAATCATTGGGCACAAGGCAGGAACACACCCTGGAGGGGGCGCCAGTCCTTCACAGGGCCTTGAATAGATGTAAAATATGGATTTGAAAATACTCAAACATCCATAATGATAGAACCTAATTGCATATACTTGAGTAAATGCAACTAGTATTTATCCACCTTTGCCAGCAACAAAAAAGCACAGGACTTACAGTAGGCTTTAAAAGCCTGTTTGCCTTTGGCAGCGTTTCAGCAGACCACAGTAACATTTTGCATCTTATAGCCCCTTCCTAAAATACTCAAACCCAAGGCAATGAAACAAAGTAAGAAATATTATTATGTAATGTGTGTTTGGCAGTAAAATGTGTTAAAGCAGTCCTGCAAGGTATTGAAGGAAAAAATATTATATATATATATATATATATATAGAGAGAGAGAGAGAGAGAGATAGATAGATAGATAGATAGATATATGTGTGTGTGTGTGTGTGCGTGTGTGTGTGTGGACAGTTGCTGTACCACTGTATTTCACCTGTAACTGGTACTACATCACCAGTGGTTAAACTGTTGATATACATTATTTGTAATATATTGTAATAAAGAAATAATATAATTTGTTTCTTATGTTTTTATTAAGACAAGTCATAAAATATGATTTACTATGAATGACAAACACTTATAAAGAATTTGTGGGGTTAACACTTTACAAAGGTGATACCATTATAAATTATCCTGACTCTGCATCATAACACTGAATGCAAAAGAACAACGTAATTATAATAATTAACAAAAATATATACTGTGCAGATTGACTTACCAGTTTATAAAATGCACCTAATCCTAATCCTTACGCAAATTGTTGGGCTTTTGCCAAAAGACAGGGAGTGAGTAAGGTGGTATATATTGAAGTACTGATACCTGTGGCACACAGCTCATGTGACAGCATTGATTATTGGCCAGTAGTCGTGTTTCATTCTGTAGCAATTACTTTAGATAATATTTACTTCCACAGGAATGCAATACATTTATATTACATGGTATAGGTTTGGTGTCTTTTTTTGCTACACTATATATCTGTACACAGTGTACCGGTTAGTGGACAATAATATTACATTTTTTGTTATGCGTAATCCACTTACTTAATAATCATGTCTGATGTCTATGTCTAATTATGTCTAATTATGTCATCCATATACAGTGCAGCCAATTGACTGCACTGTACACATATCTTCAGTGCTTCGCATCAGTGACATGGTATGTCCTTATAAAACAAGAGATTTGGTAACATGGAGTGCTTTAATATGTTTTGGTCATAACAACATTATAAGCAAAACCATAAATACAAGCAATATAACAATTTGGGATTCACAAACAGAAAAACCCTCATAGCTCATGTACGGACAATTCATATAAACAAATGCTGGATCTGGCTTTCTAAACCACTCTTACCTGTTCAGAAATAATATTCTGGGTTGGAAAACAAGCAGGAATATAAAAATATTGGTCCTGCTCGGAACAAATGGATTAATATTTTATTCAATTTCTGAGCACTGATACTGAGTAAACTTGCTATGTTATTTCAGTGCTCCTTGGATTGAATGAGTTGTAATGCACTCTTTTCATTCTAGAACTGAAGAGTTTAAGTATATCTGTCCATGTTCAGCACTAGAGTAAACGCCATTAGCTCAAGAGAGAGAGAGGAAGCATGCATTTATCTTTCTTTGCCTCATATGCCCATTTGCACTTAAGTGTCTTTTGATAAGCAGCTGCTTTTCCTTTCACATGCTCAATTAATGGACTTCCTAATAGCCTAGAGGAGGAACTCCACAGTTTCTCTCTGTGTCCTTTTTGCTTTCTTGCTCTCTCACACACTTTAGGGCTGCTCTCTTTCTGTCACGCTCCCTCTCTTTCCATCTATCCAACATCTCACCCTCTCTGGGCATGGTCTCAGCCAGGTGTAGGACAGTTGTCCCTGACAACTGTCGCTATGAGACCCATTCCATGTTTGCACAGCTGAGGCTGAGCAAACTTTTAATAGCAGCAGTGAAACAAGAGCAATGTGCTGCCCTTTCCTCTCAAAAACCAGCCCATTTTAACAAGACCAAAATGTAATTTCCTCCTTTTTGGAAGAGTATGGAGTTTATGCACAAGAGACTTGTGATGCACCCAGTGACAGGTAAACAATAACACAATATGATATTTGAATGGCATCAGAAATGGCAAAGTCATTTTCTGCCTCAGCACAGCTGTGGTGTCTTTCTGTGACCACTGGGTATAATTCAGTTTTATGAGATGCAAACCTATGCATAGCCAAACAGGGACCAGGAAAGTGAAACTGTTGCCTGGAGCACACATGTCAGTGTGAATGTCCAAAATGGGTACATGCAGAAATGCTACATTTTGTAGAAAATGAACACCATCCCCGCACACATACAAACACAAAAACACTCCATGAATTAGACAAAACGGTACACTACAACAAAACAAAAACATAAACTTCACAAGAAAAATGTATGTGGCCAATATAATTTTAGATAAATTGTAGTGGCCAACAATTGTTTTTAATGTTTTAATGCTAATGTTTTTGCCTATTGTAAGGATCTACAAGTGTGATTTAAATGAAGATCACATATATAATATGCAATTCAATGATTAAGTACTGGTTAAAGTACATTCATAATACTTAATTGATAATTAAGTAGTTAACAACACTTTAATATCTAAAACAACAAAAAGCTGTTATTACAGGAATATTCTTAAATAATTTTGTAGCTTAGACCAGAGTCCAGAGCATTTCAGAATTCTCAGCCACTTTATTGAGCAGCACTTGCCTAATTTGATCAGTTATCTACACAGAAAAACTTCATCATCATCATCTTTCCGCATAATCTATGTGAATTTATGTGGCAAAAACTTTCATCACGGCAAACATTTTTGGACTGATTCTGGTGTGTTTTCTGTCATAGGAAGGAATGGAATATAAATCAATAAAAAAGTTCATGAAGGTTATAAGGCAAATATAAATATCAAAAAAATCAATTTCCAGGTGTCAGCAGGGTCCCTCAGTGCCACAAAATATGCAGTGACTATTGCTAGTGCGAAGTGTCTTACACTATTTTTTTTCTTCACATTAGCACATGCCTGGACAGTGCTTGTTAGAAAAACAAGCTGGGTCTGTTTAATATGGATGCCACATACAGCAGCTTTGACAAGACATGCCTCTTCCCTTCAGCCGTCCACATGTCAGAGGAGTCAGTGTGTGTCTCACAGGTACTCTCAAAACAATACTCCTGTCCAATTTCCCCATCTGTTTTCATTTCGCACCTGATCACACCACGTCTGCAGCAAGTCTGAAACTGTATCTGTGAGGTACTTGCAATATATAATGAGTCAGAAAATAATCATAAAATTAACTTTAAAAACGTAGTAATAAAGCTTCAATTAAAAAAAATCACTTGGCCCAGAGAAAAATGTGGCTATCATATAATTAATATGAGAATTATCCGTCCTAAATGCTAATGACTTATATTTAGTCATTCATCCATCCATCCATCCATTATCTGTAACCGCTTATCCAATTTAGGGTCGTGGGGGGTCCAGAGCCTACCTGGAATCATTGGGCGCAAGGCGGGATTACACCCTGGAGGGGACGCCAGTCCTTCACAGGGCAACACAGACACACACACATTCACTCACACACTCACACCTACGCACACTTTGGAGTCGCCAATCCACCTGCAACGTGTGTTTTTGGACTGTGGGAGGAAACCGGAGCACCCGGAGGAAACCCATGCGGACACGGGGAGAACACACCAACTCCTCACAGACAGTCACCCAGAGCTGGAATCGAACCCACAACCTCCAGGCCCCTGGAGCTGTGTGACTGCGACACTACCTATTTAGTCATTCATTTACATTTTAATGCAATAATTCAACTAGATCATAAAGATGATAAAAAGTGATAATGATCATGAGCAAGCTGATAGACCAGTGGTGTGAAGTGTATTAAAAAAACCTTGGTGTATGTTTAAAATAAATCAGTTTTAATATATAACAGTATTTTTATTATAGCATGTAACTTTATTTTATATTTATTGAGAGGTATTTCAGCAGGGCAGAGGTGCAACAGGTAGCCTTGCTCTCACACAGCTCTAGTGTCTTCGAGTTGTGGGCTCAAACTCCACATCAGGTCTGTGAGAAATTTGATGTATTCTCCCTGTAATTGCATGGGTTTCCTCCCAAAGCCCAAAGCACATGCTGGTAGTTGGATTGGCTATTCAAGTGTCCATAAACTCCCTGAGAGAGGAAAGAAAGAAAAAATAGGAGGTACATTGGCCAGTAAAGGTACAAACAGTGTAAATGTACCTTTAAAAGGTACAACATTTGTTGTAAAACCCAGTTTTGTTCCCTAAAATTACATTGCACTCTCTTCCCCAGAAGGAAATTAATATAGGTAATCTTTCATTGCAGAACTGGGTAAAATAAAACAAGGGGCGGCACAGTGGTGCTACAAGTAGTGTTGCTTTCACACACCTCCACAGGTCCTTGGGCTCCAGGTGACTGTGAGAAATTTGGTGTGTTCTCTCTGTGGGTTTCCTCCAGGTGGTTCTCAGAGAGTAACTAGTTAAATAAACAATAATGTTAATCATGCGTGCTGTTGATTTGAGAATACCTGGAAACAATCTTTGTTCTTCACATAACAACACATCTACTTAAAAAAGTAAATAAATGTACTATATTTATGTTTTTGTATTAATGTAATAATATATAAAATTGTATATAATCACCATGCTTACTGACAAATTACCTTTTTAAATAACAATAATCATAGGTGCCTAAGAAACAGGGTAAAAAGTGGTTACAATTAATTAAAATAATACTGTGTTTACAATTAGGGGTCCAGTTGAAATAGGACAGTTTCACTGCATTGATTGTGGAATGTTGTAATTAACTTTTCATTTTTAAAAAGTAACGTTTAAATATAATTAGTTTTACATTATACATAGTGTAATCGCCTTCATTTGTGTTATTCTTTCTTGTGTCTAATATTGTCTCATCTCTCTCTCTCACACACACACACACACACACACACACACACATGTCCATCTATTTTGCAAGACATACCCTTTCAACCTTAAACTTATAAAGTGTATTAACTTTAACTGCTTTCTGAATGAACATACTATGGGTCTGTGAATACAGAGATCATAATACACATCAGAGTCACAGTAACAACAGCAAAAAATAAATTAATTTATAAATAATACTAATGGTTAAAGAGTGGTAAGAAATGGCATTGGAAAAATAAATCTGAACTGTTTATGCGACACCACAGCACACATAAGTAGACTGCAGGACATATAAAATATACGACTTGAGCAATTCTGCTCTGTGTAATGCACTCTTATCAGCAGAGCACACACTGCCATACCACCACCATGTCAGCATCAGTGCTGATCCACTATCCAAGTAATAACTGTTCTGTGGTGGTCTTATTGTGGTGCCTGTCTATTACTAGAGGATGCTGAGGGTACTGATAAACGGTGCAGCCAAAAATAAGCTATAATCAATGCACCTCCATCATAGACGATTTTGAAAAAATGACCAATTAATTTACATAAAGTTTCTGTTATGTCTGATAATTTATATCAAATATCAGTTTACTTAAATCCAACTGTGCAGAAATCTTGAAATATCTTGGTGTCATTTTGGTCCCTATTTTTCAGAATCAAACTGCATTAAGGTGAGAATGTGCACTCTCAGACTGAGAGATAATATATAGGTAAAAAATATGTTTTGTATATAAAACCTTACATTTTACCAAACAAACAAAACATACATATGTTGGTCACTTTATAATATATAATGTAATGTGTTTTCTGCAATTTAACGCATCCATGGCAGTAAAAAAAAAAAAAAAAACACAATGGAGAGCAGACATTCCCAGTGCCTGGAACAGTTGGTAGTTTTTGCTTTGCTCAAGGGCACTTCAGCCATGGAAGCTGAGGGAGGAGACAGTGCTGTTCCTGATCAGTCGTGGGGATCAAACAAACGACTTTCCAGTCCCAAATCCACTTCTCTAACAAATCAGCCATGGTGATGCAACAGAGTGTCACTGCCACATAAAGCCAGGGCTCTCCAGGGTTCTGGAGTTGTGGGAGCTAACGCTGCCTCAGGGGTCTGTCTGTGAGGAGTTTGGTGTGTTCTCCCTGTGTCTGCAAGGGTTTCTCCCATGTGCTCCATTTTACTCGCACAGTCCCAAAACACATGCTGGTACGTCAAACTGTTAAGGTGTCCATAGGTGTGAGTAAACGTGAGTGTGTTGTGCCCTTTTATCAACGGGTACCTTGTACAGCATGTGTTCCTGTGCTGCACATAATCCTTTGTGGTTTAGGCTCTTAACCCACCGCATCCCTGAACAGGATGAAGCAGATAATGAATGTATGAACAATAAATGGGTTTCTCTTTCTCTCTCTCTCTATTAAAATTTCACTGGTTTCTCATGTGGTTACTGTATGGCATGCAGCCATAATACAACCCTCAGAAGAAAACTGTTTTTCATTTACTTTATTTACTTTTAGAAATTATAATGTGGCATATGTCTCATAGAAGACCAAGCCGTCCAACCGTACACCCAACAAAGTTGAATGGATCTAAACTTTCAGTCTGAGAAATGCAATTGTATAATTCAGAGAATAAAATGTTATCGTATTAAAAATTTAAAATCAATACATGATTAAAAGTTTTTGAATAAACTTCAGATATATATTTGGAGTCATTTTCTCCATGTGTGCTTCCTAGTCCTGCAAGCACACAAAAGAGCTGCTTCTCTCTCCACATTAAGTAGCAGTTAAGCTGAGCTGGTTGTCCATAGTTGAGCTTATCTGGAAAGGCAGTAGTGGATGCGTATTGATTTTGCTCTCTGGCTTTCTTTCTCTTTAAGAACTTAAAGATATTTTTTTCATAGATCTCTGCTCTTTGCATCCTTTGGTGCAATATTGATCTGAGAAAACAGATCCATGGATGCTATTACCTTGGGAGCAGAGAAGTATTGACCCTCTTTAACAAAGGTTGACAGAAGTCCAAGAGACTGGGCTCAGAGCTTAGATGTAAATTATTGACTGGATTAGTATTCACTATTAAAATAACTTAATTTTTTAGACTTGAAACACGTCATGGAACTCTCTTGTAACTCACTTACATTTCACAAACTGCCCCATAAAGGGTTCTATTCAGTGTTTTGCCTTAATGACACGGTTCTTGTTTATGAGACTGATAGGTCATTCAACCAGAAGTTTTTAAAATTTGAATTATGTTATAACCTGAAAATATTGCTAAACTGTTACTCGTTTGACTGCTTCCCTCCCCCTTTTAAGCTTTGCCTTGTCTCTCTCTTTGTCTCACATTCCCTGCAGAGGCTGCACTTTTCTCTCACCCAGGCCAGACAGAGGTAACAGGCTCCAAACTCAGACTCTTTGATCTGTCTCAGAGAGGAACCTGTACAAAACCAACTCTATCACACTCTACACTCTGAGCATGAGCTTCTATAGTGAGGCCTTCTCCACCAAGTTCAGATCTTTCAGCATATAAAAAAAATCTGAAGCATAATTGAAGAACTTTCATTTGCAGCATCTTAATAGAGGTCTGTGTGGTTCAATCCAATCAATTCCACAAATTTATACAAATGAAGCCATAAGAAAAACACAGCCACTGAAGCTCTGCAAATCTTTGCTCTTTACACCATCATTTGGTTCAGTTCACGAATGATGCATTAGTTGTTTTCAGATTACATTATTTGGTAAGATTTGTTTTGACATGGCATTTAAATTTTGGGAAAAAAAAATAAGAATAATGAAGGAGATTTAGATATTCTAAAGGTCAGCTAATGATGGAGAACATTTCACTGATGGCAGAGAAGATATTTGTTTTTTCTAATGAGGACACAATAAGGCTGAACGCAAGAGTAAAATTTTACTGCTCATATTTTCTCACTGATAACTGATTTAACATTTAGAAATAATTCTGACTAAATGAGATATGAGCTACTTATAGCCGAGATGAAAATGAGGATAGTTATTTGCAACATTAAAAATGAAGGTTTCATAATCTTGGATGGGAAATGAGTTCCAGTTTTTAAGTTCATGAATGTTATTATCTTTGGCAATCTGGAGCATGAGTATTACTGAGACTACGAAGGCTGTGCAGTGTCAAGTTGCTATAAGGGATACACAATTTTTAGCCTGATTATAACTAAAATTTGCATATTGTGTCTAACATTCTGGCTCAGTTGTTCACACTGGGAGCTTGATCGGAGGAGTGGATTATCTGGAGTGTGAGTGGGGGAAAATGTTCAATCTTCAGGCTTCAAGTTTAATTTCAGAGTGATCAGAGGGCTCCAATACTTTTAGACATGTTCTCTCATGTACTGTGAAATGGTCACAATGTAATTTATTTTATAATTCATTCTACAATGAAGCAGAGAGGTAGCAGAGAGAGGGAAAGAAAAGTGTGTGCAGTGATGCATGCTGGTAGAGCCATTTTATTCTTTATTATGCATGGACATCAAGAAACTCTTTACAGTTTCAGGTCAGCTGCAAGTATGTAGTGACATATTTCATGTCTGTAATTCTCAACCATATATTTAACCCCAGTATGTGGCTTTTTCACTCCTCTGCGCATAAAAACAGGCTAGTTCACTCCAATTAAGCTTTGTTTATATCATTCGCTACATTACATGGCCAAAAATGTGTCCTGTTATTGCAGCCATGCAGGAGTAAACATCTGATTTATACTTTTCATTTTAGAAGACATGCTGGATGAGCAGGTGTCCACAAATGTTACCCTTTTGGAAAGCTTTACTTTAGATTTTGAAATATTTCAGAGATAATTTTATGGCATTCAACCATAGGAGCATGACTGTATATGAAGCTCCAATCTAGAGAACACAGTTCCACTGTTAAACACTTCAAATCTTTATAGTTCAAGGACTTGAGAGCACAGTAACCTTAGGCTCAGAGGCTCCCATTTTGTTTTCTGCTTTTCTATGGTGATTATACAAGCTGTGTGTGCACAAGTGAACACCTGTGTCCCCAGTGGGTGCACATTAAAGCAACAGAAACAACTTATCCTAGGGGTTTCTACAAAATGTATGGACACTTTTTTTGGCAGGTTGGCTCATTGTCTAGCTTGCACCTTCATGATAACACTACAAGAAATAAAAGAACATCCCAAAATGCTGTGTATTGTATTCTCAACATAAGAAAGGTGATATGCCAGGGGAAGAAATTGAAGGCATTTCTGACAAATTATGAAATAAATGTGTCTCACTTTCATACTACAGCTATTCTATTGCCTGCTAAGCAGGCCCAAACAAGGATCAGCCTATATTCTTGCAGCATGCTTTAAGCATTAGTACTGTCTTTCCATCACAGATTCCTCATAATGAAAGATATATCTGAGCAGAGAACACTGAATCTCCATTGATCTGAGGGGAGAATGGATTTCCTACTTTTTTCTGTCTGAATCATAATCATAATGGGCGTAGTGGCTCTAAGCTTCCTGTATCTTTGCAACCCATCGATGAATTTCTGTAACAGAACCCCATTCTTGATCTCTGAGGAGAAATCACATTTCTGTTCAGTTCCATCTACTAATGGCACTTATCTTCATCTTGAAAATTAGAGTGCTTCTACATGACGATCATGTCTTTGTTGGACTCTTCTGTGGTTGATGTCAAGTTTCAGGAAAACGAACATTTGATTCAAATGACTTGTTTTGCCCTGGAGTACCTCAGGAGGATCCATCTAATTTGATTCTCAAATCATATCCAAAGACAATTGTACACTCAACCATCTAAACAAAGAAATTACAGATATTTTTTTTACTTGATGTTCATGTTTCTGGACCCATATACACTGCTCAAAAAACATACAATAAAATAACACATCTTAGATCTCAATAAATTAAATATTCCAGTTGAAAATCTTTAATCATTACATAGTGGAATGCATTGAGAACAAACTGACATAAAAATGATCAATGTAAATCAAAATTATTATGACATAGATGTCTGTATTTGGAATCAAGCTCAAATTAAAAGTGGAAAATGAAATTACAGGCTGATCCACCTTCAGTGGAAATTTCTCAAGACAAGTTAAAATGAGGCTCAGTATTGTGTGTGGCTTCCATGTGCAGCATGACCTCCCTACGACACCTGGGCATGCTCCTGATGGGGCAGCGGATGTTCTACCGAGGGATATCCTGGACAGTCTGTGGTGCAACGTGGCATTGTTGGATGGAACAACACATTATGTCCCAGATGTACTCGATTGGATTCAGGTCTGGGGAAGGGGCAGGCCAGTCCATAACATCAATGCCTTCATCATGCAGGAACTGCTGACACACTTCAGGCACATCTGGTCTAGCATCAAAAGGAACCCAGGGCCCATTGCACCAGCATATGGTCTCACAATGGGTCTGAGGATCTCATCCTGGTACCTAATGGCAGTCAGGGAACATCTGGCTAGTACATGGAGGGTCCTCCAAAGAAATGCCTCCCCACACAGTTACTGACCCACTGCCAAACCCGTCATGCTGGAGGATGTTGCAGACAGCAGAATGTTCCCCATGGTGTCTCCAGACTCTTTCACATCTGTCACATGTGCTCAATGTGAACCTGCTCTTATCCGTGAAGAGCACAGGGAGCCAATGGCAAATCTGCCAAATCAAGCCCCACTTGTGGACGTCAGGCCCTCATGCCACACTCATGGAGTGTGTTTCTGACAGTTTGTGAAGAAACATGGACATTAGTGGCCTGCTGGATGTCATTTTGCAAGGCTCTGGCACTGCTCCTCCTGTTTCTCCTTGTACAAAGGAGGAGGTAACGGTTCTGCTGCTGGGTTGTTGCCCTCCTACGTCCCCTTCCATGTCTCCTGGTGTACTGACCTGTCTCCTGGTATCTCCTCCATGCTCTGGACAATGTGCTGACAGACACAGCAAACCTTATTGCCACAGCTCACATTGATGTGCCATCTTGGATGAGCTGCACTACCTGAGCAAACTCTGTAGGTTGTAGACACCACCTAATGCTACCTCTAGGGGTGAGACCACTGACAAAATGCAAAAGTGACCAAAACATCAGCCAGAAAGGATGAGAACAGAGAAATTGTCTGTGGTCACCACCTGCCGAACCACTTGTGGTTGTCTTGCTAATTGCCTCTCATTTCTACCTGTTGTCTGTTCCATTTGCACAACACCAGGTGAAATTGATTCACAATCAATGTTGCTTCCAACTGGACAGGCTGATTTCACAGAAATGTTAGTTATCGTTACACTTATATAGCGCCTTTCTAGATACCTCCTTGTTAAGCATCCTTGTTATTTGGGGTAGACTACGAATAACATCTGGGTTCTTAAACAGTTCTTGGCATTTGTCTTCTTTTGGAATGCATTGGAATGTAACTTTGGCAGTGGAAGATGACGTCAAGGAAGAACATGAGAACATAAGAATAAGTAAGAATGCATATTGTGAAACAGCCCATGATTTGAAATTTATTAGAATGATCCATAAAGCTACAGAATTCTGTCCAGAACCATATTTTTTCATGAATTGTAATCTATTTACTTGTAGAGAAGGTATTTGCCATATTGCAAATATACTTCTTGATCTGATATCAAGAAATACTGAACCTAGTAAACACAAACATCAATATATTTAAAGTTTTCTTGTGCATAAAAAGTGGGGTGGATGTTTTACGTTCCTTTTATATTACCTCCCAGTGAAAAAAATCTGGATGGAAACAATTGTATTTGAAAGTGGATGGAAATAGCTTCACATGACCTACCATTTAAGCATTCAATACAGCTCATGGTCCTGTGTGTGCCTGTAAATTTTGGTGCATGAGATCGAAGAAAAGAAAATGTAGATCAATTTTTCCCTTTTAAGCATCAACAACACAAGGGGTTTAGTAAAAGAATGGATATTCAACTTTCTGCTTAGAGAAAACACTTCATGATTTTTCTGTATATAATTTATACACTGAAACAATGCTATTTTCAACAAGGCAAATACAGATATAAAGAATCTGGAATCCAGTAATACTTCATTCCAGGAGAATTACATTAACATTCAAAACTCAAGGTTTTTTCAGTTAACTACATATTTAAAGTTCAGATGTTAAATCCACTCTTGATCCAGTGTTGTTTACCCAAATATTGAACAATAAAACAATAATTTAAATAGCAGCACTGTTTATTGCTATGCTAACTAACTCTACTGGGGTAAATAGGCATACACTAGTATTTAGGGTTTCATAACATTAGATCTATAATCCACAAGTAAATACAAGCAAATATTCTTAGATTCATAACTTAAGAAATGCGAGATAATTGTGGGATAAAGGTCAGGGCTAAAAACAGGCCTGCTTGTGAATCATCAAAAGAAGAAAATTTAATTGGGTGCTCAGGCTCAACTCTTTAAAGCCATACAGTTTATGTTAAACAGATCTGTCTCCGATTCTGAGCTCCTGAAGTCCTTCTACACTTCTGGGCAAAGATTTGTTTAAATAATCATGAGATGATTATTACTGTGCTCCAGCAATCAGTGTTTGTATAGAAGTATCACCAAGGACCCACTGTATAGCAGATACAGGGATGACACAGTAAAGATGTGTCAGGTTTTCATGGACTCCTAACTATTATTACCAATAGATTGAGCACATGAGGATAGGTCCCCCTCTTGTGAGCCTTGGTTCCTCCCAAGGTTTCTTCCTCAGCTCTGAGGGAGTTTTTCCTTTGCCACGGTCATCCCTGGCTTGCTCACCTGGGGGTTTTACATTCTTTACATTATTTTATATCCTAAAAAAATTATTTTATATCCTAGCCTAGTACATTTAACAAAATAATTTCCACTAGAATGCTCTATCACTGTCTAGTATGACTATTTTGCATATTGAAATCCCTTATGAATATAGAAAGAAAAGATCAACTTTTCTTCCTAGAAGTAATTGTACCTCACCATTACCTCATCCTTTATCAACATTTCTATTTTTCTTTTATTGCCATTTTCATCTGATTTTCTTTTGCTCTTATCTCATTTATACTGTCCATGGTATATATTGAAGCATTCAATGTGTAATGGCACATTGCATTTCTCACATGCACGGTCTCCTACCATGGCTAAGTGGTTTTGTGCCAAACGTTTGCATACGAGATTGTGCCACTATCTGTGAGAAGGTGAGCAGGTCGATGCCCCCCTCCCATAACATCTCTGTATAATAAATGGCTTTTGACGAGTTCACTGCTGAGGGACCATGCAACGCTAGGCCGCCAAAACACCACTTCTTAGACCTGATCGAGATATGGTATCTTGAAACCTGTAGGTTGTGAAGGTCAAGCCCACCCATGTGGTCATTGTATTGGTTGATACATTTTGGCTGTGGGACTTTGTCAAATGCATGTTGTATTTCTCTTCCATGTTTGTTGCCAGTGCAACAATGTGATTGTCTCTCCAATGACCCAACAATTTATCTGCTTGGGTCATAACCTCAGAGGTTTCCCAAGGTAAATATTTGAAGTCTTTCTGTGGCTTGAATGGGACATCAAACAGACGATTGTTCCAGAGCTCCCATATCCTCTCTTTGTCATTTCATCGAAGAGAGAACGTGAAGAGGTTGTCGTGAAAGAACTTGCAACCTTGAGCCACCTGAGCTTGTTCTGCAAGACCAAGAACATCTCAGTCTCAGGAAGGAGTGTGTGGGATCCACCATATGTATCCATGTGGTACATGTAACCACATGGCAAGGCTCCATACTTTCTAACCAAAATGGATTGGTTTACCTCTTATGAATTTTTACATCCATTCACAGCTGGTGTTTCTAATAAAGTAACTCACTGAAGGCAACTTTTATTAAAATGTTTGCTGAATATTGACACGTTGATGGGATCAGAACCTGGCCAAACCATGTGATCCTTGCAGCAAAACATGGTACCAGTAATACACACCACCTCGTGAATTGTCTTATTTAGCACATAATGTAGTAAGCAGTATTTAAAAAAAAAAACACACATGCGAGTATACTACCTTACTGATGAAATGCCTTCTAGCTGTTGTAAAACAAGTTTAATTAACATCTACTATTCTTATTACAAGGTTATAAAACACCAACTCAGAACTAATCAAACTAATCCAACTACCTGCACACCTGTTTTCACATGTCTACACTCAACCGCTTTCCAGAAAGAAATATTGCCTTTAAAACTAAGCCTTTTAAACCATAACAAGCACGTAACAAATTGTGTATTTAAAAATCACTCACATCTCAGTAAAGTTGAGAAAACCGATGAAAAGCTCCTAAATCATCGGTAACTCTTCATATTCCATATTTCACCTCGCTGCAGTAAACAAGTCTTTATTTCCCGCGGAATGGTGACGAATGGTGGGAGCCTGTGGCGAAAAGAGTGCTATGGAAAGCCATCAGGGCCAAAACATTGTTTTTAATAATAAAATAAAAAACCCAAATAAAATGTTTA
This sequence comes from Hoplias malabaricus, assembly GCF_029633855.1. Classification (NCBI taxonomy): domain Eukaryota; kingdom Metazoa; phylum Chordata; class Actinopteri; order Characiformes; family Erythrinidae; genus Hoplias; species Hoplias malabaricus. Next base: position 40,449,461 of record NC_089803.1, read on the forward strand.
GATTTTGTGATAGACTTGCTTAAACATTTTTGGAAACATATTGTCTTATTAGACCCTAGTAAGTAAATAAATGTAAAGAAATTACATAGCTGTTAACCCTGGCACCCAATTTGAGGACTGGCACCTTTTCCTGCATTTTAAACGTTTCGCTGCAGGGAACCTATATGACTCGATTCAGCTTGGTTTGGCTCTTTTGCTTTTCTTCTAGTCAAATCTCGTACCTGGTCCTTGAAACCAGGCACTTTTTTAGTCTTTGCTCACACCTGATATGAAGCAAACTTTCATAGTTGTCACATTTGTTTTTACACAGTATGCAGAAAAATAGAAGGATTACAATCTGTAACTGTAAAACTACAAACTTCAGAGGAGCTGATAAAATGTACAGTGAATGTAAAAAAGGAGATGGCTTTAATATTTTGGCAGATAATAAAAAATCAAGATATTCATTTATCATATAATATATGTCCAAATGTCTGTAGAAACCCCTTATGTTTAATACATTTGTCTACATAAGGTGCAATCATTGGTGACACACATTCTGGTTGTACACAGTTGTGAAAAAGTTATGAAATGAAACAGGATGCAGTGGAGCCGCCATACTTGAGCACAAGGGTTTCTAGAGGGGTATAAACAACCAGCATGAGGCTGTTCAGCAGTAAACCTGCATTTTCTAGAGTAAAAAGGGCTCTATCCAGTTCCATGGGATTAGCTGGGGTGCATTTTGTCATCCAGAACTAATCATACAAAATGTGGCATAATACTATAAAATCCTCACAGAAACATCTTCCAATATTTTTTTTATCCAATATTATATTCAAAGCTTTTCAAGAAGAGTAGATGTTACAGCAGGAAAGAGGGGAAAAGCAAAGTGCAGGATGACCAAGCTTTGGCAGTATGCAACATAGCAAAACTTTTGTTTTATCAGTTACTTCTTCAAAAAATGTCTTAATAATGTATTACCAGTGCTTTCTTTGCATCACAAAGACCAGACCCAGAGACCCCTGTTTATTTTATTTTATTTTTTACAGCTTTTGGACTCTAACAGAGGCAGCGGATTTGCTTCATGTATCCACTAATGATATTGGAAGTGGTGTTATCGCTCTGTACCATTGATCTCAATCCAAGCCCCTTTCTAATTCCTAAGGCAATTACAGACGTGGAGGCAGGAAAAGGTTACGGGGTGTTTCGTAAATGGCCTTTTCCAAGAAACAGACATAAATGATGATGAGTGAGGGAAGGAGGGAGGCTGCTGATGCTTAGAGAAAGGTTAAATTGAGAGTGATGAATGATAGAATGAACTGGCTTAGCCCACAGATGACGCAGGAGATAAAAGCTCAGATTTGTTTATATTAATAATAAAGATTTCAGGATAGAGGAGAAGTACTGGAGCACTCAATGATTGTTTGAAAACACACCCTAACGTCTGCTGGATTGGTCTTCCCTTGTAACCTCACAATTTGCAAAAAAAAAAAATCTGTGATGGGTACTCTCAAATTACTTAAGCGTATACTATATTTTACCTGATAATATACATTTACATGGACAAAAATGATTTCTCCCTACAGTTTAAATACTGTAGACTCTAGAAGTTGTACAGTGATGTTGTTGACTTTTGTTCTTGATTTTTCAGTGATGTTCTTGATTTTTCAGTAGTCTACTCTCAGTTTTTTTTTTTCATTCTTTCCCATCTTCCCAGTGTTTCAAGCTGAAACCCAGCAAAACCAAACTGCTGTATCTCCCGGGACCTACTGGTCTTCACCATTACACACTACCTCCTTCAAGAACTCACTGATTACTTCCTCTGAAGCTACACCCAGTCTTTTTTTAACTTTGGATGACCATTATATACTCGTCACACGTTTAGAACCTGATTCCACTATTCAGGTCTTTCCTCTATAAAAGGCTAAGCACTCAAGACATTTTCTCTCCAGAAGCTACCCAGGCCCTGGTTTAGCCTCTTTTCATCATCTCAAACTTGACTACTGCAATGTCCTTTCCTTCAGCTTGACTAGGATGTGGCAGTAGAGTTAATCTTCATTCTTCCAAACTTGTCATGTTACTCCACTACTACATCCTCTCCACAGGTAGCTGCCAGTACCTGCATGCCTCACATTTAAAAACCTGATGCTTAACAACAAAGCTAAAAATGGACCAGTCCTTTACCACACAATGGCTCAGTTGACAAAGACCAACATAACAAAATAAACAAAACGAGTGCTTAGAAATAAGAGAAATAATAAAATACAGTGGCAGAAAGGAAAGACAACCAGGCTAAAATGGCTAAATAAAATTTTTTTGTGCTCCTTGCACCTCATTCCTGGGCTCTCACACCGAACAGAGCTGAGGATCATTCCCAGTTATAGGAACAGGCACAGAAAATTTTTAACAGGGCTGTGCAGGCGGGGAGAGTAGTGCAGTGTTGTTTATTTCTTGTAGTATTTTGACCAAAGCATGGCACAGATATTTAATTAAGAACCCAGAACTATGTTAACTTATGGAAAGAGTGTATAATATATCCCATTCAAAGATATTTTTCTTTTTCTACCTTTATATTAAACGTCTGGAAGCAAGGCAGAATGGAGCTGATATTATGAATAATTCCAACAGAAAATGACACTATTGTGTTCTCTAATGCAGTGTTTCTACACCCTGGTGCTGGAGGCACCCTGCCCTGCACTTTCTAATGTTTTCCATCCTCTCAACACACCTGAACCGATTCATCATCTCATTAACAGCCCATTATGGGGTTGCAGTGGGTGTGTTAAAACAGGGAAACCACTAAAACATGCAGGACCAGAACCAGAGTTGAGAAGTACTCCTCTACAAAAATGTACCCTTAAGGGGGATCACCTCAGAAAAATGACAGTTAAAAAAAATGTTGCATCTTTTTTGTTGATAGTTGCTCCACTTGAGTAATGAAAATATATGAAAATTGCATTCAACAGCTCATACTGAAGCGTGATATTTAATGTTATTTCAGTTACTTTCAGCAGAAGAACTTGGAAAGCTGCTCTTTAACCTTCCTGTGCTGTTTGGAGGGTGAGGACAAGTCTGGGCCCCTGCTGAGCCATGCTTAGCCACCAGCAGAGCTTCTCAGCAGTGCTGATACTGATCATTTCTGCCCAATGAACATGTCACTGATGGAAGGTGCTCTTTCACTCACTCAGACTCTCTCTCTTTCTCTCCCTCTCCACCACCCCACCTACTCTTCCCTCCTCTCATGGTTCAGTGGGGAATGTAATCAGATCACACCAAGCAATCAGAGACCCATCTCCATCTCCTCTATCTCTGTTATCAAGCCGCTTCCTCTCTGTCTCACCACAGCATTTGGCAGGTTTCAGCTTTCGTCTTTGAAAGCCTTCCAGACTCCTGCTAATGGCTGCAATTGAACCCTCTGTTCTTCCCCGAACTAACCGCCCAAAGAACAGGGCCTAGGCAGCCCATGCATAATTCAGAGGAGCTTTTTATCAGATGCTAGTCAAAGTCACCTTGGTGTGCCAGTGTTAGCTGAGGTCACTGGACCATCCATGGAGATGAAAAGCCTGATCTTACCTGTCCCTCACATTTCCTCACTCTCGGATAGACCATCCACAAACACGTAAACAACAGCTGCCGTTGGCATTTTACCGGCATGGACCAGTTCTGGACAAAAATAACATCTATTCCCATGAGTTTTGCTAAAAGGCTACAACTATGGCAGGAAAACAACAGCAGCAGTGGAAAAAGAAACGTACAGCAACATAGACAACACCGCCAACCCGCACGTCAACAGGTCACTTCACTAATGGGGAGAGAAAACAAAATGGAACATTCTATTTCCATACTCTGAAAGCAACACAGGCACATAAAAGCAAATGCGTTCTGCTCCAGCTCAAAAATAATAAAAGCTCAGGCTGAGTCACCATGCCGAAGATGCAAAGAGAATACAGAGGTTTGGATATAACCCAAACACACAAACAAACCAAAGCAAGTGCAATGTTTTGGCTCTTCTTCATCGTTGGAGTACAGTTTATTTCATTTGTTTGGAAATGTCTGAGGGCATGTGAGGTCTCACTGGGGACAAATCCATTAACACTATTAAGATACGTATTCACATTGATTTGAATTTTGAATTAAAGTCGAACACAGCACTGCTGTGCTCAATATTCAGTAATTAGATAATAAAAATTCAATAAGTCAACACAAGAGAACACGATTTATTGTCTAAGTATATTGGAGTTTTCATTTCGTGAGGACACTTACAGCCAAAACAGACCTATTAGCTTGTTGTTACAGCCAATTAACTGAATTAAACATAACCTTTTCTAAAAAAAAACAAAAAACAAAAACAAGCCACTCTTCAATAAACACATAAACAAGTGTTTTCTCACTATCCCCTTCCAGTGCTCTGATATTGAAGTGAGTTTTTCAAGTTAATGAATTTCAAACTGATGCTGTGGCAGACAGCATTACAGCAGGAGCAACCAAACTTGAATGTGTCCAGTGAGAAGAACAAATGATTTGACCCCAAATTAAAAAAGGAAGGGATGTTCAAATCAATTATGTAAGTATATCTACATCAAAGAACAGTGGGAAGCATGAGGCAGATGAGGAAGACACATTTTTTAATTGTTGTTATTATTTATTATAGGCCATATTCAAGCCGTCGTCTTCAACATCAGGGGTAAGAACATGGGCTTAGCACAGAGTAAACAAGCGAAGCACAAGGAAACAGGCCAGGACAGTACGTAACCTGATGAAATAGATAAATGTGATGACTAGATCATGCAGATAGAAATATACCAACAAGACACAAAGGCAGAGTCAACTAAACATCAAAATTGCTTATATATGGTTAAACACTAAAACACTAAATTACTGCACACAAATTTGTTGCATTTTGAATATATGAGCTCTGTTCAAACTTACATACCTCTGTTCATGCCAGTAATTATTAACCATTATCCTGGACATCCACCTTCAACCTTTGACCCTTTCTCATACTAGTCCTTGATCAAGGTTCAAGGAAACTTTATTGTCATTTGCATCACGTGTTACATGGGGTGGAACGAAACTGTGATCTCAAGGACCCAGTTTCACACAAAAAGCAATACTAAATAAATAAAATTTTAAAAAGAATAATATATTTCTTTTTATATAAAAGAAAGAAATATCGGTATGTACAATATTAATATAAATATGATAAATATGGAATGGAATTTGGAAGGTAAACAATATAAATATGGAATACAGAAGGTATGAATGAATGAATAGCTGTAACAAAGTATCCTAAGTGTAGATAAAGTCTCAAGTGTGAGTAAAGTGACTGATTGCAGTGTGTCTGTGTTTGCTAGGTGGTGGAGTTTACGAGTCTTATGGCTTCCGGGATGAAGCTGTTTCTCAGTCTATTCGTTCTACACTTAATGCTCCACAGCTTCCTGTCTGAGGGGAGCTGGACAAAAAGGAAGTGCGCTGGGTGGGTGGGGTCCTTCATGATGCAGGTGGCCCTCTTCCTGCATCTCGAGGTGTAGATGTCTGTGGTTGTGGGGAGACTCAGACAGACCTCTGTGCTGCCTCCACCACCCTCTGCAGAGCTTTCCTGTCTGCAGCAGAGCAGCTTCCATGCCATAGTTGATGCTGGAGTACAGCACGCTCTCTACCACACATCTGTAGAAGGAGGTGAGGACTGAGCTCCCGAGTCCAGCTCGCCTCAGCCGCCTAAGGAAGTACAGTCATTGATGTGCCTTCCTGACCAGACTGGAAGTGTTGTTGCTCAGATGCACACCCAAGTACCTGTAGCTGGAGACCAGATCCTTGGATGTGTAGGGGGAGGTGGGCATATCTGCCCCTTCTGAAGTCCACAATCATCTCCTTTGTCTTCTTTACATTGACGCAGAGGTTGTTCTTTCTGCACCAACCCTCCAGGAGTTTCACCTCCTGCCTGTAGCCGGACTCATCACTGTTTGTGATGCAGCCAACCACTGCCGAGTCATGTGTAAACTGCACAATATGACAGCCTGGATAGATTGGTGAGCAGTCATACATGAGCAGTGTGAACAGGAGCTATGAATAGCTAGGATATGGTGTAGGGCTCAACACACAGGCCTGAGGGGAGCCAGTGCTGAGGAACGTCATGGAGGAGGAGAGGTTGTGGATCTTCAGACTGCGGCCTGTTGGTCAGGAAGTAAAGGACGCAGTTGCAGAGCGAAGAACTCCAACCAAGTGAGAAGAGTTTATTTGTCAGGGTACCATGACACACGGGCATAGAACTTATTGAGAGCCTTGGGCAGGGAGGAGTCTTTGGAGTATTGTGCATCTTTGATTTTATAGTCTGTGATGCACTTAATACTCTTCCACATGCTTCGTGGATCCTGAGAGGAAAAATGTCCCTGGATTTTCAGAGCATATGCAGCTTTGGTCCTCTTAACACCTGCAGTGAGCTCTCTTCTAGCGCTCCTGAGTTCATGTGAGTCACCAGACCTGAAGGCAGCATCCCTGATGTGCTAGATGAGGCTTAATGAGGATGAATTCTGTAGGATGTTAGAAGTCAAGAAGCAGGGTTGTAAAGGTGTCAGAAGTGCATGTTGTTTAGTACACTTAACATGATGGATAGGGTAGAGGGTGCTGATAAATTGTGTAGCAACTGTTGGGTTACAGTCAGTAACCCATTTTTCCCGGTAACTTTATATTCTTTCCCACACATTTAACAACTTGGATGGGGGAAGGGGAAGAGAAGGCAAGACAGACAAAAACATTGAAAAGACACACACTAAAAGAGATACAATAAATAAAAACCATTTAACTGAAAACAACATCTTGAATAGAATCATATAAATTCTCCCAATTACCAGTTGTTGAGGATTGTGCTTTGTTTAGCTGTTAGGTATTCCATTCTAACTACATTTTGAAAACTAGAGATCCAAAAATTCATAACTCAAATTAGAGTTGTAACCCATAGTTGTATAATGTCATTTTAATAGCTGTAAAACCTGCCAATAACATCCTTCGCTTAATCAAAGTATATTGAAACATTGAAGATGTTAGTGTATTTGAACAAATGCTCAGAGAATTAAGAAAGAGGTACAAGACATTGGACTCAGAACTCATTGTATATGCATGCCATCTATTAAAAATCCCCCCTTTTGCTCGAGTAAAATGTTAATTTTGTGCCAAAATCCTCTGTACATCATGAGTGTAAACACCATATTAATTTAACACAGGCCTAAAGGTCATACTAAAGAAGTTTAAAGCATTTTGAAAGGCTCAGAGGCTATTGTGGCTGATGAACTCTAATCAGATGTGTTGATATGGGAGTGGGTTTATTCAAATCAGATACAGTACCTCAGAGCAGTCAGCTCAGTTAATGGATTAGTTCTTTAATTAAAATTCTCTCATATTGGTTTTAATCAGTGAGATTAAACATACTCTATACGGGCAGAAGTTTTTAGACACCCACTTGCAAAGATTTTTCTTCCACTTCAAGGGAGAGATTTTTCACCTTTTGCTGCAGTAACAGCTTCTAGTGGGTGGTATACAGCCACAAGAAGTTTAGTGAAGTCAGGTACTGATGATGGGTGATTTGGTGTTTTGGACCACAAATAATCACAAGGGCATTGGATGCCGGACACTACTACCTGGCCCAATGCTGTTTGAATTTATACACCACACCACAATACAATGCTTGGCATTGAGCATGGTAACATGTAGCTCATGTGCACTGTTTCATTTTATATTATCCTCTAATTTGAAGCACAACCAAACACCTTCATTCACGACGAGTGAACTTTAAATCATTAGGACACACAGTGTATGTCAGAACTGTCTGAACATTGCTTACCAATGACTGATGTGGAAAGAAAGAAGAAGCCATGAAGTTGTTAGTAGCAAAAAAAGCAAATGAGGCTTCACAATAATCCTGGGACTACAGGCTAAAACTGGATGGTGCTAAACCATCCGTGCTCCTGTCACTGCTGCTCTGTCTGCTGTCAGCCTTCAGTAAAGCTCCCGTGTGGATGATGTATGAGCACACTGCCTGTGAAAATCAAAGTGCTCTGACCTTTCATGAAGCAGCCGCAGCCTAAAAACTACCCAAGGATCATAATTCAGCATGTGTGGGTGTGTGTGTGTGTGAGACAGAGAGACACTGCGGTGGAATGGGTCACATATTGAACAACCGCTATCATAATCATGATGACTTGATGTGGGATAAGGAACCATTTCTGACAGAAGAGCAGTAGCTGGAAGTCCTATTCCCAGAGATTCCATGACTTGCAGCATTTGGTTTGTTCTTGTACTTTCAACATCAAAAAGTCTTTCAAAGGCATTCAGATGATGGTCTGTTCAAAAGGCAACAGGATGCGACAGGGCTGTTTGCCTGTCACTCGTATCCCGATCCATTATGAACGGATCTGATAGGCTGTTTAAAAGCATAGAGGTGGTATTCTTAAAGCAAAACCATTTAATATTTTTGTGTGAAATATGGATTAAATGGTAATTGTCAGTATCACAAAATGGAACTCACATATTAATCCAAAGCAGATTGTTTTTCAGAATGGGTATTTCTACATAAGCACATAACTATGCCTCTGTTGAAGTCTGAAAAATGTACGGCGTTCTCGCTGCTATTCCTCCATCTTCTCCTCACTACAGCATACTGCATTACTGAAAGGCCTTCATGGCCTCTCCGTGGCAGCACTTCATCACTGTCACCAGGCCCATCCCTCAGCGTCTGTAGAGGCATCAATCTTCTAGGGCTGACAGGGTGAAAGTTCTTACTGACGGATTGCCTTCTGCACCTCCTCGCATTACTGGTCGCTCACCCTGCAAGTACTCCCTTTACAATTTACATCAAGTATAACGACACTCCACTTTCTCTCACTGTAATAGGAGCTGCTCTGTTACCTGCCCACGGCCATCAACCATCGTATAACTGATTTACTACAGAGAGCTTTTGATGTGGAGTCAATAGCCTGACTTACTGCTTATCTAATACCACACTAATGAAGTTACTAACACTGGTTACATAACAACAGCATGCCTTGGTCATGAACCTGAAATGTCCTTAAAGGTAGTTAATCCAAAAACTGAATGTACATGAACTGACTCTGGAGCAGGTGCAAAGGTCTCTATTCTCAATTCTTAGGGACCCTGATGTGGTGTTAGTGTGTGTTGAGTCAGTAGGAGTGAATCAGATGCATAAGTGCTGCTGGAGTTTTTAAATACTGTGTCCACTCTATTAGCCACTCCTCCTACCTCATTGGTCCACCTTGTAGATGTAAAGTCGGAGACAGAAGCTCATCTGTTGCTGCACAGTTTGTGTTGGTCGTTCTCTAGGCCTTCATCAGTGGACACAGGTCAAAACCCACAGGGCAGATATATTTCGTTTTGGGTAATTCTTAGTCCAGTAACTCCACTAGGATGTTTTAAAACTCTAGCAGCACTGCTGTGTCTGATCCAATCATACCAGCACAACATACAATAACACATCACCAACATGTCAGTGTCACTCTAGAACTGAGAATGATCTAACACCCAAATCTGCTCTGTGGTGGTTCTGAGCATAGAAGAACAAGGTGAAAGTGGGCAAACTATGTATGCAGGCAACATATCTATATTGTGTATCTGTAGAATTTCCCAGTGCTCCTGAATGGTCAGTGAAGCTAGTGACTGCAGAGACAAGGTGGTGATAACGTTGTCGCTAATTGGTGTATAATGTTGTGACATCTTCAAACATGCTGAGGCAAGCAGCAGGTCCCCCATTGTACTAATTCTATAATGGGTTAACCCATATTTACAGCACTAACAAACTCTTCAGGAACATTGACCAAGACCTAATCCCCTGTTCCAAAATGGAGGAGTGATCACTGAGGACAAAAACAATATGAGGCTTAAACTCATCATTGAAAATTTTAATTAAAACTTTTCATAAAATTCCTCACCATCTGTTGCTCTATAGACTGTTTGTGTGCTCAAAACCATTCTAATGTGTTTATGAAGACCCGGTGTCAGTAAATGGGTATAAAAAGTCTCTGTATTCTAAGCTTTCTCTCTCTCATGCAAGTGTAAAAGCATATAGAGTTTTTAGACACTGGAGAGAACTCCAAAAAAAAGAAAAAAAAAAAGAAACTGATATGATGCTCTAATCCTTATTTTCGATGTTTTGTATCACTTATTGCGCCCAATGATTCCAGGTAGGCTCTGGACCCCCCGCGACCCTAAATTGGATAAGCGGTTACAGATAATGGATGGATGGATGTATCACTTATGGTGGAAATATCTCCAAATTTGGAAAACAGACAAAGAATTACCGAAAGTGGTAAAAAACTAGATAACTAAATAAGTTACAAACTCCTTTATGTGGTAATTAAACAGTTAATAAAAAGATTCTTATAAGATGCAGAGCTTCTGAATGTAAACAAACCAGAGAACAATATTTCCTCAATCATAGACATCCCCTTTAAATGACAACTGTAAATACCACAAGAATAATTGCTAATGTGTTCTGTCATGTAAGTCAAGACATACCCGCTGCTCTCTCCCACTCTTTATGTACATATAGCACATCATATGTGGCTCAAAATCAGTGATGAGGAACTGCACCATATAATGGCAAAGAGACATAAAACCTGCAGTCTTGTGTTTCAGAGCAGCACAAAGCAGCAAGAGTGCTTTGAGTTTGAAATATATCATAAGCTGTGTCTTCGCAGAACACTCATAAAACTGATCCAGTCACAGCCAGCCCACCTGAGGCGCCTTAGCAGGAGGCTGTCGAGGAGCTTTCTGGGGGAAGCTGCCATTGAGTCAGGGGCTTCTAAAACAGTGAAAGGAAGCAGCAGGAAGCTTCAGTCAATGCGCACGTACACCTGCGACCAACACGCTGTGTCTCATGAGCTCCTATTGATCCCCTTTAATTAGTTCTGCTGCACAAACAGCAAAGCTGGGCAGAAAAAGCAGTATAGCTCTGACTGTATCGATTTTTACACATCCTCTGGCTTTCATTCAAAATTTTCACACTTATTCAATACATGAATTCTCTCTGGGAGAATGGGAATTAACAAATAGCATGAGATATTTATTAATGGACAATAGCCTATACTGTATATATCATTGTCAAAAAAAACCTTTTTTTCCAAAATAGTAAATTTACAGAAGGAAAATCCTTCCCTATTGTCAGTGGAAGTCAATATAAAAGCATATATATATACAGGGGTTGGACAATGAAACTGAAACACCTGTCATTTTAGTGTGGGAGGATTCATGGCTAAATTGGACCAGCCTGGTGACCAATCTTCATTAATTGCACATTGCACCAGTAAGAGCAGAGTGTGAAGGTTCAATTAGCAGAGGGTAAGAGCACAGTTTTGCTCAAAATATTTATGAGTGACAACATTATGGGTGACATACCAGAGTTCAAAAAAGAACAAATTGTGGGTGCACATCTTGCTGGCGCATCTGTGACCAAGACAGCAAGTATTTGTGATGTATCAAGAGCCACGGTATCCAGGGTAATGTCAGCATACCACCAAGAAGGACGAAACACATCCAACAGGATTAACTGTGGATGCGAGAGGAAGCTGTCTGAAAGGGATGTTCGGGTGCTGACCCGGATTGTATCCAAAAAACATAAAACCACGGCTGCCCAAATCACGGCAGAAATAAATGTGCACCTCAACTCTCCTGTTTCCACCAGAACTGTCCATCAGGAGCCCCACAGGATCAATATACATGGCCGGGCTGCTATAGCCAAACCTTTGGTCACTCATGCCAATGCAAACGTCGGTTTCAATGGTGCAAGGAGCGCAAATCTTGGGCTGTGGACAATGTGAAACATGTATTGTTCTCTGATGAGTCCACGTTTACTGTTTTCCCCACATCCGGGAGAGTTGCGGTGTAGAGAAGCCCCAAAGAAGCGTACCACCCAGACTGTTGCATGCCCAGAGTGAAGCATGGGGGTGGATCAGTGATGGTTTGGGCTGCCATGTCATGGAATTCCCTTGGCCCAATACTTGTGTTAGATGTCTGCGTCACTGCCAAGGACTTCCGAACCATTCTGGAGGACCATGTGCATCCAATGGTTCAAACATTGTATCCTGAAGGGGGTGCCGTGTATCAGGATGACAATGCACCAATACACACAGCAAGACTGGAGAAAGATTGGTTTGATGAACATGAAAGTGAAGTTGAACATCTCCCATGGCCTGCACAGTCACCAGATCTAAATATTATTGAGCCACTTTAGGGTGTTTTGGAGGAGCGAGTCAGAAAACGTTTTCCTCCACCAGCATCACGTAGTGACCTGGCCACTATCCTGCAAGAAGAATGGCTTACAATCCCTCTGACCACTGTGCAGGACTTGTATATGTCATTCCCAAGATGAATTGACACTGTATTGGCCGCAAAAGAATGCCCTACAACATACTGACTGAAATTGTGGTCTAAAACCAGGTGTTTCAGTTTCATTGTCCAACCCCTGTATGTGTGTGATGTTTCCCTTTGTGGATGAAACATTTATTGTTCAACTATGGTTTGAACAGCACTGAGTATATGTCTCTATACAAACGATAAACAATATCTGTGAAATGATATTTTCTACAATATTCTACTTGCCAGAATATGAACTACATTGCCTCTATACGACAAATATTTTGACTTACTGCTGATGTTGTTTCTATGGCACCTGCAGCAGTGTAACAGTGGGTGGTGGTGATGCAGGCAGATGCAAATGAAGTATAACACAATTTATTAAACAGAAGAACACTAAACAACAAAGCAAGATTGAGAAAAACAAAGAACAACAAAAGCATGCAAAAGCTACAAGAGACTAATACTAGAATTAAAGAAAACTAGAAACAGAGCTAAGGAAATGAAACCTGGAAACTAGGCTTATTACAGAGAACTAGACTGAAACAACAAGAAAAAAAGAGAGAGAGAGAGCGAGAGAGGGAGAGAGAGAGAGAGAGAGAGAGAGAGAGAGAGACAGAGAGAGAGAGAGAGAGGACTAATTAAGAAACTAGAGAAAAACTACGAAATGGCCAAAATATGCTGTGATGTATTAAGGCAGATAGAAACAAGTAAGGAAATAACCAAACAATAAACTAGGCGAAAAGGAACCAAGCTAAGACAGAGCTAAAAGCTAACAGTCAATAAACAGAATAAAGATTAAACTAAAAATAAAAACTGGATAATAACAGACTTAAAGCTAAGAGGAAAGCAAACTAGGCACAAAAAAAACTAGAAAATCCTAGACAACAAGATATACTAAAAACTAAAGACATGAAACATATGATAAGCAGTGCTGTAAATGAGGCCCTGTTTCAGCACTGTTAAACTACTTTGAATGCTATAGCAGACTCATGCTGACTGCAATCATAATCTAAAAATAAATCAGTGTTAATAATCCAATATAAATGTATATTACCTTAGTATTAATTTTCTATTACCTTGTTGCTAAAATCTTAGGGAAAAAGTACAACAGAGGTACATTACTGTCACTAAGGTACAAACAGTGTAAATGTACCTTTAAAGGTACAACACTGGTGTTAAAGTCCTAGGTACACATAGAGATGTGAGTATAAGCATTTATTATACAACTGTGTAAAACCTTGGAATTGAAATGAAGCATATAAAACCAACAAAAAATTGAATTCTACAAATTCTACAATTCTAGGTAGTGTCACAGTCACCCAACTCCAGGGGCCTGGAGGTTGTGGGTTCGATTCCCGCTCCGGGTGACTGTCTGTGAAGAGTTTGGTGTGTTCTCCCTGTGTCCGCGTGGGTTTCCTCCCACAGTCCCAAAAAAACACACGTTGGTAGGTGGATTGGCGACTCAGAATTGCCCATACGTTCGAGTGCGTGAGTGAATGTGTGTGTGTGTGTTGCCATGTGAAGGACTGGCGCCCCTTCCAGGGTGTGTTCCTACCTTGCGCTCAATAATTCCAGGTAGGCTCTGGACCCACCGCGACCCTGAACTGGATAAGCGCTTACAGAGAATGAATGAATGAATCAATTAATTATAATCGAATAAGGTAGAATTATGTTCCCCAACTGAAGGTACTGAAATTTACCCTTAAGGGTACCATTACAGTGGTGTAATCACTGAGAGTGTAACTGGTTTCTACTCAACATCAAGAAGATATTTATAGTATTTTCATTAGACTGTATTCTATTTGTGTGACATTTATATAATACCTTCCTTCTAATAAGTATTTTAATTTGAAAGCTGCCCCTTCACTTAAAAGGAAATCAGCTTGCAACCTGTTCCAAAGGTCCACACAAGGGGTTTGTGTTTATCCTAGAAGTGTTAAAACAATGAAAAACTCATAGTTCAAACAGTCTTCTCCATACGGAAGTAAACAAATATGTGAGTAGACAGGAATGTTGTAGTCTTCTGTTGTGTGTCAGATGAGGACACATTGCAGGGTCCTCTCCAGCTGCACTGAGAAATTCCCTCATTTCATTCCCTTATGTGCCTGGATGCTTTGATTAAAAAGAAAAGGTAAGTGAAATCAGCTTTGTGTGCAAACGAGAGCTCAGTGGTCATTTTGCTTCACAAATCCAAGTTCCTGCAGGTCAGCAGAGCGCAGATGATGCTGCAAGCCAGATGCAGAGAGAGTTAATTGGGTTCAGCCTCTCTCACAGGGTGAGGGGAATAAGTGGAAATGTAAATGAGGGAATTTACAGGGAGTTAATTGAGGCTGATGAACTGCCACCACAAACTCATCATGTGCTGTCACGATCGACCTGGTGTTTCAAATGCCACCTGTCAAAGACCTCTACAAAGGTCAAATGCTTATTTACGAAGACATGAGTCATTGTGTCAAAATGTAAAAAAAAAATACATACAACTGCTTAACCTTTCTGTTTCGGAGTTCTGTTTAGGAGATTTGTGACTGCAGATATGAAAAACCTGGCTTGCTGTACTTCAAATATTAGTACTTGAACATATGTACTTTTACATTTGAATGAATATCTATTCTTCAAAAATCCTGTTCTTGGAAAAGTTTGGCATTTTATAAAATTCAAGAATTTTGGGATTGTTAATTCTGTTTAACTTTAATTTACTGACAAAAGAACAAATAAAAGACTTTCATTCTTTACTTGATTGCTTTTTTTTTCAATTCAAATCAATTTAATTTGATGCCCGCAATGCACTCCAAGTTTGGGCAGAAGCATGTTTACCACTGTGTCACATCATCTTTCACGGTTGCAGTTCTGCAAGTGTGATTTGTGCTCATTCTTACTGCATAGAAGACTTTATGAAGCCACCTTGATGTAACATATGCAGAATGCCTGGCATTGTCTTGCTGAAATGATCATTGACTTCCTGGGAAAAGATGTTTTGTTTGTGGCAGCATTCAATATGTTGTAATATGGTCTGAATAATAATGTGTATAAGGTAAAATAATATGTCTTCAGATCAACGGTATGGTCACATTTATGGAAGTCACATATGCCATCAAAGTTCATCCACATTCCAAATCACAAAAAACGGACAAATCACAAATTCTTGTTTTTTTTATTGCATTTTACATAAAAACACAGGATTTCCAGAAATGTGTTTTATATTATTCCCTTTAAGGTCCACAAGGACCTTAAAAAAAACAACACAGCTACAATCACAGCACTAAACCAGGCGTGTTTATAAAATAAAATGCCAAGAACTCAATTACAAATGTATGGAAGCATATTGCTACCACATATGATAAAAACTCAGTATGTCATTATTATGAGATAAGCATCTCATTATTATGAGATATTATCATAACAGTGAAGGAAAACCTCTCATTATGAATTAGAAAGTCATACTTATGAGAAAAGTCTCATAATTATGATATTTTCAGTCATTACTATGAAATGTTACATCACACCACAACAGAAATTGTTTAAATGTAATGCTGCATATTTTTCTTTCCAAATGGCAGAAACAGACTTCCATATTCCTAACAGCGGTTATGGCAAATTGGCACAGATTTGATGTGTAAGGCTGCCCTCTAGTGTAAGCGTTTTTTAAAATGAAAAATAATAATAATTATTATAAATTAATTTCAGAGTTCACATTATTTACAGTGTTTTTTAGTGTTATATGAAATCAATAATGACAATACAAATATTTATTTTTGCTATCAGAACCCCATATTTCTCTTAACAATTAGCATTCTCAATCACTCCCAACCTGTGTGAAGTCATTTTGAGTCTTTTGTATTAGTTTACACAGAGAAGTGAATATTTTCCAATTCTGACTGAGAACAGCAACACATCAGGAAATTGAAATGCTGTTTTGATCTTATGATAAAATATATACATTTAAATTAAAGAAATACAATCATCTGCTTGAAAACGTGAATAAATAAGACCTTCATTAGATTCCTAAGCACAGGGGGAATTTTACCTGTAAAAGTATATGACAACATGACTTCTTTGTAAAAGATAACTAATACGGATATTCATTAACATAATATGTTTGGTCATTGCTCTTGATTTACCTATTATAGTTTCATTGGGCAATAGGTAAAATGGGTCAGAAAAGAAATTAAATATCCCTCTTCTACAAAAGCAGTATCCGTGGGACACCATGTGCAATATTTTCACATTCTCCATTGAGTCTACGCAAACACTGGACAATTCTAACCTACTTATCCTCAGAGCATAGTTTATAGCCAATATCACCTACTTGTAACCATGCATTTACAGGTAATTAACCAGGGAGAGCAGTTAAGTGTTTTCCTCTGAGTTGTTGAGCTCTCCATTGGCACTGTGGTAGCAGCAGGTTGAAAAGTATTAGTAGTTAGATTTACATGTGCTATTAGAAGAAGCATATTGCTACTATCCAATGAAAAAACATTTATCTCCAAAATACCAACTTTACAGGAGAATTATATATTTAAAAACAAACCCTTCTCAACTTTCACAGTCACTGTAAAAATAGCATTTGAAGCATTTCTATTGGTCCTTTCAGCAAGAATGTTTCACACAATCTGAAGGACAGCTGCTGTGTTGAAATTAAGTAATAAACTAAAAATCCATGTTTTTCCATTGGACAGCGACAATATACTTGTCCTCATTCTCCCAGATAGGTTCAAGTATATATCTGTGTAGACTGGAGACCAGCAAGTGTGAGGGACATACAGGCTGGAGACCAATAAGCAGTTATGGTTATGGTCTAGAGTTAGGTTGTACCTCCCACGTGGAGCTGTACCTCCAGACAGCAGAGATACACTCCTTGATCAGTTACATTGTGTGTGTGACACTAGGGGATCCCAATCTAATGGGTGGATGTGATGGGAGATTACATTGTAATTGATTAAATTGGGAGAAAATTTTAAAACATTAATATGAGGGGTCAAGTTTCTGAACTTGAAACCCCAGTCTACCTGCACAAGGCCTAGTAGAACACTCAGGAAATTATCAGGACGGCTTATGTATGAACAAATCCAGTACGTTATCAGAAAATTACAGCTGGCAAAAAGAATTTACAACGGAAAACTCCATATTTATGTAGTTTGTAAACGACTGTAGAAACTCTATTTAAAACGGGTTCTACATGTCTTCAGTCATAACTGTAGTAAATTGCACTGCAGTTGTATTTTTGTTCAATTGATTATTGAATGGATATTATTTGTACAGTGTGGCATGCCTATCTAAACAGGAAGTTGAACCCAGAGTTATCATGGCATGTATGTTTCTGGATGTGTTAAGAGTAACTAGTAATTTGTCCCATAATTATTAGTATTAAAACATAGCTGTGTAGTGATGTTCCTACTTCAGTAATCATTTGGTATGCTCCATCTGCTGCAGAATATGCTCAATGAAATTCCTAAGAGCCCCACGGCCTGCTGGTCTCTTACACACAAATTTAGCAGCATTTAGTGCCAAGCCAAGGGCTTCCATGGGTGCTGCACTCAGACGAGCCATTTTTAGACAGTCCACATCAGACAAATCATTTCCTAGAAAAAGAGAAAGAGAGATATTGTCAGGCTGTGCACTGTAATAAAGTGAAGAAATACTAAGATTACAAGATTATTGTACCACTGAATATTAGGTTTAAGTATAAATACCCAAAGTAAAATATTACTCCAGTAAAAGTCCTCAGTTTAATTTTTCACTAGAGTAAAAATACAAAATTTTAATGTAATTATATACAATGTACTATAATGACCTATTACAATTTTTGCAACAAGACTCAATTCATTTTAGGCAAAAATATTTCAAAGTCCCTCATGGTTCACATTGCATTACAATGTCATTAATTAGTCTGACACTGATATCTCTTCAAAGTATGATAATGCATAAAACTCTGAAGGCAAACTTTGTCCATTAGGCAGAATAGAATTGCTGTGAAATTATGTTTTGTAAACAAGCTGTTTTGGTTTGTATAAATGTTTGGTTTTGGTTTAAATAAACTGGCCAAAACACAGAAAGACTTTGTATAAATTCACATAAAAGTTGGAAATGCCAGGGGTGCTGCGGCAAGTTAGGATTTTAATCCATCCTTACGACATATGCACTCCCACTGGCACTCTATGCAGCTGCATTGACGTTGAACTGGATTGCTCTGTCTAGGCTGACCCACTTTTAACAAAGTGTGTGCTGTAACCTGATTGGTGTTATTATGGGCTTCTTTCATTTTTAAATATGCATTTTTATTTGCAGCTTAAGAGAAAAGCAATGACAGATTTCTCATAAAGTAGTGGAGTTAAATGTAAGATGTTTGACTTTAAAATGTGAAGTTCAAGAAAAATGTTCTCTATAATAAAAAAAATATCCAGTAAAGTACAGATACCCAAAAAAAGCTACTCAAGTACAGTAATGAATTATATATACTTCTTTACTGTTCACCACTGCTAATATGATTAACTGAAGGGGCAAATACCTTTACTGATAGGGAGAGAATGCTTGTGATATCACTTGCATGTAAGGTAATTTATTTGATTATGGCCATTATACCTAAAAATTCTAGGATACCTCCTAAACACTACATAACATATTTCTAAAATTAATTGCGTTTTTCCACACATGAATTTCTAGAGAAACTCCAGAGTATCGGGTCCAGAGATGTCCCGGAGTGGTCTATCACACATGCAGCACACAGTTGGAGATTTTCTGCACCTGTGTTGTGCATGCAGTAGTAAGTTAACATTTCTCACATATGATTACTTGGACTTCACCCGTCTTTACTAAGGTGTATAAAGTTGAGGGTGGTAGCATTCACATATACAACTCCTCCGGGTTAACATTGGATTATTTCTGGATTACCGTGCTGGGCATATGTCTGCTAACAATATTCAGCAATATTTCATAAATAACATATGCACATATTAATAAGGGACCTGGAGGTTGTAGGTTCGAGTCCCGCTCTGGGTGACTGTCTGTTAAGTTTTGTGTTTTGTCCCAGTGTCCACGTGGGTTTCCTCCGGGTGCTCCGGATTGGTGACTCAAAAGTGTCGTGAGTGAATGTGTGAGTGTGTGTGTGTTGCCCTGTGAAGGACTGGCACCCCCTCAAGGGTGTGTTCCTGCCTTGCGACCAACTATTCCAGGTAGGCTCGGGACCCACCACGACCCTGAACTGGATAAGCAGTTACAGATAATGAAGGAATGAATGAATGAATGAATAATTAAAATCCTCTAGATTGAGAACACATTCGTACACTTATTTGAGAGCAAAAATGTGTTCATTCAATGAAAGCATAACAGTTTCTTCATCTTAAATGGTTTGCACTTTAAAGGAAAAATGTAAACAATAATATATAATCACACATTAATAATATTTGCAACTTCCAGTGGTAAAAATTACTTTTTGTCATCAGCTATGTAACACGATTAGTAGGTGTGTTAAAAGCAGGAAATCACTCAACTCTACTGAACTCCTGTGCTCCAGGACCATATCTGATAAACCATGACATTTATATAACACTCTAATAGTATTTCACAGAATTGTCAATAAAAAAAATATTTTCCTTACTACAAACTATAATTCATATTTAATCTAATAATCAATACAGTGGAAATCCCCTTGTGAAAAAGAGTGATGAACAGTCTGAAAACTGGAATGAGAATATTCACATACCCAAGTAAGCCACATTTTTCCACTCCAAATTCTTCTCTTTTATTAATGCCTCCACATCTTTTTGCTTTCCTTCCTTCAAATGCCTTAACTTACAGTTGGTTTTCTCTTGAAGTTTTGTTGCAAGCTGCTCTGAGATTGGATCCTCATCAGATGTTATAAAGATCACCTGAAGGTGCAAGATGCAAGAAATCAGCACACAGCATAATAGTATGTAAATAAATCAAATGAATGATTTGACAAGACATAGTTTTTTTTTTTAATAGAACTGTAAACAACAGCTGCAGTGTAGAAATAATGAAGTAAACTAAAATTCCACAAAAATAGAGATACATGTTTTAATTGGACAGCGACCATATATTCTCTTTAACAAGCATGAGTGCCAAAGTGTGCCCTGACTAACAAGGGTTTTTCTTCTTCAACACCTTTTCTTTAAAGTTAGTGAGAACTTCTTTTCATTAAAAAAAAGCATGAGGATATAATACCTTTTTCACTGGCTTACCTAATAAAACCATATACTCGCTTGTGTGTTTTCAGAACTACCTACCCCTTCTGTCAGTACTGCTCCTCTGCCTTACGGGCTGTACTTTTCAGTTTTAAAGGGTATTTATCTTTACAAAAATCTTTTAGAAATAATTTGTTTAATTAGCCAATCAAAGGACTGAATGCACATCATGTGATCATCAATGTGATCATTTCAAACGATGGATTTTTACTGGACTAAAAATAAACCATAAAATGGTCTGCTGTGAATAGAGGACTTTACTGACTAATTTTAGAGATCTTAAGTTTTTGTGTCATTACAACAAATTTATAAATAAATAAATAGAAAGAGAAATTCTCAAAGCTAGCTTAGGTTTTAATAAGGTTAACAGAATAAGTCTAACTTAAAGCTGCATTTTCTTTTTCTTTCTTATCTTATACCAGACAAATTATTCTCTTCATATGACCTAATTTAATTTACAATATTGTGGCTATGGCCACTGACTGCCTCCCAAGTCTAGCGACTTGCCCTTGGATGGTTCTCTGGTGTATGGGGACTATTTATGTTGGGGATAGCTTTTATTTATTATTACTTGTGTTTGTGTGTGTATTTGTTCTTGGTGTATGGTGACTGATGTGGGTAATATTAGATCTGCCAGTCCCAGGTCTGCAGGTTCAAGATGAAAAAAATCAAATGTAGAGCAAGAGTTTGTGTGCAGATTAATACATTCTAATATGTTATTAGGTAAAAATGTGAAAAAGAAAAAGAAATAAAATTGAAGAAGAATTAATGCTCGTCTGATTTTGTACTCGTCTTTTATCTTGGGGAGAAGAAAAAAAAAAGACAGAGAAAGGCACACGTCAGACGTGCACAGCATTCTTGTTGCCACTACAGTTTTACCCTAAAATGAACAATGTTTAATGATCTATGTTTGATAAACCATAAAACATATAAACGTCTTCCACACCCACCTCTATCTTTTCTCTCTTTAACATGCTGATACCAGCCAAATCTATGCTGCTAATGGACACCATCTCCTCTCCACCCGCAGACATGTAGACTTGGCCATCTGTCAAACAGCCTGACACGTTACTCAAAAGCAGATTCAACTCCAGCTTGTCCTTGCCAAAGTAACCAAACCTGGAGAAAATACACATACACACACCCCAGTATGTTGACATTTAGGGATGTGCTCACCCAACAGTCAATATGTGTTAGGTAGTAAGAGTTACTTATCATAGCTTACCTCAAAACTCTTTGTTCTGCTACAGGCCAGTCTATGTCAATATCTATATCAACACTGTGCTCTGGCTTCATTTCAAAGTAGGCTATTTTTCCTCCCTAGAAAAGAAAACAAGAAAACGGTTTAGCAAAGTGGCCGTTTCACAATTTAATCAAAATAATACAATTTTGAGGATGTTTCCTCACCATTTGCTAGCTCTATAATCTGTTTGCGGACTGGAAACAGCTCTAATTTGCTTACAAAGCCCCAATGTCAGTAAATGGCTAAAAAAAACACAAATAGTCTTGGTCCGATTAGCTTGGCTTTATCTGTCTCTCTGTGCTCACAGCAGAAAAACAGTTTAGACAATGAAGAGACCTGGTGGAGGTGACTACAAATTGGGAGATTGCAAATTATATGAAAGTAAACAAAGACTGAAAGTGATACAAAACTAAACATCTCGAGTTACAAATGAGTTTATGGTAATTCAAATGGTCAAAAAAATCTTACAGACAAGTTAAACTTCAGCCACTCACAAACAACATTATTTCCCTCCTGAAACATACCATTTCACCTTAATTGACTGAGATGTTGAACATAAACAAACCAGAGGGAGCAGCAGTTCTCCAGAATCATTCATGTTGCCTTTAAGTGAGCTGTGTGAAATATCCTCAGTTTAAGTGAAAAAAATCTATAATTGTTAAACAACATTTTAGGTTTAGCACGTGTTTTTTTTGTTATTTGTAAAACTGTGAATCCAATTTTGCTAAGATTTGTCCTTAAAACATTTGATATGTTATAGATTTTTAGTATGTCCCTGGTCTCAGTGGATGTACTGTACCAAGAAGCACGTTCAAATATGTACAAAAACAAGCATATATACAAGTATTTTATATTAATTTCAATATTTTCCTTTAATTTGTTTAGTAACTTAGATTCTTATCCAACAATTCAGTGATGCTGATACTTTAAAAGAATCATAATACCCCTTCTAATTAGGGAATTACTGTATGTTAGGATGCATCAGTTTGTGACAAGTGTTCAATTGCACACACACACGACTAATCTAAGAGTACTGAACATTCTAGAGCAGCTACATATAACTACAGGCTCATCTGGAATGGCGTTTGTGAAGCAGAACTAATCATCCAAAACTGGTACCTGACCTCAATAAAGCCATAGTCACACTATTTATTTTAATGGAATTCATATGCAATGTACAATTTTGCACCACAGACATCCTAGGTAAACAAATTCTAAAAGAGAATATTCATGCAGGGTTCACGTTTGTTGAAATATGACACAAATTTGGTGCCCTCCATTTATAATTCTGCTGCTTTGTCCATAGTGAGCTGTGAAAGTGCAGGGCGTTGTACAACTGTACTGTAGATCCACACATGGAGAAAATGCTAATTGTAATAATAGATGGTATGTATCTTTTGCAGTGTTTTTAATTTGGGTCACTATTTGCATGAGCAAAGTCTAAAAACGTTATATTAAACAGAGAGCTAGACGATATAATTTTTTTAATCACAATATATTTCTTAATTTTGGTTAATATGATATAATTCTGATATCAATATGAACAATAAAAAAAACTGCCAAGAACTGAAAGCAACATGACACCACCATAAAAAAAACTCTTGGCTTTGTCAATATTAATATTTTTAAAATAACTTTAAACTTGAGTGTAATTAACTGATGACAGTGCCCTGTAATGACCAACAGTCAGTGACAGATTTTGTAAATAATGTATGTTGAAAAATTAAAAATGGGTTTAAAAAAATCATATCATTGTTATTGAAAGAGTTTACATTGCGATATACAGGTATATTGATATTGATTTATTGTCCAGCCCTAATTAAACATGACTGAATTTACTGGAAACTCAACATGAGACAAGGACTCCATTAAGACAGTTCTCCTGACCATTTTACACCAAATGATCGAGATGATGGGAGCATGCTGCAACTTTAGCCACGTGATTTGATTCTGACATTAGAAATTTGTCTATGACAGTGTAAACATGGAGAGATCAATTAGTGTGAGGCTGGCTTTGGGTGTGAAAGATTTGATCTGAGCTCACCTGCAATAATCCTTTTTTTACAAGTTCTTTGGTAGCAAAATAAAAGGAGCCATTCTCACAAAGTTCTCCATCCCAATCTTGACGGCGGGGTCTCTTGGTTGGGTCCAGGTTCAGAGGCTTGGTACTGGTGTCTTCTGATAAAAAAGCCGAAATTAACATGCAGAATATACTTTAACAGGACTAACATGCAGATCCCGTTTTATTTGACTGGATTAAAGTTCTTAAATGCAATATAAATTCAATGCACATGGAATTTAATGTCAGTGTGAGGACGGAATATAGGAACTGCATAAATCATCAGATTAAAAAGTGATCAAAAGTCATTACATTTTAATGGAAGGTAACATATAATGTGCTAAGTAAGACATCATAATATTTCAGCTTGACTAAAAAAGGCTCAATAATGTAAAACAATAATTGCCTGACGTGGATGTGCAAAAGGCTTACACACCTTCCTTGATCTCTTGCCATCTGAAGTGATGTCTGCGGACAACTGAGAAAACAGAGTCATAGCCTTTCTGGGTCATCATCTCCACAGCCTCCTTCAGTTGCTCTGGGTGAAGGCATGGAGATGTAGCTTGGATGTTACAAATAATGTCCACTTCTACAGGAAAAAACAGGCTCAGATCAATGATGGAACAATATTCATGATAAGGAGGATTAGACAAATGAATACAGAATTCAGTGTTTAATAAACAACTCATCATTTAAATACACTGGCAGTACACTAAATTGTGGTGAATTATAAGAAGACCTGATGTGTTGCAACTGGGAAAATGTGTTTTTAAAACATTTTAAAAAATGTGTCATCAAAAAAGCCTTTTTGATGAATGGACATGATCCCTGGTGTTACAACACAAATTCAAATCAGTAACATATTAAATAAATACAGAGCAGATGATCAACAACAAATAAATGTTTAGTGAGGCTAACCCACTACAAATAGATGTGTAGGAAACCCGTATGGTCAAAAGAGCCAGAATGTGTGGGAGTTAATGGAGTTAAAGGGGACATTTTATATCATTTTTCCACAAATGTACCAATTTCTCTGGCATCTTAATAAAATTTCTGTGACAAATGAATTTTGTTCAAAATATCACCACAGCACTGGTATTAACCTTTCTGAACAGCCCCGTGGAGAATGACTGGTTTTTGCATCTGTTCCTTTAAAGCAACATGGTATTTTAACCTAAACATTACAGCTGCAAAATCACTGTGATGTTTCACTGAAATGTAATATGGAGAACATCAACATTGTTGCTATACTCTGGGCTCAACACTGCTGAAACTGCACTCTTTAATAAGAACTTTTTTTATCTTATGCATTCGGACTTAGGCAGACCACAAAAAAAACTGCATACCATGGCCCCTTTAAATGTACCTTATAGAAACTACAGAATCTTTATGTTTGAATATGTTATGCCTGCCAAAGTGCAGAGTTTAATTCATAAAGTTGTGTTTGTTTAAACACTGAATGTCGGTGTGTATATTAACAATGTCTGGTTATTTCTAATATTATTTTAAATATTTAAATAGAAATTGTTGTTTGTAGATAATTTATTTGCTGTAACAATGCTTCTTGGCGATACATTTTATACTGTTGAAAAGCCTGTTAATTTCCCTTTTCAATGGTGCCGTAAGGAACATGCATTTGTGGGATGAGCAGTAGAGCTGAGTGTGTGGGTTGCACCCATGAAAAATTTGCGGTGACAGAATGCAACTAGTGCAGCATTTAAGGTGAAAGAGAAAATCGTAATGAATCGATTGCTCATACTTGGTGTCCCGGATGTGTACTCTGAATTTTTTGTAACTTGTATTTTGGTATCCAATTTCCGTCTACCAAATTTGAGCAACTTCGAAATATATTGTTTGAATTTTTTTGAGCTTGATTTTTTTTATCTGAATTTATTAACCTTCAATAATAACAGTGAAAACGTGTTCTTGAAAATTCACGAGTTCTATTCAAGAGCAATTATATTCAGATGCATAACTTCAGTGCAAAAAAAAAATTCAGTGCTACAAATTCAAAGGTGGTAATATTTCAAAGTCTGATAAGACAGATTTGCTTCCACATCACTGCAGAAACAAACTCCGCCCACATTTGGCTCCTTCTTCATGGGAGTTTAGCACTGGGAGGAGCCCGTTTTAGTCTAATCCAATGAAAAGACACTGAGGGAGGAGCTGGATCACATCCAACCGCTCCTCATGGATTTATGGTTCTGCAGAATTCTGTGACCGTCGAGTTCTGTGGCCCTAGAGGGGAGAGCCCCCTCACAGCCTTGGTGTAGAGGGGGTTACAATTCCTCACACCTTATAAACATTCCTGTTTAAGTACATTTATGTAATTTATATTCAGTGAGGTCACAAATTCTGACGGCAGCTGTGAGAAAGCTGTGCCCCCTGTGCTGGACACGACGTGGCGCCCTCTAGGGTCACAGAACTCGGTGTAACACCGGCCTTCCCTCAATATGAGCCCAACGGGTTAATGCGGTCGATGGAAGGATTTAATGAGTTAATGTATCTTGCCTGGGTGACACTTAGAGAACTCTTGTAGAGTTTCCAGGGAGCTCGAAGTGTCACTGGAAACTTCAGGACTCCTCCTGTGAACTTTAGCCCCCCATTCCTTCGCCACTTTCTCTATATCATCGTGGTCTGTGGAAACCCACACACTGTTGAGAGACGGAGGGCACACTGTAACAATTCAAGCCATTTGGAGCACTTTTCTAAGGAGGCGTTCTGCTTAATACATCTGTAATTAAAGGTTTCCATAAGTTACCTGTCAAACATCCCAGAGTCAATGGAAGCTCTCAGGACCCAACCGATGAGCGGCACTCCGGCGAGCGGCTTGATGTTTTTCAGATGAATTCCTTTACTGCCTCCTCGCGCCAAGACCACCGCGGCTTTGTGTGTGCCCAGTCTCATCCGTTTGGGCGAATGACTGTTGGTCACTGCAGCTTTGTCCCGTTTGCGAACGGAAGCCATTTCTCTCACACGCGACCCGCGCACTCCTACCGATGAAATACACAATGCCTCTTCAGTTACCGGATCATCTAAAGCGTAGTTAGGACACGCTAGGGTTTCTAAAATATCAGCCCAGATACCACCACGGAAGGAGCGTCGAGACCAATGCAGCGTCACCACAGCGTTTTACCGTAATGTAGCTATAACACGACTAACAGAATTAAACATCTGCACAATGGAATTAGGGAGAATAAATAAACCATTAAAAAGCATAAAACATGGATGTAAAATGGCTGTGAATAGTTTAAAATTTGTATTTAAAAAGGGCTTAGGTGTAACGTACATATTCGCTCACATTCAGTACGCACGGCTTCATGTGCTATTTGTCCTGTATGTCCCACCCCTCCACAACACTTTTGTAGACAGAGTTATTCTGTATTTACGGTAGAGGGGTTTGGAAAAGACGCTGCGTGAACAGTGACGAGGCAAACGCCCACCCTCACGTTACAGTTAAGTATCAGGAAGAACAGCATGTCCAGATTAAAACTTGTGTCCAGCACAATCTTATAAAAAAGGCTCAATTCAAATGACTCCGTTCACACGGACTACACCCAGAGTGAACATTATTCAACAGAAATCATAGCCTGCGGCAATATTTAACTCATCAGCTCACTTTATAAGGCTACAAAAGTAAAATATAAAGTAAACATCCTCTTGAGGATTTCATTTCCACTGCTTCTCTAATCCTCCTAAACCAAGAAGCGTCTGTCAGGACACATTTTAAATAACAATTAACATCTGTAACTGTTCAATTCTAGACAATGGATTGCCACATCTGCTCATTAGGTGAGTATATTCAAGACCTCCCTTCCCTAAACATCCTATTACAAACATACATTGAATTGTGAACATATTGCCATATTGTGAGAGTTTACAGGGGCTTAAAAAATGAATATTAGAATAAAAACAAAAAATGGAATGAAATCTGATTACAGTAAGTAGATATTCTGTTTGTGAATGTGTTGGTTCATAACTCACCTTGTGGCAGTTCAGCATTATTTGAGGTCATCATCTAATATCTTAGGTTAATAAATACTTAACTATGTTAAATCAAGTGTGCTGTTGATTTAACAAATTTATATGATCAAGGAGAATATCTGGAAACAAACTTTGTTCTTCACATGCTCTCACAAAACAAATACAAATATCTGGGCACTGACCACCCAGGAGAACTTTCTTGTTCTGCAGTTATACTGTCCATCAGTTGCTCTGCCTACTTTGTTTGCCCCTTTACATCCTGTAATTCAGGACCACCAGAGCAGCTATGATTTGTGTGGTTGATCTTTTTCTGCACTGCTGTGACACGTGGTGGGGTGTATGTGGGTTGTGAGTGGATTAGCCACAGCAGTGCAGCTGGAGTTTCTAAACCCTGTCCCCTCACTGTCCGTTCTGTTAGACTCTACCCTGTTGGCCCACCTTATAGATGTAAAGTAAGGGACAGTAGCTCATCTCTTGCTGTACAGTTTGTGATGACCATCCTCTGGTCCTCCACTGGTGGACACAGGATGCTGTCTGTTTGATATTTTTGGTTGTTGGGCTATTCTCAGTCCAGCAGTGACACTGAGGGGTTAAAAAACTGCAGAGTCTGATCCACTTGTACCAACACAACACACACTAACATGATCCACCAGCAAAATCATACCTGCTCTGTGGTGGTCGTGACCATTGAAGAACCGGGTGAGAGGGGGCAAAGTATGAAGAGCAACAGATAGAATACAGTGTGTAATTGTAGAACTGAAGTGTCCCTGTGGGCAGTGGAACTGAGAGAGTGGACAGTGAGTGTAGGAACAAGGAGGTGGTCATAATGTTATTGTTGATTGGTGTATATAACTTTATATATCACACTTATTGAAAAAATATATTGTTTTAAAATAATAATAATAATAATAATAATAATAATAATAATAATAATATTAATCTTAGATACAAAGTACTATATGCATTTTCAAATAAGCGGTTTAAAAAATAAATCTGTGGCTATTACTACATATGCTGTGATTGGTGCGATAGGTCACGTGGTGTGTTAGATGTAAGAGGACGTGCCATGATGTCGAAGGAAAGGAAAAGGATGTAAGATATGCAAAATTATCTATAGAAGTTGATTAAAAACAATAATAATTAAAAAAGAGAAAGAATTGGAAGAATATTGAGTTTCTGAGCTTTATAAGTGGGAAACACAATGTCCATATCCCTCCTTCATCTGTGAACATCAGTGATCAAACCGCCTCAAATCAAACTCAACGCCGCCGTGTTATCAACGGGATTAGTGGGTTCAGCCGCGCTCTTATTTTACTTTGTTAGTGGTTGATTTTGAAATATTTCACCATCATTGTGCTAGATAATATCACCACACACACATCGGCTAACTTTAGCCAGCTTGTCTTATTAAGTTGGCCATTCATAAACTAACTGAAGCTGTCCTCATCGCCATGAGCGAATGAGCACAATAAGGAAATTAGAATCGTTACCGATAACGCCGGTAGCAGTTAACTTACCTCCGTTTATTGATCCACTGACAGGACGGTCCCTCTGCGTTTTCACTGGAGCATCGTGAGGATTTTGAGGAGGTATTTTATCCACATGAATACATTCTTCATAGACTCTTACGGGTATGGCTCGCGGTTTATGGTCGACACGCTCCTGTGTGTGCCTGTTACTACCAGGTCTTTTCCCCGAAGGCATGTCGTTAACTAAAAAATGTATGTTTCTGCTGCGACGAACGCACGAGGTTTAGTCAGTGAAAATAACCGGAAATTAATAACAGGAAGACTTTCACAGTGTCTCGAAAATCGGCACGTCCCACCATAACACTGAAAATATGGTGGCTACAGGCTGAATCTCACGTTGTTCCCTATTACTTCAGTTACAATCCACAAAGGCTTCTACACATCCTTCCGCAATTAACAGAAAAGCAAAAATTAAAAAATTATCTAAAAAAAGTTCCTTTGTGTTGAATTCATTATACAACGCTAACGCGTATTGCTCAATGAATATAATTAGCAATTCAACGCTATTTTTGTGTCCCTCTTGTGTGTAAATCTGTCTTTTCACCAGTATATCAGTCTCCTTAGAGACCGTCAAAAATTGCCAGTGCCGACTATATTTCAAGTCGTCACGGCGGGGTATTGGGTAAAGTTTTCAACTAGCAATAATCGCGCCTCGGATAAACCTCATAGGCTACGATACTGCCACTGCGCAAAGCTGGTGAGGCTATATCCGAGAGGAGAACGTTACGAACCAGTCCAGACTTCACCCCCACGGTGAACACACTGCAGACCCACAGTTCGGTACCTTACTACGCAGATTACATGGATATACAACACATAAACATATCACAAGACACCTCAGAGGCAGTATTTTGTACAATCAACTTAAAAACGCTAGCAAGTCATGGCGCAATGCATCATGGGAACAGCACACTCCATGAATATTATAAAACTGGTTTGTTTAAAAATAAAACACCGCTCTGTTCATATACATCGCATCACACATGAACACTATTGCCATATGTGACACCATGCGACAAATGAATGAAACTCAAGGTGTTTTTTTTATCGTTTTAAGTAGGCTATTTGTAATTATGGACCAGGAAAATGACCACCAGCTGGCAGTGTTGACACGTTTACAGACCAAACACACGCGCACGCGCGTCCGGTCAAGACTTTAATTTCATTTTTACCTTTACTTTGACCAAAACTGTTATTTCTTCACCCAGAAATGATTTTTACTGTAGGTAAAGAGAGAGCATATCGGTCCCCACAACGTGAGTGAAACCAGGTACAAACTCAAAACACTTATTTAATTAAACCATTATTAAAGACACATAAATCTATGTATCTTATGTCATTAGGTTTATCTAATACAGGGTGTGATACTCATATATACTATTTATGTAATTGTTTTTATGTTATTTGTTTGGAAATAAGTTGGAGGACATAATACAACTTTTAATAAAACATCTTCAAATGCTATCAGTTATCAATTACTGGATCTCAAATAAGGCAAGAAGGTACTTGTTTTATATTGCATTTATAAGACACCTGAATGTTGATGCTATAAACAGTTTTAATCAATATTGCTCTGAAAAGCTATGGAAAATCCATCTGTGATTTGCACAACTATAAACATTTCCATGCTGCACAATGTTAATAAACCAGAAACAATGCTACTGATATACAAAAATAGTAAATTCCTGTACAAGTATGAATATTTCTTATGAAGCAAATCCTTAAATAATTCAAATTTCTGACTGCACCAAACATTTATCTTCTATATTATGTATATTGGCTTTCATGCATTAGTTATTAGGCAGTTGTTGCCTAATGGTTAAAGAAGCTCCACTGACCATACATGTACAATTACAAACTGTAGTCCATATGTTGCTCTGCATACTTGTTTGCCACTCTGTTCTTCAGGACACTCACAGAACAGGATCACCACAGAACAGGTATGATTGGGGTGGTGTGTCATTGCTGCATTGACACTGATGGGATGGCAGTCTGTTAGTGTGTGTTGATCTGATATGAGTGGATCAGACCCAGCAGGGCTGCTCAAGTTATTAAAGCTCTCAGTGTCACTGCTGAAATGAGAATTGTCCACCAACCAAAAATATCCAGCCAACAGTGTCCTGTGTCCACTGATGAAGGACTAGAGGATGTCAACACAGACAGCAACAGGTGAGATACTGTTTACATCTTTACATCTATAAAGTGGATCAACAAAGTGAGTGTCAATCAGAGTGGACTACTGTGTCTGATCCACCCGTACAAGCAAAACACACCACCATGTCCGTGTCACTGCAACACTGAGAATGATCCACTGCTCAAAATATACCTTCTCTGTGGGGGTCCTGACCATTGAAGAGCAGGGTGAAAGGGAGCTAGTCCCGCATTGCCAGACTCTCTAGGGAGAGTCTGATACCTTTTGTCACTTAACATGGTCAAGAATTGCTACTGCAGGAAAGACACACAACGGATCAATCACAAGTCTACTATTTTGGCATAATAGAAGACCAATCAGAATACAACTGGCAGAATCCTGATATTGAGGCCAACATAATGCACTGCAAGTATCAGACTTTCCATGGACCTGTGTGCTGAGCGTCTGTGGCTGAGATTAAAGTCAGCAAACAAAAGTATGCAGAGCAAGATATGGACTGATTGGTGTATTTATGACCTGGTATGGTAGATGGAAATGAGACAAACCATAAGAACAATGACAAAGGATTTGTTGCTAAATTGTCATTGTATGTAAACTGAATGTAAATTGTACAGTTATTCAAAGACTGCCCATACCCTAGGCACAATGCATTTCACTGGCTTGGCAAATTTATTTTTTATTTTTTTATTTTTCCTTGCAAACGTCATCTCAAAAATGATTCACCTGACTATGAAATTTTTGTGATCCCCCTGTATACCTGTCTTCTGTTTTGTCTCTCCTGCTCCTGTTATAGATCATAATCAATAATCAAATATAAAGAAAAAAATAACATTACCATGCACTTAAGCATCTGCATATACACTGGCACACACCCACACATATTTACACATGAAGACCCTGCACACTCATTAATGCACATATATGGTTAATATACTGGTCATTAGCATACTCTATACTGTATATTAAGTGCTTGTAACAAAGGTATTATGACATCATCTAATGTTGTTTTATCCAAGTGTCACACTGAGTCCTCATGAAAAAAATAAATAAATAAACGTAACCATTAATATATGATGTCCACTAGATTGGACAGTTACATTTTCACTCACAGAAAACCGTACAAAACACACATTGATTAAACCTGGATTAAATATTTTCTACAACTTATTATTCAGAAAATATTGTGTATGATTTTGCAAAACAAATTAATTTAACAGCTATTCTAGATTTCTGACAATTTGGGTTTAGAATGCAGTGTTTCAGAATATCTAATGTTAATAAAGAGAATGATTATACAGCAGCACAGTAAAGGTTTAGATGTCCCTCTGTTGGTTTGAAGAAAGCATAAATCATGAACTTAAAAATTATGTTTGGACACTAATGGATGTCATGCATGAAAGGATAGGAATATAATTATGTTGGACTAATGCTCTTTTACTGTTTAACTTTTTTAAATCATAACACAAAATACTACTACTAAAATATTAGATATTACTTTTGGATTTTGTGTGTTTTCTAGCCTCTGTTGTGTCTGAGCTGTTGTGAGTATTGATATGCTAGGGGCTCCACTAGGACTCTGAGAGACACACTGAACCAAACCTTAGTCGTATATTGGCCCACTTTCGATCTAAAACCTAATCATCCAGTCAGTCCAGTTCATTGAGCCGATTTATTGCCAACATTCATAGTGCAGCAGAGTCAAAAATCAAAGGAGCCAATAGCATGAAGCATTGCAATGGAGCTTTTTTTACAAGCAGCAACTGAACACAGAAAAAAAAAAAACGCTGTCAAAAAACATTATTTTCTCATGTTGCAGTATGACGTTGCAATTTGCTGTGAAATGTGGTAGCTGGTGTTCAGTTGTCTGTATAATTTAAAGGTCTAGCTCAGCTCCCTACGTTCTCTATATTCTCTAACTAAAATTGGAAAGAATGTATTAAATTCCATTAGCACAATATGGTAGACTAAATAAAAACAATATAGACCTAAATATACTGAATTAGTTTGTGCTTAAATTAATTACAAATTAAAGGGGGCAGTAAACATGAAGGGCTCCGGTTTCCTCCCACAGTCCAAAAACACACGTTGCAGGTGGATTGGCGACTCGAAAGTGTCCGTAGGTGTGAGTGTATGTGTGTGTCTGTGTTGCCCTGTGAAGGACTGGCGTCCCCTCCAGGGTGTATTCCCGCCTTGCGCCCGATGATTCCAGGTAGGCTCTGGACCCCCCGCGACCCTAAATTGGATAAGCGGTTACAGATAATGGATGGATGGAGTAAACATGAAGGAGTTTGCTTTCTTATTTATATATAAAATGTGAAGTGAGTGTGCTGCTGTTACATTTTAATTCAATCCGTTTTAGTTTCTGTCATAGCTGCTGAAATCGGGAGTGGCACAAAATATTACTGTGAAAGGAATGCAGCTTTTTCTCTCTCTCTCTCTCTCTCTACTGTGGTGTTTCTTTCCACCACTAGAAGCATGTCACTATTTCTGTGATAGGAATGGGGTTGTTTAGCCGAGTTGCATTTTTATTCTGTTTTTAGAACAAACAAAGGAAGCCCCGCACTGAAGCAGGGCATCAAAAAATTAGTTGATACTCATAATGTTCCTCCCCACGGAAATCTTTAGTAAAAGGCGAAAGATTTATACGATCTGAAGAGAAACAAGAGTGTACTACAGAACAGTGGAATATGCTCCAACCAAACCCGCACACACATACTTCACCTCCAGGGTTAGTGGAAACCCTCAACAAATCTGTGCGAATCTTAAAAAGGAAGAAAGAAACAAACAAAAAAACGAGACAAGTGGGACTAAAAAAGCTCCGTAAACTGAACAATTTCTCTAAAAACGCCCGAATGCGTCAAATCAGAATTGGATTTAAATATTCGCGGTGCATCTTGGGTAAGACGTGAACATGTCTTCCCATTGGCTGTTTTATGTGCTTTACCGGAGGCATGAGAGCAGTTTGTTATTGCATTTACATTTGTAATATTCAGTTTTGAAAGTGCGATTAGTATATTTATTAGATATTTGTATACAAACGGAAGACATTACTGAAAGCTACCCTTTAACTGTGGCAGCTGGTTGTGTGATTAAGATTTTGTATTTATATATTTAACTCGTGGCTTTCCTTAATTTAGCCTTTGGCTTCTTTGAGCATTCCACGATTTAGACATAAAACTTCAACTCAAAATCCAGCTTAGTAAAACAGTAAAAAGGCGATGGACTGAACAGTCTTCAAGCGTGGACGAGTGATAAAGTGAGGAGCTTTGTTGATCCATGTACCGTGCACGCTTCAATTAAAAGAGTCGGTTTTGTTTAAAGGCTTTGCGGATATATTCTCTGTATGTGTGTGTGTGATTGTGTTTTATTAAAGAGAAGAAACTCGCAAGGCTTTCTTTTGGACTGTTGATGAAAAAGAGACTCTCCCCGTCGGGGAATCGAACCCCGGTCTTCCGCGTGACAGGCGGAGATACTGTCCACTATACTAACGAGGACGAGATAGAGACAGACAGCCATAAGGTGGAGGTAATCCAATTTTATCACAAGACCCATAACTAATACGTGGCCTAGTCCGTTTATTCAGACATATGAACTTAAGAAGTTTGTTCTCATAAACCGAAAATACACTTATGCATTAAACGGAAGGCGCTTTTAAAATAAATCATGGAGATAATCACTTGAAAATGTATCTTATCTCCATTTACAGCAGCTCAACAACGGTCATAACGAGAACCACGAGTGTCCACCTAATTCAAATACCTGACAAATAGGAACTAATAATGTGATTAGACCATTGTTGTCATACTCAGTTCTCTTTCGTTTGAATGCCATTACTAACTACCGCTGTGTCCGAAGGCAGCAACCTCGGTGCGTTGGTCTTGCTGCTTTACTAGTCAGTGTCTTAAGATAAGATAAGATAATCATTTATTAGTCCCACAGTGGGGAAATTCAGTGTTACAGCAGCAAATGGACAAAACTTAGCAATTACTATAAACATAAAGAATGGAATATAAAATGTAATAAAAATAGAAATATCAAAAGCTCTGAAGAATATTTACAACTAATGAACATGACTATTATACATGGAAATATTGCATGAGATATTGCACATTAGTAGATAGATTGATTAGTAGACAGATTGCACATTATATTGTAGAATATCACACTATTGTATTAAATATTGCACATTGTATTTATCATCCAAATAAATGTACGTTCTGTATTTCAGTGTAAGTAAAGTGTCAGTGTAGATAGACGTGAGTGGTTTACTGGGAGCAGTGTTGGTTGTAAAGTCTATCAGCAGCAAGAAGGAAGGACCTGCGATAACGTTCCTTCACACACGTGGGGTGCAGCAGCTGGTCACTGAAGGAACTGTTTAGTGCTGTCAGCCTTTTGCATGGGGTGGGAGTCATTCTCCAACATGGATGTTAACTTGGTTAATATCATCCTTTCTCCCACCACATGCACTGGGTCTAGGGGCCTTCCCAGGACAGTGCAGGCCTCCCGAATGAGTTTGTTCAGCCTCCAACTGTCTGTGGCAGAGATACTGTTGCCCCAGCAGACCACTCTATAAAAGATGGCTACTGCATCAAAAAAGGTCTTCAGGAGTGGTCCCTGCACTCCGAATTAGGCAGTATATTTAATGTATTTGCAATTGAGCACAATTAAAAACAAAGCAGAAATATTACAGCACATTACCAGAATACTCACAGTGTTTGCTGATTACAAAATTGAATATAGTGAAGCAAAAAGCAGGCCATGTTTATACACTAATTTAGAACACAATTCGACACCTTAATTTCTTTTGACACTTCCACAGCAAACCGCTTGCTTTATACACAATAAAACTTGTTCTATTTTTTTATACAGATAAAGGAAGCCCCGCACTGAAGCAGGGCATCAAAAAATTAGTTGATACTCATAATGTTCCTCCCCACGGAAATCTTTAGTAAAAGGCGAAAGATTTATACGATCTGAAGAGAAACAAGAGTGTACTGCAGATCAGTTGAATATGCTCCAACCAAACCCGCACACACACACTTCACCTCCAGGGTTAGTGGAAAGCCTCAGTAAAAGTCTTCGTGAATCTCAAAAGACAGCTTGACTAACATTAATTATAGCTCTGTAAAGTAGGACAATTTCTCTAAAAACGGCCGAATGCGTCAAATCATTGAACAAAAATACCAGTTAAATGCTCGCGATGCATCATGGGTAACACGTGAACACGCCCTGCCACTGCTGTTGTTAATCGGTGCAATTAAATATTTAGATTTTGAGTTGTTAAAATGTGATTAATGTATGTATATTCGCATTAAATATGGGACAAATTTTTTAGTTTTTATTGTTTTTATAGGCCAGTTTAACATGAATCTGTTTTTCGTTAATCTGTCTCTGTTGAAGAAACAAAATATACCTTTCAGAAAGTTCTTAAAACCTGAGCAATGCTAAGAATGCATTGTATCTCCTCTTCCTTGATTCCCTTGAAACATCAGCGGATAAGTTTCTATTCCATTCACAAAGCTCAAAGCCTGTGTGCCTGTTGGATGAACCGCTTCCTTGCTTCCAAAAGTCCTGCATTCTCTCACCTCACAAAATTAAGGCGCTGAACTCAGTGAAACATGGCGGGGCCGTATTATTTAAGGGTAAGAGTGTGTGAGACATGTGGTTGATTTTTCAAGCGTGTTTATTTTATTACCCAGGGAAGAGGAGGTATAAAACACGTTCAATATTTTAATAACAATCTGAAGTGATATTCAGGTTTTGTTTGACTTCAGTAAAATGACTAAATGTAAACGAAAATAAACGAATTATAAATACACAACAGAACAATCAAATACGGGACGCGGGATAGTCTAGGGTTATGTTTTTTGTTCCCGTCGAGGCTTACCTTAAGGCTCTTTCACGGAACATGATTTCTCTATTTAGCCAATTACTAAGGCCAAAGTCAACCTTGAATTCAAATAGAAAAAGAGCTGAGTAACATTAGTTCTCAAATTATGTTAAAAAAACATGTTTGTGGGACAACCCTTTCTCGAATTGTTGCTCTGTAAATCCACGTGTTTGTATGTGTGTTTATTACTGTGAGAAAATTCACAAGTCAAGCTTTCTGTTTAATAGAAAAAAAAGAACCAGTCTCCCCGTCGGGGAATCGAACCCCGGTCTTCCGCGTGACAGGCGGAGATACTGTCCACTATACTAACGAGGACGACGCTTAAAGGCTCTTAAAACAAGTAAAGGATACTACCCCTGAGGCAAATGCACAGGATAGAGCAGAGCCTTATTCGCAAAACTATTTCTCAAAAGGAGACAAATTCCAATAAAGCACGAGGGCGAAGAAAGTTAAAGTAAATTACACACGACTTCTGTGGTAATTCAACTTTCAGAACTGAGCATGTCCACCACTCAGGCGAAAGAACTCATCTTTTCTGAATACATTCTCCGATTCTTTTTCCCTCACGTACAAAGTGCCCTATGAAACTCACTATATAAATGCACTCAAGTTGATTTTAAGTTTAAAACCGATAAAGAAAACTGTTTCTTTTTTTGGGACACAAAAAGAGAAGCCCCGCACTGAAGCAGGGCATCAAAAAATTAGTTGATACTCATAATGTTCCTCCCCACGGAAATCTTTAGTAAAAGGCGAAAGATTTATACGATCTGAAGAGAAACAAGAGTGTACTGTAGATCAGTTGAATATGCTCCAACCAAACCCGCACACACACACTTCACCTCCAGGGTTAGTGATCCGCCTCAGCGCTCATGGGGCATTGTGGGTAACACGTGAATATGTCCTATTATTGGCTACTTTTCTGTCCGCCGTTGGATTTTAAAGATTTTAATGTACAACGTATTGGAACTACGTATTAGATTTCTAAACTAAAATTAATGTAAATTTAATAATAACGTCACCACAATTACTTTGTGTTATTGTATCCTTACTGCTCCCAGCACACAGGAGGAAACCTGTTCTAATGATCAGCTTGTGTATCCAGTACACACCAACACACCATTTTGTGTTTTGTCCACGGGTTAAAGGAACACTACGTCATTTTTAAATCCTTAAAATTACAGCTTCAAAATCATAGTGATGCTTCACTGACCTGTAACCAGTGGTGGAGAGTTTTTTGTGTATCTGTACTTTACTGAAGTATTTTAATTTTGGGCAACTTTTACTTTATCTCCACTACATTTCAAAGTCTAATATCTTACATTTTACTCCATTACATTATGAAAATCTGCCGTTCCTCTTGGTCTATGTGTGAATAAAACCATAATGTGAACAAATCTCGCTGCTCCGCACAGCTCTCCACATGACACTCAGCCGCACCATTGCTAGGAAATGGACAAACACAGTCACCATGCTAAAACAAGTGAAAATGTTTCTCTGCATAAACCATTACCAAAGACAGATTATTTTTATCAACTGTCGTGCGAATTTGATACATACGTAATCACTTTCAGTTCTTAGACCCATTATGAATTAACAGAAAGGTTTGTACCATTTATTGTTTTATTTGAGTCATCAGTAAATACTATTCATTCATATACACGGTTTACAGATCTGTAGATGTCACAAATCACTCACCGAGAGTGAGATTCATTTGGAGATTTATTAAACACAGTACATGAAGCGAGGTCAGAACCAGAAGAATTATTCCAAAACCCCAAATTCAGTACAGAGAGATAAACAAAAGCAAAAAAAACAAAAAAATGAATATCAGGCAAAATGTCAGAAAATCAAAAACGTAGCCTT
The DNA here is from genome assembly GCF_029633855.1 of Hoplias malabaricus. NCBI lineage: Eukaryota > Metazoa > Chordata > Actinopteri > Characiformes > Erythrinidae > Hoplias > Hoplias malabaricus. The sequence continues at coordinate 40,488,724 of NC_089803.1, forward strand.
TTTAAGAAACAGTTGTTTCAGAATTCCAGAAATAGCTCAAACTATATTCTGCAACTATGTAGACAAAACAGATAGTTTAAAGAAACACTATGTAATATATTTACATTAAATTACAGCTTCAATATCATTGTGATACTTCACTGACCTATAATAGGGAGAACAAAGTCTCTGTCGTTGCTACTCTCAGTTAAGCACTGGAGAACCTGCACTTTTTAACATTTAGAGGAGGGTAGGAAACCACCCTTTTCCTTCCCCTCCGTACCAATTTCAGTACATTGCTGTAAAAATAAATTGCACTAGGGGGAGCCAAAGGAGCAGAAAAAAAAACAATTCTTAACTAGTGTTCCTAAATGAGTAAAAAACAAGTGTCCTGTGCCATTGTGAATGTTTATACTTTCTACTACGTCACTCTGCTATTACACAGCCCCACCACTAGGGCTGAATATCAACTTATTCTTCAGCCCTATGTATTACACAACGTAGTGGCACAGTAGCTTTATGAATCTTTAAAGTGCACTATTTAGGGAGTGTAGTGTATTTCTGGACTTTTGAACCATGTTCATGAAAAACCAACTACAAGTTACTTTTCTGGAGAGGTGTGCATCAGGCATAGGTTCGACACAAAAGCATTTATTGGGCTTAATACTCAGGAGAGAGTGACCTCTGTTGGTTTGGAGAGGCAGCAAACTGGGGAACCAAGAGTGACACTAGAGTCTTTTTACCTACAATGTGTTAAGCAACATTTTGTCTTGTTACAGAAATGATAATAGGACGTTAGAGCCATAACCCGTCATGGTACTTTTACTTTCGACACTTACATACATTTGAAGGTAAATACTTTTTGTACTTTAACTCAAGTGGAGATCTACAATGAGGACTTCTACTTTGACTGGAGTAATATTTTGCCTTGAGTATCTGTACTTTTACTCAAGTACATGAAACATGTTCAACCCACGTGGGCCCCACTAAGGTTTGATGACTGGGCAAATGCATTATTTGATTGAAATATAGAGAAGTAATTCATAAAATGTTTCTCAAGTAACAGTCTTCGTTTTTTCCAATGGAATTAAAACCAGAAAGGTTAGGCTTGCCCCCTCCAGGGTGTATTCCCACCTTGTGCCCAATGATTCCGGGTAGGCTCTGGACCCACCGCAACCCTGAACTGGATAAACGCTTACAGATAATGAATGAATGAAAGGCCAAGACTTCATAATAATAGCTCATTAAATCAATGTGTGTTTGCCTAGAATCTACATGAGTGTAAAATGTAAAACCATTTACTAGTAATTGCTAGCTATGATTTTCCTGCATTTGAACATGCAACATGTCCTTTGGGATTCTTAGGGCATGTTCTCTAATGTGCTGACCAGTGTGTTCCAGGAGAGGGATTTAAAATATTATAAGCAATTTATGTATACCTTGTATTGTTCAAAATATAAAATGAAATTTAAAATGAGTGAAAATTACAAAGCAGAGTATAAAATGATTTTAAGCAGAAACCAGATTTTATAGAGCAAAAGAAATCTCAGTGCTCATATTGAAAAAAAAATTTATTCATATTTTTTAACATTTTTCAATGATACATGGACAATTTGTTGCATCTCACAAAATGTGTGCAACAAAATGAATGAAGAGCATATGAATAATACAGTGACAATAATATAGGTTCAGGCGCTATGGTTCATGTGCAAAATTAGTGCTCCAATCTGCTGAACTAATTACTCATCACATAAATACAAAAAAAACACCTACTTTACTCTTAAGCAAATCGTACAGTTTACAAAATGATGTTCTTAACTTAATTTTAACTGAAGTGAGTAAGTGGATAAATAGTTGCCACTCCATAAGAAGTGGTGTGGTAGGAATAGAGAGGTGAGCAGAGTCAGGCACAGTAGAGTGATGGGGGAATGAAGTGTCCCTGAACCTTTTAAAATAAAGAGGATGGCCCAGGGGACCAGTGCCTCATGTCATGTGACAGCTACATTCAGTGCCCCTTCAGGAGCAAGGAACTGGACTTTGGGCATGGCCAGTGCTGAGTTATTTCGGCGCATGGAGTTGCCCTTGCGCATGGAATTGTTGCGTCGCATGGAGTTCCTCTTCCGCAGGGAGTTTTGGTGGGACAACTCGCTCTTCTGCAGTGTTTGGATGAGGATAGATGGCTTCTCGTCCAGCTCGCGGGCACTGCAGCGTGGTGTAGCCACCTTTACCGTGTTGCCAAACTTGGAGTAGTCCACAGAGTAGACACCATCTTCTTCTGTGACAATGGGCACGAAGCGATGGCCCCACTGGATCTCTTCGGACACGTACGAGGTACGTGCCTGAGTGGTGATTCCTGTGGTTTCCACAACTCCTTCCAGAATGACGATGACCTCCAGGTCACTGCACGTCAGTTCCATGGCGGACAGGTCATACAGGGGGCTGTCCTTGTCTATGACGTGGCAGATGATGAGGGGCGCTAAGAGAAAGATGCTGTTGCTAAGCACAGCACTCTCAGTCGGAATGTCAATCTGATGGATGGGTATGACTTCACCTTCCGGGGTCACGGTCTTGCGCACCACCTGGAGGCGCACAACGGCACCAATGATCATGCTCTTGCGCAGATCGCCCACACGGATCATGAAGCAGAGGCGATTGTTTCTCACAGCGATGCAGGCCTGTCGGCTGAAGATGAGGGTCTCCGCTCGCCTGTGGGACTGCGCCGTCTTCATGAAGATGCACCCTAACATGACAGCATTGATAATGAGGCTGGCAATGTTCTGCAGGATGAGCACAGTGATGGCAGCAGGACACTGCTCAGTGATCATGCGACCACCAAAGCCAATGGTGACCTGCACTTCGATGGAGAAGAGAAAGGCAGAGGTGAAGGACCTGAAAGAAGAAAGGAAGAGGTGTTGCATTTTAGAAGATTAAATCTCAGGGCAATAGTCACACAACTGATTTAGGTCCCAATCCTCATACTTCATTTAGCTAATCAAGGACTACAGAAGAAAATCACGAGCTATGTTTTACATAACAGCTGGAGAAAGGTAGAGATTTATTTGAACATATTTCGCAGCATACTTCAGACTAGCTGCTATCAGGATTAGTCTCTGAGTTAGCTGAACATTTTTCACTCAATGAATGTGAGTGGTGACATGATGTTATTGGCCTTGTTTATTTCTCTGTATACAGCCACACTATGACATTATTAAAATTGTGGATAATTTCAGGAATGAGCAGAAGCTCACATTTTCATTGTTTTAATATGGATTTTAATATGGAGACCTGGTATTATCATACATGCTTTGTCACGTGAGCCATATTAAGACACAAAATCTTACTCAGGACAAAGACCATGTATTCTTTCATATGTCTTAAGACTTCTTGAAACATCTTGTTATTAGAAAATGTCTTAAAACCTTTTGTTTGAGGATGTCAGTATCTGTGTAAATAATAATATACATAAACACTTTTAAGTCACATTGACTCCAAACACTGTCTTGACTCCAGGTTAGGTTGTTTTATTTTACAGTGTTCGGTTACGAAAGAGTACCAGCCCTTTCTTTGAGAAAGAGGACACTGCAACAACACAACAGCAATTAATGGCTAGTGTTTAGAGGCATGACTTTACCAAACATGTACAGCATTTTTTAAATCATTAATCATTACCTGAACATTAATCAGGTCTTTCTCAATAAACGAAAGTTTCCTTCCACTTACTTGACGTTGGTGACGCACTGCTCTATGCCAGACTCAGAATGCCTGTTGGGTTCCAGATCCCCGTGGGCGAAGGCCACCAGCCACCAGCCCATGGCGAAGAGCAGCCAGCTGCACAGGAAGGTCATGGTGAATATTACGAGTGTGAAGCGCCACTTTAGGTCCACGAGCGTGGTGAAGACGTCCTGCAGAAAGCGGCCCTGCTCGCGGATGTTCTTGTGCGCGAGGTTGCACGCGCCGCTCTTGGCGATGAAGCGCGCTTTGTTCACGCGGTCTCGGAACACGGGCTTTCGGGGCACCCGCGACACCAGAGCGGGCAGGGTGAACTCCTCCGGGATGATACTCTTTCTCGCCAGCATCCTTCCTGTAGGTCTCAATTGATTACGAGCCGCAAGCCATCCACCAGCCACGGTCTCCAGTCACAAGCCACAGAAAGCGGAGCGTCAGCAGCGCGGAGCCGTGCGCAGATATCTCCAAACGGCGACCATGGCACCTCTCGACATTCTCCGTCTCATGCGCATTCAAAGGAGCAGGGGAACGCGCAGAGGGTCTCTCGTGTCTCCCGTTCTCTTGAGCGTCGACAAGCGCGAGGCGAGTTACGCTCAACTGGACGCATCTGGAAGAAGTTTCCTCACGGACATAAAGAGTACAGCTGACCGCGCTGACGCGCCTCTCAGGGGCGGTCACCTAAGCCCAGCCTCAGTACTTCACCCAAAGCTGCTCTCAGACAGATTATCAACACTGCTGGAGGCGATGCGACGCGTCCTTGTGCTTTTTACGCCTAAAACGTTACCAACAGGTAGCCACGCGGTGCGTTCGGACATTAGATTAGGCGGCAGACTCAAAATATTTATATTTTATATTAGTTTATATTCAGGTCAAATATCTATTCATAACTGTTTTACCTTAAAATAAGTTAAAACCGAAGGCACTTTCGGTCACGTTTTTTCTCTTTCTTTCTCATTTACTCAGGCTCAGGTGTTTAATAGTTTTCTATTTCAAAACCACAATTTGAAAATGTACGATTTTCAAATCGCACGAGCTGCCGTTTTATTCCCAGGCTACATGTTCGAAATGCTGACAAGTTTCTGCATAGCAGGGCTACACCAGTCAGAATTCACCAAACACTGCTGTGCACATGAAAACAACTCGGTGAGAGAGCACTCTAGTGTTCACAATTAGAGCCAGATCTTCTTGGTGTTCTCGATTCATTAAAACTGGGCCTAATTCATAGAAAATAATTGAAAGTATTGTTCGGAAAATAACAAATATTTTCCCCCAAATCCTTCAGCCCTACATAAAAATGAATTCAGTATTCTAATTTAATGTTTAGGCCCTTTAAATCTCAAATAATACTCAAGCATTTTGATCAAGGGCCAATTGTATTTTCGGACATTTTGTGGAGTTGCTTTAGGATTAGAAATAGATTTAAGTTGTTTATATTTAAGCTTGTTTGAGATGATACAAGAGGGAAAAATAACTGTAGGAATAATAAGAAAATATGTAAAATGACAAAATTATGTGGTTAAAAACTTCAAAACAGATAGCAGACAAGAGGTCAACAAGTTCAGCATAGCCAAAGGTGAACAGTAGGGGGCATCATGTAGCAGTGTCCAGTGCCTCCGCTCATCTTTCACATCCATTTTTACGTTTTTTTCACTTAAAAAAATGTTTATTCAGAACAATAAAATATTGAACAGAATCTGAGATCGAAAACTGGTTGGTGTCTGTATATAACACAAGGCACGTTCGGCCCATCTTTAAGCCTGCGTCACATTTATAATGGGAACTAAAGTGTTAACACTAAATTGACTAAAACTTGAACACTTCTAAAAGTGAAAAGTATTGTCAATTTTTTGTTCCCTTTTGCTGCAGAAACAGCTTCTACTCTTCTAAACTTTACATTAGTTTCTGAAACACTGCTGTGAAGATGATTACATTCAGCGACTTGAGCTGTAGTGAGGTCAAACACCATTTCAGCTATTCCCAGAGGTACTGTATGTTGCGACACCAAAGTACACAGTTCAACAGCACAGTGCTGGGGGTTTATGCCTTTCCATTAAGCATGGTGACTTTAGGCTCATGTCTATCCTCTTCAGAATACCCTGTTTAATTTTATGTATATCTATGGAGACTATATAAGATGTGTGCAAACAACATGCACCCTCTTACTGACAGAAAAAAGGTACTGTACAGGTACATTACTGTCACTAAATGCACAGTGTAAATGTTTCTTTAAAGGTACAACAGTGGTTTTAAGGTCCAGCTGTGTTCCTAAATGTAAATCACATTCTCTTCTCTAGAACGAGAGTTGAATATTATATAATTGTGTAAAATAAAATAAATAAATAAATTAAAATTCTAAAGTACAAGTCCTGGAGAGATTTAGCATATGAAATCAACACTACTTGAAAAATCTACAGTTAATTTAGAATATGGTATAAAATGTCCCTACCTAAAAGTATCCAGTGTGTACCTATGAGGGTACCACCACAGCAGGAGTTTTCTGATGGTCTAAGGTAACTGAACTCACTCATTATAAGAGGCCTCTAGAAGCTTTTCTTTAAAAATAACAGATGACAATAATAGAAAGACTCAAAGTTCACTCAAATTTATTCAAAAGTAAAAAATATTAGGCACACTGTATATTGACATGTGAAATGTTTATGCTAATAATTACATATGTACAATTAAGACAATCCATCATACAACATAAAAAGCATGAAACATTTATTGCAAGTATCATTCGGTATATCACCGTGCATCCATCATATATGAAAAACAAACAAACAAAAAAAGAAAACATTTAATTAAAATACATATTCTCTGAAACTACAAGGTCAAAGCTTTAAGGAAGCAGTATAAGTGTGATATGTGGGGTGTGACAGCAGTGATGTCTGGCATACAGCACTGAGATTACATCAATCACCCTCCAGTGTGAAGTGTGTCCACTAGAGTTTTTGTACGCAGGGTTCAGTCTTGACCAGCAACAGCAGCATCTTCCCAAACAGTAAATATGTACGAACAAGGAAAATGGCCCAAAAAAGAGGGTGATGTCCATTTGTTTTGTGAAGACAGAAAACATCTGTTTATATAAGTGCTGCTGTCTGAAACAGGCTCCCTAGAGGACAGTGTTAAACAGTGTGTATGCTTAACCCAGTAGAGTGGTCCGCATAAGTAGACAGGGGAGAAAGAGTGGTAGAAATGTGTTAAGTAGACCACATATCCGTAAACAGGTCCTAGATCAGTTTTCCCAGCAGTGTTAATGATATTAAAACCTGAAGAAGTCAGGGTGAGGAGTTTAACTGAGAACATGGTCACTATGAACAAAACCTCATGTCTCCTTTTTTTTTTGCTTTGCCTTTTATATTTTTATACAAGTTATACATAAGAATGTTTATGATGTTTCAAAATTTGTTTCTAGTAAAAAACGTGTGCATAATTTCATAATTTTCTTTCATTAAGCCTTTATGCTTGCTTTAGTCAACGTTTGTGTTAATGTAATGAATTCTATTTAAAATGATAGTGGTCTACATTTTGTAACCAGGTAAATTCAATGCATTAACTTTTTCAGTGTTTGAGCACAGATTTGTAATGGTAAATAAAAGCAAAGACAAATATAAAAAATACAAAGAATGAACTGAGCATGCCATGTGTCGCTGGAAAAATATGAGCAGCAAAATAGCCAGCAATTCTAAAGCTTAAGCTAAAACAGGAATTTGGCTTTAGCAGGGAAGCAGCGTGGTGCAAAACAGTCTATAGTGTAAATAATAATAATAAAAAAACAACAACTTTGTGATGAAGGATCTGCCTCTTCCTCAGAAAGCACAAGTTGTCATTCTTATGTACCTAAAAGAGGTCATGACGCAGGCCTTGGTGTTCACAGAAATATGGTTTACAAAACACTGTCTTATAACTATAAAAATTCTCTTGCATAGTAATTAGTGCTTCTGAGGTGAGGACAGTCTTTCTCTATTGTCCCGAGGACTAGTCAGCAATGCACATCAGACAGACAGACACAGTTTGTCAGCTTTTTATCACATGCCAACAACCCTGTACAGTGTTGATACCGTCAATACAGTATATTATCACTGCAACAAGAAAACCACTTAACTCTATCTTCTTCTCTTAAGTAACCATTTTGGAGAAAAAAAAGTTTTCCAATGACAGTGCTTAGCTGTTAACTTCTCACAAGTAATAATATCCACATCAGTAACATCATGTAATAAAGATTAAGCATAAACAAAAAAAAATTAAATTTAAATACTGCTGTTATATTGAATGTAAAACGATAAAAAGGTTAGAGTCTGTTTGTAAATCAGTCCTTTCTGAGTGGGGAAGGCATTCTTTAAGGCAAAGGACAGTTTGTGGGAGACGTGTGGTTGGATGAAGTAATGGTGAGGTGGGGTCAGTGCCTCTACATATCCGCTTTGACAAAGGAAGCGAACATGCTGTCCTCCTGCTCCATCAGCATCTCTGGTTTACCGTACTCTAAGATGTTCCCTCTCTTCATCACAATTACAAGATCGGCCGTCAGGATAGTGTGAACTCGGTGCTGGTGGGAAAATGCAAGCAAACGAACGAAATAATCATTTTTTTGTATTGTTATACAAGCAAGATATCTGCAGATAAATAAATATAATCTTATCCTAATTACACCTTCACTTCAATTGATCTGCCTCTAAACCGGCAGTTGTTTAACTCTGTTCTTTAATATTATATAGTGTGTTTCATCTTGACCTTAAATGGATAATGTCAAAGTGTAAAAATGTATTCTGATCATATCTTGTTCATAAAACCATATAAACATAATAAGTGAAAACAAAAAAATTAAATATTACTAAGTAAAAGTTATGGTTATTTAAATAATTAATTCATTCATTGTCTGTAACCGCTTCTCCAGTTCAGGAGTGCAGTGTGTCCAGAGGATACACACTGGAGGGGGTGTTTTATATTTTAAATAAATTGTAAGTAATTCCAAACAGGCAAATTTCCCAGCAGTGAAGTGTATATAAAAGTAGAATCTCATTCTCAAAATCACACTGGTAGCATCTGCGTGTCATGACTTAAACATGCTGGTACACGTGTATCTCAGTTTCCACAAACTCATGTTTATGGAAACAAGGTCCAGCTCTAAAAATTAAGATACCATTCTCCCCATTATATAAACTCGCACAGAGCAGTGAAGACAAACAGCAGAGGGTGCAGCCAGCTGAGTCCTCCACACTGCCAAATACAACAGCCGCAACACAAACTATTCACGAACATTGGCCTCCACATCCCAAACATTACAGCCAAATGAATAACCCAGAAACACAAATGCATCTTAGCTGTTAGCTAGCAGGTCTGGGCAATTAAACAATCACTTAAATCAATATTGGAATCAAACTTTTTTTTTTAAATATTGTTTATGCTAAAGCTACAAAAAATGACAGAGAAAATGTTATGCTTAAGAGCTAGCTAGCTATTGGTTCACTTAGTGCTTAGTTTTGCCTCGTAAACTGAAAAAACTTAAATATTCTTTTAAAAATTTAGATATTATTTAAGGCTCACTTATCAAGCTAACATAATTGTTTTTAATTTATTCAGAAAAAAAATAAGCTTTATATATTTTATATCATTATTTTAGGAGCACATTGCCCAGCCCTAGTAGCGAAAGCGGGGAAGGGTGGATTCCTACATTGCACACATGGAAGTCATGTGATTACCGGGACACCTGTGCAGGGCTGTGGGTGAGGTTACTTGTGCGTGCGCACAAGAATGCTGAAGAGACTGTCCTCCTGCTCTAACAGCTTAGCAGCGCTGTCACACTCCACCAGAATCCCGGAAGAAAACACCAGCACCTGCTCCGCCTCCAGGATGGAGGAGACCAGATGCTGTGCCACAGAGAAGAGAGAGAGAGAGAGAGAGAGAGAGAGAGAGAGAGAGAGAGAGAGAGAGAGAGAGAGAGAGAGAAGAAGGTGACAGGAAAAGGAGATGATACAAGATGTGATAAAGAAAAGGAAAGTGGATAAGAACAGACAAAAAAAGGAGAGATCTAAAGAAAGTAATAGGATAGAGGCTTATAATTAAGTGCAGTTCTGAATAAAAAGGATTGTTGGGGCAAATTTTAGTTTCTTTCCTAAAACCAACTGCTTAAATGCAGTTTACTACAATACTAATACCTAACTGCTAAAAGTGCATGTGTGCGATTTTTTTCCAACAATATTTGCCCAAGATAGTAATAATAACACAGTAATATTATTGCACTTTTAAAAAGACTCCATGGACAGATGCAAGTATTTTCTGTGATAACTGACTGTTTAGGGGACAGACATGATCTCTAAATGAGAGTACTCATCTGGTGATCTTATGAAATCTACTATTAACTACGATATTGACCTACACCAAATTCCAGTAGTTCACATTCTGGACCCCAAACTTTAATACAAGCGAAACAGATTGGATGAAATCAGATTTTTATTTTCCATACATAATATTCTATGCACAAATTTCACAAATTCAACCTTCATGAATCATTGAGTTTGTGAACACACTTAATTTAAGTCTATTTTGTAGCTCAGACAGATGTCTCCAATCTATTTTTCGATCTAATTTCAGGGGACTGATACAGTGCAGTGTGAAAGTGTCTGTGGTCCTATATCTGATTAAAAATTCTGAACACAAGAACCACTTTGACCAATTAAATTGGAAACAAATTAGAAACAAAAATCGGATTTGTCCAGCACTGTAAATAAAATGTGCTAATACACATTCAGCCCTAAATATCTCATGGTACTTTTTGGGAGTACCAGTCTGGCCAAGTAAGTCTAATAGTAGACTATAGATGCTGGAAATTAAGATTAAATTGAAAAACCCTGTTTTTTTAAATACTATCACATACTTAACTCCATTATCATACAATAACATAAACCTCATCCTCGTACTATAAAGCTGGTGTGTTCAAGGCAAAGAAACAGACTGGTGGAAACTACAACTTTGCATTGGTTCTTTTGACAAGAGACAGAAAGGGAATCTGGAATCCTGGCAAGAATTACAGATGCCTTACACCATTTTAAGAGTCATTTTGGATTCTGGTCCAAGACGTTCACCACAAACTTTCCCACAGTGAAGGGATGAGTAAATTATTTTGTTTAATATAAAGCAAACTTACTGCGATGGTTACGACAGTGCGGTCAGCAAACGCTGTCATCACCACCTTCTGCAAAATGTTCTCCTGTGAAGACAAATTTACATAGGGAGTCAGCAGCTGCTGCTTTAATTTGTGATGGCTCTATGTAAACCTTTTGATTAAGAACACTCAGTAACACTGCAAATTAATTTATAGGTCTGTGTTTCGGCCAGACAATAAATGTCACCCACTTAACTATTTAATGTTATGATGGAAATCGTTTTCAGCGTCAGTCTACATTTGTATATTTTGACTCAGATTTCAGAACGAAAGAAAATAGGCAGATGGCTTTTACCGTGGCCATGTCGATGGAGGCTGTGGCTTCATCCATGATGAGAATGCTGCTCTTGCGGACGAAGGCCCGGGCGAGGCAAAAGAGCTGACGCTGACCCACGCTAAAGTTCTCTCCTCCCTCTGTTATTACTGCATCTGTGAAGGATGGATCAAGGGATCAAGGGTTTTATGGGGTTGATTATAAAAAAAGACAATTAAGCTATCAGACTAAAATCTGAGTGACTGCATATACCACATTAGACACATGAGGGGATTTCTCTAAGGAAAGTCAATATTATCATCCACTAATTACTTTCTTTGCCTAGTTTAGCCCAATCAGTGCTTCATTAAGTTAAATCATATGTACTGGTGGTGGACTGAAAGAATGTATGTGAAGGAGAAATTGAGAATTCTGGAACCAAAACTATGTTCTTCTTACAAACTTTAAAACAGATTGCTTAGCTTCCTAAAACGTTTACACTGTGTACTACTATACTGTATACACCACTGAATAATCTTTGATCTATTCATGGTCTAAAGGAGCATTCCACAATCCCCAATCCCCTTCAGAAACTGAAAAAATTCCATTTAACCCTTGCAAGACTCATCTGTAACATAAACATGCTCTAATACAAACTAAACAAATCCTAGAGCAGAGCACATTAAGAAATCTCTTTATGGAAATGGAACTAGAACTTTGAACTAAGCTTTACTATCGTACCCAGTCCTCCTGGGAGTGCTTTGACCATATCCTTTAACTGAGCAATTTCCAGAGCCTCCCAAAGCCGGTCATCATTGCAGGTGCGCCCCGGATCGAGATTAAACCTGAGAAGGAAATAATAGAAACACAAACTATTTATCTAAACATGGTGACAGGAAAAAAAAGCCAGTGTGTATCTAGTGAATCTACAATGCTTGAAAGAAGCACAATACATGACCATAAGAGGGAAAGTCAATGAGCCTGGCTTCACTCCACTGATTTTCAAGTTCCTTTAGGTCCACTGGGGAAAACTCTACCTACCAAAGCAGCTTTCTTTTTTGCTGCTCTGCATTTCCCACTGTCAGTGTTCCTTGAAATGTCTACCACACTGTCCTGGGTCTTGGCCCTCTGTGCCACTAGGCCCCTGCTATATTAGAAGATATTATTAGATCCTCCACGGACCATCAAGCTACTAAGTCTGCTTCATGTAAACCATAAATGCATGCACTGATTGTGACCAGCCTTAATTCAATCGTCTCTCTAAATAATCTTTCTGTCTTGTGCAACAAACACCAGTATCGTTAAAACTCCTTAAGCTGGGCATCACTGTGTGCAAGAACTAAAGCACATCTACAGGCATATCTAAGGTAAGATATCTAATGTACTATTTTTGGTTTGAAACACAGTGCTTAGTAATACTTATACTACAGGATTTGTACTCCTTAATATAGTTATCCTAATACAGTCCTAATACAGTTCATCACTTTTGAAATACAAGATATTCGGAATGATAATCTTATTATTAATTTCATTTCCAGCTTAATTATTATACAAACAATGTATCATGTTTAAGGCATCTCATCTTTTTATAGCACGAAATTCATTTGTTATAAAGCTTGTGAAATACCGCCATTATAATACAACAACCCTATCAGTATACCTGTTTGCTATGATTTGTAATGATTCCAAAGAAATTGTTGTGAAGCATTTTCTATTAAAGCAATGATAATTATATCATACTTTGAACCGTTTTTTCATTCAACTTCTTAAAATATAAGACTCTTTCCATATTTGTTCTACATATCCCCTGGCAATTGTTTCATTAAGTGATGGGAAAATGGGTATTTACATTCATTGGCCTCATCTGGGTTAAAACTGGCTTACGTTTTAATCACAGAGAGAAAGAGAGAAAGAAACATAGTAGAAAAAGAGGGAATTAATGAATGTGTGTGTGTGTGTGTGTGTGTGTGTGTGTGTGTGTGTGTGCGCGCCATTACCGGATGGAGCCACTGAACAGCACTGGATCCTGTAGAATGATGGACAGACGGGATCTCAGGGTCTGCAGGGGCAGTTTGCAAATATCAATGCCGTCAATGATGATCTTTCCTGATGGGGAAAACAGATGGTGAGCAACTCCAATGTGGAGGAAACCTTACAACAACATGTTGTTTAGATGTAAGAATGTTAAATAAATGACCTTTAGACCCATTGCAGGAAAATGTAAGACAAATTTCATAAGTGCATATGATAATACAGAGACTCTTGATGATGAACTGGTTCAAAACTGAAGCTGTAATTGCTTGACAATTATGCAATCAACAGGAAAATGTATGTTTGATACAAATTTATGGTCTAAGAGTATTCCGACTAAATTGCTTACTCCACAGTAACCAAACGTCTCATGAAAACACCCTAACCGTTGCTGAGAAGCATGTTGTATTGATGGAAGCAAACTTGTCCAAAGTTAACTTTAGTGATCAAAGGAAGTTTAAAAAAGGGTCAGATGGCAAACATTATGTTCAACATCAAACTGGGGAAAGACTGACCCCAGTGTTTGTAAAGATGTTATGTTTGGAAGCATCATGGTTTGGGGGATGTTTTCTTCAACATTATTTGTGCCTCTCATAAAGCTACATGACAAGGTGAAAGCTAATGTTGATCAGAACCTCCTTCAGCAAAACATGGGTCCTTCCTTGCAAACATCTCCCAATCAGCCATTAATGGTTATGCAAGATAAAGCCCCTTGTCACACTGCAAAACTGCAAAGCTGTTAACTCTTAAATAATGAAAGGTCCAGCCTGGATTCCTGATCTGAACCAAATACAGATTCTTTGGAGAATCACTGGTAAAAAAAAATCATTCCTAAGAAACCCCCTACATTTACTGAACTGTGGAAAAGTCTAAAACTGGTGATGTCCTGTTGGTGCAAATGTGATAAATTCACTCAAAGCATTTTTAAAAAAAAAACTCATTCTGGTAGGTGAGTTTCACTGGGCCCTCAAAACTGGACAGTTTCCTTTTCAAAAGGAGTACAAATGTTGGCTCTGTCTCATTCTTTTAGATCTCCACCTTGAGACTTTACACTGGTACTGGACCCATTCCGTAAGGCACCCTTGTATGACAAAGTGGAGATACAAACTACACACACTTTCCATCAGTTCCCTATGACTGCAGTGGGGCTTGGATTTCACCATTGGACTGAGGCCAAGCATGGCATTCCTGCCTAAGGTTCTGGACCATGCTTTAATGAACCAGACCATAGACCTCGGCTGCCTCACTTACGAGGACCATTCTGATGCCAGGTGGTTTCGACTGTACCCTGAGCTTTCCTTGATGGCTTAGGTTTCTGCTACAGCTTCTGTTTGCCTTTTTTTTTTGGAGGGGGGGGGTGTTGGGGGGGTGGATTGTCACTCTCAAAACTGCTGCAGTCTCACTGGCTTGTGGCTGTATTTCAAGGGACTTAAATGGCTGCTGGCCATCTCATGCCCTTCCTGAATATGGCACATACTGTACAGAGTGCAGCAACACGTTCGGCTGAACCTACTATGTGTGTGAATGTACACAAACATCAGAGACATTTATGCAAGTTAAAGTTTGTTCCATCTAATGCCATATAGTACCCCTGTGCCTGAGATAATTAATACAGCCTGAAGTGTATTAATTAGGCAATAAAATTTACAGGTCAGAACATACACACAGTAAAATCCACCATGATTTCATGATTTGAAATGAGATGTTAAAATAATAATCAAACAAAATTCTCTTTGTGACTGTGTTCACCAAATCATGACCCACATACTGAAAACATGTACAATTACACCCAAATTCCATGCAGGACACCATGCAGTGCATACATGATTGACGCTGAGCATATTCTCTTGTTTCTACTGTGTGAACACTGCAGCTGCCAACGGACTGGCGCTAAAATTCCTGTCTCAAATGGTGGGCTGCCCTTAAATCCTCCTCATGGCATTGCTGGTAAGCGCCATCCATTTTTAGCAGCGTCCTGCCAGTCAGGAGTTATGAAACATAATGTTGGTTATGCCCACAACTGAGATTATGTGAATAATGGATGTCCGCCAAAGTTCCTGGTCATTCTGAGGAGCGAGAAGAACCAGGTGCCTGAGGATATACAGCGTCTGCCAAGTGGTACATATACCTGTGATTGGTTCACACACTGTGCCACATGAGTGACTTCATTGGCATACACATTTGGTTCTCCATGACATGGCAGTTGTACATCCACTTTTAGCACTGCCCTGGTGGTCATCCACTATAAACATAAGCACGGTTATATACACAACTAGCATTATCTATTTTTAAATTCACTTGATTCCAGACCATTTAAACATTGGTCTTTACTGGTTTTATTACACAAACATCAGAGAGTTTTAACTACCAACAACCTTAAAGCAAAAGGGTGTATGGGAGAATTGCTTTTAATTCTCAACCAGGCTTGACCAAAGAGCTGGATTTCTCTAAAAGCTAATGCCTCCACATGACATCACCGTCTCTTGTCAAAGTGACAGGAACCATATGCAGTGCAGCATAAACAAAGGAAGCAAAAGTCTAGCTGAAATATTTCTGGAGTTGGGCACACTGTGTTCTTTATCTGTGAGATTCTCAAAATAAAAAAACAAAAGTTTTCTTTTGAAACTTTGAAAATAGCAGTCAGGGTGACTTCTTGCAGGGCAGAAAGCTTGAGGAAAGGGCAGGTGCTGCTACGCACAGCACTAAAACTATCTCCACTTAAAGAGAGTTATGTTATAAGTAAAATGACAGTGCACTTCTGTTCCCCTGTGAAGATCATACAGTTGTAAGCAGTGGCTCTGGCAGACACCAGTGAAGAAGTAGTAGGAAAATTTACCTTCAAACACATCTACCATGTTGAAGAAGGCCAGAGACAGCGAAGACTTTCCACTGCCTGTTCTGCCACAAATGCCCACCTGGAGAGAGAGAGAGAGAGAGAGAGAGAGAGAGAGAGAGAGAGAGAGAGAGAGAGAGAGAGAGAGAGAGAGAGAGAGAGAATAAAAATTAAATGTCATCAATCACTACATATATTTGTAGTCAAAATTTCCATTAAGTTTCACAAGAGATATTTCTGAGTAGATTAAATATGAGGTAATTCACTTGCAGAGGATAAAAAAATAGAAAAAGAAAACTGGAGTTCTAATCTCGAAATCTGGAAGTTAGAAATAAAATCGAACACTGAACAACCACGCAAGACCTGGTTGAAAAGTCTCACCATCAGTAAAACGGTACCACACTCTTGCTTCAGGTCTAAAACTACCTCTGTTAAAAATATATTTAATGCTTGATTATAATGTTTTAACTGGAAATCAATGTAAATGAAGGGTAGTCTCTAAATTTGCACAATACATCACACTGTATACTACACAAATACCCTGGGTTATGATAATTATGCAAGAGACTCAAAAAGATCTAAGTATTATAGGGAATATAAAAGTAACATTCTGCTTTTAATTGCATCAAGTTCATGAACAGTATTAAAGCACCACAGGTAGAGACTCTGTTGGCAGTACTTGTAAAAAGTCACGGAGAAGAGAACAATTGGATGTGAAGGATGTGAGAAAATAAACAAAGCAGTGATAAAAACAGCAGCTGGGTGACACAGACGACCAAGCTTATGGCACATCAGCAGGCACTGCGGTGAACTGAATGTGGCATGTGTTGTCTGTGTTTGAACAACGCCACAACAACATGAATCTTTATCTTTGAGGATGATGTATTGTCCACATTTGTTTGAAAAATGAACCATGTAAGTGCTATGACCCAAGCAGCATTTTACATTAAGTTCTACTGTTGCAGAGCCAAAGTCTCTTGCGCTTGCTACTACTGCCTGGAACCTACCTTCTGCCCAGGGTTGATGAAGGCATTAACGTGTTTCAGAACAGGTTTCAGCATGGGGTCATATCTCACACATAGGTCCTGGATCTTAATCTCACCATGCTGTGGCCAGTCTTCTGGAACCTGCGACACATCTAGAAACAAAACCAAACAACCCAGTAACATAAGTAAATTTTTCATCTGAATGTAATTGCAAGAAGACAAAATTCTATATCAAAAGTTGCCAGGTTAACTTTGTGCACCTTCTGCATTTTTTGCACTTTCCTTTTTTTTTGGAGACCTTATTACAGTTTTTCAAATAAAATTATTATTAATACATTTGCAAATCTCCAAATTTTGATGTTGATTAAATTCTCTGCTGATCATGATCCACATAATCCTAGTTATATATATAGATTAACCAGAACTAAAAATAGACAAGTTTTACCAAGCCTGCTCCAGGACTAGCAAAGTACCTCCAGCTGAACAATGGAAAAAAATACTATTCAGTTTAGCCAAAGGCCTAAGTGAAACCTAAGGCTACTTTATCAGAGTTGAGTTTATAGATAAGAACTTTAAGAAGTGTTTAGACTACTAAATTTAATAGCCAAGTGCTCAGTAAGGTTTGTATTAAAAGCAAAGTGTCACCTCAGATATAAATGTCTTTGTGTTGTACTTACTACCCTCTAGACAAAAGCAATCTCAGTTTCAACAATTGCTCACACGAGCCAAACGGCTTTGACTTCAGGCAACAAAGAGCATGAATCACCATGGTGGAGAGGAAAAATACAGCAGATGACAAGCAAAGTGCTTTTACGACCTGCAATCATCACAACTATCTAATACTGGGTCCGGAATCCAGAGTTTAGATTCTTTCTATCGAGCATGATTTTTTTCCATTGCGTCATTGAGGAGGAGGGAAGGCCTTTCTTTGGCAGTAGGGAGTCTCTGTACTATCAGCAAAGCTCGGGTGATGCTCCTGCTGCAATGTCTTTCTCTCTGCTCTTCCTCCTATTCCTCCATTC
Organism: Hoplias malabaricus; assembly: GCF_029633855.1. NCBI lineage: Eukaryota > Metazoa > Chordata > Actinopteri > Characiformes > Erythrinidae > Hoplias > Hoplias malabaricus. The sequence goes on from NC_089803.1 coordinate 40,506,716, forward strand.
TTAGTCCTCCCACCATCCCCAGAGGCAAGTGTTTACATTCAGAAACAAATCTGCATTTCCTATCACACTAGTGTGCAAACTGTGTAAGAAAAACGTGCAATTCCCAAACTGGGAAATGTGATGGGTGTCTGACATTCCCACATAAAGACAGTAGCACAGGAAACAGGAAATGTGGCGATTTCTGTAGCTGGGGTCAGCATGTCCTATGTTAAACCCCTCCGAAAACAATGACCATGCAAGGAATGAGAAGTCATAAATGAGGCCAGGTCAAGAGGATTAAAAATCTCAGATTACAAGATCAGTTCTGGGGTAAGAATTTGTCATTCAAAACCCAATGAACCTAAATGTGAGGTACAGAATTTTCATTACAGTGAAAAGTAATAAGGCGCAAGACTCAACAGCTTAATAATGTGTTCTTGTGTTTACTGCTGTGTTGAAAGGCTTACATACACTTATGACAGGCATATATGTACATGGCTGTATAGAGCTGTCAATAACTGTGGCAGCTTTTGTTTATCTGTGACAGAAAATCACAGATATGTCTTTCTTATAAAAAAAGTCTGAGATGGTGAATTTGGTGAACTAATTCAATTTTTTTGTGGGTTTCCTTACAATAAAACACAATATAAAAACTCATATGTCAGACCCTGCATCTACCATTGCTCTCAGTGGATTTTGTAACAAATTAAAACTTGTGAAACTTTGTCCACTAATATATAACTTTAACAAATTCAAATCAAATCTAACCAAATAACACAAATATTATTAATGCAACAAACAATGTGATTAATCGGGATTCATTAATTGAATACTCATATGAGGTATACATTTGAATAAAATCAGTGCATTATTTCTTTTAAATACTGCTGAGTATTTTTCATTAAGTGCTTTATATTCTCATTATTTTATCACAATCTGTAATCAGGAAGTACCACAATGCATTACCTATGGAACCATCATAGTTCTCAGACTCTGTGCTCAGGAAGCTATTGACCTTCTTAACTGCAGCCATCTGAACTTCCAAATCTGCCAGGTTCCTCACCACCCAGTTCAGATAGTTAGTCACCTGCTCACAACAACAGAAACACACACACAAAATAAAGGTCTGCATTAATGTCTCTACATTAGACATCCGATGGCACATTCAAGATTTAGGTATTAATGCTTCATTGTCATAACAGCAATACATCAAATTTTCTATAATGTATAGTTATGTAATACCCATTAATATAATGACAAGAAATTACTTGGGAATATAACATTTTAATTTGTGGATGTGTGAGTTATAATCCAGATATTAATTATAAAGGATTGTTTTACCACAAATGTTACAGCTGATGGTTAAATGGGACACGTTGGGACGTCACAAATTTGAGTGTGTGGTAGATAAAGTGACAAAAGACTATTAACTCCCAGTCAACATATTCACCAGCCAAAAAAATACCTGCTCAAACTTAAGGGTATTAACTGGTGATTTATATTTCTTAACAGATTTCATGCCTTCAGGAAAGCATTACACTACATAGGAATACTTTTGTATTGTATTGGGTTGTATTGGATTGTATTTTATTTAGCTATGAGAGCATTAGAAGTCAGATATTGATAATGGATGATTAAAGTCACTTCAGCCCATTGTATAGGTAATGTATCGTGCACCATCATTCCAGAAAACAGAGTTCTACTGTGCCATAGCATAATACTGAGGTTGTTTATACCACTGAGCATCCATTTCACTGTGCCTAAAATCGGTGCTCCGTAAAGTAGCTGCATTCATGCATTATGAGGGATTCTACAAACCTTTGGATATATAGTGAAATTTAAAGAAAAAAAACCTGTGCAGAAAATGATTATTTAAAATGACTTATGACTCTTTATTTTACATCAAACAAACTGGCTAGAATATGGCCCCTTTAAAAAATGACCTAAGTATTATCATGACATAAAGAGAGAAAAATATTTTTCACTCACAGTGAGGGCGTAGGTTAAGCCCAGCCCAACCAGACCAGACTGGAGTCCATAGGAGGACATCCAAATGGCAGCCAAGGCAGCCGTAAGTACAATCACAGCTCCCAAGTAATCCTGAAAGGAAAAAAATATCAGCAGTTAATTTACACTATTTAACAAACATATATCTGTTATATTTCTCAGTAGGCACAGCTGAGGTTGGATACGCTTTTAATTTGCTCATGGGTCTGTACTTACTGTTCTGACCTCCAGCCACCGGTTGGCAGCAGAGAGGAAGAGGTATGCTGTGTTGTTGGTGTCAGTCAGCTCCAGCATTCGCTGCTTGAAGCGAGCTTCATGCCTGATAAAAGTATATTTAGTCACACAAAACTGAGCAATTAGCTACGTGACAAAACACCACAACTCATACATAAGCAGCGAAAGACAAAAGTGACTTTCATTACAGTTTGTATACAGAGTCTTAACTTCTAACTCAACAAAACATTGAGATGACAGAAGTGTGAGAGCTGTTTAATATGGGATTACTTTTAATTTGGGTAAAAGCAAACAGGCAGGATATGTTCATTACAACTGGATTAGGACAGTTATATAAGAAATGGCTGGTTGGTTTATAATATGTTTTGTACATGTAATGAAAACTTCCTACCAGGCAAACTGATATATAACTAATCTTCCAGGCAGTTGGATCTCAGAGTGATGATCTGACTGCTCAACATTTGAATGCATTTAAACTCTTTGAATATCCATTAGCACTAACCTGAAAGCCCGAATGGTGGTGAGGCCTTCTGCAGTCTCTGAGAAATGGCAGAGCAATGGGAGCTGAGTGGAGTCATCTAGGTCTTGTAGATCTCTGAGATAGAGAGAAAGAGATAGGGCTTTCATTTGAATGGTTATTTTTGTTGTCTTTTGCCACATTTAACACTGAAATATACTATTAATAAAAGATTGGCATATTTTATAATATTTTATAGGATTTCTTTTTCTTATCTATTTATTAATTTAGTTTAACTCTTCAACTACCCTTTTTATAGTTATTTTACACAAACTGCTACAAGTTTTTACAGTAAAGATATACTGTAAAATAAAAACATGGGCCAACTCACTTGGAGGCAACACGGAAATACTTCTGAATGAAATAGAAAGCCACTGCGAGGGGTAACAGTGCAATGAGGAAGACTGGTGTAACAAAAGCGATGACGCCAATGGCTGAGAGACAGAGGAGAGTTGAGCGAGTAAGAGATTCCAGCGTTGGAGGAATGTGCTGGGAGTAGGTGATAGAAAGAGAAAGCAGAAAAAGAAATATTAGCACAATGATGTTGCATTTCTGATGTGATAGCGTACTGATGTTCTGCTCTCTTTTTAGTGGCGTCTCTATGTGAGAGCACAGGCCCTCATTTCTCAGCAGAGCTTAAATGACTTAGAATGCCCTCAGGGGGCTTTCTTACCTGATCAATAATGTTGGTGTCTGCAGAAAAACGGTTGAGGATTTGGCCAAGTGGAGTGATGTCAAAAAATCTGACCAAGATGGATATGCAAAAGAAAATGGGTATTAATCACAAATAATTTATTATTTAATTCCTTGATGTATTCCTAATATCTGATCAAAGATGTTGGTAAATCATCATGCATAACTAAAAAGCAAACAACTCTTTTTGATTTTTCTTTCTTTAAAGTAAACACCCAACCTCTTGCCTTGATGCATATTTACATTACTTATTCATTACTTGTCATTCAGGTTCATGAGGAAGCTCCCTGCTTTCACAACATTCTTGACACTTTATGTCCAAACGTTTGTAGACGTGTGTACAGATCAGTGTCACTCCAGCTTATCCCAGAAATACTGGATTATGTCTCATTAATTCGAAGAACATAGTTCCACAGTTCCACAACCCAATACTGGGGACATATAAACTTCTCTAGTTGATACTTGCCAATGAGCATGACAAACTTAAGCTTAAATCCAGCTACTCCAGCCTGTCCCTGATTGGCCCTTTAATAGTTTATCATACACAACAGCACACCTGTGTCTGTAATGGACTCACATTAATAATCAAATGTGTTTAGGATTATGATAAGTTTGGTTACAGTAATGAATGTGTTAACGTGTTAATATAGTGTGTGTGTGTGTGTGTATGTGTGTGTGTGTGTGTGTGTGTGTATGTGTGTGTGTGTATTAAATTAAATACCGTAATGGAGCATGGATGATCTTGTTGAGTAAGTTATGATGCAGGTTAGTGGCAGCAGAAAGGCCTAAAAATTCTACACTCAGGGAAGTGATGAGACACAGGAATATTCCTGATCCACAGAGGATAATGAACACTGGAACATAAGCTAGATGCTGTGGAACAAATGTAAACACACAGAAAATACACTTTAGATACAAAATACCATAAATCAACTTTACAGATATATAGTACATCACCAAACGATTAAATATGTGTTTAGACACACAAATCCCTGTATGACTCCCAAGACCATAAAGGGACAACATGATTAGCGTTGATCACCTCAGCATTATTCATTTTCCCCAGAGTGGAGTTGTCGGTGGTGGAATTAGAAGTGGAGTAGCTGCTGGAATCATTCAGAGCTGAGGAGGTCCAGGCTGCCAGCCAGTAGTCAATGGCCACCATGACAGAATGCTTGGCCAGCTTGGAGGTGACCATCAAGAAGACCAAGAAAAAACCTCCTGAGGACAAATAACCCCAGCACACTCTCCATGGAATCTTGGAGCGGCGGCTGGTTGTGGTGGACATGTTATCATCTTCATCTTCCTCCTCTTCCTCCTCTGTCAAATATCATTAAAAAAGTATATATATTTTTTCTGATCATAAACAATATGTTGTACACTCAATAATATTTTGTACATAAATTTGTTCTTTTATCATCATCCTAGTACATTCTACCATGGGTCTCACTTTAAAACCTGTATTTAAAGTCTGTACTAATATGGGTAGTTCTACTCAGGAAAATGTATTAATTAATAACATTTATGAATAGTTTTAACACATTTTTGGCCTTAAAAATGACCCATTAACCCATGTTAAACCATTAACTTTTTTAGCAACATAATCTTAACACTAGTTTTGGCCATATAGTGTTCACTTGCAATAATCCAATTACCCTCATCTTCATCATCTATTTGGTTCTTGGCTTCTCTGGAATAGAAAGCTCTTCTTAATGTCTTCCTTTCGAGAGTAGTCTGACTCTCAACATCTGTGTCCTAAAATGTACAACACTCACATTACATCTCACAGCACAACACATGACCATCTGCATTCGAAAATACAAACAGTAAAAACTGTAAACAGTTCAGTATCAGAGTTCCCAATTTACAACAGCTAAGCATTAGTCAGTATTCATCACTACAATAACCATCCATTGTCTAGACATGCACTTGGACTGCAATGAAGTAAAACTGCTGTTGTTTAGGTGACAGTTGAAGTGGATGTGTGTTATGCAGTGAAGAGGCCTGACCTTCTCCAGCTCCTGGTCCTGTCTGTTCATTAGAGTCTTCCAGTGTTCGTACAGCTCCACATCATGAGTCTGGATGTCCTTTAGCGTCCCCTCTCTCAAAACAGAACCACCCTTCATGGCTATGATCTAAGAGGCAGATTTTAAAAAAGTAAAACATTCAAAACAGAGATGTGCACTTGCTAACGACATGGACTGAATGTATTAAATGAATGTCATTTAAGACATATTATTATTTGTCAATCACCCTTTTGTCATTTTTTTGCACAAGTGATAAAATGTAGCCACTGTTCCACGCTGTTCACAAGCTCAGCAGGAAGGCTCTTGAACCTCTTTCTTCCTCATAGTAATGCTAAATGGGGCAGATGTTGCCGTGAAATTCATTTTACAGTTAATTATTTTCAGGGAATGGTTCCAAAGCTATCTCATTTACCAACATCTCTGTACATGAGAGTGGGCTGAAAAAATCAACATATTATACACAGAGAGTACACACCCAAAGAATTAATTCTATCACTCCAAAGTGTCAACTCGGCCAGTTATTTGAGTCAAAACTCCTGGAGTGGCACGTAGGTTAAACTTAAACAGTGGAGAAGAGAATAAAGCTGGGTTTACCCAGGGCACCACACAAGCTAGAACCGCAACTGTCTCTTATTGAAGTATGATGCATCATGAAAGAACAATTAGAAAACAGAGACTGTGGGCAGTTCAGCAGCTGTTGTCTTGCACCAACCAAGAAATGGCAAAAAGTCCACTTGCAAAACTTTTGATATTCTCAGTTCCCAAACACTCAAAAAGTGCAATTAAAATCAAAAGATGTAACACAATGGTATACCTGCCTCCATAGTAATCTTTTGGAGAGTGTTGCAGGCAACAAATCTTAAATTTATCCATCCATTGTCCACCGATTATCTGGGTCCGGGTCGTGGGGGGAAGCAGTCCGAGTAAAGAAACCCAGACCTCCCTCTCCCCAGCCACTGCTTCCAGCTATTCTGGAGGGATACCAAGACGTTCCCAGGCCAGTCGAGGCATATAATCTCTCCAGTGTGTTCTGGGTCTTCCCCGGGGCCCTACTTACCATTGGACATGCCAGGGAGGCATCCAGACCACCTCTACTGGCTCCTCTTGACATGGAGGAGCAGCGGCTCCACTCTGAGTCTCTCCCAGATGTCTGAACTCTTAACCCTGTCTCTAAGGCAGAGTCCAGACACCCTGCGGAGGAAACTCATTTCAGCCACTTGTACCCACGATCTCGTTGACCATAGGTGAGGGTTGGGACGTTTGAATGGTAAATTGAAAGTTTTGCTTTTTCGCTCAGCTCTATCTTCACCACAATGGACCGCTACAATTTGTATGTGTAATTATATTTATTAAATGCATTAAAGCTGTTCGGAGAAAACTTTGGCGATAATTTCTTTGTACATTTATCAGTTAAATAAAAGGATCTGGGAATGAAATATTTATCGCATTTTAAAAAACAGTTCAAATGTTCTGGCTATGAGATCTGCATTTTTTTAAGCCACTGATACTGACCCAGTCGGCATGAATGAGGTACTGCAGTTTGTGGGTGACTAGAACCACGGTCCGTTTATCATCCTGCAGAAACTTCAGAATGCCTTCCTGCATCAGATGGTCACTTAGATGAATGTCCAAAGCAGAGAATGGATCATCCTTTGGGTGAACAATACAAACAAAAACAAAAAACATACAGTAAAAGATCCCTTTGCAATAAATCTTTTTAGTAATGGCTCCCAATGGGTGCACCTCTGTTGCCCTTCCTGAACAATAACAATTTTTTTGCAGGAGGGTTGTTTTATATGTTGTTTTATTCCTTTGCAAAACATATAAATTTACTTAATTTGAGATCAGTTATCTGGGTGTAACTAAAAGATTGAATTACAGGCCTGTGGTCATCTGTTGGCAGAATGGGAGGCAGCAGGAGGGGGCCATCTTTTCATTCATCCATATAACTTCCTTTTAGTGCTCAACAACTCTAATGGGTAGTATATTTCATATTTTCTTGATGATGTGTTATTAGATTTCTCACCAGGAAGACGATGTTGGTGTTCTGGTAGAGTGCTCTGGCCACACAGATTCTCTGTCTCTGGCCCCCACTAAGATTTATTCCCTGAAACATATAATACAGAGGCATATTTTCTTGTTCGTCATTAAAAGCCCATAATTTGCTTAGCATTGTTGTGGCAGCTGAGGCTCTGATTTCATTTGTAGAAAGATGAAGTCAACAGTTAACGTAAATGACTAAAGTCATCTTTGCATGATGTGTCTTACCCTTTCTCCGATTTCAGTTTGATCTCCGAAAGGAAGAAGGTCAATATCTGGCTGCAGAGAGCAGGCATCAATCACAGCCTTGTATCTGTAGAAGCAGAAGAGGAGGAAAACCATACGATACTCCTGGTTGTTCTTTGTAATATATTTCTGCAATGTGTCTATTCACTTTTAACAATTCTGACCCTGAAAGTGTGACTGGAATAGGGTGTTTTACATTAAACCTTTCTGACTGATTTTATTTATAAATGCAGAAGGATCCCATTTAACATGCTGGCAAATTAATCTTTAGAACTGTTATTAATTATCTATTATCCAGTAATTACTAAGATACCATCAATAACTTGTATATATATTACAAGTTACTAGTTACTTTCATTTTAGAAGTGACAAAATTGAAGTGGTAAGTGGCTATGACATAGAGAGCTGACATTTTTTCCTCCACTACAAGGAGGCATCTTTCACCTCTGCTTGTTGAAAGGGATCCCAAATGTGATGTTCTCCTCTACTGTAGCGTTCAGCAGCCATGACTTCTGAGCTGCATAGGCCACAGAGTACCTGTTCTTACTGAGACAGACAAAGAGTTCAAATTAAAATAAGGAATAGCTGGATTATAAAGTCATCACACTCACAACACACCAAGCAGTCAATAAATGAAGAAATCAACACAAAATGTAGGGAGTTGCATTACTGAATACCATGCATCCAATTTGGGGACCACAGGATGTTACATACAATTGGGTTGAAACCATGAGAATATGAACTGTTGGGAAAGCACTTTGAATTCTGTAGATAGGAAATCACATTTTATTTGCAGATAACAGGATAACATATTTAAACATAGTAAGAAATTAAAAGACACCTGTTTTGGAGTGTTTATTACAGATGTTTATATATAAATTGGACTAAACCATCTTTTTAAGCACCCTGGATCAAAGCTCCAATTTCAGGTACAATATCCAAGAAAAAACATATTTAAAGAAAGTGAGTGAAGACTAGCTCAATTTGAGACACGTCAAGTCAGCCATCACACACCTTTATAAACTGCCAGTAACAAATTGTACAGCTGAACATGCTTGGAGTAGAGCACTAAATGTCCAGGTCAGTTATGTCGTCTAAATGACTTGCATTGTGCTGAGTGATACCCACACAGAGAAGTAGGGGACTATTGTGCTCAAAAGCTACAGATGATACAATGATATCACTGCCAATGAATCTCATGATCTCCAGCTCATGTAGACATGTATCTGTAATAAATGCCCATAAAACTGTAGTAACTATGCTCTATATGTAAACTGAACATTCTTTGTAGTCAGAGTCAATTCATCAAACCAATCCAAAATCCAGCATGTACTTGTTTTTAAAAACTAGTGTTTTTTCAGGTGATTTCAGCATCAAAGACTCCCAACATGTTATGTAGGCTAGCACACATCCCACATTACAATGGGAAAAGCTGGGGGAGGGAGACTATGCTGAGGGGATTAGATACAAAAGAAGGGAATCCTTAGAGAATAAAGGGACGGACGAATGGATAGATGGATGGTTGAATGGACAGTTGAATGAGTGGACAGATGAATGGATGAATGAAAAGATGAATGGATGGATGGAAAAATGAACAGATGAACCACTGCATTTCTGTTGTAGAAGTCTGCAAATAAGTACCTCCGTTCTTCGTGAGAAAAATCAGAATCATACTCGCTGTCAAGGGTCAGAACATCGTCATGTCAATACATCAAGTAAAATATTACAAGAGCATTAAACATTAGAAAACCACCCTCACAAAACGTCATGATCTCCTGTTGGAACAGCCTCCACATTTTCCACTGGTGTATTAATGCCCTGAAGCTCTACACAAAGTGTTTTTTTTTTGTGGCTGTTGCTAGATTGGACAAAATCCTTTTGAACTCTGATATGAGGAAATATGCTATTAATTTCCAATGACTGCTTGAATGATTGTTGGATGCTGTAATAGTGAGAAAGGTCACAGTGGAAGGATAACATTTACAGTGTAGCAAGCATTCAGAATAATTCAAAAGAAATAAATGCTTAGAAATAAATGATACAAACAACCATTTTACTTCAGATGAAAACAATTTAAACCACAAAATCACTTCTGCCCTGTTTCACCTTAAGGTTTGCCAACAACGTCTTACCATTATAAAATGCATGACAGTACACTGTGCCTGCCTATATCAGCACAGTAATATCAGCAAACGCTTTTGAAGTACAATAAACTATGTTGGTTCACATTATGTTCAAAAGAGCTGTAATGGTGTTTTTGACCCATAACTAGCATCTACCAATTTGCCTATTGATTGTGTGTGTTAAATGGAATAGTGCCCAGTGCAGTGTTGTAAAGCATGCTTGGGTATCTAGAAATGTGCTATATAAGTGTAACCGTAAATAAATGTTATACATATGTTCTTGATCTCAGTAATGTTCTTATTTTTTAATTACATCAACCCTCCACATTCATCTAATGTAAAGCCTTCTCCATAAATCAGTAGCTGCTACTGCTACACATGAGAGTATCAATAGACAGGTTACTCTTGATTTTAGAGGGAACAATAGAGTTTATGAGGTTACATCAACAAATATTTGTTATGCTGAATGAGATTTGCCAATGTTCACTGAAGCTTGACCAACATCTCAACAGCAGCTATGATTAATGCATTTGTTGAAGGAGCATGGACAGGTCAAATTTATATTTCTCACTTGAATGGCTGTTCATATGACAAAGGTATAAATGCCCACAAGCACAAACACAAAGCCACATTCAAAAGTGTAGTATTATTGAGTTGTTTTAGCTCTTGTAGTCTTGCACAGAATGATCAGAAAAAAGTGTTCTTGTGCATGTGTGTGTGTGTGTGTGTGTGTGTGTGTGTGTGTGTGTGTAAAAACATCCTTTATAAAATACCTTATATAGTCGGGGAGCATCTCACTATCAGGGAGTCTGAGTGAGTGTGGCAGGAAGACACACAAAGAGATAGACAGAACACACACGTGACCAGGGTTAGTTCACAGCCCACTGAGACACAGAACACTCTTCGAGGACACTGACAAACTCTCCCATTCTCTCTGTTACTAAATAAGTCCAATGACTCTCAACTTCTGTCTGGAGAGTGCTGTCACTGTCCTGGGAGAAGAAAAAAAATGCAATGCACTAACATTCAGTGCAGTGTTTGTAAGAACAGCAGTGTCTCACATTCAAACAAACTTATTAAGGTATTATTCTACTGAAAAACAACTAAGCTATTGTCATTTGCCATATCAAGAAGCCCCAACCAGGAACTGTAGAGCAGCACTTCAACTTCCTTAGGACTAGCATTGAGAGAAAGAATATTAAAAATATGAAATTGAAAAAATGTGCTATATTCAACTGACTTCTAATGTGTGTATAGATTACACATGAGTAAGATACTGTTCCCAGTGTTCAAGCCCAGACGTTCAAGATTTTATTTGCAGTCAAAATAGGTATCATGTAAAAATGATTCATTTTCAGCATCAGAAAACTAGCCTCATCAACTACATATTAATCTGTTTATTATTTAGAGTTTCCACTCTTGGCTTTTTAAAACAGCTTACAACCTTTTTGCAAGATCATTAGCTGAGCAAAAGCATCTGCGTTGATATTTTCTACACTTCCAAAGTGTCTGGTTGCATTTTCTGCTTTAAAATAAACCAAACTATACATTTATTCGCAAATCAGGCCATGAAACCTTACGCCACATCTCAGAAATCCAGTTTCAATCAGCTAGTGCAAATGTCCCTTTTCATATAGTTCCTTTTTCAGTAATAGTTTCTTAAAGATATGTACAACTTTTCAGACCCACAGAACTATGTCAGAGCAGAAGATTAGCATTAAAGGACTGCTTTTTTCAGATATGAAGTAACAGTGAAGATTGATAATTATCCTACTGCTAATGGAGAATAAAATAATGCTCTTTCATGAAGATTCCATAAGACCTGATAACCCACCAAAAATATTGCAATTTCAGCTACACATTTTTCAAGGGTAATAATGCTAGATGACACCTTTGAGAACAGATAACCATTTACACTGGAGGACCCCACTGTCCTGTCAGTGATTTTTATTTTTAATGCTTTAATGTCAGTAGGATATTGCAAAATGCTTAAATGTCAGTAGGTTATTGAAGGATGTTGTGAAATTTTCTATAAATATTTTTGAAGGTTTTTTTGATGCACTAAAAAATACCACCAAATTAACAGCTGATCAGTGAAGATCCTCTGGTAAATTTTCCCATTTAGGCCTGATAAACTGGACAGTAAAACATGGGCTACAGTCAACATGTGTAAAAATATCAAATTGGTATATAAGGTTTTTCTGAAAAATTATTCTTTAAATAACATTTCTTAAGTAAATTGAACATATCACGTTTTTCACTGTATTTTCCTCTAGATTACTTCTTATATAAGCTCTAGTTTGGGTTTGCTCCAGCAATTCCTGATTGGAGATTTACTGTACAGGAAACTAGTCAAAGCAGAAAGAACATCAATATCCCAACAGTCATTAATCAAATAAATGATAAGTGACTTATTTATGCTATAAATAATATTTAAACACAAACTCTGGAAATATTCTAAACGTTGTCTCACGTTGTTAGACTTGGCAAATGCTAATCAGAGACCATCTCCAGTACAGACTGAAAGATGGAGACATGAGCATTTCCACATTCTTACCAGTGACAGAAGACAAACGAGAGTGCTGATAGTGTGAAGAGCGATAAACAATTAACAACATGAAATGGTTAGAAAGGACTGAAGTGCTTAACTATTACACACTGGCACATACAAACATGTACATGCTCACAAAATGACAAATGCATGCATTCAGGGTAAAAAAGTGAAAACACTTACTATCCCAATGTGATAGTCTTCATCAGCACAATGGGTAAGATGTAGCGTACACACACTCGCACATATACACACAAGCACATACTTCAGTATGTACACAGTAGTACATACAGCATGTAAATGGTCAGGTGACACAGCTTTTGTCACAAATAACTTTGATTAGCATTAGATGTATTAACAGGAAATCTCCTAATCTGCTCTGGTTTTAAAAAAACATCATAAGATCAAACTTCAGCTTTTCTTACTTGCTCCAGTAGACTTTTCCACTGAGGGTCTGCATCTCTCCCAGCATGGCTAACAACAGTGAGGACTTCCCACAACCCACCTGGCCCACGATCATGGTCAGCTGACCTTAAGAGGGCAAATGCTGTAGGTTTTTAATGTAATAATGCAACCATGAGGCAAAACAAGCACACTTGCATATTACTGGACTTTAATGTTTAGACTTTAAGTACTACTAGTTTACTGTGATAACATTATCATAATCCAAATACTACATTGAACAATCACTGGATTAGGAACACCTACCTTGTATCTACATTCACTGTCCATTTCATCAGCTTCCCTTACCATACAGGACATTTTGTAGTTCTAAACAGCACTGCTGTGTCTGATCCACTCATAACAGCCTAACACACACTAACACACCATCATGACATCAGTGTCACTGCAGCGCTAAAGATGATCCACCACCCAAATGATACCTCCTCTGTGGTGGGGGTCCTGACCATTAAAGAACAAGTGATAAGAATATATGCAGAGAGACCAGTGGACTACAGTCTGTAATTGTAGAACTACAAAGTGATCCTGTATGGACAGTGGAACTGATAAAATGGACAATGAGTGTAGGTGACAAGGAGACAAGGCAGGTGTTCCTAATCCAGTGATCATTCAGTGCAGTCATTTAACTATAAAAAGACTGCAGTTTATAGGTCACTGAGTACAGTTCATGGTTGACATAGTTGATAGATTTAAAAATCATTTGGCCCATGAAAAAGAACACAAGCAATAAAGAGCATGGGAAATTAAAACGAGCTTAGCAGAAGTAAAAATGTATCTATTACAAACAGCACCAAGTTGAACAGTGGACACGATACAGGACAGATGTGCAAAGTGTCAGGCCATGAGAACAGCAATAAATAAGTCAAGAGGGACCTAGTGGGGGTGGAGACACAGGGGGAGGGGGCTTTTAATAAGAGCAAACCCTTCTTACAACTAGAGCAGAAGGCAAGGCTTTTGGGAAATCCATTTTCAGCAAAGAAGCCCTTCTGTTTCTTTCCAACAAAAATCCAAACCCTAACATTACCAGGAGGTACAAACTGCTCAGACCTACAGTAGGTCAGCCCCATAAGAGACCTGTAGGTCAATATACTCAGGACTCTCACACCAATCCCAGACAGGACTGTACAGAGCCGCCAGCATGGAGTTATTTTTAACAAAATTGCAGGGATGTATTTAAAGGCACTGGGTCATAGCCTGAGTCTGATTACCTGTGGGGATGCGGATGTTGATGTCCGACAATGTTGACACGTTGCTCCCCCATGTAAAGTATCCATTGTTCACCTAAAGAAAATGATAAATGGTGCACATGAGATGTGTTTAATACATTTGTACTTTTTAATACATTTGTACTTTTCTTCTTTTTCCACTCAAACACTTTTTACTCATCTACTCTATATTTTAGTTCATATTAAATTTCTTAAACCCTTTCTTTGTATAGAATCATTTTGTTTGTTTGGTTGTTTAATACTACTTCATTCTTTTGTGTTTGTGTGTATGTTAGATTAGAATCTAATTAAATTAACTTTCTCTGATCATTTTACTAAGCTCCAAGTGAGCAATGAAACAAAACAGAGCAAAGAAGCTCTCAAGGCATATATACCATGAAGGACATAGGAAGTTAATCATAGCAGAAGAGCCTGATTTAACCCAAATGGATCTCATCTCCCTCTACACAAACCCTCTACATCTCGCTTGGTCCAGCTCACGTCTTGCAGGATGGTTATTCCCTCTTTGGGACTTAATGTTTATTTATGACAAGGATAACGCTCCGATCCATCACAGAGGCGAGCATGGGCCAGATCTTTGCTAAGCTAAGGAGTTCACTGGGAAAAGGGCAAAGTGAACAATCAAAAGCAGCTGGGAGCACTGCTCAAAAAAAAAAGGGAGGCAAAGAGGAAGAGAGAGAGAAAGAGAAAGAGAGTGAGGGGAGAGTCTGAGAATCTAGGAGTGTAAATGTCAGGGCACATTAAAAGTGTAATCTTAACCAAGTGAGCGGATGTGACATGGCTAAATGTGGGAGAGTGACGGGTGCTCGTGAGTGTTTTTTGAACGTTTGCTGTTGTTAGGTTCATTGGTTAGGAGGCTAGCACTGTCCACTGGGAGGGCTAAAGGAAGTGGACCCTACAGGGACCTAGAGCCAGCAAAGAACAAAATAAAACAAACTATAAAACAAATGACCATCCAATTTTGGCAGTGTCATTTTTTAGGTCTTCTCATGAGGATAACAGCAATCTTTCTTGTAGAATAAAACTGAAACTTCACCAAAAGCAACTCTAGTAGTATTGCTCATGGGTGAAGTTTCTTAGAATTCTAGAGACATTGCTGCTCTTCAGTTGTTTAAATATAACTATGCAATCTTGAATTACACTTAAATTAAATTTCCATTCTGTATTTATAATTTCATATCTGCACATGGCACTTCAGTCCACAACGACAAAAACAAGGCATAAATCTTAAAGAGAAATGATGAGAGATACTCAAATTTATCCTCTTCTTTTTACAAAATACAGAGTGTGGTCCTGGTTAACAGTCTGTTCTTTCAAATTAATTATTTTTACTTGTTTACTCAATTTATGATATTCATCAATTTCTAAGGCTTAAGTGTTTGGACTGGAAAAATATTAAGCAACACGTCATTATGTCATATGTATGTGTGAGTGTGAACGTCCTCATACACTGTACAAGCACACTAACACATCGGATGTGACACGTACAAGGGTCAAGGGTTAAAAGCAACTGGGATGAGAACAAGCAGACCCTTTTAATTCAGTGGCAGGATGTGCTGTGTGAATGTGTGTGTTTGAGTGTGTGTGTGTGTGAAGGGCCTGAGAATCAGAGCTGATGGGGCCATGTAGAGGCCAATGATGTCTAACCTTCACGGCTACATCCTCTGTCTCAGTGGGGCGCAGCTGCCTGCGTAGAGGCTGCTCGTAGTTGTCCATCTGATAACGCATCGGCTGCTTCCTATTTCTCTGAGAGACAATAAGAGAAAGAAAGACATATGGGAGGGAGAATAAAAACATAATGACAATATGTGATATGCAAATAAACACGCTAAACAGAGATGTGGAAATTCTAGCTATTGACTCACAGCAACACAAACCAGCAAGAGAGTTTTCAGGAACTGCATCTTTTGCCTTATATATGTTCAAGCTGCTCACTCACTGACAGAACAGTTAGAAAAGATATCCAGCTAAATATTTACAGGCAAATCAAGAGACAAAATGGCAAGAAGCTTAAAAAACTATATTTAAAACCTGCCACAAACCCTAGCTTTAAAAGTTCATAACTGTTGAGTATGTGCACCATTATTTATTCTCAGTTGTGAAACCATTACCAATTTGAAAAAAGAAAAAAAAATATGCACATAATCTTATTAGTATTTATCCTCTTTAAAGTGACAACATTTCTCATATTTTCATTAAATTAATTCTCACTCCATGCAGTCCCTTCTTCCTCTTCTTTCTTTCAAGTATTCCCCTTCAATCTAAAAGCCCCTTTTCTCTTCTGAGAGAGTGTATGTGAGTCTCCTTTCTCAAGCAACAGCTGAGGAAATGCTATCTACAAGTTTGGAGGTGCTTCTTATTAGCATGTTTATAGAACCTTACTCAGCTCAGGAATCACACCCTCATATACACTCTGATACAGGCTCCACTTACAGCCTTCTTGGATGCCAGTGCCATCATGTTTGAAATTAAAGTAAAAGAAAGTTACCCAAGATATACTGGACCTTAGCCCAGTGCATACCAAGGCCAGTTCTGGACACTGGACAAAATCAGAAGTTCAATCAGAAGTCCATCGCCGTGTGAAATGTTCAGGGCAATGGCTGTGATCAGGACTTGTTCTTTTTGGTACCATTTTAATATTAGACTACAATTGTTTAAAATCTGTTTATTACATGGTAATTATTTTGGATGTAAACACCTTAAAGGTAATGAATAATTATTTGTAACACATAAATAAAATGTGGAAACCATGACCCCTTTTCATTTAATAGTGAAAGTGTCAGAGAACGTATTGAAAATTTTGGGGTAAAAAATATGCTGAGACTTTAGAATGTGAAATTAGTCATTTCATAGTAGGTTAAGGTGCACCACATTATAAATGTGTAAAGAGTCATTCTATTGCTAGGTTATTTGATTAATTGATTGTTAAGGGGCTAAACTTATTAATAAATATGTGCTGAAGCTGACAGGTTTAATGTTGACTGATGGAGAAGACAATATTGACTGATGGAGGTTTAACAGTGCAGATAGATGTGGGTTCAGTATTTGGCAAACAGTAGGTCACTATGATTATTAATGACTTTTAATGCATTTACAACCTAATTACTATACATTACCAAACAGATTATAAGCCATTAATGAACCTTTATAAGTGTGGTCTTATTTTAATTTAGCACTGCCTTTTCTTCTGAAACCCCTGTTAAAATTCTCTTTTATCCCTTACATTCATTAGTAAAACAGACTAAAAACAAAATGTTTACATTTACAAAGGTACAAATACACATGTGCCAAAAAAATGTCTGTTCACTAGATCATTTACGGTAGCAAACCTAATCATCAAAAATAAGTACCTGACCTCACTCATGTACTTGCAGCTGTATGCAGTCAAATGGAATTCTTCCAACTAGTGCTGGGGAGCCCTATCCCAGTCCTCATGGCCTCACAATACTCATGTCATCTAGCAAATCTGATTCAAACCATTAACTAATTAACAAGTTCCTTGTGTAGAGGGTCAAGTGTGTAGAGGAGGGGGAAAAATGAGCAGAGCATAGAGTCACTAGGACTGGGACTGGAAAATCTTGATTAAATAAAACCCACCTAGAAGCCCTCCTACTTAGCCAGTCTATCTCCTCCTTCAAAGCATCACATCAATGGAATTCATTACAACAATCCCCTAATACCATCAATTTAAGCATAATGTCTTACTGGGAACTACATTAATCATAGTTTTATCTGCATTTGACATGACTCTACTATATCAATATCTGTATTATTTATTTGCATTCTAAATAATTTGACATAATTGCATATGGTTTTTCTGTATTTTATAGGAAAGGTTTCTTAGATTTATAGCCTAACAACTTCAGAAGATAAGTCCAGTCATTTATGTGCATGTGAGGACAAAGCAACCCCCTCTGTTCTGATTCACTGGCAAAGATTTCCACAAACAGATCACAGTTTAAAGACCTAGAAGACAAGATGTCTCTCAGTGATAAAATGTATTTTTCAGTATGGTATTCAACTGTCTTCCATAAAATTAAGCAGATCATTAAACATCTGTCAACAGCTGCTTGCCTTTACAATACACTGCTTGCCAAGAAAGTGATAAAGTGATAGTTCTTCATAGTATATACAGTTGATGTGTCAATAATCATAACCTACTAGAAAAGAATTAACTTATTGCTAACACTTCAGTGATAGAAGGTAGGCAAGTGAAACAAAGAGTGTGTTCAGGTACTTGTGCAGGAGCAGGATTAATAGAGAATAAACATGTGTTTGTTTGTGTGTGTGTGTGTGTGTGTGTGTGCACACTTACAGCCCCTGGGTGTTTCTTGCAGGCATCCAGAGACACAGGCATGTCTCCATTTCTCCAGCTGTCATCGCCAATCTCCTCGCTCTGCAGGAACTCACCAAGCTTTTGAACACTTCAAGGAACATGCCAAAGACTATTAATGAGTAACATTACTCAAAACCACACAAACACACACATGACTTCACACAATCAAGTAAAGACTGACATCTGATCTCCATTAAATTCATTCTGCTGTGATTACCTGACCAGAGCTTTGACTGCGAATCTGACCACAGTGGACAGCAGGAAGAGTGGAGTAACCAGGATGTGAAAGAGTGCCAGAGATGCGAAAGCCTCAGCTGGGGTCAGCATGGATTCTATATCACTCATGTATGCATGAGTAACAAACGTCTAAAAGCAAAAGCATCCAGATTATTTTATGGATATAAAGTGACATCATGTATTAAGAGCATAGATACTGTAAATGAATCGTTAATGCTGTCTTACCGCTAACACAGCGGCAATGGGGATAGCAGCATTCATAAAAACTGAAGGCAGAAAAAAAGAGAAGTTGAAAACAAGATTAATTTAGCTCTAAGTTTCAGAAAACTGGACTGACCCAAGAACCAAAAATCTATTTTCATGTCATTTACATAGTTAGCGTAGTTTGGCTTTTACTATTTTGATCAGAACAAGATATTTTGAGATTTCTTACTGGACATTGAGGTGTAAAATGCAAAAGTCCTGAGACTGGTCAGCTCTTTGCCTCTGGTCTCCAGCACACTATCACAGAATATGTTTTCCCAGGCATACAGCTTTAGCAGCTTTATGCCTTTCAGGATCTCTGTGGTCTTTTTCAGACGGTCTGTGGAGTAATCCTGACATAAAAAAATGTAAGTCATTGTGACTCTGCAAACACTGATTATGTATATAAATCATGGAAAACCAATATGACACATTTACAACATGTGCACTAACCTAGAGATGAAAAATAATAACATTCACTATTATTAAAAGCTATGGACAAACAAATAATCAAAAACAAGAATACTTGCCAGGGAGCTTTTCTGTGTATTGGCCAGTTTAGTGGCAATTAAGTACTGAATAGGTGCCAGAAACACAATGACCAATGCACCTACTAGAGCACTGGCTCCCAATAAATAATACAACAGGATCACACCCATAATAATCTGAGGGAAGATCAGACAATACAGTAAGTAAATGCATTGAACAGTGTATCACTTTCAATTAAGATTAAAAGATTAATTTAAAAAATATTTATTTGCAGTCCTACACTGCCTTATCATTTTCTTTGCCCGTTTATACTGTTTCTCCCTGATGTTTCTAGACATGCCTGTGTGACAATTTTGTTTGTGCTCCACTCTTACACCTCCTTTGTCTCACCCATGTCATGTCACTATGAGTGGGTGGTGGCGATAGTTGTTCACAGGTGTTCCTTCTCTGTCTCTATGTGTGTGTGTGTGTGTGTGTGTGTGTGTATACACTTTATGGACATCAATAAGCCAAACCTTCATCCTGCCTCCCAGCTTTTTATACTGCAACTTTATGATGGAGAAAAACCAATACATATTTATCATCAGGTTTTAATTTTATTTTCCATCTTTGTCCTTTATTTATGCATTTTATCTTCCATTCAGAACCCTTTCTCTTAGGGTGAATCCTATTTAACCTCTGAGCCCTACCACTTATGGCTATACCCATTGAAAGAGATTTTTCAGGGGGACACTTCAAATGAAGGGCTATGAATGTCTTTCTAAATTACCAGCAATATGGCAGGGCAAGTGACAAATCAGTCACAAATCAATATTTTCTCCTTTAAATATTATGATAACCAGTGTGTTAACTTAGTTTAATGTAGTGTCCATGCACTTTACTCATGTAGAGATTTCATTGCTTTTTCCATGTCCTTTTATCCCTTTACTTCCTAAAAAGCATTAAACATTGCTAGTAATTTGCCAATGTCCCGGAATTCCTAGTTTCAACCTAAAGGCTGAAGCAAATACTTTCTAATGTCTGTGACTACCGGAGCATTTAAGGTGGAACTGGAAGTTCCAGAAAAAAAATGTAGCTGACTTCAGCTTTAAATCATATTGAGTAGAGATTGGGTGATATTATACAATTGTGCAACACTTTTGAATGCTTGATCCCTTAAATGTAGCTACGTAAAGTCCAGAATCCCTTCTCTGATATCGCTGCAGACCAACAGCAGAGGACCGCTGAAACACTGCTCTTTGTTTTTTGTTTTTGTTTTCTGATGATATATCAGGCTCTTGAAGGGTTGTTCCATTTCATAGGGGAAGATATTAACCAGTACCGGTAAGGGTACGATTAAACTACAAATTTCCACCCTGCATCTCAGGGTGTAAATTTCACAATGTAGTGTATAAAGATTCAGGAGTGGTAGTGAATATTAAATCACTTCAGTTACCTGCACAGGCATTGCCCACAAATTCGGGCACAGGAAAAGGAACCACATCAGCTGGTTGGTCTCAATTGCAACTAGGTTACTGATCTGGCCCAATGTCATCTCTCCCATGGACATGTTGGAGGTGGACAGACGCAAGATCTTATTGTAGATCATTGCCTGGAACAAAACCACCACACCACAGTATCAACAGTGTTCTTTTGACAGATTTTAAACAGAACAAATGAGTGCTCACAAAGTAAAGTATCTATGAGGACACAGAAGAGTGTTCACTTGGAGAATGTAGTTTCTGTACTTAATAATAATCACTCTGGAATCCTTCTAATAAATTTTAGGAGCTTTAAACGGGAAATATTATACCACACTTCCACAAGTTCTTTATTAGGGCTTGGCGATATGGCCAAAAATGATATCATGATATATTTCTTAATTTTGGATACGATATAATTCTGATATCGATATGAACAACATAAAATCCATTGGAAAACTTCTAAGAACAAACAAGAAATTTGATATTACCATCAAATATAAACCTCTTGGCTTTGTCAATATTAATATTTTTAAACAAAATTTTAAATTGAGTGCTAAACAAACATCAGTGCCCTGCAATGACGGTCAGTCAGTGACTGATTCTGTAAATAGTGTATATTGAAAATGTGTTTAACTGTTATTGAAACATTTTATTTTACAATATATATTGATATTGAATTACTGCCCAGCCCTATTCCCAGTGTCTTAATAAAATGTCTGTGATATCCTTTTGTCAATATACAACAAGGGTCAAAAAACACACCCCTGACCACCTCTCTAAACAGCCCAGTTCACAACAACAGGTTTCAGCGCCTGTTCCTTTAAATGAGGAAGAGCCTTTGACAAAATAGTAATTTGACAAAAATAGTATTTTCTATTAGTTCTGACCACAAACATATTCCCTAGCAAAGCTGCCTAAAAGTGTCAGTTTATTAATTCCATATTTCAGCCTTTGAAATCCTTCTATTATTCCAAAATATTTTTAAACAAGCTTTAAGGGAACTCTTCATCGGAATATAATTGATTTTTTTTTATTAACAAAGGATATATTGTACCCTATTTATAATAAAAATAAAAAAAACAACAAAAGGCACCAATGTGAACTGAACAGTGAAGCATTTAACCACTACATAAATATTCAGGTAAACAGTCACACCCAAGGGTTTACTTACAAGCAGTGCTCCCCGTAGGTTAATGCCTGTTTCTATAGTGACATAGTAAGATGCCTGCAGGAAGGTGCGCTGGAGTACCAGAGCGAGGAAGAGCAGCACAGCCAGGACATATGTGTTCTGCAGCAGCTGTTCGGAGGACATGAAGTATACCCCGAACTTCAGCTCCCCTGTCTTACACACCAGCACACAACAGAAGTATTAAAATAAACGTTAACAGTAAACAGAGAAGCATTGCAAAAATTAATTAGTTTTGAAGTTATTTAAAGTGCATCCATACTTGTATGTGGACACAGACACCTTGCAAGAGCTGCACGCTTAAAGTAACATGTGGGACTAGAGCGGTGTATTTCTCTGTTATTTTAACAATAATGTATATTGCTTAGTTTATACAACATATTTGAATAGTATTGTACATCTGCATTTGTGTTGTGACAGGAGACTTTCTGCAACACTGGCATAAAGCAGAGTGAGTGTAAATTGCACGAGGCGGTGTGAAGCAGGTGTGGAATTTTCCACATCACACAGATATGTTAACCCTCTCAACCACACCTACTTCACAACTAACACACTCTCCAGGAAAGTCACTAACATGAACCAATGATTAACTACAATGCCCATTATGCAATTCTGTCTGCAGCCACAGTGATGTCATCCTCATGACCATCTCTATTACACTGTGTCAATACCACCCAGCAGAGTCCAATTTTTTAATCTAATAATCCTAATGAAGGCACTTATCTTCTATCGCATGACATGGTACATGACGCTAATCTGAATGAGGGAACACCTTCACAACGGATGTGTGAGAAATATTCATATACGAAAAGTCATATCTAGACTGGTGGTATTTGCACTGTTACTATGCCTACTGGTAATGGAGTAAGTGTGATGTCAGAAGGTAAATAGGGCTAGATGACACCACAGCAGATGATTAGATGCTGATAAGAAATCTCATATGATTTGCTGAATCCCTGTCATAATTTGGTGGATAATTTGGAAGTAGAGGGTGAGGGAGAACCCTGTCTAACACACAAAAATATAGTTGATAGCATTATTTAATTACATCAAATCACTTTTAGTTGATACAGAGCAATCCAAAGGTATATTGAATGTCTGTATTCGCACATGGTCTTGGTCATACAGTATACTCTGTGTAGTGCCTTTCCTTTTCAGATCCTAGTAACTTTATTTTATTTAAGTGTTGCTGTCATTTAATGAATGTAGTTTACCTTTAGCAAGTTAACAGTAAGTTGGTAAGTTAGTAAGTACATAGTTAAACCTATACAGCATGGACAACACAGATGTGTGGATACATTACTGTAACAAAACATTTTTAACCATAACATTATTGGTCAATATTTGCTCTGATTTATGTAAAACAGAACTGGACAAAAACTATATTATTTCTAGTCTAGACAAAAGTGATCACAGCATCAAAACTTAGTAGGCTTTTAGCTTAGTCAGTACAGGTCAGGTCAATCTCAGGTCAGTACAGATTACAAACTTTTTATGATCTGAGGTCCAGGAACAATTCAGTTTCAATTGCAAAATCTCTACGAATATGTGAAGTGGATGCATACACTCTATGTCCAAAGACTAGTTGACACCTGTTCTAATGAGCAACTATTTGTATAACCTACAACAAATATGTCTTTGGAATTTAGCGTTAAACTGTTTACAAGCTTGAAGGTAATAAAATTCTCACAACAATGTTCCAATATTTAGTGTAAACTTTGTTATAGGACAACAGCAGGAAACCTAAGTAAAACCACCCTTTGGATTTCCATTTGATCATGTTGTTTAAGAGAAACTACAGAAAAATCAAGATCTATAATGATTTTTTTCCCTATGAGATGAAAAGGAAGCTGTGTCACCATACATTATCAGTAATGAAAGAGTACCTGACTGCAGTCTCCTATATTGTCATTTAACTATAACCTCTTTCTCTGCCATTTCTCTTATACACATACTTGCATGTGAAAAGAAAACAAACTAACACACCTGGGTCCCTTCACCATCTTCTGTCTTGTTCAGATGTTTTACAATTCCAGATATGCAGAGCGGACCAGCAAAACCCAGCAGGTCTGCCATGTAGCGAAAGGTGCTGCTGAGGAGAATGGGTCGGCCAAAAGCTCGGTACATGGACCTCCAAATGGATGGTGATTTCTCCAGATCCTCTGAATTCTGCTGTAGAATGACACACACACATTGCAATTAAAGAAGAAACAGTAGCTATTATGGGATGTGGACGGCTATCTGCAAAGGGGTCACATACACAGAATTACTAGTTTATTGTCAATTTTACCCCAAAATGGCAGCCATATACAGTGGGGTTGAAAAGTCTGTGTTAAAAATTAAAAATCACATTATCACCACAACAGTGTGAAAAGTGAATCTTTGAATACTTACATACACAGAGATGACAATACACAAAACAACACCAATGTGTCTAACACCAATGTGCCTCACCCTTTGCTCCTCGTAAGCATCTTTGAGCCGAATGTAGTTAGTTAGAGCTCTCATGGCAATGGGCAGCTTGCCAATCTTTTTCAGCTCAATGGGTCTCTTATGAGCACCCATGATGAGTGGGTTCATCCACCAGTACGTTGCTTTGGAGAGAAGGTTAACGAATGGCTGGAGGAACCGCACCCCAAGATCCTGCAGGTCCTCTGGGGGTTTCACTCGCTGAGGGGTGGCAAAGAACACATATTTCTGCGAAGACAGGAAAGAATAATGATAGAGTTTACTGAAGATATTTATGCACAAGGACTGCTTGGATTATTATAATTGTCATAATTCATTTTTTTTCATTTTTTTTTTACTTGTTACCAAAAGATACAAAACAAAGTAAAGCAAAGCAAGTCACATTATATCGTAAGATGTTTTTGATAAGAGATTATAAAATAAAAAATTGAAAATAAATAAAATCTGAATTTCAAATGACTAAAATCTTTATAGTCTCATTGCAAATATCATTTCAACACATTTACCTTGAAATGTCACAACAGGAAGGATGGAGGAAGTGAAGGATATTGGTTTAATAAATGCCAATACAATGAATAGCCCACAAGATTAAAACTGTTAAACTGAAAGGAGTGTTTAATTCCCTACTTATAACATATTTTGTGTTGCACGAGGCACGTACCCTGACTCTGATGACATTTATCTCGACAGCCATAAGCAGGCCATACAGCACCACCAGAACGGCAGTGATACAGAAACGTAGATCATATGCAGTCACGCCTCCATCTGCAAACTTCAAAAGTTTGGTGAATTTGGTCATGAACGCCAGCACCCAGTATATGAACAGCGCTGCATGAAGTAACAGAAGGTAAACATCGTCAAAGACATTCACAAGCGCAAGAACAAACCATGTAAAAGACTTAGGACTTCACGAAACATTTGTGTAAAGATCAGATGACATTGAGCATTCAAAAAAAAGAGCAATAGTCTGGCAACTATTAGTTGCGGATCCCAAACAAAAATCCCACTTATCCCAGAGGTTTTGAAGGGAGCACCATCACCACAGCTTAATACTGATGGGGCTTGTGCCCTTCTAACTGATCATGGAAACCATATGTTCATGTTCAGCTGCTCCAGAGTGCCCTTTATAATTTCTGGCTTATCTATAAGGCTTATATAAGCTGTGTGAGTACAACTAAGCACACATGTCGGTGATGAGTGCACTTTAAAACTAACTGAATTCCCTCATTTCAAGAGGCATCTGAAAATGCATGGACATACAGTGTCTAACATTTTACAGCACATCTGAAAACATCAAAAATAGATGGGAGAAAACTCAATAATGAACCCTACAAAGTCTATCTCTATTACCTTTTTACAGTCTGTTTTGATCTGGCTGTCTGTGATATGTACCTTAATAAACCATTGGAATAGGGCTTCTGCATTTCAATGAAAAAAATACAGGCATAGGTATTTTCAAAATGGCTCCAAACATGTTTTAGCAGCCATTCAACTAAACGTCATGATCTCTCCGGATGTTTTCACTTACCCAGAAGGAGTTTGGGGAAATTTGCAGTTTCAATATTGTGATAATAAACCACTGACGTAGTTGCTGCTATGAAACCCATAAATGCAGGCAGAAAAAGGTGCAGGTGATTTGACTTCATCCACCTATTAGAAAAATATCATCCAACACACACCCACACACAAACGTGCAGACATAATGGAATCACAGAACTAATAATGTTACCAACATATACACAGTAGCTAAACCAAGCATCACTCTTGCGTCCAATCTGAAAAAGCCCACATACACTTTTTGCACACTATGGGTCTGAAAGAAAGAGTAGCAGTAGCTGTATCTTTTTAAGCTATGTATTTAATAGCTTAAATTCTGTACTTAGTGATTGTTTTGCCTGGAAAATATTAGAAGAAAGATGCTCTCTGACTAATGAACAATACCGTGTTTGCGTTTTAAAAACATACGTGTTGGACACAATCCCTTCTGCGATTTCACACACATGCACAAATAGTAGTGTGAAGGTCAGGATCCAGCGTAGATTGTGGCCAGGAAAGTGCAACCAGGTGTTGTGATGTATCTGTACCTTTGAGCTCTGGCTGCCCCAGCCTGGATAAACACACAAACAAACACACAAAATGTGTCACTTTTAAAATATGAGGTTTTCTAAACGTTCCTGTCATTACATGACTAAAATTGACTTTCCAAACTTTTGAAAGACAATATATAATGGGATGAGTTTAATCCATGGTGTTTAATGAGATGTAATGGTCTTCAAATTCAGATCCCTCCCATAGCTGTGCACACGCAAATTCATACATCTCTAACAACCCCCTTATTATTTTTACATGACTAATCTGAATGGCCACTGCCCATCTGTTGTGATGAGGCATGCTACTTATAGACATGAGACAATGCTGATCTTTTTCATAATCACTGAATAACGCCCAGTATCTGTTACTGTCTAGCTCATTCACTGCCTGTTTATGTATAATAAAATGTCACCACATCCTGCTATGGGAAATATCGTTATTTTCTCATCAGGTCAAGGGATGAAACACTAACAAAATGAATGGGAAACAGCCTTGGGATCTCTCACAGTGAGACACCACCATGCAGATATTTTTAAAAAAAGCAGGAGTCAATTAAAGGACCCTGAGGGAATCCCGAGGCTGAAAAAATACTGGAGAAAGAAAGACGTTCCCACTGAATACCCAGTGGAATAGACAAGACAGCGCCATGGCTACCATAGGCCCAGCTCAAAGTTTACTAACAGAGGATGAAGTAAATACACATTAGCGGACAGTGCTGTTGTTGTCTGCTAGTCTCTGGTTGCCATTTCCTTTATTCTAACATTACTAACCCCCTCCATCCTTAGTTTTAAGCTGAATCACGACCATTATAGACCAACAGGTGATGTACACCATTACAAGTACACAAACAAGTCCAATGATATCAGTCAATATTAAAGCAAGACTAATTTACTGTAATTAGCATAAATTCTAACACAAATCAAACTATTAATTGGTCATTTATGATATTAGATTGTAATAAAAGTTGTCTGCTATTTTGTATTCATTTGTATTTATGAATACAACCAGGTTTTCTGCAGCAAGCTAACCAACCTCTGCAGGTGGGATCTGAGTATGTGCATCTAGGAGTGGAGGTGATGATTGGTGGGGGTCATGGGAGGGGAATGGGAAATACGGTATATAATAAGCTGTTAATATGAATTTTACAGATGACTTAAACAAAGCAATATTTTAATGAAATTTCAGTTAAAGAGCGCAAAGCCAATGTTGAAAATACTCTATTAAATATAGCTTGTATCTTAATTGCACCCATAAATATTAAGCAGAATGCAGCATGAATAAATCCAGCAGAACAAAGAAACATACAACCCTGGCTAAATAGGCAGCCAGGGCTAATGGTCATGTGACTTTGTACAGTACGTGATGTATTTTCACAAACTGAATATTATACTGTAAAGTACTATGAGGATCAATAAGGATAAAGAACATTCTGGTGCAATATGCAGTACGCTCTTTGAACAGCAGCCTCTCAGTGTAATGCTGGTGAGACATGAGGTTTTATAAGACTAACAGAAAACTAGAATCCTGCAAAGAATCCTAGGAATCTCCACTTCATTCTAATTTATTTATAAGGCTTTATAAGGTTAAAGTGTGTGAGTTAAAACATAATCATAGACATAATCTCTGACAATTAGAAATTAAACAGTTCAGCCAAGACTATCAGAGTTTGCTTATATTTTGCTTGTTTTCCCAAAATAAATTAGTCAGCAATTTAATTAATCAGAATTTCATTTCTAAATTTAAATTTTGCTCCTTAATATATCACATCAGTAAAAACATAACAGTTAACTTTATTAGTGAAAATGTGTGTGTGTTTGAAGGCTTTTGAGTGTATCGTACAATGACACTGAAAGGGAGAGTGATGAGAAGAGTGAGGAGTGAGAGAGAAGTATGTAGAGTACGTGGGAGAGAGGGTTAGGGTTAGTGTGCAGAGAGGGAAAGAGGTGAGTGAGGAGTAAGAGGGAGAGTAGAGAGCAGAGAGGGAGAGGGACGAGTGAAGAGTGAGAGTGAGAGGGAAGATTGGGAAGTGAGAGGGAGAGAGGAGTGAGAAGTGACAGGACAAGACTGAGAATTGAGAAGGAGGGAGGGGTGTGAGTGAGAAGAGTGAGGCATGAGAGGGAGAGCAAAGAGCAGAGTGAGATGAAAACAGAAGCCTGTGGAGTTAGAGGGACAGAATAGTGAAGTGAGAAGGATCAAAAAGTTAGGAGAGTATAACATATATGTTATATAGAATACTACAAATATTGTATCTAAAATAGATATGAAATCTAAAATAAGATATAAGAAGTATGAAGAAAAACAATATACTTGCATCAGTACTCATTCCATCACAGTAAAACAGCAGGGAGGGGGAGGGTTTATAACTCATCAATGCCACAAACACACACACACACACACACACACAAACAAACACCCCACACAAACACACACACACAAACAATCACCCCACACAAACACACATTCATCTCACACATACACAAACTCTGTCCCTGTCTTTCTGTAATCCTCAATCTCATTACTCCTGTCTGCTTCACTTCAATCTGATAAAGCAACTTCATCACTCAGTTCTTCATTAGGTCAAAAATAAATGTAATTAGAGAGATGTTTCTTGATTTCCTGATTTCCTGTGACCGTATGAAGAGTAATTGAACTCTGTCAGGAAAAATGAATGCATTATTACACCACACATTATACAATACATTAGTAAATAACTACAAATTAATGACTGTATTAATGCAAACACAAACATATCAAACTCCTGGACAGAGGTCATGTGACTTTGGGCAGGAGCTGATGCCAAATGCTTGCACGTCTGTGAAATATTTTCATGACAATGCAAGAGAGATTAAAATGTCAGGCATCTATTTTTAATATGATCTGCTACAGCAGTCTTGAACAGACTGCATCATAGCTGACAAAACAACTGTGCTTTGGATACCACATACTTAAGGCCAGTAAAGGTCCAGAGACACAGTTTACAACATGTTAAAAATAATGTAGACATGAAAATCCACATTAAGATTATCACCACCTCCTTGTTTCTGCATTCACTGTCTATATTCTCAGCTCCACTTACCACACAGGGGTACTTTGTAGGTCTACAATTACAGACTTTGCTCTTTGCTAACAGTACATCTGTTGCTCTGCATACCTGTTTGCCTCCTTTCACCATGTTCATCAATGGTCAGGACCAGCACAGAACAGGTATAATTTGGGTGGTGGATCATTCTCTGGTATGAATGTATGAAGGTTCCTCCAGTCTCAAGAAAGTTTTTCCTTCCAGCTGTTGCCTTTGCTCACTTGGGGCTTTCTATTTCACACTTTTGATCTCTTGTTCTGATTACTGACTCTCCAAAGCTGCTTTATGACAATATCAGTCGTACAAAGTGCTATACAATAAAAGTTATTTGGTTTGATCTAATATGAGTGGATCAGACACAACACTGCTTCTGGAGTTTTTAAAACCTGTGTCCACTCGCTGTCCACTCTGTTAGACACACACCTCATTGGTCCACCCTGACAATGTAAGGACAGAGACCTTACAGGATGCTGTTGGCTGGATATTTTTGGTCAGTGGACTATTCTCAGTCCAGCAGTTGAACTGGACTTTTTTAAAACTGCGATCCACTCATAACAGCATTGTGAATGATTTACCGGCCAATAATACCTGATCTGTGGTGGTCCTGAGCACTGAAGATCACAGTGAAAGTGGGAAAACAATGTGGCCAGAGCAACAGATGGACTACAGTCTATAGTAGTAGAACTACAAAGTAGAGCTGAGAGAATGGACAGTGAGTGTAGAAAAAAGTCATAACCATGAGGTTGATTGTCATAAAATGTTATATAATGTTATATATTAAAAATGCATATTATCATCAAGACAAAGATTTCATACAATGTTTACCAAGGAACAATTAAATGTGTTTTTTTCTTTTTTAAAATAAATAAATAATACCATTCAGAGAATAAAGTCAGAATTCTGAAAACTCTCAGAACAATTTGCTGCGTATAATGGAGCAGACACAGTGTAACTGTGGAATGCAGTGTGTTGCTGAAGTCATACTATGGTATAGATTTCAGGAATAAACACTCAGTTCTCTTCCAAATCAGGACCACAGTGTGATTAGTGTTTAAACCCTGAATCAGTGCACGAACCCATGGCATGTAGTTTCACATGATACATTTAATGATCATGAAAAAGAGCGAGTGGAACTCCTGCAAAGCCACGAGGCTCCATCGCGTTACGGCTTGGACTCGTACAATAAACTAAAGCCTTATGCATCGCAGTCAGGGGCTACACTGACGCGGGTTAGTCGTCATGTCGTGTGAATGCGTTTAATAAATAATTATGTTCACTTCACTGACTGCTTCTTTCACAACTCACACATGGTGCACAGACTGTTAGTCTGTCTGTCTATATATTATAGTAAATAATAACCCAAAACAGGGTTTCTCTAAATATTCTGACTACATTCTCGGAATAATACAGACCCTCTTTTACTCAATTATTCTGAGATATTTCTCAGAATTCAGACTTTATTTTTTTTTTCAATGCCGTGGCCCTAAAACCCTGTCATAATATACAGAGCATAAATTAGTCTGATGTCAAATAAAAAGACACAGCAAAATTGCGTTTAGGATCTCGAATACTCTAATAATCTTCCTAGGTGGAAAAATACAAGAAACCGAAGCTACAACTTGCAAACTAGTAGCTATTACGCTAATAAGTCAGTGGCAATTTTATGCTAAATATTACAAAACTAAATAAACAAAACTTACACAAGCATCATTTTTAGCCTAGCCATTTTTGTGATGTGAAAATAGGAAAATATTCATACCAATGAAGAGAATGGGGAAAGTGATGAAGAGTAGAAAGACATGTGGAACAAGGTTGAGTGCATCCACAAAGCAAGGGTTATTCAAGACACCATTTTCCACACTGTATGAGTCATTAAGGTCATTCCCACAGAATGACAAGGCCATGACGCTTGACTGGGCCAAGAAATCCTGGAAGAGGAATAAGAGAATAGTCCATCATTAACCATGGCATGTTGTGGTCACTGGCCAATAACTTATGAAACATAAAATAACGTCTTAAAAAATCTTCTATACAACATCAGACATAATTTCTTTGTAATAAATCACTATGTAATACATATGTAATTAATAATGTTGTTTGTGCATTGTGGACAACACCACTGCCCACCACATGGCAGATTATGGGTTAATTGATCACTTGAGGACCTACCACATATTGTACCAGTAAGAGGGTTTGGGTGAGCTGAATTCATTGTTACAGCTACATGTACCCGCCACTGTGACATTATTAAAATTGAAAGGTGCTGACACATGCCAAAAACATTTAAAAAAGCATAAATAAATTGCAGTTATGTCTAGTTATTATTAAACGGATTCAGAGCCACATAACGCCAGACCCTGTGTTTGTAGTCATCTTGAGGGTGTTCTAATATCCACCATATGCTTAAAACTCACCTCTCCCATATTATTCCTGTGTACACTACCTTGTCAAAAAAGGTGTATGGTCTAATATTGGGCACAGAAATTGTATGTGCTGTACTTACCATATAGGTAAACTCTGTAATAGTACAATTACAAAATGTTGTCTGTGTTGGTCTGTATACTTTTGGTCAGAACCCTCACAGGACCACAACAGAGAAGGTATCATTGGCTGATGAATCATTCTAAGTGTTGCCGTGACACTGACGTGGTGGTGGTGTGCTTGTGTGTATTATGACGTTACAAGTGAATCATATACAGCAGTGCTGCTGGAGTTTTAAAACCCCTAAGTATCATTGCTGGACTGAGAATAGTCATCAACCAAACACATCCAGTCCTGTGGGTAGTAACAAAATGAACTGTCTCTGAATACATCTATAAAGTGGACCAAAAGGTTGGTATTAAACTCTAACAAAGTGGGGACAGTGTTTAAAAACTCCAGCAGCATGGCTGTGTCTGATCCACTTGTACCAGCAACACATTAACCTGTTTCTACTGGATATTTAGATATTTCCCATACCTAAAGACACATTGAAGTGAAAAGCAAGTTTTTTTTAACTTGCTAACATGTTCATATGCTTCTAAATGTAGAATACTACAAAAGGGCTGTATAGAAGCGAAACAGGTAGTGTGACTGTCACACAGCCCCTGTGTCCTGGGGTTGTGAATTTGAGCAGTGCCTCGAATCACTGACTGTGAGGAGTTTGGTGTGTTCTTGCTATCTGTGGTTTTCCTCCGGCTGCTCTGGTTTCCTCCTACAGTCCAAAAACACATGTTGGTAAGTGAACTGGCTGTGCAAGACTGTATGGACTGGTGTCCGGGGTATGTTCTTGCAACCGGTGATTCTGATTAGAGACAAACCATGAACCAAAATGTGTTAAGCTGTTATCAAACATGAATGAATGAATGAACAAATAGTTAAATAATTCAAAATAGCAACTTTTTAATGACTAAAACAAAAATAAAATGACAAATCACCACGACAGTCATTATGTATCTCATTCACTTGCCTTGCTGCACCACCCTGTAATAGCTGTATGCCCCCAATTCCCTACCCCCAGTGGGAACCACTGTGCTAGAAGATGTATAATGAACTTAATAAACAGTTAGTGTTTAAGTATTTTCATTTGGAATCTGTTGTGTTCCATATAAAGTCTCAAACATGTGTATTCAGTTATGCATGGTTTCTTACATCATAAACCTAAGGAACCAATCCTATCAACTGGTGGGGTGGGGCTTCAAGCTACAGGCAAATGGCAGAGGAGTAAGTGGACAAAAGCTGGAAAGACAGGAACTAATCACACATGAATTAATTCAGGCGTACTGAATAAATGTTAAGTTGTATTGATTTATACTGAGGTCTTTAAAGACCCCAGTTTGTTTAGTTTCATTACCAGCGTTAACGCCTCCGTGACATAATAGGTTTTTAATGGACTCTGATCCTGTAAGCAGCCGAGGACCGTTGACTGTGGTAACCGGAAACGTATTTAAATGACGATATAAAAGTAATACCTCAGAAACACTCAATGTTTCTTCAGAAATGTACAATTAATTGTGACCAGAACAAGCCATTCTGAAATAAGCCACATGAAATAAGACTTCCACTGAAAAAAAAAAACCTGAATATTAACTCGTTGCTGAGTGTGGATATCAGTGGCATTTTTCTGACTCTACTTAAACATGAGGGGGAAAAAAGAAAAATTAAAGCTTACTTACTGGAAAGGATGCCTCGTATCACCGTGTATTCATTCCCGACGTCTGTGGTTTTGAGTCGTTGTTCTAAATCACATACACGTACAGTGAAAATAGCGGGGCTGGATTATTTTTAGCCGTTGTGCATCAGCTGTGCGCATACTCCATCACTGGCTGCTATCGGATTTCCAAACTTGAGCAAGTGAGCTGAGAGAGAGACGCCACAGTCCTCCACACATTCCGCTGCCAAAAGATAACACCCGGGAAAGAGAGTTGCTTCAGTCTTTGAATTGTGCAGGTTTAGGCTTAAGAGGGTTAAGTGTTAAGAATATTTTAATATTCGTAAGTCAATGGCTACGTATTTTGAGGCGTGGGAGTACAGTCTGCAGGGTATATGAAGAAGTTCATTCTAACAATGCGGTATTTGTCACAATTTTACATAGCTTTCGAAAAACATAATCGCTGACGTATAATGAAAAATTCCATCTATACCTCCTCAATAAAGACAGTGATATGACAAGATGTGATAAGACAGTCAACACTAAAAGCTCTCCCATGCCCTACGTACACTATCATATAAATAGTACTAACGTATTTTGTAACCGCACATTTCATGTATCACTGAAACGACAGAGTATGTGAGTGCAGGCCCACACGTCTCATTAATGTATAAATAACGACACAATGCGAAAGACAGAAAGCATTAAGGGCATGTAACACATTTTTCGTCCACTTTAAGCCTGTAGCTCGTTCACTGATATCGCTTAAGGGCTTAAGACTTAGATTGTAAGACATACATGAAGGCTGAGGGGTGAAATCTGGGCTACAATGACTCTTCGTGCAGGTGCACAATACGATAGGCTCGGGTTTGAATCATCACTGGAAACACACATACACACACACACACTCACCAAAATGTGCTTTCTGTGTCCTGTTTCTCAGCTCCAGGTCGATTTCTTCAATCAGTCAGTCAGTCATTGTGTGTTCAATGATGCTCTCTCTCTCTCTCTCTCTCTCTCTCTCTCTCTCTCTCTCTCTCTCTCGCCTCCCGTTTCTTTCTGCTTCAGTCCACAGTGTGTTATGGCGGCGCCACAGCACCTCCTCACATGTAGGACAAGTGAAGAATAGCGCAACCGCAACAAGAACATTCACTCAGCTCATCCCTTTATATGCTACACACCGTGGGCTATTGTATCAATGTACAATGAACCACTAGAAATGTGTCATTATATGAATTACAACATTAATGAGCTTCCTCTGTGTGTCCAATTTCTGTAATATATATTCTTTTATAAAGGCAAAATGTGTCACGGAGAGATTTGGCCAGGGGCTTAAACTGGCTCCCGAGTCCAGCTTTCTTTTACATAAAAATATTATATATAGTGATAGGATAATCTGCTGAAAGCTGGAGCTTGTGTGTGGCCCCGCTGCACTCCCTCGTGCTTCCTTCACAACTCCTACGCAACATCACAGAGGGGAGTCGGAGCTCCACTGTCTCCAGCTCATTGTTCATACAGGACATTGTTCCTCAAGCATCTTCTCATCTGTTGGCTTTACGTTTCTCTTCCTTGTAGATACTATTTTCTTCATTTCAATTCTGTGCTCTCCTTTCTATGTTATAGTAATATTTATATAATAAACTTTCAGGTGATAGTTAAAAATATTAATTTATTACTTATTTTATGTTTTTGCAAAGTTGAAAGGGATAGTTTTGATGCAAGTATCATTTTAATTAATTACAACAACTACTACTAATGACTTTTATATAAAACATAATGAATGAATGAATGAATGAATTAATTTATACCAAGTAATTTTGGAGCATTTCTATTGGTCAATTCATCATGAAATTGTCACATAATGTGAAGCTGCTGTGTTCAAAATGGAGATATGTGTCTTTAACTGGACAGCGAATATATGCTAAATTTCAATCTCAGGTTCCAAAATTTTCTTAAACATTTTGCAGGCATCCAATTCTAAAGTTTGCAGAGAAAAAAACAAATCACATATTTTGTTTATGTTGCATTTTACAAAACAACATAACATTTCCTATACCAGGGAGGCACGGTGGCACAGCAGATTGTGTCGCAGTCACACCATGGTCCTGGAGTCCCGCTCCAGGTGACTGTGAGGAGTGCGGTGTGTTCTCCCCGTGTCAGCATGGGTTTCATCCGGGTGCTCCTCCCACTGTCCAAAAGCACACATTGGTAGGTTGATTGGCGACTCAAATGTGTCCGTAGGTGTGAGTGTGTGTGCTGCCCTGTGAATGACTTGCACCCCCTCTAGGGTGTGTTCCTGCCTTGCGCCTAGTGATTCTTGGTAGGGTCCGGAACCACCGTGACCCTGAACTGGATAAGCGGTTACTGATAATTAATGAATTTCATATACCATTTCTAATGTGCAGAAATGCTATCTAAAATGTAGAAGAGTTGACCATGGTCAAACATGTAAATGATATGACTACAAATGTAGGCAAAGCAGTGGAAAAGAAGCATGTGTTACATCAACTTTTCTGTTAAATAAACTTTTTTCAATTATTTGGGAACTGAGGATACTAATAGTTGATATTTTGCAAGTAGAAAAGTTTGTGCTTTTTGGAGTTACTTTTTCACACGTTGCACACAGACAGATTCATTCTCTGTGATTTTGAGGAACATAACTGGCTCTATATAATTCTGTGTCGAATCTATGCCATAGCCCCTGGTGTAGCACACACCTCTCCAGAAATAAAACTATACATCATGTTGATGCAATTTCAGTTTCATTCTGCCCAGGTGGGGTGGCGCAACAGGTAGTGTTGCAGTCACACAGCTCCAGGGTCCTGAGGTTGTTGGTTCGAGCCCCGCTCCAGGTGACTGTCTGTGAGGAGTTTGGTGTGTCATCCCCGTGTCCGCATGGGTCTCCTCTAGGTGCGCTGGTTTCCATGGTCCAAAAACACACGTTGGATTGGCAACTCCAGGGTGTGGCCAGCAATTCTGGGTCATTTCATTTTAACACCTTTAATGTTAATAACGGTAAAATAGTGGTTATAAGAGATTTTGCTGGGGGCTATTCACCTAACAACACCCTAAACATACCTCTCCATAATTAGTACATGTTTAAAAATATGTTTTATACCACAAACCAATCACATAACTAGGTGTACAGCAAAATAATTTTTCAAGCTTCAGACTGATTTATTTTCTATAAAGTGCCTTTAAAGGCATTACATATTTTGGAAAATCTGCTTCTCCAACATCTAGCATAAACACCTGTGTAAATAACTCAGACTCCAGTTTCACTGAAAAAGCACATTTCTCGTCAAACTACTGAATGATGTTCCTTTTAAGCCAACTACCAGAGTCACCAAGAAGTCATTGCCTAGAGGCTCCACATTAGAAGAAACACTCTAGGGACTTTAGTGTATGGGGAAGTGATAGTGTGTGTGTTAGAAGGCATGGTGAACCCCTGGGTCATTTGGGATCTGATGTGTTTGTGTGTGTGCAGACATTCACATCCCTTCTGGGGCGAGAACGGGAGTAGTTCTGATCTCCTCTGTCCAAACACACAGGAAGTAGCACAGGAAGTAGCCCATGTGTGAGCCATCAAAGCGGGCCTGTGGTGACACCACAGACTGGGGGACCGCTGGACCAAATCGGCCTGAGTTCAGGGTTCAAACAGCAACAAGTTTGAGAAAGTTCCAGATTCCCATCAGTAAACCAGAAGTCAGTAAGCCCTTGCTCATGTAACATGCGTCATCATCAGCTCAGCAAAATTAAACACAGATAAGTTGTTAAAGGTCCAGTCTCAGAAGACAAACAAACATCACAGAGGAGATTAAGCAGCATGTGATCACTCGGTTTAGTCCATTTATTTCATTACATGGGTACATTATGTGTCTACAAGCAAGTGGTTTTGATTTTTTTATTTATTATTATTATAGTTTTTGGATCATAGGAATCAAATCTACTTACATGTTTGTTCATTTTCATATTTGTTTATGTTTTTTAAGAAGAAAACAACCCCTCATTCCAGTAAACGGTTGCCAGATTTGTACAGCCTCTGATTGATTAGCCTATGTTACTTAGCTTATGCCTGGTTAGGGTATGATTGATCAACATATGACATGGTGATCCTTTGACAGGTTCACTTGTGATTGTTTAGGCTGCAATTGCTCAGTCTGTGATTGTTTACCATATTGGTTAATACAAGAATGGTTAGCCTATAAGTGTATAACAAAATAATTGATTTAACTTGTGACAGAATAACTTATTATAAACTTATTAGTTGCTGCTACTTACATGCCGTTACTGCATTTTTACAGGAGAGTCTTGCAGTATCTGAATGTCTGAAAGCAAAATTAAACACAGATAAGTTGCTTAAGGTCCTATCTCAAAAGACAAACAAATGTCACAGTGGAGATTCAGCAGCATGTAATCCGTGCAGTTAGTGCCCTTATTTCATCGCTGGGACATATTTTGTCTTTACAAACACTTTGTCTAGGGGAGGAATAAAGTTGTTTTTATTTCATTAGAATAAAATCAATAATAAAAAAAAGACAACATGTTTATTGATGTTTGCATGTATTCTTTGAGAAGGTTATAAGTAAACAGAAAAACAACCCCTCAGTGCAGTCATCCACACACAGATTGGTACCATCTGTGATTGATTGTGTTAATGATGGAGAAACTGAACAGCACGTTGATCATATACAGAATATATATATATATATATATATATATATATATATATATATATATATATATATATATATATATATATATATATATTCATTCATTCATTATCTGTAACCGCTTATCCAATTCAGGGTCGCGGTGGGTCTGGAGCCTACCTGGAATCACTGGGCGCAAAGCGGGAATACACCCTGGAGGGGGCACCAGTCCTTCACAGGGCAACACAGACACACACACACACACATTCACTCACACCTACGGACAATTTTGAGTTGCCAATCAACCTACCAACGTGTATTTTTGGACTGGGGGAGGAAACCAGAGCAAGAAACGGGAGGCGAGAGAGAGAGAGAGAGAGAGAGAGAGAGAGAGAGAGAGAGAGAGAGAGAGAGAGAGAGAGAGAGCAGGTATGATTTGGGTGCTGGATCATTCACAGCACTGCAGTCGCACTTAAGTGGTGGTATTGTGTTACTGTGTGTTGCATTGCTACTCTGCTACGTGTGGATCAGACCCAGCAGTGCTGCTGGAGTTTTTAAACACTCCACTCACTGACCATGCTTTTAGACACTCCTACCTCATTGGTCCACTTTCCAGATGTAAAGTCACAGAAAGTAGTTAATCTGTCAATTTTGTTGGTCATCCTCTAGTCCTTCATCAGTGGACATGGGACTTCTTGGTTGGTGGACTATTCTCTGTCCAGCAGTGACCCTGAAGTGTTTATAATTTCAAGCAGCACTGCTGTGTTTGATTCACTCATACCAGCACAACACACGCTAACACACCACAATGTCGGTGTCACTGCAGCACTGAGAACGATCCATTTCCCAAATCAAACCTGCTCTGTGGGGGTCCTGTCCATTGTAGAGCAGGGTGAAAGGGGGCAAACAAAAGTATGCGGAGCAACACATGGTCTGCAGTCTGTAAATGTAGAACTACAAAGTGCTCCTGGTCAATGGAGCTGTGAGAATGAACAGTGAGTTTAAAAACAAGGTTGCTGTTAGATGAACTTGGCAAAGCCAGCAGCTGAAACGGGAACCAGGCTGTGATCTTCCTGGTGATGACTGAGCTTTGGGCTAACTAATTACAGATGACCACGTCTTTAATGAAGTGCTCTTCTGTCCCAGACAGTACATGCTCAACACACACGTCAATTGATGATCTTGTGTGGCTCTATGTTGTTTGGTTTTGTACCACTTTCGTGAGACAGACTGGAGTCCAATGGGATGAAGTGGCCAAGTACATATTAACAAGCCATTTTTTGTATACTCTGTCCCATCACATCCACAAGGAGAGAGAGAGAGAGAGAGAGAGAGAGAGAGAGAGAGAGAGCACTGTTTATTTAACAGTGGCATGCCCATGCAGTCACTTCTGTGTCAGTATAAACTAATTCTCTGCGACATTCAGACAGTGACTGGGTGCCCAGCCACCCTTAACAGTAAAGCTAATGGCAAATATGTCTGAGTTACAATCAGTGAATAACCAGTGTAGTAACATACTCCAGCCCTAAGGCTTTGTTCCCACTACAAGATGAATCAGATCTAAACTGAGAGCGACCAGATCCAAATGGTGTATCCAAAGTTATGGTCAGTCTAGACACATTTGCTTTACATGTGCAAAGAACAGATTTCAATCAACTTTGAAAACACCTTAAAGTTTGGCTTGAATCTGTTCAGAAAGGGTCTGATTTTTTACGGGGTTTTGCCATTAAGAGAGAAAATCTCTCCAGCTCAGATATGCTGACGTAGGCCTGAACTTCATATATCAGAGTCTACATGATACTGTGGCAGACCCAGAGAAAAGATGATGATAATGAGGATGATGCAAGTGAAAAAGCAATACTTGGGTTTGCAGTGTAGCGAGATTCAGGGACATGTGCAAATAGACACCTTACTTACTGATTATGAGCCCCTACACAACAACACACATTACTATGCAAAAAGCCCAAATACATTCAAACACACTTATACAATAATGAATAAAACTTAAAACTGTGAACAGAGGGGTCTGCTGTGCATGCTGAGATCTCCTTTATAAGCTCCTAGCCGTGCCCAGTGCCTGGCCCCACTACAACATTTGGTGCTTTTCCACTGCATGGAACCTACAAGACTTGATTCCACTCGACTCAGTTCTTTTGCTTTTCAACTAGCCAAATCTGGTACCTGATCCCTGTACTTTTTCAGTCCCTGCTTGCTTACGATTCCAACTGAGCCAGTAGGTACTAAATTGTGACGCGTAAACCCTCCAGAGTGCTGATTGGCCAGAGAGACCCATCAGTCACCATGAAATGCAGAGCTCCAGCACAAACTAGCTGCTTGTGAAATCTCCGAAGTTACAGCATCTTTCACATTTGTTTTTATCTAACTCACAAAAGCAGCTTGTAACATTACCCCGAGGTGTTTTGAAGAATGCTCCTTGGGTCGGTGACCGACGAAAATCTCCAGCAAAAGCCAAATGTGCAAAAAGGGAAAAATGATCGGATACACAATGAATAAACAGCACCTAGCCTTACTGCCGACGATGCTGTGGTTTTCAAAACATGCAGTTCCCATATTCTGAAGGACATTTCTTATGAAGTATTATGTAATTCTGTCCGTATTGCGCAGCCATGTTATACACCATATGCTTTCCTTCAAACAGCTGAGTCTATGTGTGTGTATTATCCTTCAAATATGAATATACACAATAGTATCATTAGCATGTGTGTTTAGCATGTGTGTTTAGGTGCCTAGCATGAGACAAGGGGAAAATATGAGGCAGGGGAGAAGAGTGGCAGAGAAAAAGAAAAAGACAGACACATGGAAAGAGAGAAAATGTTTTGACTTGCTGTCAAACAAGGAGGAAGAAAAATAATTTGATGATTTCATTGAACAGTTCGGACTAAGTACCATATGTGGGCAAAGGCCTCAGACAGCAGCATGAATCTGTGTAAACACAGACAGCACCGTTTTAGCATACAGCCATGAGCTGAACACTTTTATGGAATAGATTTATAGAGCAATGCTAACTGTTTTAAGTCACTGAGCTCCATAATTCTTGTGGGGAATTGGACAATGGCTCATAATTCCCATTTTAGTAATCTCATAGGAGACCCTGGTTTAACACTTCGGGCAGTTACATATGTATTTTGAGCCTGGTCAGGACCTAATAACTACCAAATGAGAAAATTACACACGGATGAAGCCAGTGCATGGGGTCAGTAGGACTAGGGCTCAGAATTAGAGTCAACAAAACAAATCTTCAGTTTTAGTGACATCTAGTGGTGAAAAGCATTAAGTACGGTGACCCCTAAACTCATGATTCATAACAGAAATGACTTACAAACACAAAAAGGTTGTTCTCTGGAGGGATGGATCTTTATTCTTTATTATTATTATTATTATTATTATTTTTTTATTTTTTTTTTGCGGTGAGTTGGAGTGGTGTTTCTGAACCAGACCTAATTATGTAACATCAATAACTGACCTCAATAATGCTCTTGGGGATAAATCCCATAAAATATCCACTGCACTGTGCCTGGTATTAAGAGTAAAGCATTTCCTGCCAAAGAGTAGGCACTTTTCCTGCATTAAAAGTGACAAACACCATGTTAACACCACTGGTTTCAGAACAACGATGGTTAACACATTTCTAACATACTTTTGGGTATGTAGTGTAATAGCTTAATATTTTATTTAAAAAAATGATTCTATTATTCCAATTTTAACCTTATATAATAATAATATATCGCCAAGAGCCAAGATTCCAAAGAGAAACTACATTGAAGTGGGCATCACCAATATTTTGACTATACAAGAGAAAAATCAATGAGCTAAACCTCCGAGCAGTGTAACATAAGGCTAAAGTCTGTAAAAAAACATCTTGACTACTGATAACAAGAATGCTATAAATAATGTTGGCTTTTATTATTTAAGGTACTCATTCACTGCAAGTTTTAACCGCGTATATGAAAAGCAGTCAGCTATAATCAGTTAATAATACACGCTTTACAAATGTAGATTCTGAATTTATTCTGTGAACATACGTGCCACTAGTGGGTGGTGTTGTCCTGGTGATGGAGCAGCAAATGCTGGTGTTTTTCCAGTGAGATTCGCGAGGTAATACATGATTAAAATACGTGATTAAACCATGGTTATGTTGAAAACATATATAACTTACTTTTATGATGCAAATGTTTTAACACCCCTTGTCAAACAACACGTTTTGTTGACATCCTCTACAAGGAGCAAACTTACAATTATTGCTTTTTCAATGTTTCTGATGTCTACAGCCAATATAATGACCCTGTAATCATCTACATTGATTTAGTATATAAAAAAACAATAATTGCAGCTTTAAAATCTGATCACACACACACACAAACACACACACAACTCTGTATGTATCAATGTTTTGAATAGACTATTATACAGTTTACCCTTGATAGAATCACTGTTACACATATCGTCTTGTGGCTTACTTCTTTCTTTAGTTGCAGACATTATTTATTTATTTATTTATTTACATATAGAGAATAGATTAAACACAACCACATATTCTGCATGTTGATGGCTAAAAAAAGGAAATGTGATTGATGAAAAATTGCTTTCTGAAGAGTCAGTGAAATGCAAGTGTTAGGAACAAAGGTTTCAAATGCTGTAAAAACTTGCCTTTTTGCTTTATAGTGGTTCTATGAGGTTTGACCTACTACATATTTTGTTGTATGAACTGGTATACTTTGAAATATATGCAGAAACACTTCACTTAAATGAAGGTTATAGTTAATATTGAGGTAAATTCTTGCACACAGGTGCAATTCCTTTATTTGCACGCTACAAAGACAGTGAGTGTCCCACCCTTTTTTAAACACAA
The DNA here is from genome assembly GCF_029633855.1 of Hoplias malabaricus. Lineage (NCBI taxonomy): Eukaryota > Metazoa > Chordata > Actinopteri > Characiformes > Erythrinidae > Hoplias > Hoplias malabaricus. Next base: position 40,550,065 of record NC_089803.1, read on the forward strand.
TAACAGATCCCGGTGATAAAAGCTTGCATCCTGACAGGAGCAGGCATGTTGAGGATGACAGCACCTTTAAATCATATAATGATTTACTAAAACACCCGAAAACACCTGCTCAAAACCATGTTTTTTCTTTCCCCAAAGGATTTCCTTCTGCTTCATATTGTAGAGACTTGTCTATAATCCCTAAATTGTTGATTATAGCAGAGTGACGTATGGGGATAATGAATTAACAAAAGGAGTCATTCAGTAAACTTAGATTAAATAAAAAACATGAATTTTGAAAACTAAATTACTGTTTATAACATTCATTTGTTGTCATCTGAATTTAGTCTAAAGCTGAAGGTTTGTCATACCGAGGTGTATGCAAAACAATAATACACAGGACATAGCACATGCGATCATTGCTTATAATATGGCAGTTGAAAATCTCAAAAGCATATTCACTTAAGCAGAGCATGAAAAGACTCGTAGAAAGAAGGCTGCATCAGGTTACTCAGCCAGCAGGGGAAGTTCCCACAACTGCATGGTGGTACAGCAGGTAGTGTCTCAGTCACACAGCTCCAGGGACCTGGAGGTTGTGGGTTTGAGTCCTGCTCCCAGTGACTGTTTGGTGGGTTTCCTCTGGGTGCTCCAGTTTCCTAAACCAAAAACACATATTGAGTAATATTCACTGCCTGAGTCTAAACAATATCTTGATGTTTTAACAACTTTAAATTAATAAATCACACCTTTAAAATGTTTTAACATATTAGTATATTAAGGCATAATGTTGAAAAATGTAGTAATGTTAACACAGAACTTTTACAATGGTTTTAAGACGTGATATTCTCAGAAAAAACATTCAGAGAACATTTAAAAGTCTTCCAGCTGAAAATGGTATAAGAATTTTAGGGCACAATATTCTAATTACATTATCGCTAAACATTTAAAAAATGTTTTTAGAGAACATTATCCCTTCCCTTAAGAAGAAAATTCTGTCTGTAACTAAGTAAAATAATAATAATAATAAAATAAAACTTAATGTCTCAGTCGATTATGCAATCTAATTTCAGGACTTAGGAAAGGGAATACATTAAACACAGCTAAGCGCAATTTGTTCATTCGCAGCACATTCTGTGTGAGCTGCCGTGTGGATTGACTGTGCTGCTCCATTTCTGGGAGCACAGGAGCTGCGGAGAGAGAGCTCGCTCCTGCAGCTCCATCTTTAGTAGCAGTGGAACCACGGTGACAGAGCGGAGAGAGGGCTTTGTCTCCCGTAGTTCTGTCTCTGGGAGCCGAGGAATAGCGTAGAAAGCTGTGTCTCCCGCTGCACAGTCTCTGGGATCAGAGGAACCACAGAGGGAGACATGTCTCCCTCTTACGGTCAGTCTTGGTGTTGTAACGAGTTGTGCTACTGGCAATTATCTTCTATAAGAACTATCAAAGATTTGTATAGAAAGTCAATACATTTGGTGCTAGTCTGTGTTTTTTTTTAAATAACTCACAAGGTCTGAAAAGTTGCTAAGTCTAGCGGCGAAAACACTAAGTTGGCCATACTGAGCAGCTGTTTGGACCCAGTCATGGCGTTTCACAAGGTCGATACGTCACAACTTAACACAGAGTGGATTGACTTATTTCTGCTCTTATCACTTAAGGTGGATTTGTTTCAAAACGCGGGAGACAGCTAACTGCATTACCACAAGTGCTATAAAACAGTTACAAATGAGTTTCTGAGGTAATTTAGACAGTGAATAAAAACTAAAGCCACTTAAAAACAACAGTCGTTATTTTCCCTCAAACATACCATTCCATCTTAAAAATGTACAACTGCGTTACCCCACAATCATAGACGTTTAGCACACATTAACATTAACTGACTAGCGTGCTGCTAACCATGCTCACTTTCACTGAGGTATTCCAATTTTTCCTAGCTTAAGTGATCAGAGGTTGAAAATTCTAACATTAATTAGATTTCCCCCACTAAATGCAGTTAGTAAACAAGGGGGCGGGATCAAGAACAAGAGCTGCAGTTTTCCAAATTCTGAACAACACGAACACTGCATTATGAAACACGGCAAATTAATGTATTATATAACGTGAAGCTATTATTAAGGTTGGGGGTGGAGGAAATGTCTTAGAAGTAAGTTTAAGCATTACTTTGTTCCCTTCTTTGTGTTTAAATGATATAAGGCAGTGGATCTCAAACTTTTTAGACCAAGAACCACCTGTTATCAAACCAAAACCTCCAGGTACCATCTATGAGCCCTACCACAGAAACATGTGAGCCCCTGTTTCTTCCTCTGTTCCGGGGGTAGATAGGGGGCATAAGGCAAAATCTTTCTTGATTGTTTGCATGTTTTTACATGAAATTTACATGCTTTACACAAAATTATTCTAAAATAATTACTTAAAATTATAGAGAGTATACAAGGCTTGAACCGAATACTTTAAACACATTATATATTCAAGGGAGCATTTAACACTTATGGGAAATAAGCATTTTGAAACAAATAAACTCAAGGAGAGAGGTTAATTTAATACCTGTTATGTGCTTTAATAGGCTATAGGTTAAAAGAGCGTAGCTCTTGAAGCAGGTGCTCAAAGCGGCACTCTGTCCTTGTATCAATAAGTCAAGGAGGCATGGCTCATAAGCAGTGCTTTAGGACACTATTGATGCAAAGAATGGCCAAGTTTGCTTTTGTCTTTATTCTTCTCTTTTCTCATTTCAAAGGTCTTTTCCCTAGAACTGTATGCATGTATATGTGACTGAGCAATTATTCATTCATTCATTGGTATATAATGGCATTATCTGCACACCTTCATTAGCTGAGTACACTCTTTTATATTAACACATATAACACACCTGTGTGGAGTTCTCATTAGTCAATACTTGTTGGAGCCTGGAGTGATTTGTCAGCTCATGGCGTGTGATATTGGTCCAATATGAGGAAATGTGTTATTTTCTTGCCCCTGAAGGTTAGCTGAAAGACAATATTCTGGCTGATTAAAGATTCATAACCTCTTTATTGGATTGTTCTGCTCTGCAGAGCCTATTATTTGATGTCAACCAGCCATAAAAACTCAACTGTGGAGTGCTCTGAATGTAAGCAGGCTGCGATTTAATGGATTACAAAGTCAAATTAAAGTCCTAATCATCTGAACAAATAAAAACAGGTTGGATCTTGGCAGGTCTGAATTCATACATATATATTTGTGGGTACTTCTGTGTGTGCAAGTGTGTGTGTGTGTGTGTGTTTGTTTAGGTCATACAAGGAGTCATGAGAATCAGTTAAACTCTAATCAGTCGAATGGCAAGTGAACTGAAGAAGTTGAAAGCCTTTTACGCTCAATAGTGAATGATTGTGTTTGGAGCCTTAAATGTTTCTGATGGCTCAGCAGCAGGTTGATGGAGTTTAATGGGATTTAAACAGGCAAAACCAAGTCTGCCACAACATCAGAGAAGTGGAATTTCATCTTCATTAGCAGCTTCATCAGACATGTCTCATCTCTATCTCTTTAAATCAGGACACTGATGAGGCCTGGACAATGAACAAAGCTTAGACAGAGAGAGAGAGAGAGAGAGAGAGAGAGAGAGAGAAAGAGAGAGAGATAGACCTAGAGAGAGGGGGAGGTATGGAGAACAGAGGATGATATGGTTGGATATATATGGCCTAAAGTAATCCTGCTCCCTCCAATCTTTTTTAATCTTCCTTGCTATTAATCCACTTACATTTCTAGCTTCAAAGATTCTTAGATATTTACAGCCAAATTCCTAATCTGTAGACCTGTTGTTTAGGTTTTTAAAAATCCATTGAAAGCAAAAAAATAAAAAATAAAAATATTGCCTTTTACCCAGTCTTCTCACTTTTCAATATAAATGAACACAGTAATTAAAAAACAAACAAACATAACAGCAAAAACACTAACACTATAACAGGAGTTCATCTATCATTCTTTCTAAAAAGGATAGAACATAGTGCGTCTCCTCTGTGCTTCAGTAACAGCTTTTACTGATCTGGGAGGACTTTAGTCTAAATGATGTATCTGATGACATTCAGCCACAGGAGCTGGTCCTGATGTTAGATGACCATTCTGGAACACAAACACCACTCCAACTCAACTCAAACCTATTAAATATAATAAAAAAAATATTTAAATAAATATTTCAGTGTTGGATGCTTGCAAAATATTTTTGGACAGTACCTTTTCATTTTAGTACAGCTAAAACATCTTTAGGAACTAAAAATACCAAGTAATGAAAAGTTTTAAATGCAAATCAAAGTCTTATGGTGTGCAGAACACAGGTCTTTCATTGTTGCTTTTTTGCTTTTCCACACACTGGGGACGGGATCAGACTCCTGCCTTTTTAACGATTGCAGAAAGTGGTTTGAATTGTCTTGTTAAAAATGTATGGGCGACTCTGTAAAAAGCATCATATGATGATTTATGTATGTTTTAGCAGTGAAGTTGGAGTCACATGCATACATTACCTTTACAACAATCTCATACCATGACAGACCTTGGCTTTTGGACGTGTTGCCACCACTTTTTTGGAACACATATAACAGCTTATATAACAGCTTGCTGCAGATAGCTGTCCAAACTGTCTGCAAAACTGTCAAATGTATTTTGTCAGCTCACGCTTCTAATATTAGATAACATAACTAGGTATTTCATCCTCTTGAATGGTGCCCAAGGAGATGGTCTCTGTGCTTCATTTAAGAGAAGATTTTCATTTCTGTTTCATCTATGTTAATGTTTCCTCCACAAGCTCTCTTTGCTTCATTAATTTTATTATTGATTCCACTAATAATATGCTAGTTTCAACCAATAAAATGTATTCTATTATGTAACAAAAATTATATCATTTGAAAAGGTTTGTGCTTTTATTTTATATGATGCTGATTTATCAAACAAATTACTTAAAATTTTCAGGACTAAATACATTAAAAGGAATGCATGTTTGAGGCGCAGCTGAATTGAATGTATCACCCTGTCCATCTTCTTGCCCCCAGCAATTTTTAAAACAAAGCTACACCCTTGCTCATCACGGTGCTAGCCAGAGCAGGGGTCTGTTCATTGTCCAGGATTGTTGAACTGTCCAATGGTGTTGTGCACACAACAGTTAAAAAAAGTAGCAGTATCCGGTTTCATATGTGTGAGACATGTTTCCAACATATGTCTCAGAGGACGTCTGTGGTTGCCTTGACTTTCCAGCTTGGTAGCATTGTGTATTTGGGATAGCATTAGTGAAAGGCTACATTCACGACTGTAATCAAAAAACACTTTATAAAAATTTGATGTTTCCTCACCATTCGTTAAACTGTCTAATGTCTAAACGAAGCCCCAGTGTCTGTAAATGAGTCAAAAAACAAATGGTCTTCATCTGATATGCTAGGCTTTCTCTCTATCTCTCTCTGCTCGTAGCTAGGGTGACCAGAGCTGAGATGGTGAAAAAGAGGACACGTCTGCGGGCAGGGTGGGGGGGGTGGTTGATGTGGTCACGCCCCTCGCTGCCGTTGTGTGCTTTTAGGTCCTTTACACCTTTATTCCCTACACAAAACATAGGAATTTCTTTTTTAATTCATCCGAGCTTTGCCTGACGTAAACAAGGACTACTGATGTGCAGACTGACCAATTAAATGTTTACAGAGAACGTTATCGACCAATAACGGTAGCTCTACAGTCAGACCGTCCAATCAGAAGATTTTAGGCTACTTCACCACGCCCCCTTCTCACTCAAGCGAACCAATCGGAGTAGGGGAGGGCGGGACTAGTTTGTGAATGAAATGCTTCTCTAAGTTCTATGTAAGCACTAGAAAAACAAAATCCCGGACGTTTGTGAAAATCCGGCCGGACATTTTTTAAGTCTAAAAAAGAGGAAGTCTGGTCACCCTACTCTTGGCAGATGCATCTGGAGTTTTTTTAGACAACAAGGAGAACTCCAAATTTTGAAAGGCATGAAGTGAGATGAGGATATTGCTCTATTTATGTTCCATATGTTGGTAATATTCACTTATTTTTGTTGTTTATCATTTAAGGTGAAAATGTTTCCAAACTCGGGAGACGGCTAGCTGCATTACTGAAAGTGCTACAAAACTAAACCCGAGTTACAAATAAGTCTCTGTGGTAATAAAAACTTAGAGACCCGTTCAGTTTAAGCCACATACAAACAAGAGTAATTTCTCCCCTCAAACATACTGTTCCAGGTTAAAATACACAGCGCTTCTGAACATAAACAAACCAGAGAGAACTGTGTATCCACGCAATCATAGATGTTCCCTTTAACTGGGTGCAATTGGCAGTGACCAAATAAGTGAAACTAAAATTAGACAAAAATATTAAAATTAATTGATAAAAAAGTCAAATAAAAAAAAATTCAGTCTGTTTATTCACCCCAAAAAAATGCCAGTAAACAGAAATTGTTACAGTTTTAACCAACTGTCTGTATACATATGGACTTTCCATGTACACAGCAAGAATTACTGTTTTTCAAACCCACTCCACAGAGTGGAGCAAAGCTCTGGATAAACCATCTGAGCCTCAAATGTGTGTAACCAGCAAATGGCCTGCTCAGAATAACTCTGTGATTTTGCCAAAGCTTTCAGGCTGGATGAGGATGAAGGAGGGCTGAGCTCACAGTGTTCTCGCCCAGAGTCCAGTTCTTCGCAGAGGGCTGTTGGTTTGGAGAGGCTGGAGAGCAGGAGGGTGCTGGACGCTGGCTGGTTAAGCCTGAGCTGCTGAGAGTGGCAGAAAGAGCAGCAGATGGCTCGGTCATGGCACAACACCAAACTGGCAAAGAGGAAACCATCCCATCACACAGCAAGAGCCCAGAGTGTCTTCTCTTGGATTCCTGCCTTCTGGAGTTTTAGCCTATGAGACAGAGCAGAGCTTTCAGCCTGTTTGAGTGTAGAACTGAGGAGTCTTAGGAGTCATGAAAGATTTGCACACAGGTTTAAAGTGTATCTTTCAACAAAAGATTTCGGCCTGATGCACAATCGTTTTATTATTGCAATTTGAATAGAAAATCTGAGGAATAAGAAATAGTAATAAATAGATAACAGATTCAAATAATTACTTATGGACACATAGTTCATAAAAAAGACATAAGCCTTGTTTTTCTTTTGTTCGTAATCTCATTTTCAGCAGGCATTTCCTGAGCAATTTATTATGAATATATTAATAAAATAAATTCAACAGGTTTCATAACTTTTTATACACACCTAGTACACAGAGGCACAAATACACATGTACATACCTTATATTATATTAAAAACACATTACTATGATGTGTGATTTCTTGCTTTAATCAATATCAGGATCGGAATAACTTTATTGGCCACTGTGCTTGCACACAGAGGAATTTGTTCTCTGCATTTAACCCAATTTGTGCACTGAAACACACTAGTGAACACTAGGGGGCAGTGAGCACTCATGCCTGGTGCAGTGGGCAGCCCTAGCCACGGCGCCCGGAGAGCAGTTGGGGATTAGACGTCTTGCTCAAGGGCACTTCAGTCATGACCTGCCAGCTCTGGGGATCGAACCAGCAACCTTCTGGTTACAAGTCCCTAACCACCAGGTCATGGCTTCCCACATGTAAACAGCTGCTTAGAACCCACTGAGAAACAAAGAAAATCATCTTGTGAATGCTTTACCTCCAAAATCAACATTATCTTATAACATTTTCTTTATTTTTATATTTATTAGTGTTACTTTTTACATTTAGCCATCAGCTACTTAACCTGTTGCTGAGGACTCCTACGAAATTCACACAATGGGAACCAAATTGGGAAGGTGAGACAAACACAGGCATCATCTGAGACCTGTGGAGACTACGGCCTCTTTTTGAACTCCTGCTCACACCTCACCACTGGACAGCTCAGCACTCTTGTAGAGGAACACTAATTGCCCAGTTCTGTAATGCCATTGCTGTTCCAGATACCCACACCGACTATTGCGCTGAGTGATGTGGGGAGAGGGAGGGCTATCCTTCTCACCGAGAGAGAGCGAGGCCAATTGTGCTGTCTTTGACTTCCAGATTTAGATAATGATGTTATAATAATATGACTGTGGTCCACTGAGTCCCTTCGGATTGGCATGCATGCTGTCCTCTGTACATACTTAGCGCTGTTAGCACAGCAGTCCATAAATCCGTATACTGCACATCTGCATAGTTTGTGCAAATGCTTATATTTTGCTTTGTTTATCTTTCTCAGTAACTCTCAGTAAATATTTTCAGACGCATAGTGTTGAGTTGTCATCTTAGAGTAGAAGAATAGAGTGTATTTCAGCACTGGAAATGAAGCAAATGAATGGATGTTCTCAGTTTGCACAGAATATGTAAAATAAATATTTTTGCCTTTTACAATTTTAAAAAGTGAAATGTAAAGTTTATGTCAGGAAATTCTGTCATTTTCAGGACATATATTTGTCCTAAAGGGTATGAAAACACACACACAAACACATCGTCATGATTAGAATCAGGGGATTATCTGTAATACATCAAATTGACAGCAAGCAGCCTGCTCACCTCTATACGATAGGGGAGAAAATCTAATCATTAGACATGCTAAAAATAACCCCTTCATCTTTCTCTCTCTCACTCACACACACACAGACACACACATATGCAGAATTCACTGCACTCTCTCTCTCCTTTTATCTGCTGCCTCACAGCGTATTGTCTCTTCCTGCCGCTTGCTTGAGCCACTGTTCTTCTTCAAGTCTCTGCCAGCAAATCTCTCTCTCTCTCTGTCTCCACCACAAACAACCACACAGACAAGTGTATGACCATAAATACAATTGATAACGCTGTCTATATATAGGTGACAGCGTCTAATGTAAAGATGGTTTTGATTACTAACCTTTCCACTTATTGCCACCTGTGAAATCTGCTGGTGCTTTTTAGACAGTAGGGGGCAACAGAGGTACAGACAATATCATGGTCAAACTCGCCTGTTTATCCTCCTTTTCTCAGTGTCAAGTTTCTTAAGTTCACCCTCAGCAACAGATGGTTCGTCCCTGTAGCCTTTTAACTTTGATCGATTTCCTTTCACATATGTGGCCACCGAAATCCCTGTCAGAACACCGACAGCTCACCGATGTGGCTTTTGTTTAAATGTACGGTCTGCAAATGACACAAGAAAGCTGTTTTGATGGCACCTTCACGTCTTTGTTGGCTTCAGTGCTCGGTGGATTGAGCGTGATATTTCTCAGAATTTCTCCATACTGAGTGAACAGCACTCTGACAGGTCCATTGAAATCTACACAGGCACTGGACCGTTACTGTTCCAGCAGAACAATGGGCTCCAATTATAGAAGACTCAGCATGTAGTGCGTTCAGGCTCAGCCCCATCTCACTTATTCCATGACAGCTATCATTATTTTCTTTCTCTCTCTCTCTCTCTCTCTCTCTCTCTTTAATGCTCCTGCTCTTCCACAACACGAGTCCTAGTATTTCAGAACAAAAATGTGTGTGTGTGTGTGTGTACACTTGTTGTCTGAAAAGGGTAAGGTGCACTGTGAGAAAACAGATGAGGAGAAAAAAAGAGATGAAAAAGAGAGAGAGTGCATGTCCCTATAGGCCCACGGGGCAAGGACACCACTCTCATCCCTCAGACAGATATTACCATACTCATAAATCATTCAAATCATTCAGCTGTGACACTCTGCTCAATAACACACACACACACACACACACACACACACACACACACACTGCCAACCATAGTACAGTGGCAGCACCCTTTTAAAATCCCACAAACTAAATGGGCATCAAAGCTAAAAAAATAAGCATTTAATGTCATTTACTAGTGCAGTCAGTCTGACTTGTTTGATAGAATTCACATGTTTTCCTCTGTCAGCTTTCACTACAAAACCTTTTATGCGTCACATAAATACATAACTGCACATCTTGACATGACACTGCTCAACAAAGTGTCCAAATCTTTTGTCTTTGCAGGCCAAAATGCAATATTTGTGGTATGTTTGTTAGTAAAACAACTCTTTATATAGTATGTGTGTTTATATGTGTTATTTTAGTAGGTTTATCTGGCAGGCCACACCCAAATCTGGAGGTTAATGAACAGGTCTGGGGTGATCTAGTAATATACAGCACAGAACTCAGTTGGCCACTAACTTTTTTTTCTACATTAAAACAATTATTCTTTCAAAAATATAGTTAGTAGTCAATCAGTAAATCCATAAAAACAACCTTAAGTCAAAGCAGTTGAAGGAACAATGTACACCCACCTTCGAGTCGCATCATCAAAGTTGTCAATTCACTTTACAGAAGAACACCTCAGTCTGCAGCGCCAATGTAGAACTGTTATTGATCTTAGAGCATTTTTACAGCACACGGATTCATTTTTCCGTTTGATTCTGAATGAAACCTATAACTGTTTTTATGCCAACACATAACTACATGTCAAATCTCATTATAGTTTCAGTTCATCATAAACTCCTGCAAAACGCTGTTTAAAAACAGACATAGCCTCTGGTTTAGAAATATACAGTGTGCAGTTTAAAGGAGAAATAAAGGGTTTTTATGTCTGTTTTAAGTCATTTTTAAGGGCGTAAATGCGTTTCAGTAGTTCGACATGAGCCCCCACTGCTATTAAGCTACTTTGTGGAGAAGGGGAGAGGAGGGGGCTGGTTGAGCTAGAGATTGTGCTTTTGTTTCACCACAGGGGGCGAAAAACTCTGTATAGAGCGGGAGAAGAGGGGAAAGAGGGAAGAGGAGGGAGAAGAGGGAGGAACAGTCAATGAGGATTTTTTTCCCCTGCTTCTCAGCTAGTCGCCTTACTTTTTCCTCAGTAAGGTGAAACCGCACGAAGGCACACGGAGCTCGTGTGTTTTGGACTAACTGCACTCTCTGGTTTTAGTTCGGACTTTGAGGCGAGGTCGACTTCGTCTAAAGGAGGAAAACTGAATATTCCTGGGGCGAAGAGGCGGAGTGGTTGGTGGGTCTCTCTCTCTCTCTCTCTCTCTCTCTCTCTCTCTCTCTCTCTCTCTCTCTCAGGTGTTTTAGGTATGTGCTTCTCTGAATGTACCTGTGTCGATATCCTCGTCATGTGATCTGTGCCTGAAGATTAGAGACTCGTTCAACTCACTGTAGTTCATTGAGTTTCTGTCTGCGAATTTAATTTACAAAACACAACCCCTCGGCTCCCGGAGACTGTTTTCTTTAAACCAGCAGCTTGTTTGGGAAGAAAGAATGATGTAAAGTTTATGTTTTTGTCTCGGAGTTTGGTGTGGTAGCTGTCTGAGGACATTTACGTCAACTTTAACTGAAGGTAAATCCTCGTTTAACTTGGACCTTTTCGCAGTGGTTCGCAAACGACTGTTACTTTACAAATCTCTCTCTCTCTCTCTCTCTCTCTCCTTTCAAAACGAGCCAAGTTTTCGCTTCAGTGACTTACCTCGTATCTCTCTGTTTCTTTGGTAACGTGCTCCTAATCCCCACGACGTATTTGTGTGAACGAGTTTTTGATTTGCTCATATGCAAAACAGCTGCTACGCTTTTCATTATCGTGGGCTACGTTTACATTGAACGCCACCCACAAACATGGCTTGTGTCCATGTTTTTTTAATTATCTTTAGTTATTTCTCTGTTTTTAAACCTGTGTGTCATGTGAAGCTGTATATCCTTAGTTTTTTCAAACTGCATAATTTTACACAAGGCTTTTGGCTAATTTGCTTACATTTTAAAACCGCTTCATATATGGATTTCAGAAAGCTTTTCAAAGGCTTTATTCCCCACGTTTTTCAGCTTAACTCCTGCTTGCATTCAGTTTCCAAGCTTTAGTTTCGGTTGGTTCATTTGTTTTAAGTGACAGTATCCTTAAAGAGCTATTGTCTTATTTTTTTATTTATGTTAATGTTTTTCTCTGAGATCTACTTGCAACGTTTGGGTACTAATGTAACAAAAACCTTCATCATAATTTCATAGTCATATTTCCAGTCTTATGTTGTGTCTTTGAAGGACATAAGCCTTTTTCCTTTTTGTAATCCTGATTTTACCTACAAAGTTCTGATTGCCTGGTATCAGAAAGTCTTTTTTTGGAGTCACAAAATGTAAGAATTAAAAACCGACTTTTTTGAGCCATAGTTTTCAAGCTACTGCCCTTACACACTGGGGAGGAACTTGTATGCGTAACAGTGTTCACATAAATATGTTTTAGTGAAAATCCACAAAATGATTATATCTTTGCCCATTATATGAACCTTTTCAACATTCCTCATTCTTTCTTTACTAGCTCAGCCATACTCTGAACCTCGTTTCAGTGATCCATGCCTTATTGTCCTCCGACCTTTTATGCTGTGTAATATATTCAGTCTGCATAGAGATGCTTTTATAATTAAAAATGAAATCTAATTAGGTTTTAATCACATTTATATTTATTGCGTAAGTGAGCATTAGCAGAATTGGTTTATGGTGGTCATATGAGATGTTTTTAGCTCTATGATTATAATTGTGAGTTAATGTCTTTTTACTGTCTACAGTGTAATATATTTGTTAGTGATATTCAAACTTTGTAAACAAATGTTTTATTTCCACCCTTGTGGGTGGCTAAGATGCACACTGAACTATATCTTGTTGTGAAGTGTTTTTATGTTGGGGCAAGTGGACACTGGAGACCTTCAGATATTTCAGATAATGTTTGCTTAAGCCAAACCTCATAATTTAAATTCTATCTCTAAATCCTGTCATATCTATGAAGAAGGCGGCACGGTGGTGCAGCAGGTAGTGAATGTGTGTGTCTCTGTGTTGCCCTGTGAAGGACTGGCACCCCCTCCAAGGTGTATTCCTGCCTTGTGCCCAATGATTCCAGGTAGGCTCTGGACCATCGCGACCCTGAACTGGATAAGCGGTTACAGATAATGAATGAATCTATGAAGAAGGGCAAAGGCCATTGGCCTAACTTTGGGCTAAATCATTTAAAGTTACATAATGGAAAACACCTGGTAAAACTGTGGTGGTATTAGCTTAGTTTGGACTTGAGCTTTAAAATCAGTTGAAGACATAAACATGCCGTTGTCTAGGTTGCTTCTTTAGTTTTACTTTCAGTTGTTTGCTTTGTTCAATTTTAGTTCAATGTTTTAACTTTAGGCTTTAGAAGGAATTAAGGACATTTTGGAAACAGAAACCATAAAACCACCTAGTTTAGGTAGTAACAATAGTTTAACATTTGGAAAAAAAAAGGTTTTATTCCACTGTAAATTGTTATTTCAGACAGATATTGTACAGCCCATACCCCACCTTCTTGGATTTAGGATTTCTATTGTATATTTTGTTTTGAAAAGGTACAAATAGGCACCTCTCCCCCTGGAAAATGGAATGTAGTGTAACCTTTCGGCTGCTCCACTGCACCTTAAGTCCATTGTTGTACTTTTTGAGGGACCATTTGCACGGCTTGTACATTTGAACCTGCAAGGTACCCTTTTTCCTGACAGTGTTGTGGATGTCTCTTGAGCTGGCTGCCCTTCAACAGTGTCCTTTAAAAAAAAAATTACAAGACTGAACACAGTACCTGATTGTGACTGATTGTGGCACTTTGGGGCACTGAACCCAAACAGCCTTAAGGAAAGTAGCTAATCCGAGAATGCAGTGGAAACATCTGTGGCGATTTGTCCAAGTATGGCCTGGGTGCCACTGCTCTGACAGAGATTCAGGAGAGATTGAGGAGAGGAAGTACTCGTCCCCCTTAAGGTCATAGAGCAGTGGTCCAGTGCTGAGACAGAGTGAGCTTTTCTCTTTTTTCCCCCTTTCTCTGTATCCCTTCATCTCTGGGAGAGATCATGAGTAATGCCTCTGTTTGTTTGTCTTTCATGCCGAGAAACATGAAGACCATGCACAGTGGCCCCATTCATGTGTTTCCTGTGGCTCTATGTGTGCGCGCTAAACTCCATTCTTTGCTCTGTTTGCAGCTGTTAAATATCTGCTTATTGTTTATATTGATTTTCCTGATGAACCAAAAGCTGTTTGGCCAGTAGGGTTTGCATGTTCATGCATGTTTGTGTGTTTTTCTTCCAAGCTGCTGGACCAGTGGGTCTCTTAGATAATCTATGGATTGGACGCTCCCTTTTTTATCAACAATCTCTGAGCAGCACATTCATGATGAGCTAATCCAAAGGCCTTTCTCAGCCCTTGGGACCCTTTTTGTAATGCTTATTTACAATGAAGAGTAGGCCTGATCTAGAGACTGATATCTATATGGGTGGTACTGATAGCAGAGTTGCTGTTCAATGTAAAATCATGTGTAATTAATATTTTATTAAATATTTTGTTGTTGGCTTGTGTTTATAGTTGAATTTTCTTATTGAAAAATCTTAATATGGAAAAGATTAATATGATATAATATACTGTGAATGTGAGAAGCATGATTATTTCTATCATGATCAATAAAATCGCACTGTGCCACCCTCACACCATTTTGCAATTAGCTTTTCTGAACACATTATGGTTGTTTTTAGTAATTATATTGGAACATTTTAAGTATCATCATCTACAGGTATGAAATTCAAACATTTGAATATTAGCTTTGTCCCAGTCCCATTATCTGTGACTCCCAGAGTGTAAGGTAGGTTGAAATGGAAATCAATGTTGCAAGCCAGTGTTCAGTCTTTGTTGAAGTTTGTTTTCTTACACTGATCTTGTTAACGTCCTAACAGAAGCCTAGTTGACAAACAGGCCCTCAGGCAATGTAGAAAACATTGGGTTTGCTCCCAAACACTGGCCCACCCTGTCCCCCCTGCATTCCAGCAGAATGACTCCTCCATGCCGCTCTCCTGTCAGCCAGTGACACTGCAGAAATCATCTTGTCACTGTGAAAAGAACTGGAAGCATTGAGTTCTTGTGTTCGGCAGCGGTAATGGCTCGCTGCGAGCTTTAATTCAGGCCTGTGTGAAGCAAATGGATATTCTGCTGGCGGATTGTGTTAAGCACAATGAGAAAGCAAACAAAAGGTCAGAGTCTGCTGAAGAGATGGCACTGCCACACAATGGGGAAGACAAGTGCAATTTTCTCCTCAAATTAAGTTAATTTCCTCCAGCACATAGTTTCTCTTCATAGCAGCTAATTGCGGAGGATGAGATGATGGTGAAGTGTGGGCTAGGGACATGTCTGGACATGCAGAGATGCAGCGGCGATATCTCTAATGGTTTGAGTTTGTTCAGTGCTACTAATATGGAAATGTCAATCAGTTTACCTCTGCTTGGTTTTTTTCTGACTGTTCATGACATAACACCTCACATTAATAACTAACCCACATTAACTTACTATGGTGTTGGATGCAATATTGACCCATAATAACCCATATATTGCTCAGTTTATAAGCAGTGGCACATTGGACAATGAAGTGTCCATTGTCACATTTAATTTGAGCTATTTCCAACTACCTATATAGGCATTCATATTTTGGGGAACCTGAAGTTAGGCTAGTTTTTTGGCCATGTCTTTGTTTTTTTTGCAGGAAAATGGGTGCTTTTCAGAAAACCTGACAGATAATACTAAAGAAAATACTGATACATATAGCAAACCTTAATTCTGATACTGATTTACTGATATATTTAACAATATATACTTTATATATATATTAAAATACACATAGATGTGATTTAAAACTGAAATGAGTGTGAGGTTTTGGAAGTGGATGATGTATAGTGCAGGGGAATTTAGGGTGTGTTCATTCTTGTAGTAAGGATTCCTAGGTCCAGACCAAACAAGAAAATGATTTTAGTGATTTTTGGTTTCTTAGCATTCACACTGACACATTTACAGATGACCCAGAATAACTGATGGGGAGGTGAATACCTAGTGGCATTTTTACTGACTGGAAACTGGAGTTGGTAAAATGGGTAAAAAAGTTAAAGTGCCAGACACTCTTCATTGCTTCAGGTTTGTCCTCGGTTGATTATTTGTTTTTAGGGCGCTGTTCTCTCGTGGCACATTTAGCGTTGCATCATGTGACTTCATGTCCTGCTTGGTTAGTTTTAGATCTTTTTTATACATGTTATGTTCATACTGGAAATTAATCACATTAGTTAAAAATGGACAAAGACAGGCCAACTCAGGAGGTCCCTGTCTGCTTGTTTGGTAAAAAAACAGAATGAACCACACTAACAGAGAAATGGAACCAAGGTGCGTTTTAACTGAGACAAAGCTGACAAGTGTAAACATACCCTTAGACTAACAAAGCAATGCTTAATTTGGTGTGCATTTTATGGTAAATCAGCAGTAAATATTGAGTCAAGGATAGTGAAGCAATTGGACTTAAGAAAAAAAAAAAAAATTCAAAACCATATGATCAGATTTCCCAGAAATGTATTAGCCTAAACGTTTGCTGATGGGCTGAATTGCAATATCATTGGTGACCCACTGTATGTGTCAATGGGAATGTTTGCTATGATGAAAAAGCTACACACTTGTCAGTTTGATAGTAGCAAACTGGCAGACTACAGAAGAACACCGTGGGTGGGCTGGGAGTTGAGGAGGTCAGCACGGTGTGAGACACAGTATTTTTACTGCCACCTAAATTGCTGAACCTTTTGGAACCAAACCACTCGATTGAATTTGTTCCAGATAGCAGCATATGTCCATGGATTTTGGCACCTACGTGTTTCCAAAGACATTGTGATAAACCTGTGGCTGCTGTTCTTTCTACATGAAGATATGTGACTTGTTCTACCTTGTCAGATTTCTTCCTTTTACAGCATAATCCTACTCGTAAAAACCTTCAGAACATTGTCTTTAAAATGCTCATTTAATGTTTCACTGTCATGCCCAAAGCAGTTTTGCAGTTGTCTGGTTTAAGTCTGGTTTCGATTGGGCTCATACTTGGTAAATGCTTTTGAGACTGTCCTTAAAACATAACATGAGTCAGTGTATGGGAATGTTTGTGAAGTTGTGGGTGGATGTTGTGTGTTTGGTGTCATTATGTCCTCTTCGCACTGTCAGCTCATGATTGAGTCACTATAGTAACAATGCTGGGCGCTGGGTACAGTCAGTGGAATCAATGAACCATTAGAAACACTCAGGCGTTACGTAAGTCTGGCCTTGTCTGTGGTGGACTTGTCTCATTCTCAGCTGCCCAACTGGTCATCTGATTCTGTTTTGTTGGTGGCATTGAGTTTGTCTCCTTATAAGTGATTGCTCTAAATGGCAATATTGAAGGTAGTGATTTAGTTGCATTAACTTGAGAATGATACATTTTGGGAAATGCTCAGTTTTTAATAAAATAAATCTAATTTTGGGATCTGATGATACATGTATCCCAAATATGAAACTCTGCATACATCCTTGTGTTAATACAAGGGTATAGAAATTAATCTGCTGTCTAGTATGGTTGAGCAGGTAACGATAATAACCATGGTATTTTAAAATGTGTACGGTATCTTAAAATGATGGTGGCATTTATGGCTTGTGTGTGGTGTGTCAAATTTTGGTTCTGTGTCTTTTAAAAGTCGGCTAAAATGTGCATGTGCATTTAAGAGAGCCACAGGGAGGGGGCACTGGGGGAGCTCAGTGACTGCTGATGTCACGGTGTGAAAATATTGGAGAAAAGTCCTTTAACCCACCGGGGGGGGGGGGGGTGTAAGTTTAGCACTGAGTTTGGGTTAAAAGAGAAAGGAATTAAGCTGTAAACAGCTATAATTCTCAGAAAATCCTTCACTCGACTTTGTGCTGCTCACCGGTATATGGCTTCATCCTCTAAATATGTGTGTTTTGAGCCTCAATTCGCTGAAAAATCTGCTGTGCTGAGCTAAACCACAAGTGCCCGTTAACGCCAGCTGTGCTTCTAAACAGTGTACACGTCATATTTCGCTTATTTTCTGGTCCTTCAGCACCAGTTGCTGAAATTTGCTTTCACTCAGAAACAGGTTTTTATCATCAACATGTGTGTCGGTGTGCACTGTTGGGCTGTGTTTAGCTAAAGTCACTCGACCTGGTGCTCAAAGATATAAGGCTCAGCATTGCATGACAGAACACCCCCCCCATCCCCATGGTAATACAGTATGCCGAGATAATATTTTCAGGTGGTATTACGGTATGAAAAATGTGGATACCGCCCATCCCTACTGTCTAGTTTTGTTCATCTTTCAGGTCCTAGTCCTTTAGTCTCAGCCACAGACGCTCCACCCCTAAGTTGATACTCTCAGTTTGTGAAGTTGGCCACAGTGCCAGTTGCGTTCTGATTGGCTGTCTGCCTCCTCTTATACGTCATGCCAAAATAACAGACATGTGATTGGTCCTTTTGCGTGTCAGTCAGATTTCTTTTCCTGTAGTAGTTGTCAGTTCTTGGTCACTTTAAGTGGCAAAAGGTACCAGACTCTCCCTCTAGAGAGTCTATCAATACGAAACTACAAACCGGATTCCAAAAAAGTTGGGACACTAAACAAATTGTGAATAAAAACTGAATGCAATGATGTGGAGATGGCAAATGTCAATATTTTATTCGTAATAGAACATAGATGACAGATCAAAAGTTTATTCTGAGTAAATGTAACATTTTAAAGGAAAAATATGTTGTTTCAAAATTTCATGGCGTCAACAAATCCCCAAAAAGTTGGGACAAGGCCATTTTTTACCACTGTGTAGCATCCCCCCCTTCTTACAACACTCAACAGACGTCTGGGGACAGAGGAGACCAGTTTCTGAAGTTTAGAAATAGGAATGCCCTCCCATTCATGTCTAATACAGGCCTCTAACTGTTCAATCGTCTTGGGCCTTCTTTGTCGCACCTTCCTCTTTATAATGTGCCAAATGTTTTCTATAGGTGAAAGATGTGGACTGCAGGCTGGCCATTTCAGTAACCAGATCCTTCTCCTACCTAGCCATGATGTTGTGATTGCTGCAGAATGTGGTCTGGCATTATCTTGTTGAAAAATGCAGGGTGTTCCCTGAAAGAGATGACATCTAGATGGGAGCATATGTTGTTCTAGAACCTGAACATAGTTCTCTGCATTAATGGTGCCTTTCCAGACATGCAAGCTGCCCATGCCACAAGCACTCATGCAACCCCATACCATCAGTGATGCAGGCTTCTGAACGGAGCGTTGATAACAACTTGGGTTATCCTTGTCCTCTCTGGTCCGGATGACATGGCGTCCCAGTGTTCCATAAAGAACTTCAAATCGTGACTCATCTGACCACAGAACAGTCTTCCATTTTGCCACACTCCATTTTAAAAGACTCCTGGCCCAGTGCAAACGCCTCAGCTTGTGGAGCTTGCTTAGAAATGGCTTCCTCTTTGCACTGTAGAGTTTCAGCTGGCAACGGCGGATGGCACGGTGGATTGTGTTTACTGACGATGCTTTCTGGAAGTATTCCTGAGCTCATTGTTATTTCCTTGACAGTGGCATTCCTGTTTGAGGTGCAGTGACGTTTAAGGGCCCAGAGATCACAAGCATCCAGTAGAGTTTTACGGCCTTGACCCTTACGCACAGCAATTGTTCCAGATTCTCTGAATCTTTTGATGATGTTATGCACGGTTGATGATGAAAACTTAAAAGTCTTTGCTCTTTTACGCTGAGTAACACCATTCTGATATTGCTGCACTATCTTTCTGCCCAACAATGGTGGAATTGGTGATCCTCTTACCATCTTGGCTTCAGAGAGACACTGACACTCTGAGAAGCTCTTTTTATACCCAATCATGTTGTCAATTGACCTAATTAGTGTTAATTGATCTTCCAGCAGTTCGTTATATGCTCAATTTCCTTTTTCCAGCCACTTATTGGTACAAATCCCCAACTTTTTTGGGATTTGTTGACACTGTGAAATTTTGAATCAACATATTATTCCTTTAAAATGTTACATTTACTCAGATTAAACTTTTGATCTGTCATCTATGTTCTATTACAAATAAAATATTGACATTTGCCATCTCCACATCATTGCTTTCAGTTTTTATTCCCTATTTGTTTAGTGTCCCAACTTTTTGGGAATCCGGTTTGTACTTTGGACTATATTGGACAATATTTTGGGGGTGGGAAGGAGCAGTACAAAAGTTTTCTAATATACTTCAACACAAGTGTTTGCAGAGTGTCCTGATTCCTGCAGACACACTGCCAGCACATGCCACACTGTGCATGCTTTATCTACTTAATTATTAACCCTGGCTCTTGCTGAGTGTTATCACAGGCAGAGATGAAGTGAATGACCTCTGTGGCCTGTTGAGAGAAAGTGGGAGAGCGAGAGAGAGGAGGGGCGAGGGGGTAGGTTGGTTTGCAGTGATATTCTGCGGACTGTGGGGTTGATTAGCAAGCTGTTTCTGCAGATACCTGAAGAGTGTTTGGTGCCAGCAGGTGACACAGGCCCATGCCTGTTAGTGTGTAGTGGATTATTAATGGTGTGTTTTGAGGTGTGTGTGTGGTGCTGAAGTGTGAGGAGGTGCTAGCGGTTTCTGTGCTAACAATCAACTGCAGGTGAGATTACACTTGTTCTCCTGTGTGTGAGTGACAGCTGTTCAGTTTCTCCCTGTCTCCTTTGCATTTGTGTATGTGTGTGTTTATAAATATATATCATTTTATATATATAATTTTTTTTCTCTCTGTCACTGTTTTCTCTCTCACACACTCCCTCTCCTCTCCCCTGTGTCACAAACAGTGGCACTCCCTCAATTCCCAGCTGTACCTTTGTCTGCTTTGTCTGTGTAATGTTCAGTATAGTTCTGCTTGTTTTGAATGATTAATAACGCCTAGGCAAATTACATCTGAACACATTCTTTATTTGATTTTGATCAAATGTGTTTGACCTAGCATTCTGCAAACTGATCTCTGTAAGTGGTATTGATGTGTGTGTGTGTATATAATGAAGAGCCATGGACAGAATTTTTGAGGTGTTTCTTAGTAATCAGACAGAAATTAGAAAACTCCCAGTTTACTTAAAATGGCATCAAGTGAGCTTTTGCTGTATTGCAGTTTATAAAGATTTATGTAAAACTGAACTTTTATAAAAGTATACAAGCACATGCAAACAGCATTTAGTTGTTTGTTCTTTCTTTTAGAAATGGTACAGTTTTACTGGTTTAATGGTACAGTACAAGTTTGCTTTTGACTTTGCTGAATTAGAATTTGTTTACTGTGGTATGTAAAGTTTGGGCTCCTAGTCAAATGACAAATGTGAAACTAAAAAGTAGGGAGGGAAAAAGAAGCTTTTATTACAACTGTACAGCAGTACAATGAGCATTGGGACTCCATATTTAACTCATTCATGGAAGTGAACAAAACACATTTGGACACATCCTCTCCTTAGTCATTGGTGGAATAGGGCTATTCACTGTATAGAACTGTGTACCAGCCCCTACCTCTGCACAAACCATAGTTTAATGTATTCCATATTCATTAATAATGTAGAAATTAATAATAATATTAAATAAGAAAAAATATTGAAGATGTGTCCACAACTGGTACTGTACATTCACAATATGTAAAAAATGGCCCAAAATAAGGAAACCCTTCCTGAGTGGGTGTGTCCAAACATTTGACTGTGACCAGGGAGCAGTTGGTGTTGCCCTTGCTAAAGGGCAGTTCAACCAGGGATGTTGAAGGAGGAGAAAGTATTAATTTTCTTCATTTGCTGGTGATCTTCCTGTCTTTAGATAATTTCTCTAATCTTTATGCTATGGCTACTCCCCAAACTACACATCCTCTACAGAGAAACCTCTGCACTTTTGAATGCAATTACTGTTTTTGCTGAATATAATATAGAAGCACATGTATGTTTATTTTTTTTATGTCATATAAAGCAAACATTTAAACTGCTGTATTATTTAGCACTACAAATCTAATCAAGGCACCTTCTAATACTATGTACCCAAGTAGATGTTCATTTTTGTCCACCACCTGTAATTGTTTTTTTAAAAAAAAGTCCAGTAGAACCGTTCCTCTCCAGTAGGTGTTCCTTTAAGGAAGATGCAGTGTGACAGGAGAGCTAGTGAAGGTAAGAGCCCCTGTTCAGCACTCCACTAATGTCACTCAAGTACTTTGGTTTGCAGCACTTCAAAGGAGCTTCGTTTAGCTCCATCTGATTTGGACATGGGCGCTTTGCATAGCAGTATGCTTCTTTAGAAACGGTCTACAGTTCAGACAAGTTGTTATGCATCAGTTACATAAACACTGCTCTGGGGGCCATGCAATACAAACCTCCACACCTCAGCTTTCCCTGAGACAATGAAGGCAAAGTATGATAAGAAGAGCAGAGCCATAGACTGCATTCATTATTTACAGCTCTGTGTTGTTACAGAGATTTCAGGTGAAAGTAAGCTTGATGCCGAGTTGGTCTGCAGTTATTTGGTTGGTGGCGTGAATTGTGGTGGTGGGTGATAATAGTAGCCCACAAGAGCCTATGGCGACATGTGTGTCACAAACCCTTTTATAAGGTCCCAATAGTTCCCTACACAGCTATACCCTTCACTTTAAATCATGGTGTCCTAGATGCAGTCACACAACAGTTTGGGAAATTGTTTATGTAACCGCCTTTACAGAATGATGGTGTGCTTGTTAAGTACATAGAGACCATAGAAATGCTTATTTTAAAAGCACATATTTCTTTCTAAAAGGTGTGTTCAAATGATTTCAGAACCTGTCCTTTGTTACATACAACCTATTCTGATTTCATTTCAAGAAGAAAATATTGGAATGCAAATTACAAATTTGTTGTTGTGATATTTCTGTAACATTGGTGTTTTAACCCATAATTAATTACAGAATTTGGCAAGAAATGTGAAAAAATTCCACATTTTTTCTTTGGTCTGTTTTAATTTTCTCAATTTTGGTTTATAGTGATTGTTAGTCTGAGCTCCTATAGGTTAGATTAATAATCACAATCTTATTTAGTTGCTGCAGTCAGTAGTCAGTGCAGCAGTTACCCATACAGCCATGGTGCAAAATAACAACAATAAACTTTTCTCATGGCAAACCATATCTCTACATCAAAAATCGTAATAGATAAAGATAGCTATCATCCACTAAACGTTCCACTTGAAGGTTGTAAGACGTTCATATTGTGTTATTTATGAGTTATTTAATTGGTATGTTGTTTCATATTGTATCATTCATTAAATCTTTAAACGGCATGATATCAGAGAAGCATGTTAGACTAGACCTCTGTGTGTTCTAATATTTGTGATTTCCAGTACACACTACTGGTACCTGCACATTCTTTTCTCCCCTATTTCCCCTTCAGGGCCCTTTATTAATTATGTTGAGCATTTTAACTTGGCATGTATGATTGTAAATCAGGATTTAAAAAAAAAAATTAATACCTTCCATTTTGAGTTTAATTCCTGTTATGCCTAGGTCTAACCTAAAATAAAGCTTAGACAATGTCCCCTTCATTATGCTGTGGATCAGACCTTTGTTTGTTTTGAACACTCTGAAATGTTTATCTACTTATTAATCTTATTTCCAGGCTGGATAAGCTGTGGAAAATTAGGATTGCTATGTACTTGTTTCTTGCTGAGATTTGAATAATCACCCATGTTGTGATTTCTTCATTGGTTGTGCACTTTGAACTAATCAGCTTTGAAATGTGTACTCTCATGGAATAAGAGAAAAGAAGGGCTTGCTGGCCTCTAGACATAAGTCCTTGTTTTTGGGTAAATACATATCAGTAGACTGTGCTTCCATTAAATGCACAAGTAGGACAGCGTGGATATAAAAAGAAAAAAAGCTAATATTCCCTTTCGTATACATAGCTATTTGACAGAACAGGCAATCACAGTGACTGGACTGGTCCACGCCGTGAGGGATGTTCCTTAGAACTTCACATGATTATTAGTATGCTTTTCCCCTGTGATTAACTGTGAATGACTGGGTTTGAGGCAGTAGTGCTGAAGGGGAGGCTATATCTGTAGCCTTTTACGAATAACTAAAGGCAAACGCCTGAATAATTATCTGTGAGGGCTTGACAAAAAGCATCCTTCATTAAGGATGTTGAGGACTAGAGGGGGATTCCCAGAGTCTTTTATTTTTATGTTGACCTCTGAAATACTAAGCATAGAAGACTTGTTCTGCATCATTAAGCCAATCAAATTGGTGGTCTTTACCTCAAAAAATTCTGCCCCATAGACGCAAATTGGCAGATGGCTAATTCATGGATTTCTACCACCGCTCAGGATTTTTAAAAATTTGAAGCTTCTTGTTGTGAGTGTTTTTTATTTATTAAAGTTCTTTTTCCCGTTCTGTCATCTGGCCGCTCTGGCTGTCTCCAGGTTATGAAGGATTTGACAAAAGCTGCTTAAGGTGTCTGCTGGGTGGCCTTTGTGTTGGGGATGTGTAACAAGGGCTTGCTGCTTGATTAAGATGCATTCAAGCAGGGGATTTAATTTGAGCACGAACATGAGCAACGTCGAAGCTAATCCTCAAAGAGCCCAATTTCTCCACATCTAAAAAGGCCGCTAATGTTTCATCCCGCACGCACTGTCAATAACCTTGTGGGATAAGGCCTTCTTTTGTCGCATTAAAAAGAGATAGGTGGGGTATTTTGTGAATGAAATATTAATTATGGACTTGTCACTGCTTGGCTCCAAATGAGGATAATATTTGTATAAATATGCGTTATTGAAGAGCTATGGAAATGGTTAAAGGTATTGAATTTTGAAGGGTTTTTCTCACAGGTTGGCAGTCAAGGTGTGCTCTGAGGGGGAGCTAATGTGGCAATATATTTTCACAATACATGCCTTTCTAAGCAGGGCTGTTGTCAGGAGACAAATACACTGATTGCATAAAAAGATCCTAATTAGCTCTATATTGTTGGTTTTTGTGCAGCACAGGATGTGATGTATTGAATAAAAATAATTGTATTCATAATACCTGTTAGATTTAATGTGGCATTATTTATCTGTTCCTACATATTACTCCCAAAAAAGCCATGCTGTGTTTTAAGGTATTATACTTTTCTGTTGCCCATAGTGATTAATACATTTCTATTGCCTGCTAGGGAGTGTAGGTAGAGGACCATTTTCAACAGTTGTACTTTGCTGTCTTTAATTGTTCTTTGGCCACTTTTACAACTCATCCTGTAAACTTGTTACGTTAAATGAATAAAAATATTCTGTAATAATATTACAGATGTCCCCTCCAGGGTGTATTCCCGCCTTGCGCCCAATGATTCCAGGTAGGCTCTGGACCCACCGTGACCCTGAAATCTGTTGAGGATTCTGCCTCTAAAACCCTGACTTCAGTTCTCCAGTGGTGTATTTAAGTTGTTGTCAGAAACCAGCCGGAAAAGACATTTTCTGCATATCACTTTTAACACTAGGGCTGGGCAATATGGCCAAAATTTATATCACGATATATTTCTGAATTTTAGTTGATACGATATAATTCTGATATCAATATAAACAGTATAAAATCTACTGAAAAAAATCTAAGAACAAACAAGGAACATGACCTCAACATCAAACACCTATTGGCTTTGCCAATGTTAAAATTTTTAAACCAAACTGAGTGTGCTGAACCGACAACAGTGCCCTGTAATGAATATCATGTGACGTATGCTGTAAATAACATATATTGAAAATGTTTTAAAACTATCACTGTTATTGAAACACTTTATATTATGATATGTATTGATATTGAATTATTGTCCAGACCTATTTAACACAACCTCACTGTGGCCTCAACAGGTATCTAATCAGATAGTAGTGTTGATCTATTTCTGTTACAATTTCCCTCATTTTGTGTGTGCGTTAGGGGTGGGCGATATTGCCTAAAATATTATCATGATATTTCAGGGTATTTTGGCAATAACGATATTCTTGGCAATAAAAAAAAATCCAGATTTCCAGAACACACAATAGCAACATGATAAATTATATTCATTCATTCATTATCTGTAACCGCTTATCCAGTTCAGGGTCACGGTGGGTCCAGAGCTTACCTGGAATCATTGGGCGCAAGGAGGGAATACACCCTGGAGGGGGCGCCAGTCCTTCACAGGGCAACACAGACACACACACACTCACACATTCACTCACACCTACGAACATTTTTGAGTTGCCAATTCACCTACCAACATGTGTTTTTGGACTGTGGTAGGAAACCAGAGCACCCGGAGGAAACGCGGACACGGGGAGAACACACCAACTCCTCACAGACAGTCACCCGGAGCGGGAATCGAACCCACCACCTCCAGGCCCCTGGAGCTGTGTGACTGCGACACTACCTGCTGCGCCACCGTGCCGCCCTATATATTATAATATATTATATTAAATAATTTAATATATTATATTAAATAAATTCAATTTATAATATATATATACTGCCCCGTGAAGGACTGGCGCCCCTTCCAGGGTGTATTTCTGCCTTGCGCCCAATGATTCCAGGTAGGCTCTGGACCCACCGCGATCCTGAACTGGATAAGCGGTTACAGATAATGAATGAATGAATGATATATATACTATCTTATTTAAATGATTTTGATATATATAACATTTTATTTTCATACAAATCTAACAATTTCCAACATTCAGAAGGAACAACAAATAAATGTGTAAACAAATTCAACTTACCAAGGTTCTGACACTGTATAAAATATATATAATATAATAGAATATAGATATTTTATTTCCAAACCACCTCCACATGACTGAAGTCGCTCATCTTTTGGAGCAAATTCTTTGAACGCAGAGCAATTTTCTGTGCCTAATCACTGTTCCTAAATAACTCATGTAATGAATGTATGCCACAGTATGTGGGAATATCAAAATAATCATGAGATATATATATATATATATATATATATCGTTTGAAAATATTTTGTGATATTATTGCACACCATACAATATGGCACAATCCTAGTGTGCACGCGTTTACTCATTCCCAAAGTTGTAATGGTGTAAGATATTAACTGGTCAGCCCCCTTGTGCCAGTTTCTGTGTTTAACTCTGAGTAAATCACTTTTCTGGTGCCTACTGAAAGCCCAAGGTCAGGAGTAAATGTCCAAGTGTGCTGGTGCATACATAGGCACACTGCGGGGTTTGTTTTACACATCACTGATAGACACACAAACAGATCTGTAAAAAAAAAAATAATAATAATAACAATAATAATAATAAAATGTAAGTAGTTAAACAATATTAATGAGTTGAAGAAAATGACAGTAACTATACATAATAATGCAGGTCACAGGGTTTTAAAAAAACCCAGACAGCTTATGTTTAGGTGGTGTTCAGCTTTGTTGAAAAAGTGTGTTGTTAGAAAATGGGACATTCCTGAGAGAGGTATTACTGGGGTTTTTGATGTTGACTTTGTGCTGCTATGGCTGGCTTCATGGAAGTTTTCTGAGTGACTTAATTATATTTGTATATACACACATGCATTCATTCTTGTAATGGCTCTGATGCACATCAATTTAAAGGAATTCCACATTTTGTTTCAAATTTTATGTAAAACAAGTCTTTCAGAGTGATTTATAGTGGTTGATTGTAGATAAACTGACATTTCTTTACTGTGGTGGTGAGAGGAGCTAGAGGCTACAGTGTCCATACCTCATGTATAGCTGTTTATTTACTTTAAAAAAAAACAAAAGCCGAAGCTACAGGTTATGTTGAAACTGAAAAGTAAATTTTTTTTGGGTACTACCTAGGCCTTACCATTTCCTCCATAAATATATTTTAGAAATTATATTTTGTGTGTTTTTTGAGAAGTAAAATTTTAAGACATTTTGTCAGATCAGTGAGATGATTGAACTTTGTAGACTTTCTGATCCCTTTGTATTTGTATATACGAGATGAAATGGAGAGCTGATGATATGGTTGGAACTGAACCTAAGCCAATTTTATGTCTAGATGCTCAATATAAACAGGATATTTTAATTAATGTGTGTGTATGTGAGAGAGAGCGAGAGAGAGCCCTTTGGCTGCTGGACTTAATTTCCTGTATATTGGCTTGCTGCCTTTCTTGATGCTTGCCATACTCACTCACTCACACACACACACACACACACACTCTCTCTCTCTCTCTCTTCTCATTCTGCAGCAATGAGTATAAAGCAGTCCCCATAAAACGGAAGTCGCTTTTTCCCCATGTTGTACAATATCACAACAGCATCAGTATGAAGTTCAAACCTCAAAGATTCAGTTAGTATTGGCACTTTTTAAACAGTGTCACTTTATGCTATTTTTCCATTGCATGGAACCTACCCGACTCTACTTGTCTCGGCACGGCTCTTTTGCTTTTCCACTGGTCAAATCTAGTCCTGGTCCCTGGAACCGAGTAGGATTTCAGTCTCGGCTCGCTCTGGGTTCCAACCGTGCCGAGTAAGTACTAAACGGTGATGTGTAAACCCTGCAGAGTGCTGAGTGGCCAGAGCCATGTCAATCACCACGAAATGCAGAGCTCATTCAAATCCAGCACAAACCACCACTCTTTAAATCTTTTAAGTTATAGCAGCTTTCACATTTATTTTGATTGGACTCACAACAGCTGCTCGTAACTTTACCTCAAGTTGTTTTTGAAGAGGTTTATAAGCTCCTCGGGCCGGTGGCTGACAAAAATTTCCAGTGAATGCCGAACGTGCAACAAGTAAAACTGATCTGTGGGAACGGGGGCGCAGAGCCGTGTTTATTCCATAAAACAACATGCGAATACACAATGAGTAAACAGTGCCTAAGTTCACCACCAAGGTTTTTGTGGTTTTCAAAACCAGTGATTCCTAGAGACGGGGTTTTGCAACGTCACCAGCTTCGTTTCGCGGGGGAGCCCTGCCAGTGGAAAAGCTACAAGCTTTAGGCATGTCGTGTCGAGTCATGTAGAGCCACATCCATCAGTGGAAAAGCACCATTACTGACCATGCCCACCGAATCAGAAGCACTTGTTGGAATAACTGGCATATGTCATTAAATACAGTAGGTCATCTGTTGCATTTGTCACTCTCTAATTTATCAGTGGGTAGAATCAGATTTGTGTATGGGTCAATAAATATCCAGCCACCACACACACACAAACCTGTCACTACAGTGCCCATGTCATTGTCCCTGCTGAGAATGATCCACCCAGTTAATAATTGCTGAGTGGTGGGATCCTGTGGATGCTTCTGACAAATTATGCAGATTTTAATGACAAACAGCATGCTTATAATACATTGAAGATAATTCTGTAATGTATTAATATGCTGTCACATGCTTTTAGTTGTTGTGTGGAGCACATTCATGTCATCTTCATATATCCAAAGACATTTATGGAAGACCACGATAGTCAATAAATGCTTCTCAAGCAGGACGTTGTGTCAATTTGCATATTCTGCACCTATTCACACCCATCTTGTCCACCACCATGGTGTTTTATTTGTTTGTTCAAAAGGATATGGACTCTTCAGTGCAAGTATAGTGAGATATAGAAGGAAGGGTCACTCCTCACCTCTGTCCACATTTTAAGATAAAATCTTCATTCTGAATTTAAATGGATGTCTCCCAACTTGGCACATAAATTCCTGACTATTATAGTAATTAGTCATATGGCGTTGGTTTATAACACTCTAGTGGAAAACCCCAATCTGCTGTGCCAGCACTTCTTTCTTCTTTAAAGAATGTCCCCACTTTCTTTTTACGCCATTACTGTCGATGCTCACACATACCTGGTTTTAGTGTTTTCCTGTGGATCACTGAAGCAGTCTTAATTTTATATCAGGTCATTAATAGCCCACATTGACACTGGGAGTTTTTTCAAGGCAATGTTTTCAGCTTCATTTCTGCAGACTTGCTGCTTTGCATGGTTTGTTTTTCCTGATCTAGCAGGCCTGATTCCGCTTATCAGGGCTTGATGAGTAAACCGTTTAATCTGCAGAGGTGAAGACAGTGAGAGCAGGGAAAACCACTGGGCTAAGCAGTGGGTCTATGTTTACAGAATTCTGTTTATAGGACTTCAGTAGTTTATTGCTGGTCGATTCTTACAGTGCTCAATATACTGTGGTCACTCTTCCAGCAAAACTGATCTTGATAGGCCTGAAAGCCAACTGATGAGATTAGTCATCCAATTTCTCAAAACCACTGTGGCTTTTAAGGGTCAATTCACCACCTTTCTGTCCAATAAAATCCAAATATCTCTGCTCTCTGAAAAGGCAACACAAACAACTTAAATTACTCCAGGAAATTAGATTTTCACAAACAACCGTCCTATGGCCTCCTTGAGGTATATCTGTGAAGCAGTTTCCATAATGCACTACATTCCTGAAAGATGTCACAATCAATAGGAACCAAAATAAGCACAGACAAATTAGGGAAATTAACAATAAATGTGGAATATCTGAGGTGTTTGCCCTTTTAGGTGCATGATGGACTGGGTAGGCGAGGGGTGTTGTAATGTTATTGTGTTTATAAATTATCTTTACTTTGTATGGAAGGTGTAGTTGATGTATCACATAAAGCTCACATGGAACTGGTGCCACTGGGGCTAGGTACATCCTTATTCACCATAAAGGCTATTGTGTATTTGCAGTTGTTAATAGTGCAAGCAGTTGGTGTGGTGTGTAAGTCCACATAGGTCTGGTAACACTGAGTACATATTAACAGTGCCAATGGGGCTTGGTATGCCTTGGGCATCAGTGAGGCTTTATTGGATCTGTATATGAGGATGGTATGTGTGTAAAGTGAGTCCGGATGGGATGGGTCAGGGACACCCGACCTCACTGTTGAGGGCTACGGAGGTGTCGTGGGCTTCATTAATTGAAACACAGATGAATAGAAGTACATACCTGATGATCACGATATTGTTGCTGGTAGGATGAGAGTTGGCTGGACCCCATGTGAAGCTGTAATTCTCTGACATAGGATGTTTTTTATGTTATACTGTTCATCATTTCAATGTGCTCTGCACCAACTAGGTACTTAGACACTACAGACATTTGTGATTTACTTGAATCTTTCATTGTGTGTGCACTAAGTAATAAATAAAAATAAATTGCAGTTCTCCTTGATTGGTGAATAACATAATTAACAACAGGTCTAATACGCCATTATTCAAAAATCTAAACACACATCCATCTTGTGTTATGTTAAATGTACTGGTCAATTTCACAATAGCGTTCATTTTGTAGATGAATAGTATTCCTTCTAAAAGTGGTGAATGACCACTTGTTCGTCCTTTTTTTATAAAGTCAATAGCTGCTAGGAGATAAATAAAGAATAAATATTGCAACAAATACATTGCACCTCTGCAGACATTGGTGAACAGCTACAGAGGAAACATCAAATTCTGTAAACTCACTACTTGTTTCCTCTGCTCTCAATTCTGATTCCCCACTTTCTGTCGAATTTCTTCAGGACTTTACATCCAGAAAGCTGTTAAAGCTGAGATACAGTTCTCCGAGGATCCTGTCAGAAGCTGTAGTCATGGTTTCTGGCATATATCCACTTTAAAGCAACAGTTTGAAGTGAAATCAATTCTAGACTGGTAAGTGTAGCTGGGAAGTTGAGTCATAGACATAAAGCAAGTTTTCATTAGTTTTCACTGGAACTACGTGGCTCATGTACCTAACAGGTAATAAACCAAAGTTATACTAATGTTTAGGCTTGAAGATGGTCACTACTTCTGTACTTTAGCTTTTTTTATTTATTTATTTATTTATTTTATGTTATTATTTCTTTAAAAAAAGTATATCATATACAATCAGAGAGTATTTTTCATTACTTTGCTTCATTGCTTCTGTTTGAGATGATTTAAGCATGCACTTTAGCAGTGGCAGCCTCACACCCCTGCTATGCTTTTGAATGTGAAAAGACAGAGAGTGCCAATAAACACCAGATCCAAATTTATTTTTACTCTCTACTCGCATGAATGAAATGAAATACAACCTTCAGCATCACTTAACACTCTTGCTATCAGTTTTCTACTGCTTCAGGTCTAGGATAGTAACATGGCCTTAGTATTTGTTTACCTAAAGACAGGCTGCCTTTCTCCAGTCACAGAACCTACTGTGGCTTTCTTTGGTCTCTAAATGGCGTTAAAGTGATGGAGTACTGTCAGAATGCTTTCTGCGTGTTATAGTACGTTGCACTACGGACTGAAGAGTCATACAACCCCTACGAGCATCAAGGGGCAATGCCAGTGCCAGCACTGGTTTGGTATGTTTGGGGTTGTGACTGGGTTTGTTACATTCAAATGTCTTTTTTAATTTTTATTTATTTATTTTAGAAGACTATACAACCTGTCAAACCTAACATAGCTATTTTAATCGAACATTCTCTCATCTCTCCCAGTATACATTGCTTCAAATTAAAAGCCCTCTGCAGGAGGTTGTATTTGGGATTTCCTGACATTGCATAATATTCTGAAGGGTTTAACATAGCTGCTGGCACTACAAAATAAATGTGGCGGAAACGCTACATTTTTTTTGTTTATTGTATTTAACCTGCCTACCTGCCAGATGTAGTGCATCCTGAATCCTGACCAGTGCACTAGTGGATTGCATTTACTTTTACAGCATTTAGCAGACACTCTTATCCAGAGGGACTCATAAAAGTGCTTAGCGATCAGACAGAATGTGTATCATAGCTAGAACAAATAGGTTAGGGTCCAAATTCCCTCTCAGACGCTTGTTAGAACAAGGGCCAGTGCTGATACCTAGAAAGAACAAAACATAGTAAGTGCAAAACACAGTACAATCTAGTCAGTGCTCAAACCTAGAAAGAAAGGAGTAAAGTACCGTAGAAGTGCTGGTCCATTCCTGGCTTTGTAGGCAAGCATGAGAGTTTTAAACCTGATGCGGGCAGCTACAGGAAGCCAGTGAAGAGAGTGCATCAGTGTAGTTATGGGGTGAACTTTGGAAAATTGAAGACAAGCCGTTCAGCTACATTCTGGATCAGCTGAAGGGGCCTGAGGAAGACCAGCCAGCAGGGAGTTGCAGTAGTCAAGTGTTGACATGACTAGAGACTGGACAAGCACCTGGGCAGCTTCCTGGTCCAAAAACGCACATTTGTAGGTGGATTGGCTCCACAAAAGTGAGTGAATGTGTGAGTGTGTTGCCCCGTGAAGGAGTGGTGCCCCCCCAAAGGGTGTGTTCCCACCTTGCACCCAGTGATTCCGGGTAGGCTCCAGACCCACCATGACCCTGAACTGGATAAACGCTTACAGACAATGAATGAATGAATGAATGAATTAAAGTAAATTGTACTAGTTCGAACATTAATTAAATTAATCTATTGGTCCTACTAGTAATACAGAGCCAGACAAATCTATATCCAAGAGAAGCATGCACACCTTTGTGAACAACCCCTCGGATACAACGTCAGTTTACTTTAGAGCCTTGTCTCCAGTGTCTATACCGCTGGTATATTCAGACTTATCAGCCATTCCACATTCCAGCACGATAAGACACCCAGCAGCTCCTATCAGCATGGAGTGTGTGCATGTGTGGGAGTGTGACTTAGTGTGGAAAATCACTTTTCGTCTGTTGCATGGCCTAGTTTAGCAGTGGCTTGTGTTTATTGGTTACGCAGACCTGGACTCTCCTGTGGCCAAAAGTTCACTGGCGGATTCAGAGCAGAACCACATAACCAGACTTTGGTTTAGAAGAGTAATGAACTGAAAAACATGCTTTCTTGGGGGGGTTTAAGTGATGTAGAAGCTGAACTCCAAATCCCATGAGTCGGTAGTTAGAGTATAACGAACATTCCTATTCATGTATGAGCTCTGGCATGCCTGTGTAACAAATGCAGTGTACAGACAACGTCAAACATTGCAGGGTTGTTCTGTGTAGCTGAAAGGAAATCCGGTTTATTGTCTTGGGAGCATTAGTGTGATATAGAAGCAACGGCCAATGTTTTGGGGCATTATATATATAAACAGAGATTTTTTGCAGAAACATGTTTTTTGCGGTTTCAGCCTTTTGTTCTTCTACTGATCTACTATTTTGAACAACAGTGTTTTTATAAATACAAAATAGTAAGTAACAACGTATAACTTAACTCAAAGCAAGAAGTCAAGATTTTTTTGTGTACATTGATATTTTTATAGATTTATTCTATTTATTTTTTATTTATTTATTATTCATTAATATTCATTCATTTTAGTCAATGTTAATGCCACATACTGCTCTGATTTTTAGTGTTACAAACCACCACCACCATGGAAAAGTTCATCAAAACTAGCAACATGCTAAAACAAAATCTGGTGAAAAACTTGATAAATAAAAAATGCCAAAAGTAATTATTAAATGTAAAACATTGATTTTTGGGGTTAATGAATGGGAGTAATGATTGTATTTTTTAAGCATTTAACCCTTATATCAATTTTTCTTGTGTGGTAATTGTGTGACAGAAACCAGCAGCTGCTTTTAGCTGGTATTATTTAAACAGACTCTGTTTAAACACCAGCTAAGGGCAGCTATTGGTTTCTGTCACACAATTTTTCACACAAGTTGTATGTCTGTGTCGGTCTGCATGTCCCATAACAAACTGTTACAAATATTTTTTCCTCTACCTTTACTGGCATGGCCTGAAAGATTGGGTATCACTGCAGCCTCTTGAATCCCTCATAACCCACTATGTGTTCTGATCAATAACGTAATTCTGGGGCAGGCGAGTACAGAGTGTGAATCCAATCTCACCTGCTCCGCCCTGGACTAACAAGGTTCTGCTGCCATGTCCTTGAGTGTGTGTGTGTGTGCGCGTGTGTGTGTGTCTTCTCCCTGTGAGAATGGAATGGCAGAATATCATTAGCAGGTGAGATAGAGGGGAGGATCCTGCGATGGGGCGATGGTCACAGATCTATGATTAAGGATGCAGTACTGCTCAACCATGAACAATCATTCACTCGCGTACACAGATACACACACACACACACACACACACACACACTCACTCCAAGCAGAACCTAAGAAATTCCTCTTATATTTCCCAAGGACAAGTTTTCTCGCTGCATTCTGATGTTATCTCAGTAGGAATATCCGAGGCTGAGTAATGCGCAGTAGTTTATGCAGGGGTTGACAGAGGGCACTCCATGACACTGCAGCCTTACCTGCTGCTCCCACTTCCAATTACTCACCATTACACCTCTCTGTGCACACTGGGGAAAAATAAAGGAAAATAACCTATAGTTTCATTAGCCTTTTATCCCTTAGTGTCTCTCTGAAGCACTTGTTTATCACTTTCTCTTTGTGTCACTTCTTGTGTAGGTGGTATGGAGTGTTATGTGAATTGATATGGATTGTTTTTGTATATAAATAAACGCTTTGTTTTCAGAACATTTTACATTATATTTACAATAATTACCCAATCTTCAGTTTCTTAAACAAAATGGTCTTAGACTAAATTTTATACTCTGAGAGTTCAAATTAGCTGTGAGCACTGTCATTCTTTAAACGTCACAGCATACAACAGGAATGTTAAGTATCACTGGTGCTTTTCTTAAGTGGGGCCCCATGATTTCAATGATGTGGAGAACACAGACATCAAGGAATTGTGAAATAAAAACAGAATTCAGATGTAAAGATGAAGATGCACAGAAACTGACAACAGAGAAAACAATATTCTTTGCAATAACGTTCACATATCAGACAAAACTATTTGTTACATTTTGCTATTGGTAAATTATAGCAGCAGTAGCCATAGCAGGTGTCATTTTTGTTATTGTTTGTACTCTCAGTATTGTCTTATATAAACAGAAATGGATTTATTAGGGCTAAAGTGTTCTGCCCCTGAACATGCAACCGCTTCTCCTATCATTTAAATGAAATGACTTATCAATACATCAAAGGCTGCAGCATTCTTTTATATGCATTCATTTAGTTAAAAAGGTTTTATTTTTCTTAAACTCAAAACTGAACTGTAAAAATAAGACGCGTATCCTGCTGATGAGGGTTCATATAGTTCTTTGGTTGGTTTGGTAATAACATCCAATTATGGAGAATTTATTAAACTATAACTTAAATGTTGTTGTTACAAGAAATTGTATACAATTTATTTTATATATTAATGAATGCCATTAGATGAATAAGTAAAAATCATGAAAAAGTAAATGGAAACATAAGTAATGGAAACTTTTTTTCAGGTTTGTAGTTATCCTGGTATGAGAGTGTGTACGTGTTAAATGAAGTGGTGTGTATGTAAATGAGTGGTACAGAACTGCTAAGCTGTCAAGTGCTGGAGAGGTATTTCACTGTGAGGATGATGTGGAGTTGTGTACTGTTAAACACACACGCACATGACTCTTGTCAAACACTTCAGTTTGATTTGTATTTTAAATGACATTTCACACATCAAAACAGGCAACACTTTGCACAGATGCAGCTGTCTTCTTTGACAGATGTTTTCTGAATGATATTATATGTAGTGTATGTAATCCGTTGACATCGCATAAACTGTATATAATCACATGCAAAATTTGAGTTCCCTGGATGATTTTCTTGATTTTCTAAGCGAGAATAACATATCAACTGCACAGTATGCACGTCTTTGTCTCGTCTAATTACTCAATTTACCATACAGGAAAAACAATAATGCATACATTTATAATAAATTTGACCTTTGTTAACTTATGGCACTGTATATTTTGTAAAAGTTTTTTTCTAATACGTTAAATAGATTCCCTGCCCATACCAGATAGAGAATGTCTTAATGTGTCTCTCTCTCTGTGTGAGAGTATCCATCCATGTGGGAGTTTGACGGTTGTGTAATATTTACAATATTGGGTCTGGGTCTGTGCTCTTCTGGACTGTGGGCAATAATTTTATTCCTAGAGTCTGTTGAAACACTTCTAGTTTATTGTTATATATCTGAGCACTGAGAGTGGGAGCTCTAAATGAACCAGAACTAATATGAAACATTTATAGTTTTCTGCTTTGGTCCAGGCCAGTGGAACCCAACCCCATGTATAAACCTGTTAGCTTTATTTCTTGTACAAAAAGCCAGGGTATCAAGAGTTGAATGAAAGCGACAACAGCTTTCAAGTCAAACTGGACCTGCTTCTTATATGACAGCTCCTGCTGCTCTGGAATGACGTGCTGTGAGTGTCCCCATGACAACAGTCCATTTTCCAGCTCCCAGCAGGGCTCTGGTTCTGCCCCTCTGCTCAGCAGGACTTCATCAGCCATCTCCGGCCTTTGCTGTCACTCCAACTGCAGTGACCACCTTTCTGTCCATAATTGCAGGGCTGTAGTCTGTAAACGCTGAGGGGAAGGAAGCTCCCAGTGTATTGCAGAGTTTGGAAGCAAGTATTTTTGTGCAGTGTACCTGAGCACCGTTGTGTGCTTTGAGGATTTGGAATTATTATTATTTTTATTTTGTGTGTGTGAGAGTTAACTAAGGCTTCACATCAACCTGAGCATAAAATCACATTTCCACAGAGTGAATGCAGCTACCAGTTGTCCGGCTTAAATGCAGCTCCTCCCAGATTGTAGCCTGTCACACTCACTCCCATTCATGCGGTTTGCGGACACTTGTTACATCTACATTTACAGCATTTGGTAGAAAGGCTTTTCCAAAGCAATGTTCTCTAGTCTAAATCTGTTACAGAGAGGCAATGTGTAAGAAGTCTAGTCCAATGACTCCTACTGGAATAGCTCACTATTCTGCAGAAGAAACTGAGTCCTAGTCTGCTGTTTGGAGGCAGCAGTGTTACCCAGTGCACTACACCAACCAGTGGAGGCTTTAGAACAAAAACACATTGATCAAATACAGTAGCAATGAAAAAAAATAAGTGCATATTCTCTACAGAGTGAAAGTACTGTCTCATGAAAAATGTATTTGCAACATAGGTAGAAAACAAACTAGCGTTGCACCGATACCGGCACGAAAACACAGTATCAGTATGAGCTACAGAGAGCACCGATAACATAGGTGTGTTTGAAAAGCCCCACAACTCACTATTCCCTACATGTAGTACACGGGGCACTTTTTGGGACACACTTCATGAAGCAGATACTGATGCGCATACACGCCGCTAGATGCCGCTTGAATTCAAGTCGGAGCAGATTGTAAACAAACTGGGTATTTCACACTACACGACCCCAAACTGCCCAACCAAACACACAACTCACGTTTCTTAGGAGACACATACATATGGACATACAAGTCTCTGTTGCTGCTGTTTGTATAGATTCACAAAGAAATAAACATGTAAAAATAGGTTGATGAAAATATCATGAAATATCGGTATGGGAAGGGAAAAAGTGGTATCGGTGCATCCCTAAAACAAACGTTGTTGAAAGTGTTATTTCAGATACCTTTTAAACAGTTGTACCACTGGACCACGGTTCAAATGGCAAAAAAATAGACTTCCACAATTTGACAGTGCACTACATTAGGCATATACTTAATAGTTGAGACCCTACTAATATACACTGTGTCATTTACAGATGAAAGGCTGTGAACACATTTTCTAGCAGCATCCTTCATTTTCTCATTACATTCTGCTGTTTCAGAGCCGTGGATAAACAGATTGTTTTTGATGTGAGAAGCAGTGAGATATTTCTTCTCTTGTGCCTGTGGGCAGTGCTGTTTTCTTTAGTAGTTTGTTTACTCTAGATTTGGCCAGGATTTTCTTGGTGAGTAGCCATATCCATTACTAGAACAATCTCAGTATCTAGTGGAAGTGCATTAAAGCATTTCAGTATTGGGACAGAGGCCCTTGCTTAGATAGTATGAGTATTCAGTATTATTTCCCTTATAGTGCATAGTGATACAGAGAAGATAACAATTGCCTATGGCCTAGATTCCACCTTCAATAGCCTGCTTCAAAACGTGTAGGATGGTTATTTTTTTATTTTTATTTTTTAGTTCTTTTCAGATTAGATCAGCTCCTGTATCTGTGGTGAAAATGAACTTTTAATATGAGCTAAGCTTATGATTTCCCTTTGAACAGGTAAAGACATTCAGTGAGTTATTTTTTTATATACTCTTCTATTTACTCCATTTCATTTAATGTTTAAATATTTTTTCCATTTAGAAAATGTAGATACATTAAGATTTATGCATATTTAACCACATATGCTACTTATTAATTATCATCATAATCTGATGATGAATGTGTACTATGGCTCATCTACGTTTGCAGTCATTCCAAAGTTTTGCGTAAGTAGATACAAACACATATGGAAGGAAATGAGGAAATGAATGTAGATTTATTGAATTCTGTGTTTGACCTGATTCTGTATTTTTTCTTGATTCAGAGCCAGCTCTCACCATTTGGAAATGGGCTTTTACCATGCATTTGAGAGGTATTTTCATATTAATAGTGGAACATTAATCAAAGAACTGAAATCGCTAAATAAAATGGTGAAACAATTTGTTTGTGATGAATATGGAATAGTGAATTATCTGAAATAAAGGGATATGGAATCTTATCCCTCCCTGTGCTCAGGTTTCTTACCACAGTCCAAAAACACATGTTGGCAGGTGGCCTGGTTATACAAAATTGTCCATAGGTGTGAGAGTGACTTGAGTGAGTGTCTGGTGCCCTGTGATGGACTGGCACCCCATTCAGGTTGTGTTCTTGCCTTGTGCCCAGTGATTCAGAGTAGGATCCACATCCACCACAAGCTTGGTCAGGATGTAGTTACAGAAGGTGAATGAATTCGATTTTAAAACATATGGAATGATTTGATTTGAGGGATGTTGTACAGGTGATTTGAGCCTTGAACATTGAGTGTAGTGTACTAGATTTTCATGAGCTTTATGCTATAAAGGTAGAAAGTTCCCCACTTAAAACACGACAGTGTTGAATCAAGTTGAAATGTAGGATTTAAACCAATTAATCATTCAGGTTCTGCAAAACAACCCCTTCTTCACAGGCTCCGAGTGCAAAGGGAGGCTGTAGCATGTGCCGCCGTGTGTGTAACAATGTGTGATTTGTGCCTTTCAAATATAATAACTATGTGAGTCATTTCAGCCTCATTATTTATTCTTTCTCTCCGTCTCTCAGACTCTCTTTCTCCCCTCTCTCTTCTCGTTCCTTAGATTACAGTACATGGCAGCAGTAGTGTGCTGGGCTCTGATTTAGAGGGCACTGTATTCTCTATGTGTTTGCAAGGGTATATCTTTAGCTTGTGGTTTTTGTCAGATGTTATGCTGCAATTAACAAGCTTTACTTAATCCACTATGACCTCTACGTGTTTACTGTGTGGTTTAATGCTGTCTTGGAAGGTTCCAGCTGCAGAAATCCTCTCTGCTGCGGTCGAGTACTACATCTGCTTTAAAAATTCATGGTTCTGATGACAATACAAAAGCGTGGGATTGTTTGTATTCTGAAGCTTTAAATTAGCAAGGACTAAGAGGACAGACTCCAGCTGCAGCTCATATTGCAATCTCAATGCAACAAAGGGAAGGCTTTCAGAGAGAGATGCTTTCTGTCGCAGTAAAATTTTATTTTATTCAATTAATTTTGATTTCATTTTGTTTTAAGTTATACATTGTTGATTGAAATACTGGACACGGCACAGAATTCTTAATCACGTACACTCAGTATGAACTTGTTTAAATTTACTTGACCACTGTTGTGTACTTTTGAAAGTGGATTAATTTGACTTATAATGATGCTGAAGTCCACTCTAATATCTCTGTCTCTGATATGTTTGTTTTTCCTGGACAGAAATGCAGAGAGCCGCTTTAGAAACTCAGCTCACTTCTGTTTCAAAGCCCTTTTACAGTGCTTTCTAAAAGCCAGGACATGGTGGGAGGAAAAGTATTGAACACAAATGTCTTAAAATGTCAGAACGTGGTTTGGCCGTGTCAAGAATAACAGTAATTTTAGGAGTTGTCCAGGGGTCATGCAGTTTTGGGCATTAAATGTCCATTGTAGTGGTATTCAGTCCAGCTGTCCCACTATTACAAGACTATTAAAGAGGAATACACCACTGACAGACTGGGCAGTGTGCCCAGTCTAGACATATGAGCGCTCCATAGTCCATCTTCAGCACCTCAGCGTGCCTTAATGACCATTTAATGACCCCCATGGCCATCATTACTGCCACCATCAACAGTTTGTAGCCCCAGGATTCCTTTCCCGATGATTGTTGCACTATCTTTCTGATTACCTTTTTTCCCGCTCTGTAATAGCGTCTGACCTCTTTTTCAGCCCCAGATGGAACGCAGTTCATGCATTCATATGAATAAATTACTCTTAAGTCCATTGATTTCTAGGTCATGTATTCTAGTCGACTCTCGAGAGGTCCTTAGCTTGTTCCTGTTGCACAGAACTCAACGAGTGGTCACAAACACAGCCAGCCACACAATATGTTTGATTGCGCCGATTGCAGTTTTATTAGAGGGATTTGTTACCATGGTTTCACCATCTCTTATGGAGGGCTGTTAAGGACGGATTCTTTTGGTGACCAGACTTGACGTTGTGTCGTCATGGTCTGTCTGGTGTATGTACACTGAACGATCACTGGATTAGGAACACCTACCTCGTACCAACACTCATTGTCAATTTTATCTGAACCCCCACAGGACCACCACAGAGCAGTTATGATTTGGGTGGTGGCTCATTCTCAGGTGGTGGTGGTGGTGATGTGTTACTGTGTGTTGTGCTGTGTCTGATTGTTGTGTTTTTTTGTTTTGTTTTTTTTTGTTTTTTTTGTTTCCCCTCCCCTCTTCTGAGTTGACCTGACCACGCCATTGTAAGCATTTGTATTGGGCTTTGGAATCTACGTCGCTCTGCGGTCACACCGTCAAAACACATCTCAAATCATACCTGCTCTGTGGGGGTCCTGAACATTGAAGAACATGGTGAAATGGGGATAAGAATGTATGCAGAACAACAGGTGGACTGTAATTGTAGAACTACAGAGTGCTCCTCTGTAGTCAGTGGAGCTGATAAAAAGAACAGTGAATGTGGATACAGTCCCAATCCAATGATCGTTCAGTGTATATTTAACCTCTTGTCCAAGTATCCAGAGAAAGAGGGTGGACCATATTCTTGAGAGAATACAAGTGGACATATTCTCACTGAACTCAGGAACCTACATAATAGACACTGAAAAAAAATTCTAAATGGTTTTAGTTTTTTGTGTGTGTCATTCCTGGAACACCCTATAACAGGACTTTAACAATATGTTCAGGGGAATTCCAATGGTTTTCAAATCTATTGCGTAATGACAGTGTGCACAATTGAATTCACAGTGATGAATTGTGAGATTCTTTGTAGAAAACCTTCATTACCTAATAATTGTATTACAATCATTTTGTGGTAATATTTTGAACGTAATTATTATTATTATTATTTTTAAACTATTGCTTAAAGATGCTGTATGTAATACTTGAGAATAACTTGATATTTGAACTGAAGAGCTAAAACAAGCACATCCAAATTCACGCATGCACTTTGCCAACATAAACACATTGATCTTGTGGGTTAAAAGAACCCCGCCCCCCAAACTGTTCATTGGTAGGAATAGTGCTTTTATTTTTATCGGCCTGAGACACGTTGTTTCCCATTTTCACAGCCACTGAAATCATATACAGTACCTTTAATGCTGGACAAGAAGTGTCATAATTTACCACTTTTACACCATTGTGAACCTTACATATTAGAAGACACAAATGTTCACTGATAATGTTTTGAGTATTAAACAAGAATATATTTAAAATATTATAAAATGTAAGTCTTTAATTGTCAGTAATAACTTTGGTTAAATCCAATGATCTAATAATGTTGAAATATTTTAAATAATTAAATAATAGGAACTGACCTTTGAAAAGGCTCTTGATATTCACACCCATTTATAGATTATTATTATTTTTATTTATTTATTTTTGTTTGTTTGTTTTAGAAAACCATCCATTGGAAGGTTATTAACAGAGTGGTTCTTCTATGGCATTGTTCCAGAAGTGGAACCTTCACTTTTGTGTGTGTGTGTGTGTATACACTCTTCTCTCCCAGATTTAATTAGTTTGTGGCCTGCCTGTCTCTGGATAGGAATGTGAGTTATTTTAATAAGATCCCAACAATCGCCTTCACTTCTGCTGGCCAGGGCACCAAATTTATTCAGCTATCCTTATGAACATCAGCATGTAAATTAACTCTGTTTATGTGAAAGTGTCAGAGGGAGAGAGAAATAGAGATGAAAACATACATACATAATGAGTATAATTTATATTTCAACACTTTTAATTCATGGTTTTCATACCTGTTCCCGCTGTAGTTTATTCTTGGGTTTTCTACATTCCGGTATGTTGTATATGTAAATCATTGCTTTTCTATGCTTAGAATGGTTAGAATGTATATTACTATACAGTATTTCCAGACCACTTAAAAACAGGCTGCATCATAACACCAGATTTAGACCAACTATAAAGGCCTGTAAACATCAAGAACAACAGTTACCAGTGAATAGTAAGTGCACAGACTGTACAGAGATAAACAGCTGACTGGATGCCAGCCTAGTATTCTGTTATTTTAACATCTTCTTTTCATTTATTTT
The DNA here is from genome assembly GCF_029633855.1 of Hoplias malabaricus. Classification (NCBI taxonomy): domain Eukaryota; kingdom Metazoa; phylum Chordata; class Actinopteri; order Characiformes; family Erythrinidae; genus Hoplias; species Hoplias malabaricus. The sequence goes on from NC_089803.1 coordinate 40,593,401, forward strand.
CAGTGGTAGTTGATGTAATACTGTTTTGCATACCAACAGTTTGGCTTTGCCACTCAGTCTTTGGCTGACTAAGAGCTTTCCTCATGTCGGCCGGAGTGATGTTTTACTGCGAGGCTCAGAGCCCAGTCTTTTCTTCTAGCACTTCAATGCATACTGCAGTGATCTGAAGTGATTGAAATGTTGTGAGAATATGAGAACAGTGTCATAGTCAATGGCAATTAAATGATTGCCTTGTTCTACACTGAATTAACATAGAAGATATGAACATTCACATACAGATCTGTGTCATTAATTGAGTGTCATTTATTTTTTCATTCAATATTTGGAAAAACACTACTTTTTCAAATGGTGAATGGCAGTAAATATACACACACGCACAAGTGATTAGTGGCTGTGCTCTGACACCAATTTCTTCAATGTTTCCACCATTTTCTACAGAGTTGCTACTATTATCCACACAATGTAGTGTTGTTTGATGCTTTTCGGGCATAAAATAATATCAGTGTTGCCTGTGGCTTTGACAAAAAAACACTACCCAACCTCAAGTGTTTGTCTATATTAATTAAGATGTTGCATCAGGGCATTCACCAGCTTTTCTGGACACTTTTGCCTATTTGTGTAGTTTAAGTGCTGTATCTTGCAGGGCTCAAGGTTGCACTTGGTAAAGTGTGCAGACTGGTAATGAATGGATGGGGCAGAGAGAGTGGGACAATTGATGGATGGAGGGAAGAATAAATGGGAACAGAGTGTAGCGAATCTTATCTGGAGTGTCCTGGCCTTGGGCTAAACCATCTAGTATACACATTAGGGGAGGCAGGATGCCACTTTTTCTTTTCTGATACTAACACTGAAACCTTGAACATCAGTTGATGTGGTGTCATTTTGGTAGTTTTTTTTTTCTTTAAAAATGACTATACTCTTAAATTAGGGATAGGTGGTATCCACATTTTATCCACAAAATATTATCGCGGTATATGGTATTACTGTGGGGAGAGGGTGCTTTGTTGGGCTGCGCTGAGCCTTATATCTGTGAGCACGAAGTCAAGTGACACAGCCCAACAGTGCACACTGAGACACGTGTTGATGATAAAAACCCGTTACTGAGAGTGAGCAAATTTGGAGGAACAGAAAAGTTTGAAAGTAAGCAAAATAAGACGGTGTACACTGTTTAGAAGCACAGCACTTATGGTTTAGCACAACACAGCAGATTTTTCTGCAAACTGAGGCTCAAAACACACATATTTAGAGGATAAAGCCATATACCTGTGAGCAGCACAAAGTGGAGTGAAGGATTTTCTGAGAATTTTGTCTGTTTACTGTTTTCTTCCTCTCTCTTTTAACCCAAACTCGACGTTAAATATAGAACTGCTGTGGGTTACTGGGCTTGTGCTTTTCTCCACCGTTTTCAGGCCGTGACATCAGCAGTCATTGAGCTCCTACAGCGACCCCTCCCTGTGGCTCTCCTTAAATGCACCTGAACATTTTAGTTGACTTTTAAAGACACAACCGAAATTTGACACACCACACACAGAAGAAGATGAGAATAGAAAATAACTTTAACTCGGTGATAGTGACGGTAAAAAGATTTTATTCTGAGAACAGCAGCTGCTGTGTTCAAATGATGCAGTAAACTAACAACTGACAAAAATTTACATCTTTTTCTTTGGAAAGCAATGCTTTATTTTTTCTCCTCAGTAATGCCTTCTTAGAAGCATCTTTTCAAACCCATATGTTGTAGAGTGGTTTTCTCACTGGAGGAATACATAGAAACCCCAGTGGATTTATTCATAACAGGAGTGGAGCTCATTATATTTGTTTTTTGTTCCGAATTTTGCTTAAATGTGAAAGTTTTAAATACTGTTTGTCTAATGGTCTGGCTTTTTAAGTGGTTTGATGGGTCAGTTTAAGGATAGTTTTTTCCTCTATCTTTTGAACGCTCCTGTTAGCACACATTGCTGCTGTTCATTCTTATGCTTGTGGATTTTTTTGTATCTAAGCTCAGAAATATGAACATCTGCAAATTAATGGCTGTTTTGTTGGGGATGAATGTTGCTTCAGTCTTTTGAACACTAGTGCAGATCTGATATACGAACATGTGCTCGATTTATGAGGTGCATCTGTTTTATAGGTGGATGTACCTGTAGAGGTGAACAATCACAGACTGTAGCCCATCTGTTTTCATGCACAATTTGTCAGCCTCTTTCTATTCCATTCATCACTGGTCAGCTTCTGACCACAATTATGTTAGTATCTGTCAGTAATGTATTTCTCTTCCTCAGGTCTCTAGAGAACAGTGCTCTTTTTCTCCAGCACTGAGTGACAGCCTCTTTACTTAAGTACTAATAATCTGTCTTTGCTTTGAATCCTTTTCTGAAGTTTCTGAAGTGCAAAAGTCTTTGTTAGACATTTTATGCACTGTTTGAATCCAGGAGCCATTATTTTAAGACCTTAATAGTGGACTGGTAGCCATTTGAGGTTTGGCCTTTTTTTTTTTTTTTCCATTTTTCATTCAATTGGCTTTTTTAGCTCTGGCCTTACCTGACTCCTCCTACTGTTTTTAACCTGAAGTCACATCTAATTGGTTAGAAGTGATCGGACCTTTGGTTTGATTGACAGCTCTTTGAGGAAGTAGGTTGTGTAAAGATCTCCCCAACTCAGCACGAAGTGCCCGGCATTCAAAAGATCACACTGAGCATGGTCTCATTAAGAGTTCCCCTGGGCTTCGCTGAGCCAGACTAAGGACATATAAGGAGGGAGAAAAGAGCGAAAGAAGAATGAGAGTGAGTGAGGTAGGAGATGGAAGAAGATGAAGAAAGAGGGCAAGCAGAGAGGGGAAGAGCGTGTGAGAGGAGGAAATCCAGTGAAAGAGAGCTCAGCTGAAATCCCTAAAGAATCCCCTCAGTTGGAGATGGAGCTGATTCAGAGCTCTGGTGGGTTGGATTGACAGCCAAGGCCAGAGGGGTCTAATGCGTCTCTATCAGGCTTCAAATCTGCTGGATAACCACTCTCTTCCTCTCTAGACATCTGGGCCCATGTGACCCGCTATGGATATGAATAGATGTTGGAATGCTAGGCCTTAAGCATTCCCATGGCTCAGGACAGCGGGGCAATGTTGTGTAGTCAATGAGTTGACTAGGAAAGTCAGTTTGTTTACGTGACTGATTAAACCGACTCAAGTTATAAAATGTTTTTCTTCTGCTAAGTGGGAATATCACTACCAAATTTTACCTGGTGTGTAATTGTTCCATAATTACAATTAACAGTTTTATTCTTCTATGCATACTGTTGCTATCCAAAGAAAAACACGCATCTCCATTTTTGTCGATTTTAATTTACTGCATCATTTGAATGCAGCAGTTGTACCTCACACTGTGACAATTTCTTGATGAATGTACCAATAAAAATGCTCCAGAATTACTTGGAATTAAATCTATTTTTCATTGATTTCCATTGAAAGTTAAAAGTGTTTTGTTTCCTTCTTTGTAAACTATTTTGGAAACGAATGTTTTTCTTTGAACAATGGTGATATACGGCTATATTGGCTAATTAGCCATCTTACTTCCTAGCTACGTTTACATAACTGCTGAAGCCGGTTTATCCTCCCAAGGACAGCATTACAATGACTTTTACAACACTTTTGTGGCAATACACGCACTTTCAGGTACATCTTTACAGTTACTCACACTTGTGTAGATTCAAGCAATTGTGCAGTTGTGAAAATGTGATAAGCGCTTACAGTTGTGTAGTTATACTAGTTATACAGTGCTTTAAAATGTAATGGATTTCTAAATTATTCAAAACATGAGCGGCCCTAATGTGTTTGTTAAATAAAACAATCAGTTTACTACTATTTACAGTAAAACAATCAGTTTACTAGTATTTATGCTATTGGTAATGCTTTGGAGATCATATTATAGGAGCTTTACATTGTTTTCAGTAGTTATGTTCTGACATTGAATGGTTGCAGTACTGTTTTGCATCTCTTACAAATGTGTTTAAATTATTATCACTGTTTCTAGCTATAACGTATTCTTGCACTGTATTACATGTAGTATCTCATATATATTGCACACTACCTTTTTCATCTGTGCGTATTTCACAGGTTAGTAATAATTTAATATGTTCCTTTATCTCACACAGGTGGGCCTTTTATCCCAGTACATTTGTAATTTTATGTGGTTCGGCTGCACTAAGTAGTTTATACTGGTTATTGGTGTGTGTTTGTGTGTTTTCAACTTGCACTGTATGTTGGTCACTATGATAAAGACGAGAGCGTCCTGTTCTCTTAAAACAGCCCCTGCAATCAAACAACCCCCACTCATTAGTTTTTGTGTTTTTCCAGGAACCTTATCATATTATTATTCCTATTTTCTTTTAAATAAACTCCTAATTTGCATAATGCATTAACACATTATTAATTAGAGCTTCAGTTATGACTCCTAAAACTACAGAAAATTACACTTAGAGAGAAGAGAACCTTACTGTGCTCTCTCTAGTGATGTTTCAGCACTGCTCTTTTATCTACCATCTCAAAACACACAATTTTTTTCTTTTTTATTTTCTTATAGCCACAAGTGGACTCTAAGATATATCCGAATGTATGAGTTACCTTAATTAAGTAGCATGCGGTGTGATGTTTGAACGCAGGAAACACATGAATTAAAAAAAGAAAATAACACGAGTGAACAATATCCTGATTTTCGCACCAACAAGAACTCTGCAGTCATAGAAAATAGATTTGTAGCAAGTGGCCTGTATTAAAGTGGTTTTGATTTGTGTTTTTGTTTTGTCTTTTGTCCCCTCCCCCCACCCTTCAGTCAATACCTCCTTCCTCATCACCAGGGAAGGATAGCTAATGGGAGAGCCTGATTATTTCAGAAGTAGACTTTGACTTTTCTGCTTGAATCGAGTTGGTTGGGTGATTTCGCCATTCTCCCCAACACTCCTCAGACCGTGAGCTTGAGGGGAATACACACAAGCTGAAAAGTCCTTTTTTCCCACTAATCTAGAAACCAAGTTGTCTTTAGTAAAGATAAGATAAACTGCCAGAGCAGGTTTCAGATCACTGCCACAGCATTATTGCTTCCCACACAATGCTGAGTCAGTTCTCTTGCTTTGACTAGAGAGAGGAATTTGGGCTGAGTTCTCCACTGTTTACCTAAGTGAGGACATTCTACTATTTCTGGAACTTGAAGTGAGACCACTAGCCATTAAAGTTAATGAAAATGCTTTCTTTAATAGTTGATCATTGATCACAGTGATTTTAGACAGAGAGAAGATAGTAGAAAAGTGGTCAGTAATAGATATTGATAGTGGAGTTGGGGTCTGCATTTTTGGGGCTACAACCAGTGCAGCTGCTACACAACCCCTGGATCCTGGATTGGACTCTTACCTTAAGACACTGTCTATGAGGATTTTGGTGTGTTGTGGACTGTGGGAGGAAACCGGAGCACCCAGAGGAAACCCACACGGACACGGGGAGAACACACCACACTCCTCACAGACAGTCACCCGGAGTGGAACTTTAACCCACAACCTCCAGGTCCCTGAAGCTGTGTGACAGCGACACTACCTACTGCACCATGCTGTCCCATCAGTAAACATAAAAAAAAAAAAATGAAAGAACTGCAATTTCCACTGTTACTTTATCCCAAACTCACTCGATCCTCCTCTGTAGGCTATTTAAAACAATGCTCAGTAGTATAGAAAGTCAAGTGCAGTCGAGTATTTGATGCCACGAGTTCAACCATTTAGGGTTGAACCAAAACTGCGAAAGAGGAGCTGGTATATCTGAGCCACAGACGATTAGTAATGTTAGTAAATAGCAGAAATTAGTATATTCATTCATTTTTTTCTATCTACCAGCTGAACTGATAACATTCTGATATCAGATTCACAGTTCTACAAACAAAACTTACCAGGTTAATTGTATACAATATAACAGAACACAAACCTTGGGCGTTCATGTATGAACATGCCCTTAAACTGGGCTTAGCCTGGCCTGTTTTCTCTCCCCCAAAGCCTTTTTTTTTTTTTTAAAAAAGACACTGCTGGTATATTTTTGTGAAACGTAAAACAGCATATAGTGATATAGTGACTATAATTCCCTGCAAGTTCTAGCTTGACTTGCTACCCTCCGAATTGAGTGGCAACTAATTTTTTCCTTAGGTATTCTCTGTAGTAAACAATATTTGTATATTAAAGTAGAGTATTCATGCATTTTATTCCCTGTTTTTAGCAGTTTGTGTGATTGTGTTGAAGGTCATAGACCAGCTTACTCCTCCACTGCTCCACAATGAGCTAGCTGATCCACCATTGTGATAAAAGATGTGAGTGTTGCATGAGCTTCTTAACTGTTCTCTCGGTTCAGCAGAAAACACCTATGGGTCATGCAGGTGATCGGTGGTGTGGTGCTCTTGCTGGAGCATGTCAGGAGCCAGCACTGAGTCATTCAGCTTCAAGGGCTTTTCAAGTCACGTCAATATGTCTGTTACAGTAAAAGACCTCGCTGAGGATTCCCGCCTTTTCTCTGAGCCTCAGTGGCAAGGAATTGTGAATCATTGTGATTACAAGCTTTTACGGAAATTATCTCAAACACACAAGTGCTTTTCACTGCCTCCACCGAGCTTACATTTCCACTAGAAGTGCTGTTAATGAGGGGAAAATATGTATTACCTGCTCTAGCTCTATGATGGAGACATTTGATCATCCATTCTCCATTTTGTGAGGGGTCTGCGTGTGTAATTGTTTGTGTGTGGCGGTTCGGAGGTGCAGTTACAGTCTGGTGTGAAGGTGCTGGGGTTTGATTAGGCGACTGTGCAGATGGACTCTTGAGTCTGATTGCAGCTCCTTTCATTAGATTTCATCACATTGCTGCTTCTCGCTCAGCCCCCCTAGTTCCCCTTTCTCTCTCTCTCTCTCTCTCTCTCTCTCTCTCTCTCTGTCTCTGTCTGATTAATCACAGAGGGATAGCACCTGAAGGCTGTTGGAGGACACAGGAGACGTTAACTCTATTTGCAGGTGTCTCTGAGGTGAGGCTGGGACAATGACCGATTCAGAGACGTGATTAGGGTTGCCATCTTCAGGGCGGAAAAATTAGGGACATCTCCACAGCTCCTCTACTAAGAAAACGCAAAGAATGTTGAACTCATCCTGCTCCTTTTGTGTCACCTGCAGTGTTCCTATGAGCATTTGTCTGTTTAGAGGGGGTCTGAGTTTGTCTGATGTGTTAATGTATTCATATTAATGTTAATTAATGTTAATGCATGGGCCTTAGTCCAAAGATGTTATGATTAGGAAAAAAAATATTTTTATAATGGTACTGTATCTTCTGGAATCAGGTTTAAAGGTCTCTTCTTATTGAGTGAGAGGGAGAGAGGAGCCTGGTTTTGTATGAGTGGAAATAACTGCCGGGGGGTCTTTGCCAAGACGGCCTTTGACAGGATGGAATTAGCTCTAAAGACTTGAGCCTGAGCCCAGTTGTTTACTGCTTTCTAAGAATTTAGATTATAGATGTATACCACGCTGTCCAATTACTTTATATTTTATATATTCTCTGGCTGTATAGTGAATAACTTGTAGTGTTTGGCCCTGCAAACCACAGGCCAGGTGTGTATTCACATGCCCTGGAGGAATAACGTTTTGTTGCACTGAATACTTGTTATTCTGGTAAAGCACACAGCACTCTCCCTACAGAGGATAGGCACAACAACACAATCCCAACTCCGCACACATAAACATGCACTGAAACAGGAGGGGACTGGTAACACATACTGATACTGGTTTACACTTCCCCCAGTATTAGGCAAATTCCATAAATCACCCTTGCACCCAGTGGTCACCTAATGGACGTTTTTCAATGATTATTATTTTCTGTAGAGATCTGGACACTCAGTTTGTCTTGTGCCTCATGTGTTTTACAGGTGTGTTAATATGGAGTTTGTACCTCTTTACTGCCATAACAACCTTAGCTCTTCGAGAAAGGTTTTACCCCAGATGTTAGAACATTCTGCTGTGAAGATCTTGGGGCAGATACTGGTGTTGCCTGATAAACCCTGGATCACCAAGTGCATTATATCCCACTAGCTTTCAACTGGATTTGAGCATTATAACTTTAGACTGATTCACATCTGCTCATGAGTCCATTTTATTACTGTATTACTACTTTTTGTATATGTATATTTGGGGAAAGTCTTTGTCCCTTACGTTTGGAGGCAGTTTACTTGTATGTTTTTTTTTTCATGTACAGCTCAGATGTTTCCATAAAAGGCAGGTCTTTCAACCTGCAGGGGAAGAACTTTGTGGAAAAGAAGCCAAACAGGTTTTTTTTTCACTTGAACTGTTAGTGTGTTTAAGAGGGAGCATGGTTAATCACTTCAGTGAAGTTGTGGTGAAAGGTAAAACCTGTGTCTCAACAGGGTTCGCTAGTGTGATCCATTTACTTGCTTTTACATAAGGTAAATGAATTCTTTTTCTGTTTCGTATGATAAAGTCACGATTTTCTTTTTAGTGAGGTCCATGTCTTTACTGTAGCTTATTGCCATAAGCCATTATTACAGTGTTAACAAGCAAAGAGGCAGAGCAGCGGTAGGCCTAATTGAAGTACTGGACTTGCATGGTTTGTTAGTAGATATCAGGAGATATTAAGCTAGTTAGCATGTTGGTGTAATCAGAGGTTTGGTGTGCTACAGGACAGACATACATGTATATAGAAGTAGAAACATTCTGGCTTGTTTTTGTGTTAACATGGCCGTAAAGTTCTGCGAGGAATGCAGTTGTACATGTTCTACATGGTGTGCCATTCGTCAAATGATTTCTTTATGCAAATACCTTGTTGCATTGTACAGTTCACTACAGGCAGCAGAGACCTGAAGAGACTTTAAGCTGGACCTACACTACAAATTGCAGATGTTTAAAAGACTATCCTGGCTGATTATATTAAAGAACCATGAAACAAAAGACATTACTTTATCTGGTCTTTTGAGGATAGTTTTAGAAGAAAGGATTAAGCCTGATCTTCAGCAAATGAACTGTACAAATGGTGATTTCCCCATTGGCATTATTATAAAAATTTTTTCTGAAAACTGACTTATCTCCTTATATTTAAGCAAAAGTTATTTGCTTTTACTCAACAAAGGTGTATAATAAATAATTGCCCTAGTAATTTTCCTTCCAGTTCTGGACAAACATTTCCTTTCTGTATAAGTGCATTCACTGTGTCATGTCAATAATAATAACAACAAAAACAAAAAATTGGCTGTTTCAGTAAGGTAGAAAACTGCAGAAAGTGAAGAAATGAGGGCAGGGTAAATGTAATTGATTTGAAGTTTGATTGGTTTGATGTTTATTTTTTTTTACATTGAGATCTCTGTATAATCGTGAGGCCTGAATTATTACTTGTTGCTTATGTAGGTTTGTAGATAGATACTTGAATTTGCAACATTAATGGTGTGGCATTTTCTTTACATCAAGAAAAAAAAAAAAATATATATATATATATATATATATATATATATGTAAACAAAGTTTGTTCCATATCTCTTCTGCATGAAGCAAAATTGTATCTGCCCTTTTTTTTCCTATTACAATGTGCAGTTATTATCTTCTGGCTGAATATCAATACTTAATTAAACCTCAAATTGGAAATCGCATCAAAGCTAAAAAAAAAAAAAGATACAAGGCTCAGGCATTAATATTGATTTGAAAAAGGCAGAATGAGGAAATGATGAAAGCTTCACAAGCTCACCTTATCATTGTGTGTATGTAAAGAATCAAATCTGCTCTAAGTAAAATCACCCCTGTTGGATGATGAGAATGTTGATGGCTGTTCTGCTTTAGAAAGTAGATCCCTTGTTTTGGCTTTTAAGACCCTCATTAGAGGGACATCTGCATCTCACAAGTTCCTCTAAGCCCCACCAGTGAAATAATGGACTTCTCTCCCCTGAGCATGCTCAGCGCAGCTGTTGCTGCTGCTAAACTCAGCCCCTAAGACTCTCCTCTTGATGAGGAGGAGAATAAACAAACTCTTGGCTTTGTCATCATCTCGTTGCAAACTAGGACTCCTAGCGAATTGGTTTGTATTTCCTGAAGGAAGTTTCATTGGGTTGTCTAGGGCCACAGCAACTTGACATAAGTGAACAGTGTTTATTACTGAGGGGGAAATAGCTGACACGTTGATGCATGCATAATCTTTCACTCATAGGTATCTATGGCCACTGTGATTAGTCAACAGTATCAGCAAAACAGATTATTATTACGCAATGCTCCGTTTACCCCCCCCCCCCCCCCCCAAAAAAAAAATTAATAGTAGTAATAATTTTTATTATTTTTTAAATTTATTTTAAAACAGAAAAGAAAAAAACAAAGTATAAAATGTGGGATGTGCAAAATTTATAGGATATATTTGATTTATTTTTATTAAATATTATAGCAGGCAAGTAAATATTGCATATATCTTATAATAATTTTACCTATATTTTAGTATAAGGTGCTCTATAATGATTGTACAATGCATGTCAATATTCTGGCAGATTGTAGTACACTATAAGAAGCATAGGAGGTGATGTGGTTTTGAATGATGGTGGCACTGTGACAGTGCCGAATGAAACCAGGGATGACAGAATGGTTCAATTACACAATTAATTGGAGAGAAGTCATTAGATAAGTCCATTAGAAATGTAATCTGTATTAGCAGCACTTCTCTTGGCTGCTGTAATTTGAATGAATTTTTGCAGCAGTGGTATATGTAAATATTCCGGCTTTGATTAGTGCCACTGCAGCCTGTCAGAAAGCAGCTATGTGCTGTAATTAACACAGCCAGGTGCTTGGCCATGCGTCAGAAAACTGCTCCAAGTCATTGACCGCAGTGATCGCTAGGTGCAAGAGTGATTTATGGAAGCTGCTTTGCTCTGTGGACAGTGTAAAGCATTATCAGTGCCACTCCCCTCCAGTTTGAGTGTGTTTTTTTTTTGTGGGGACTATATGTTGTGTTCAGTGCTGTGTTCTATACCTTGACTTTTTGACACTTTGTTAAAACAATGGTAAATGATAACCAGGAACAAATAGTTTGCTGAAAAAGCCAAACCCTCCTGATTTCTGTGACAGTCTTACTTTGGTGTTTATTCTTACTATTGCCATTAGGCAAAACCAAAAAATCATTTTTATTTCCTTCGTTCATTGTCTGTAACCGCCAGTCCTTCACAGGGCAACACACACACACGCTCACACCTACGGACGATTTTGAGTCACCAATCCACCTACCAATGTGTTTTTGGACTGTGGGAGTAAACCCACGTGGACACAGGGAGAACACACCAAACTCCTCACAGAAAGTCACCCAGAGCGCAGGACTTGAACCCACAACCTCCAGGTCCCTGGAGCTGTGTGACTGCGACACTACCTGCTGCGCCACCGTGCCACCCAATAAATCATTTTGTGTAAAGTTTACTTTCCTCAAAGGACCAGTATGTTGAAGTATTCATTCATTCAGGTCCTGTAATCTGTATATCCCAATCATGCCTGTAGTGGGTATGGAGCCTACCTGGAATATTTTGGGTGCACTGCAGGAAAACACACACACATACATACATACATACATAAATATATCTGTGGACGATTTTACACGGCCAATTCACCAAACAGTGTGTTTTTGGACTGTGGGAGAATACCAGTGCACCCAGAGGAAACCCATGCAGAAACAAGGAGAGAACTTTTCCCAGGCAATGACCATAGGTGGCCCTAAAACCCCAGAACCCTGGCACTGTGTGGCAGTGACACTACCTGATACACCACCATACTACCTGCATTGAATTTTTACGCATTGTATATTTTATATTGAAGTATCGGAATCATAATATTTTTAATAATTTTATTTGCTTATGGTCAAGACAATCACACGCTGCGTCTGAGTCATGTGAAGCTACAGCTGAACTGTCTCCAATTAGAGTTAGTGTGATTGAACAGCTTAACATGCCTGTAGGAGATCAAAAACTGCACAGTTTGTTTTATGTTAAGTGACAGACACATGCAGTGTCTATCATCATACGTAGAGCGAGGGCCGTCATGTTCTCTTTGCATCTGATCTCTCGGCTGCATTCGGATGGCAGACCGAATTCAGCAATAAAATATGACTTATCCACCTATCATGACATTTCACAAGCAAAGACAGAGAGAGCACAGGGGATTTTGGGCGGTGGTGTTCACTTATGGGCAGGAAGTATCTTCTAGGTCAGTGTGGCTCCAATGTTTTTATAAGAGAAAATGGGAAGGAGAATGTCACCAACTTTTACACAGCATTTAAGAGCCAACTGGAAATTTGACTGATGCTAGCTTTCAGGGTCAAAAACAGGCTACAGCAAAGGTTCATTTTCAGAACTGTTCTCATGCTGCAGTTAAATCCTAAGATGCTCTGTACATGTTCCTTATACTATTTCCATTCCGTTTTAAATACATGAGTATTTAAAAGTATTTGTTCAAAGTAGGATAGTGTGGTTTTAATATAATAGCTGGGTTAATATATGGTTGGGTTTGGCCAGTCTGTTGGGTTCAGGTGGGGTTTCTGTTTTCTACAGCTGTTCTTCTTCCTCTCTGCCATAAGCTAGCAGGCTCTCTTCTTAGCCTTTACTTCTGGCTTGTGGCAGTCCAAATAAGAGGATAAAGTCATATCTCCCTGAGGTAGTGGAGCTGTCAGTGATACACACACACACACACTCACAGGCTGCAGAGGAGAAACCAGATGTTTAAACAACACTTCTACATCCCTCTGCAAGCTTGGGACTGTTTGGCCTTTACTGCTTTCCCCCTAAAGTGTAAACACACAGGCAGCGGGACGGCGAGCATGGAGGGAAGGTAGAGATGGAGACCGCAGACGACTTTAATGCAGCCCCTCCACTTCCTCCTCCGTCTGCCTTTCGAGGGCATCTTGATATTAGACCACACACACAAGCTATCTGCTCCTTACTCATGTACCCGTGTGCCGATGCATTTAAATGCAGCAATTTGTATTCATTTAGGCAGCAATAAAACCTCATAATAGAAAAGGTGAATAGCACCGGCACCGTTTGACAGCTGTCTAGTCTCCTTTTGACAGCAGCAAGCCAGACAGAATCATTTAAGTTACCTCTGCTGCAGAGTCATCTGCTGATTTGAAACATCATAATAAAAATGAATCTTCACAATGGCAAATTCTGCGGTTGGCTGAGTTGTGTAAATGTACAGTGGAAAAGTTCCAGTTACTGTCTTTTGTGGTTATTTATTTATTTATTTTTAGTTCCTTTTTAATTAAAAGACCTTTAGTAATGGCCTTTAAAAACAGCAGCTAATGATACAAGTGTCCTCAATATAGCGTGTCTCCTCCAGCCTTTCTTTTGGATCCAAATGTATTAACAGGGAATGTGTTCATTCCCCTTTACTGCAGTAAACACTTCTGCTAATTTCTGAAGGCTTTACACTATATATTGGAACACTGCTGTGCGTATTTGCTTGAACACTGCCACTAGAACTTTAGTGTGCTCAGGTACTGATGTTAGTTGAATAAATGCCACTCAAGCTGATCCTAGTGGTGTTACATAGTGTTCTATCACTCCAAAGATGACAGTTTCACTACTCCTCACACTTTCTGTGGGGACATTATGTTGAGCATGTGTAAATGATCTAGAACATCCCCATTTTGTGTTTTTCTATGGCGAGTGTGTGTACTCAAAATGCAAAACCCCATTGCTAAATTTCTAAAGCTAATCATGCAAGTTGATACAATTTTGCAAATGGAATTTTTGTGCTGTTGAGCTCCTCCTGTGGTCACCATTGCCTGATTCTCCTCTACTTTACACAATAGGAGATGGATCTAGACTGCAGGCAGATCAGTCAAGCAAACACATTCTATGAGGACTTGCATTGTCTTGCTGAAATAACCATGGACTTCCCACAAAAAGGCATGTCTTCTCAAAATCTCAACGATTTCCTCCAAATCAGGCGAAACTTCTCACACATGCATATCACCCATCCCACGGTCATTGATGCATTACCCATAACACGAGAGATGTTGGCTTTGGCACCTTTTGAAGATAAATACCTTGATGGTTCCTTTCGTCATAAACAAAGACATTAATTTTTTCATGAAAATAAGCTAAAACATGGACTCATCTGACTACAGCAGCTTTTTTGCCCCGTCCCATATTATTAGGTTTTGTAGGCATCAAATTCTAAATTTGTTTATATTTACAATATCAACTTTAGTTTTTCTGTGAAAACATTGGAATATATATATATATATATATATATATATATATATATATATATGTGTGTATGTATGTATGTATTTGTTTGTTTTCCTGGAAATGAGATTTATATGTTCAAATTAAATTCAGGTGTTTAATTTTGGATATATAGATATAGTTTTTCAGCTCTTTTTCTTGGATCCTAAAATGGTGTCCACTCCCCAAAGTTTCTCAACTTAATGTGTCCCACTTTTTTTCCTCATCAGAGTTTCTCATTGCATAAACTTGGCTTGCTATGATTTTGTCAGTTTGGGATTCCGTTTCATATTTACGCCTATGATAGCATCTCTGGCATTCAGAGAGCGTAGAGGGAAATGAGATATGACTCGTTTTGAAGAAAATACCCAGCAAAGGAGGTTGACCTTTGTAACCTCACCAAAGCCTAGTCAGCACACTCCGACAGAGCCAGGCTTAGCATCTCTGCCCCCTGAGGCTGAGGCTTTGCAGTTAGACCTGTACTTCTGATTAAAGGGCTTCCAGCCAGACATCATAAAGTTAATCTCAGTGGGGGGTTCACAAATTCTGCATCAGTGCTTCAGCTGGAGTCCGGCAATTCTTAACTTTTTAACAAGGTTTATGAATGTTAGAGCCACAGGTATGGAAGATGTTTCACAAACCTGTTAGACTGCAAAGATAGGTCTTGTTCTTTGACCCCTGGAAGTCTCAGTCTTCAAGTTGTAAATTATTTTTCAATCTTGGCTCATTCAGATAAGCGGAAATTCTGCAGAAATAGTGGAACAAGTATTCCTTCTTATTACCATGTGGTCAGAAGTAGAAGAGATGTTTTGAATTAATGTTTGAATTCTTTTTTGACACAGAATCAAGGGGAAATATTTAGAAATGAATACATAAACTAGTCAATTCTGAGTGGAAATCAAATAGAAAATTATGGAATTATTCACAAAAAATGATTAACTCTATAGTAATATTTTAATTATAATTATAGTATATTAGTACACTATTTGTACTTGATGCAGTTCAGTTTTATCTCCAACTGATACATATTTCAATGCAGTATGAATAAAGGGTGACAAAAAAAGTCTTCAATTAATGAATGTCTGCAACGTTATCTATGTAGCCTGCAATGTTTGAAACTGAAGCATTGCTTTATAATGCAAACAGTCACATGTTTTAGTCATAAGAAAACATCAGTCTTAGGCTAACATGCTAGTCTCAAATCTAATGCTGCATTCCATATGGACGTGAATGTTGGAATTTCCAAGTTCCAAGTAGGAAATTTCAACTGGAAATCCCCCACAAGTTGAAATTCCTACTTAGAAAGTCAGGGGCTGCCTCACCAACCCCGAGTTCAGAATATAAGATGGCTGCCCACATATTAACTGTGTGTAAAAGCATTGGCATCATACAGTTTTATTTTTATGTATTTGTGTCTCATTAAATTAATTGTACATGCATTATTGAAGAACTGCTACATGTAGATTTGTTTCCATGGAGATTAGATGCATATAATCTTACATATGCTGCAATTAACTGTTTTCCTTAAGAATGCTAACATGGAACAAGCTAACAAAGAAAACATAGGTATAGTGTTTTCTAAATTTTGAAATGGAATGCAGACAGCTCAGGTTTGAGGTCATGTCCAGCTCCAACATCCTACTTACAAGGTAAATGGAACGTAGCATAATTTATAATACACAATGTGCTGTGATACTGTTTGACTATGTGTTGTTGTATCTGCATTAATTATCTTTTAGTCATGAAGCACAGCTACATTTAATGAGGCTGAAATTTGTGCCACAGTTGGAATCCGCACTCAATATCCTTGAAATTCCACGAACCCTTGTAGCTAACTAATCTTATTAGGGATTTAAAATTGTTTATTTTTGCTCAGTAGCATGGGTGCACATTCATAAACAGTCTTTTTAAATGTGCTTCTGAATCACCCTGCCTTGTCGTAGTGCTTTAAACCCCCCTCAGTCGGCAGGTTAGACATGAGTTCAGGCTAAACGAATTCCTGTTCGTGGCACCAAAGGCTCTGAACAGCCCACGGAGGAATCTCAAACATCCTGAACATTACCAGATGTGTAACCTCAGCCCCTCATCTCTGCTCCACCCCCATCCTCCCACTATTCCTCTTCTGCTTTTTCTCCCCTCCTCTTCTGGACCAAGCTCAGCCTCCTTGCCTAGGCTGAAAGGTGCTGCTTCTGTTACCTTGCCATGTAAGTCAAGACCAGATGGAAATCTCTATAAATTACTATAACATTGCAACGGAAAGTGGTCCATCACTTTATCAGACCTTAACTGTGTTGAGATCAGTTAATTACCAATTAGTGAATGAAATCTCAAGGCAGGAATGACACTGGATGGTAATGGCTTCACTGTACTTCACTGTATCTTTTTTGGAATTCTGCTATTGTGTATGATTTCTAGTAATGTTCATCCACATTCTTCAAATAACAGGACCGCTCAGATTGCTTGCGCTCTCTCTCTTTCTCTCTCTCTCTCTCTCTCTCTCTCTCTCTCTCTCATATATTCCATTGACCTCATGTCAGGAATGTGTTTGCTTTGGCTTTTTACTGGTCTTTTATTTTCTCTTTCATGCACACTATCAGTTCATCTGTTTTTCCTTCCCCTCCCCCTGCTTCTCTCTGTCTCTGTCTCACTACCCCCCTGGTATTTGGTCATTGCATTGTTTGTTTGGGTCAGTGCTGCCCCCCCCCCATTCAGAATTCCTTAGAAGTCCAGCGGTGTTCTCTCTTAGGAAGTGCTCGTGACTCATCCCCTACAGGAGGTAGTTGATGTTTACAGCTCTCCGTATACATGTGAAAAACACATGCCAAACTGATTTATCTCTTGTTGATTGAGAAATGTGTTTGAGATTAGTTGGCATGCCAGTCTTTGCTGTCCTTTGGAATATGGCAAATATTAGGCGACATATATCTATTGAGCGATAAGTCAAGTCCAATGAGCTGTACGCTGGCATATCCCTAGTGTTTATTTTACTGCTTAATTCTACATGCAGCAGATATGTCTTCTCTCTGCAAGGCCCATTAATCATAACTGCACAGAAGTAGTGCAGACAAGGGTGGTGGCGACAGCTTCCACTCAGAGCCTGGTCAGACTCTGTATCTTGTGCTTTCACTTTTTTTTTAATTTTTTTTTCCTGAAGGCCTCCAGATGACCAGTAGGTCAGCCTATTCTTTGGCAACAGCCTTGAGAGGTCTTGACACTAATGAGCTAGGACCACTTGAGAAAGCTAATGTGCTCTCTCTGTCTTGCTCTCTCTCTTGCTCTCTGTCTCTCATATTTGTGTGTCTGTTTCAAATCCCGAAGTGTTTATTCTGAAGGCTGCAGTGGGGGAGGCTGAGAATGAGGAGGATGATGGTGAAGATGATGATGATGTGGGATATTCTGAACACTCTGAGCCGGAAACAGGCAGCTGTTGATTTGACGTCTCTATGGAATAGAGTTATTCGTCCGTCAGCCTCGAGACGAACCCGACTACCTTCCTGTCCCACAGAAAAAGTTAGATTAGTTTACATAAGGAGTGCTAAGTGGGAGAGCTGAGGAGGAAGGGAGTATTGCTTCTTTTATTTTATCCTTCCATTCTAGTCTTGAGCGTGTCGCTTGCTAATGTTGATGTTGGTTGTTTCCTATTTCCTGTTTTCCTACTTCAGTTTCTATCCAGCTGTGTTTCATCAAGCAGTTTATATAAGCAGATATGATTTTGTGTTTATTTTTCTGATTTGCATGTTAAACACTCTATCAGATTTATTGGATAGCTAAATTGTACTTTACTGACAGATGGGTTCAAAAAATAATAATACTAAAACCCACAAAAAGATGCAAAAAACAGATTTAGGGCAAAATGACCTAAATATTGCAAATATCGCCTGGAATTTTTTGCAGCTTTGTGCTCTGTTTATTACCCGTGCTTTATATTTACTGCTTGTCTTGCATTAGGCTGTGATAGAGAGATTTTTCATACTCTTAGTTCTAGATTAATTTAATGTTTCTTAGCAACACCACCACCAAAAACTGCTGTGATGATAAGAAAAAAATCACCAGTACCAATAGAAGCTTGTAATCAAAACCTGCATTACTCAATCACTTCAGAAACCTCTTTATAGGTTGGAATATAGTCAAAACTTTTCTTTATATTTCTTGTGTAATGTGTAAATTAGGTTTCTCCATGGTTAAATATGGGTAAATATGTAGCAGCACACTGCTGTTACATGTTGTACTTTGTATAACCATTAGGGCCCTTGCTAAAGATTTTCTTGCCATCTACACCTACATTTGTTGCAGAGTTTATGCTTGTGAAACAGTATGATCAGAAGGGTGTATAAAATTAAGTGTATTTTACAGAAGGTCCCATACTCCAGACAAAGATTCCATATCATGAACGGTCACCATTCCATAAATATCTGTCGATACAACCATAAAACACCTTTAAGGTACATTTCTACAATCAGGAGGCACCTGTAAGAAACAGTGTTTGCCCGCAACTTTAGCCAAGGGTTTTTGTCTGGCCAGAAATAGCAACTGGCAAAATTCAAGCAGTCTGCCAAAGCTGTGCCCCTGGGTGAGCAGGTGAGCTGACATGGACACAAGTGTCTGGAAAATGAAGAAGGCTGTGTAGCCAGGTGGTGCTGGCTCTTACTGCAGTCATCACAGAGAAGACAAAGCGTGAATAATCTGATGGCATTAGGATCCTGACTTCTGCTGACCTGTGCCAAGCTCCCTCCTGCCCCTTCTGATGTGGCTTCAAGCAGAGCAGCTTCTGTTCACTTCAGGCAGCAGCTCTATCGACCTGCTTTAGGCGAAGGTGGGACCGAGACCCAGAGATTCTGGCAACCTCAGTGACCACAATTCAGTTCTAATCCAGTCTCAGGCCAAGTATGAAGCAGAATGGAAAGACTTACGTTCTTGCACTGACACTTTAGCCAATTCAGTGTTCCTTTTCCAGTAGAGGTTCCTATTGTTTGGTCTGCTGCTGTACTGCTGGCTAGCCATGGCTTTGAGAAACCTGAAAAAAGAAGATGCGGTAATGGGCTAGATGACTGTACATTGTACATTTTATACCAGTTTGGTAATAACCTCTGTCTTGAGGGATTGTTTCAAATGTGGCCTGTGAGACCTTTAAAGCAATTTTCACTTGGCATTTCTTGTGCTGTGTGTCAGACAATATTGGACCATGCCCTTGCTTCTGTGCATAAATGGAGACAATTGGCAAATCTTCAAAAAGAAGTTTATTGGCTTTACTTTAATTAAAAAAAATATTTTCTAGCTAATATGATTCAGTATCTCAGTTATCACATATTAAAATCAAAAAAGCAACAGAAGTGGTCTATATAATAAATAATGCTGTTATAAGTGGGACAGAGCTAGTCCAAATTCTCTGACATTTTGGTTCCTGTTGATATTTGTTTTTTGTTTTTCATAGGTTTTAGTAGTTTTTATTTATTAATTTTTTCCGTGTGTGTGTTAGAACATTTCTCACATTAAGAGTTGGAATCGCATACTGTTTATGTTTCTGTAATACTAACTGGGATGGCATTTTGTGTTCTAATCCACTATTTAAATATCACCGCTCTCCAGTGAAAAACATGCATCTCCCAAAATAGTAAGTTTATAGGAGAAAGAAAACTTTCAGTGGCAGTCAGTGTTAGAAAGTTTTATTCCTTGTAATTTTTTAGCATTTCGAGCGTAGTCCACTCATCATGAAATATGAAGGACAGGTCCTTTGTTCAAATTACATAATGAATTAAAAATCCTCAGCGACTATATGTATTTGTGTAATTACTATAAAGTAACCAGTAATTATTGACTGATCTTGTCCACTGACTGATATATCAGTGGAATCTTACTTTGCATACATTTGGTCTGACTTTGTTATTGAGGTTAAGATAAGAATGAGGTTGAGGATTAGTCTTACATAGTGAATTATATACATATGGGTCACATCTACATTATTCCTTGTCCTCTCAGTGTTCTGTGTATATGTGTCTGTGACACACCTAGCATATTCTTGTTTTGTTTCTCTTTTTTCTTTCCTAGTCATGTTTGAAATCCTGAAGATGGATCAGAGATGACCAGGCTATTAGCTTCACACCTAAAATTCAAATACTTGGTGCTGTGTTAACTGAATGGGTTGACATAGAGCAAAACTCAGTAAACATCTCTGCCTCGTTAAAGGATGCTTTACTTATCACAAGCAAATCTGTTCTGTTGATATGTTTCATGAATCTTTTTAGAGGGGGATGTTAAGTGCTTTCCATCAGCGGCTCTGTGATCTTGTTTGGGGGTGCTCTACAAAATAGCTGCCGGACCCCTTTAAACATTATTGGTCCTAATGAGAATGAAGGAGGGACAGGAGTAAGGGTGGACACTATGATGTAAATTATCATCACAATGATAACACTCTCTTCTTGTTTTTACTCACCTGTTTCTTTGTCATTTATCACTGAGTGGGTGGTTTGTTACATTACAGGGCAGAAATCAGAGACCATCTTTTTGTTTAATTTGCTATTTTTTCAGCATCAGTGTGGAAATAAAGTAGTAGTTGTAGATTTACTGCTACTATTATGTATGTAAACCAGAATATATTCATGTTACTGCTGATACCCAGCACTCCAAGATGCCCAGAGACTTGCTGCACTGTGTGTGTGTGGTTGTATGGGTGTGCACGTGTGTCTGCAATATGGTCCCACTGTGTTGGATATGTCCATCACACAGCAGGACTCTGAACTGTGCCTTTGTCTGAGTGAGATGAGCTTCTGTTTCTCTCTCTCTCTCTCTCTCTCTCTCTCTCTCTCTCCCTCTCTCTCTCTCTGCCTCTAATTTTTCCCTCCGTCTCCTTCTGTGGTAAATCCTTGTACTCTGCTCCACTACTTAACCACTAAAATCACGAAATCACAAAAGCTTGTATCGACATTAAGGGAAACTAAAGGCACTGCAGTAATTAGTATATTGTGCACGTTAAGTGCTTTAGCTGAATCTGCTCAACAGTTCACTAAGTAATGAATCCGAAAGTGTCTGAGCTCTAAATTGGACACTATGCCTTTGAAATACTCCCTGTGCAGCTGCTAGATTATTGACAGACTGTGAATACGTATCGGCTAATGTAGAGCCACATCTCAAGAGCGGATAAAACATGTTACTTTGATCCCCCCATCCACCCCCACTACATGATCTCCCCATTCTGTATCTCCAGCGGTGCATCATTTATCAGAAAGAACCCGAAAATGTTCATTAAACTGGCTCACCTTGAAATAGCTGTGGACGAAGCTTTGATGCTTTTCAGGCCTATTTTGATAACAGTTTAGCATTTTCTGCCGCCTCGGTATATCCCAACATGCTTTTAGCGGAATGGTCACTACATTTAACAGATGTCCACATGAGATCAAACAAGCAGAATCCTCACTTTTAAAATCTGGTCTAATGGAGTAGTGGTTTTCAAGTAGGAGACTACCTGGGAGGACAAGGCCTGGATCACAATCAATACCAAGTGTACTTGTATCTTCTGGAGGAATGCCCAATGTTTGGTCATTTGAAAAATAATAACGCACTTTTTTTAGGGGCGGCACTGTGGGGCAACAGGGAGTGTCACTTTCACACAACTCCAGGTACCTGGGGGTTGTGGGTTCGAGCCTTGTTCTGAGTGACTGTCTGTGAGGAGTTTGGTGTGTTAACCTTCTGTCCACGTGGGTTTTCCTCCCACGGTCCAAAAAACACTTTGTACGTGAACTGGCTGTAGGTGTGTTCCCACATTGTGCCCAGTGATTCCAAACTTAGTTATTGCCAGTGATTTATTATATATTTGACAGTGTGTGGTACAGAAACTGGTTGGTGGTTTTTGTCTTTGCCAAATATACTTTGGTATAATTATAAGCAGTATCATTTGTTAGTGATAGGAATTAATTTACTAGTTCTAATAAAACAGTACATTCAAAAGCAACTGTAATAAATAGTTTGAAAACAGACAATGGAAGAACATAAATGAAAATGCAATGAACAACAAAAATGAGTGAAATTACAGATATTTAATTTCAGTAGATTCCATAATCACTGGTAATCTATGTGTAATGCTGTGTTGGCCATTTTGCTGTATGCCTATTTCTAAGTAAGAGTAAGTAAATGCACAGTAATTAGTGTTAAAACATTAAAATAGCACATCTTCATAATATAGTTAAACTAGTGGCTGTTATGACAGTTGGTTTGTAGGTGGGCAGTGCATAACCTAAGGTGAGGTTCAGCCAGAGCTAGAGTTGGATGACCTCAGGCTCGTAAACCAAGACCTGCTGGTCAGTAAACATGGTCACCGTCTGCGGGTCATTGCAGTATGCAGCCTTGATATTCCAACTAGAAAATTCAGCTCAACACAAGGGGACTTCTTCACTGATGAGAAAGGAAGGAGTGAAACCTCTATACTGGAGATTAGTTACGCTCCAAAAAATGCTCCCTGAACACTTAAGACTATAGAACACACCTTAAATGGGAGTCGACTGGCAATCCGATCCAGGTGGTCACGGCTTGTAACTTTTCTATCAAGTGATACTTTCTCCAGTGCACTTATACCCTGGTGTGTGTGTGAGTGTCTAACCCTTAGTTTAACAAGTTTGTTTTGCTCTGGTTATCATGGAATACATGTATTGAATGTATTCATATTGCAAGAAGCAAATCTATATTTCAGTGTTATATGTTCACCACACAGTTAAGCCTATATAGTAGCATAATCCAAAGGTGATGTGATGTTCCCATGGGACTGTAATGGATTTGGTAATGCATTTGGTAATATCGTCTTATAATTTATGTTGGTGTACAAAGGTGGTTGGGGCATAACTGTTAATATTTAAAAGCCTAACCGAGAAGTGCTTTAGGTATGCTACAATCTAGTGTTGACATTCCTATTCAGTGCTCATCAGCACTAAACTCTGGGTCCATATTTGGTGATTAAATGTTTTGTATTGGATTCTAATCTTGTCCGTTTCAAAAGTTAATTATGTAATTTAGGAAACTGTTTCTAAGATGCTAATCAATATTGGATCATTGCAGCTGTACACTCTTTTTTTGTAATTATGCTAGTTTTATCCAGAAATTGCATTGCTTGAACAATTCTGTTTTTTCTAATTCTGTTTTCAATCAGGCCCATCACACACACACAAAAAAACATGGCTGTTATTGTATATTTTGTATAATGTTTAGTGATGTCCCAATCAAGTTTTTTTTTTTTTTTTTTTTTTTTTTATGCCCTCAATCCTGATCTGAGTTTTAATATTCAGTATCTGCCCATACCAAGTCCCAATCCGATACTTAGACAGTGCACACTTCAAGTAAACTCAGCCCAGTGTATCTGCTTGAATTGAATATCTTGCATTAAGAAAGAATTTGCCTGCATCCAAGCTGCTGCTTATTTTTTTATAACCCAGTACACAAATGGTATCTTCACAAATTGCTCATAAATAATATTAAATAATTTTTAATCTTATATGAAACCATCTGATGTGATTTTTATTTATTTTATTTATTTTTATTATTATTTTTAATCTATAAAGGATTACTTCATCACAGATGTTTTGAGTGAGAAAAAAATGTTTTTTTTTAAGACACAGTGCTTTATTTATTTATTTATTTAGGACACTGGCCTCATTCTCTCAGCCAAGCCACAAAACAAACCTCTGTAGGCGGGACTGTGATTCCATTGGCTGCAGCACTAAATGATGGACAGCTAATTCTAGCTGCTAATTGGCTTAATGAAAGTGATGACCAATGAGAAGCGCATTCTCTGTTTAGGAGCCATGGAGTATTTGCCCCTCCCTCTGAGAGAGGGAGAGCAACGTCTCAAACAAATCATGGCCTCAACAGTCTCGCATCAAAAATATAGGATAAATGTATCCCATATGGCTCCAAAACACAACACGGCATTTTGTGTTCGAATTCGGGACGGTGGGCAACTCTAATCACGTCCCCTCACGCTCCAGCTCTGAATCCGATTTTTGGGAATGTGCATTTGTGCGAAACACTCAAAGAAGTGTGTCCTAGCAGAGTCAGATCACAACAACATTTACAAGGCTCGCTACATGGGGAGAAGGAGGAGGGAGTGTGAGATTGCCGCCTAAAGGAAACTAAGGTTCGGACTTAAGATTGAGCTCAATAAAGCTGATACAGATCAGTAAAATAATGCTATGATTGACCCTGACACCAATCTTTGAGATCGGATCAGGACATCTCTAGTTTAAGTGCTGTCAGTGCAGGAAAATACATCTGTCATGTAATGGTACACAACTTCCATACTAAAATAGGCCCTTTTGGAAAAAAGAGAGAAAAAACAAAAAGCTCAGAGGTGGATTGGGCTTAGGGTAGTTTTTACCAAGTCCATTAAACTCAAGACTTAATTAGCTCCAATCACTTGGATTGATCTAGGGTTCCTTGTCATACAATTACATGTATTTGTGTTTTTGTATATGCAGCATAGGCCTAAATACTAAAGAATTTGAATTAAACTTGTGGCTGAGAAAGTTTACTCTATTAGTGTGACTGTAGTAGTGTGACTTTTCTCCCTGAGCTTTTTCAGTTCTCTGCACTATAAAGCCACTCAGATGTGAGATATGAGTTATCATGGCTGTCATGTCATGTTTATTTTCTGTCTTTGGAAATGGATCAGATGGCAGGGCTGATTGCCGGCTTTAGGACCTTGTAAGGTGATGGCTGGTATTCGTAAAAACTCTCCCGTGACCAAAATCTAGCTGTACACTAGAGAGGAATCTGATTCCATAAGAGAAACCCCCCAGCCTCACCCTCAGATCCTTTACAAATGCATGGCCTCACAGTTTCAGGACCCTGGCACAAAGCTGACAGCCTAAACAGCTCCACTCTCCCATTTCAGATAATCAGCCTCTCAAATTAGAGCCATATCCAGCCCATTCCAGCTCATTTCAACTCGGCTTCATACCAAACTAAAGGAACAGCCTCCGTGTCAGGGTCCCAGACATCCTGCTAAACATGGCCAGGATAAGAAAGACCTATTAATCGCTAGAAGACCCAGTAAAAGCTTATCTGGATTAGGGTTTGGTATGAGTTTATCCTGCCTTATCGGAACCCAGATACAAAAAACAAATCTTTTGGCACAACACAAATAGTCTCCAAAAACATACTTCCCGAAATAAATGTTATTGCTAAACATGAGTAATATAACCAGTGTTTGTGATCCTTTTTTTGGTGTAAATCAGCGAAAGTATACTCTGGCTAAAGTGGGCTATGCAGTGTGAACAAAAACACATGGCCTGCCATCCTTTTTGCTGTTAACATATATGTGATGGAATAATAATAATAATAATGATGTAAAAATAGACACCAAATCGGTGATGCAAAGCTCTGCTCTCAGAAATCACCATACGCTTTATTAGTGATGTCCAGACTAATTCTTTATAGGGTGCAGACACAACAGTTTCAACTCTCCAGCACACCCCTCAACACACCTGATCCAGAGGTGTTGCTCGTGGGGGCATGACATTTTGATATTTATTGTGTGTAGCTTGTGCCATGAGGCAGCATGTGTGTCCTGACAGCATGGATCCATCATTGCTGTGACAAAGCACACCCTAATTTATAGTTGTCCTTGAGTTTTAAGGCAGAAGATTTAGGATAGATAGGGCCTGTATGGTTCTATGGGACAGAAGACTTGTTTTGCCCCACTTCCTGACCTATCATTGTCATATTGTCTGGAAAAAATGTATGTGGCACTTGTGTTATTCATGTATTTATTAATTTATTTTATACATTTTTTTATATATTTTTTAAAATTTTTAAAGGAGGCCTTTCATTTTCTTCATATGTGGACTAGGGCTGTGTCATATCGTATCATATGCAATAATATCACAAACTTTTCAAACGATAAAAAAAAATGTATTGTGAATATCGTGATATTCTGATATGTTAAGATAATGCAGTTACACATAATATTGCGTACATTCATTACGTGAGTCGTTTAGGTATGGTGGCCCACCTCTAATGTGGACATATTTCTCTCTATTAAAAACATGCACTTTTACACAGGTCACTTTACTGAAAATATTTGAGCTGGCAGATTTTTTTCTTATACATTTAAAAGCTCAAATTAAAGGCACAATATAACGTGCTTCGTTTAGTTCAGGGGGACATATTATGAAAATGGCGTTAGCACATTAATCTAGGGATCTGGAGTCTGCCAAACTGCTTACATTGAAACTATCTGGTTGGGTTTTGTGGTAAGATATCACAGGATAAAATGACCTGTTGAACTTTCATGCTGCTTCTTGCATACAGTGCAGAGACTTCAGAATAGTGCCGCCTCCTCCTCTGTGTCTCTCCAATCACACCATTGGACCCACATTTTATATGAGAGCACAAAATGAGGTTAAACAGAGCAAGACACACAAAAAAGAGTACCGAGAAATAAGCATGCTGTTTAAATGTCAGAAATGTGAACGGAAGAAAAAAGAGAATTGGGCAAAAATGGTTTACACTCCTTACTTCACTCCTGGACTCTGACACTGAGTTGTGGGTTTGTGGGCATTGGTGAATTCCCCTCCACTCAAGTTGAGCTCTAAAATGTAATACTTTTTTAATGTTTTAAAAGTTCATTAAATATTTGAAGTTCATTTATCTATATATTTCTTTCAGTGTGCAAACCTTTCAGAATGTCAAGTCCAAGGCTGGGGAGAGGTGTGTGCTGTGATTTTACACAGAGCTGTTTTATGGAGGTGTGTGTGTGTGTGTGTGTGAGAGTGAGAGTGAGAGAGAGAGAGAGTATGCGAGTATGCTATGGAAGGCAGACCGTGGGCAGTTAGTCTGGACAGTGAGCCGTGGCTGGGTGATGTCACTTAAACAAAGCACAGACACCTCAGCTCGTCTGCCAGCCCTCGACACTGCCATCTACCATTTTATGAGAAATGGGCAGTGAAATAGTTTTATATGAGCATTCGCCTTCTCTTTTTAGCACCTGCCCCAATTCACACGCTGTTTCTCACCCCCCTCCATATGCTCTCGCACACACGCTCTTTCATTCTCTGTGATGAGAAATGAAATTGCTTTCTCTCTGAAGCATTTCCTAAGTGCCAGCTTGACTTTTTTATGTTAGTTTCTGACACATGCGCCACAGCACACACACACAGCTTCTCTGTGTAGCGCTTCTCTGGAGCCTCGGTATGGAGAAAAGCCTGTTTTGTTGACCTCGGTTTTGGTTAGTAAATGAGCCCTTGCCCATGTGCTCTGGCTCTTGTCTGTCTTCTTTGTTTTGCTGCAGACTCAGGGCATGTTGTGTTATTGCGCTAAAGCATGGCCCTGCCTCAGAAGCAGTGAAGGAACACAGTGCTGTTGTGTTGAGCGTGTGTTGTTGAATGTGATGAACAGCACAGAACAGCAGCTCTGCTTTCTCTGCAACCTAGTCTTTTTTTTTTTGGGGGGGGGCTTGCTTTGTCTGTTTAACTATCACACACCACTGATTCTACTGAAGCTTCCAAGTTTAAAATGTCTCCATCCTGAAGGCTTTTTTAAAATGACTCATGCTCTGCCAAGGAAGGGTTTGCCAAAACATTTTGCTTTAACCCAGTTTCTCATTAATTTACCTCAGTTTCAGTTTCAAAATGTTTGTTTCCTTAGATTAGAGTTGCAGCTACAAGGCTAACATTGCTAACACATGCTAGACAGTTAATAATTATCAAAATCCATGTTGTAAAAGTTGTACAGACATGTAGGCGCAACAGAAGTTGTCTAAAATGAGTCTTTACAAAAATACAGTGTATTTACAAAAGATTTAAAGGTGACATTCACGATTTTAATCGAAAAACACTGTTTATAAAATTCTGAGGATGTTTCTAAACTATTTGCTGCTCTCCAGTTAGTTTACTTGATTGAAACCTGTTTAATGTGTTTACGAATCCCATGCCCCCCCCCCCTCTAAACATACCATTCCACATTAAAAGATGTGGCGCTTCTGAGCATAAACAAACCAAAGAGAACAGTATTTCCTCACAAGCTCTCTTTAATTGACTGTTGATGTGGTTTATTTGATGTTAGCATCATAGCTCCTGTGCTAAAATAATTGAGTTAAATTTAACCCCAAATGTGTTGCCCTATCGGTTACTACTGTGGTAAATGTAGTAAATATTCTGCATTTGAATTTACTAACTTTAACACTTTGTCAAAATATGTTCAGTCTGCTGATACTGTCAAACTATAAATACAGTTTTTTTGATGGGAAAACAGGGCTTGTAAGATATTTGTATTCCTCTTTAAAAAGGACCAACTTATTTAACTACAAAAATAGTTCGGCCTGAAGTTTTTCTAATTTTATAAATGGTAATGTCAGCGTTTTCAGGTGTGATTCATTTAGTGGTTTCATGTGGAACTCTATTTTGAGGAAATGCTCTGATTGCTTCATGGAGCTGCTGATGGGGAAACCACAAACCTACATGGGTTCTGATTTGTGTCACTGTTAAGAAATCTGACTTTTTAGTTTCAGTAGAACAAAGCCTTTCACATCAAACTACTCAGTGAATTGGTTTTCTCTTCCCCTTTTAAATCCTTTACCCAAGGAATGGTTTACTGAAGGCTCTTTCTTGCTTTCTTTCTCCTCTCTCGATTTTGCTTACAGAGTCACACTGCTAAGCTCTAACTCACACTGGCATGTTTTGATATCAATTTAAGAGTAATGTTTCCCACATTCCTTTTAGTGGGAGCTCGCCTCTGGACATTCTCTCACATTTGTTGTTTTTTTTTTTTTTTTGAAAACAAAGTAAAACAGTAATGGGGTGCAGTCTGTTACGGATCATTGCGTGTAAAAGCAGGGGTTGGTATCGGTCGCTGCTTTGTAAAGGCCCAGTGCCCGGTTAAGGGAACTGGATGTTTATTAAAGGAAAGCGGTGTAATAAAACGAAGGGATCATGAACCTCGTCTTCATAAAGCACTGCCAAACCACACATGTCCTGCCCTCTCTGACACATCAACTTCAGTTCTCTGTGTGTGTGTTGTACCTCCTCTCTTATCGCTGTCACACACACTCCCACCTGTAAAAACAAGTCCCTCAGCTGTGCAGAAGTTTTGCTGCAGTTGGACGCGCTCTCAGCCGCGAGTTCTGGAGGCCCAGAGCTGGAGCCGGAAGCCTCGCAGCTGGATTGAGTCGGGGGGCGTGCAGGAAGCTGGGATCTGGCCAGACGATTCACGAGAGGATTTACAGAGACTGGCGTATGGGAGTACTGCAGGATTTTTTTTGCTGGAGAACTGTTCTTTAAAGGAACAATAGTTTGGCAATAAAATCAAACACTTCTTACTCCCCTTACTCCACATGTAGTCAATCAGCCAAGACATGTTTGGTTTAACTAGCTACAAGGGTAAAGGGTTATACTGCACTCTCAGTCCGGCCTAGTTTATGCTGCTTGCTTTCAGTCATGATTTATACAAAGTCAAGAAGAGTGTAAGGTATACAGGATTGAGTCATAAACCAGTACTACTGAGTGGGATCTGGATCTATTGTAATGGTCTGTGAGGGTCAGTAGTTTTCTCTGATTACATGTTGTTAATCACCAGTGGAGGTCTAATATGCAAAATAAAGGCAAATGGTAAATTGGCCTGTTAAAATGGATAATAATCAGCTGTGCGCTTTCACAAGTGGTTTCTCTCAGCAGGATCCGATTGTGGTGCATGGATTTGATGTAAATGCACACAATTAAAAGAAAACTGGACACACATTTATTGACACTGTTAAAATGTAATTCACTAAAAGGACAAAAGTGCAAAATTAGCCTAGCTAAAAACTATTAGCAGTCGTTTAGCCTTAATTGTTATGAAACAACCGTGTAAGAAATTATTATTATTATTATTTAATAATTATTTAATTATTGGAGCAACAAGTAGTGTCAGTGTCCTATGGCCCCAGGGTCTTGGGGTTCTAACCTGGCCTCCCTGTGTCCGAGTGGGTTTTCTCTCATAGTCCAATAACACATTTATACTGACAGTGACTGTTAGTGTGTGGTGCCCTGTGGTGGACTGGTGTATCCTCTCGTTCTTCCTTCTGAACCCAGAATGAAAGAGTTACTGAAAAAGAATGAATGAATTTTAACTTAACAACACGTTCACATTTGAAAGCAATTTGTTTTTATTTCTTACTACATCCATAATTGTTTCTATTTTCTCTTCTTTAAAAAAATATGCCAAAGGTAGTGTGAGACTGCTCTGTGCACCATCCAGAGTGACAGAAGTTCTTGCTTGGACCTGTATAGATGAAATGAATGAATGAATACTTGCTGTTTGGCCACATAGACAACTGTCTGCGTTGTGAACGTAGCTGTTCAAATACTTTCCTGTGTGCTACTCTTGTAACTAGATGCTTCCACTAGAGGGCAGACCAGAGAAATATGTGTGTAATTGCAGATTTGGCTCAGACACAGCCTTATTTAAAACGTTCCGCATTGTGATGCTGTTGATTGCCTGCACTGCCCCCTACCATTTACATGTGTACTGCACCTTGCGTATGAATGGCATTTATTTTCTGAGGATGTGTACAACAAAAGCACCAGGCAGCTATGGTGCATATGCGAACGCATATTTAACAGCGAGTATATCTCTACCCTAACACTTTCCAAAAAGGGTACATTAATTAATGGTACTTTAAAGACTTGGCAGTATTAGTAAACGATTAAGTTATGGCGCAATTAATCATTAGGTAATGACAGAAACAAGAACAACCATTTTAGGGATTCATAAATTCCCAAAAAATGCTATTTAATACTTAATGATTAATTGTGACATTACCTCACTATTCAGTAAGGTGTATTAATGTCTTAATTATCTTGAATTATGTACACTTATAAAGTTTTACCAGTGATACCGAAGGGTCACCATGAGCGTTTGAACCAAATGCCACTCTTAAAAATAAAAGTCCAAAATGAGAACCAATGCATGAGCTAATTTATTTTCCCTAATATACTTTCAGTAAATGGTGTGAAAGGTGTGAGATTGTTCTTTAAACTTGTAAAACGTCCTCCACATAAACTTGTGCCTTATTTGTCTAGCCTGATTTTTAAGGGAGCCAATAAGCATTCTTTCACAGCCGTGGCCATCGTTAAACAAATCTTTTTTTCAGTTTCAGAGCCGTGTGGAATGTGTTAGGGGTGGTAATACAATCATGAACCTCTCCACCTTCTCACCCCTTCTCACTCTGCTGCACTTCATTCAGCATTGACCTGGCCCACACATGCTAACCTCACATGCCCCCCTGCTGCACATGTGGGAAAAAACAAAGGCGCAGGAGCACACCAGGCAGCTTGGTAGATCCATCAGATATTCCAGCATTTGTGTGTGTGTGTGTGTGTGTTTGTGAGAGTTATCATTACTTCCAGCAGTGTGTGTGTGTGTGTGTGTGTGTGTGTGTGTAGCACTCTTAGTCTGTGTTAAATTGAGGTTTGAATGGAGCAGTCAGGGAGGAGATTTTTGGTTCTTTTCCCAGCCTCACGTCACCCTCATATGTTTTT
This sequence comes from Hoplias malabaricus, assembly GCF_029633855.1. Classification (NCBI taxonomy): domain Eukaryota; kingdom Metazoa; phylum Chordata; class Actinopteri; order Characiformes; family Erythrinidae; genus Hoplias; species Hoplias malabaricus. Next base: position 40,625,145 of record NC_089803.1, read on the forward strand.
TTTTTTTTTTTTTTTTTTTTTTTTTGGTGGGCTAGCACTACAGTTCACATCACTCTTTCATTCACTCCTCCATTCTTTTGGACGGCTACATGGCGTCTTACTAACTGTAGAATGATAGAGAAAGGCCTTGTGAACCCTGACCTCATACGCACTTTCATTGCCAGTGGCATCCATCCACTGGTGGTAGAGAGGCATGGTTGTAATATGGGTGTTTGATGTGTGGTAACAGTAGTTTTGATGTGCCTGCCAGTTCTGGGTGGTGTGGGTTTTATTTTTTGAGGCTACTATTGTGCTATAAGCCAAAACCAGACCGATTTCATCTTTGGGACAGATTAATGGAGCAACCATGTGCTCCCTTCCCCCCAGACAGGTTTTATAAGCCGATTCAGGCCACCCTTGTCTCTTAAAGCATAAACCAGAAATCAATACCTTTTAGGTGCTGAAATAGCTCCCCGTAGCTCTGAATGGGAGTGCGTTCCCCATATAGTCAGCCTTTCTGCTTCACTTCCTCACTCTTGGAGTATAAAGCACCCCAATGCTGACTGCACTGTGTATGTCAGTGTGTAGGGTAGGTAAGTGTTCTTTTGGTGTTTGCATACAGTAAGTGTCTGTTTTTCTCACGTTTTACACTGAGGAAAAAAAAAAACCACGTGTTTTGTAATGAAGTGGCTTGATCTTATTTGCTGCCTCTGAAGCGTATGGTCATTATTATGGACTGTAAATTTAGACAGGTTTATTTGTGTGTAGTGAAATAAAAATCTGCTTTGTCGATACGCACAACTGAAGCCAATGAACCAATTTAGCACCTGCCAGTGGGCTACTGTTAGCAACTGAATCCAAATCAGTTTTATTTTCTCCATCTGTACAAGCGTATAATTGTCCATGATAATCAGCTGGTTGCCACAGGTTCAGTAGATGTGCTAGGGTTCATCTTGTAATGATTATAAAGTTAATGGCTAATGTGGATCTTTCTTTACTTTTCAGTGAAGCACCCTTTTAAGTAAATGGTAGTGGAACCAGCTGGACATGTTTTAAGGGGTTATAATAATAAAGCCCGGACACACCCTTATTAACAGTGCGTGTACAAAGCATTGTGTCCTCCTCTCTTTCCTCTGCCACCTTAAATAAACAATCAGCCGTGCTAAGTCTCTTTCCTCTTCATTCATTTTTCACTGTCACCATGGCAAACGTCCATGGCTGCGTGTCACTCTTGATCCCGTCCTGCTGAGAGGCACAGGACGCCTTCGGAAATCTGAGATGGAATCGAAAAGAAACGAGATTGAAAAGCTCCAAATACTTCTGTGGGTGTGTGCAGTGGAGAAAAGAGGAATGAAGGATCAGGATTCAGGAACACAACTATAAACATCTGTTTCTCATTGGTGGGACAAAAAAAGGGCCAAGTTCTGGGAATTGGCAACACACGTGTGTGTGCACTACATACAGACACACACACACTGGTGAATGCACACAAATGGAGAAGGTTCAGTTTGAGCTGAACAAGTAGTGAAGTTTGGAAACTAGCATGAACTTTCAAGCTCCCATTTAAACTTCTCGCCTCCAGTACTGAAGGTGTGACATCACTCAGCCCAGAGCAACTGCCCCACAGGTCATACACCTCAGTTCTCTCCATGCTACACACACACACACAATAGTTAGAGACAGGATCCCCTTTCACAGAGAAGGGTGTGGATGTATAGGGATTACGGGGGTGTGTGCATGTGTGAGCTCATCATATTAACAGAACGAGTGTTTGGAGAGAGCACAGTGACTTCTGGGACGCTCCCAATGAAAAATGTTATTCCAGAGCAGCTAAGAGAATAGCAGGGAATACTCCTGTGTGTGTGCAGTAGGACAGATGTAATCATTTATTTCTGGAATCTTTTTCTCTTGTCATTTTTGGTCACTTTACTCCAATACCATCATTCATTCCTTCAACACTCTCTCATCATTTAGCGGAGATGCGACGTTAGCTGCTACATTTGGTTGACACCACAGGTTTTCCCGATGGTTATATAATGTATTTACTGCATGCTGGGTAATGTAATAATAAAAAATTAATTAATAAAATTGTGAAAACTTTCAAAACAATGAGATCAGTGTGGGAAAACTCAGTAAATAATACATTAAAATAAAAACTCTTTGAACCAAAATGTCCCTTTAAGCTAATATGCCCCTTTTAAGGAAAATTGTGTGTGTGTGTGTGTGTGTGTGTGTGTGTGTGTACTCTAAAAGGGGCTCTTTGTTATCCCCACATGAGTGACATTTGCACTAATGAGCTGTGTCTGTCATTTAGCTCCATCATGCTGCGCGTGTTGGGTGGTACAGTGTGCAGCGGTGTGTCTGAGGGGGGTCTCCTCCAAAATAATCTCAATTTTACACTCCTAATCATAATCAGCCTGCGCTTTATTAGGAACCCCACGGTCAGGCTTTTATCCACACCCCACGTCGCTACGGCTCCCTCTCGCTCTGTGTCAGTGTCACACACTCGCTGTTCAGGGCCTGACTTTAATCTGAGAGAGGTGTGTGTGTGTTGTGTGGTTGTGATACAGCAAAACAGCTTGCCTTCAGAGACAAAGCTGTCCAAAAACAAGAAAAAAAAAAAGTAAAACCTAACAGAGATGCGGACAGAGAGAAAAAGAGATCAAGATGAACTCAATAACCTTTCTCTTTGTTTATGTACAATTCCACACCCATTGCTAAAAAATATGTATAAAAACATATGAACATGCATTCTGCACAGACAAACATTTGGTAGAAGAATGGATCATAAAGAAGAGTGCAGTGACTTTAAATATGGCAAAAAGTCTGTTACTGACATTTCTGCCCTGCTAGGTCTGCTATGGCCATCTCCAAGTGCTGTTATTGTGAAGTGGAAGCATCTAGTGCCAAGAGTAAAATTTGGCAGAGGAAGAATACCGATCTGGGTTACTTTTTGAGGATTTGGTTTTTTAGTTCCTGTAAAGGGGAAAGTTAATGCTACAGAATAGAAAAAAAACAGTAACTTTTTTTTATTTATACACTTACTGGCTTCCAACTTTTTAACGCCACTCTTGGGACAGCCCTACGATTGAGGGGAACTGCAGTTCTCTCTGGTTTGTTTACGTTCAGAAGCCCCACCTTTTTGAGGTTGAGCGGTAGGTTTGAGGGGAAAAAAACAACCGTTGTTTGTACGTGGCTGATGTTAGAACTTTTGCTCTGTTTACTTTCATGCTGTTAGCAGTCTCCCGAATTTAGAGTGGGTTCCTACCCAAGTTATCTGAAATAGAGAGAATAAGTCAATATTACCCACCTGTGGGACAGGAATAAAGCAATATCCTCATCCCTTTCATGATTTTCAATGTTTGGAGGGCTCTTTGCCATTTCTCTGCCATGAGCAGGGAGCAAGAGGAAGCCTAGCCTGTCTGACTGAGCCACTTTGTTTTTTACTTGTTTACTGACACTAAAGTTTCATAAACACATTAGAGGGGTTTCCAACACACACAAACAGACTGGAGAGCAGCAAATGGTGAGGAAACATCTGAATTTTATTTAAATAAATAAATGTTTTTTGGTTACAATCGTGAATGTTGCCTTTAACTTTTCCATGACTGTCCCAGTTCGCAAAGCAAAGCTTGTAAATGCATAGTGTTGAGGAACTGCAGTGGCCCCCAACTCCATATTAATGTCCGTGAGGTTGAAATTGGATGTTCACCAAGTTCATATGGTGTTGTCCACATACGTTTAATCATATAGTACAAAACAAACAAATAAGTAAATAAAATGTAAGCTTAATCTTCACTAGCTCCCTGTTAAATAGCTCATCCATTTTAAAGTCTTGTTGCTCATTTACAAAGCCTTAAATAAAGGTGCCCCTTCTTACTGGTCACCCTGCCACACCCTTAGACCTTCCAACTCCGGCCTACTATTCATTGCCTCTCTCTCATCTTCACAGCCTTGTCTCTCCATCTCTGGAACTCTTTCCCCCACAAATCCAGCAGTCAAACTACATTCTGTTTGAAATCTCAGCTTAAAATGCACCTATTTTTCCTTGCATTCAACCTCACAGTACCATAAATATTTGTTTAGTTGTTTTTCATTGCAGTGTTGTCTGCCTGCTTTTCTATTGTCTGTGTTACTTGTAAGCATTTTTGGGTTGTTTATAAATATAATAATTTAAGTGAGAGAGTGAGAATGAGTGTGTAATGTAATTTAGGAAAAAGAAACTTAACACTACATGTCTGTATATGAGTAGACAGGTAGAATAATGGAGAAAGAAATACAAAAGGACAAGCAGAAAGAGAATAAGGAAAGAAGGCACAAGATCAGTAGAAGTAAAGGTCAGCTGGATACAGAGAGAGGGATAGGGATGGACCACTTGTTCATTTTGTTGTTGAGTGGAGTAAGTGTGTACTTGGGCTGCAGAAGGAGAAATACATTCTTCAGTAGATGACTGCACACCTGTTACAAACTCACTCTTGTTCAGACATGTGGATGAACAGTGTGGCTTCCTAGAAATTTTCTTTTCTAGGAGAATTTTTTTTTTCTTTTTCTTTCACAACTACACTGTACAAAAGTTGAGCGACAGCCATTATAGCTTGTGAATTTGGCTACTTCAAGATGCACCTATTGTGGACAAAACTGTCATCTTACCATAATTATAACCTTAAATAATCTCCATAGGCGAACAATGATGCTATTTAAGACCAGCTACCATACTGTTCAGGAGTGTACCTACTATGATTTAATTGGCAACCTGGAGGGGGCGCCAGTCCTTCACAGGGCAACACACACACTCACACCTACGGACACTTTTGAGTCGCCAATCCACCTACCAACGTGTGTTTTTGGACTGTTGGAGGAAACCGGAGCACCCGGAGGAAACCTACACAGATACAGGGAGAACACACCAATTAATTAATTTAAAAAATGTATAGTAAAAGTAATTTTTATTACTTTTTTTTGTGAAGAGCAAAGTTTTTTCCAGTTATTCTCTTTGATCATATGGTTTTCATATTGTTACATCGTTAATTTAACAATTAAACATACTGAAATATTCATTAATCTTTAATGGGGTTAAAAGGGCTAAAATCAACACATTCTCAAACAGACTATTACTGCTTACTGCTAATAATGTGACTTGGTTTGTTCTAATATTAGTGTTTCGTAAAGAAACTCTAATAGATAACTTTTTAAATCTCATTTTCTCAGTATTGTGCATGTGAGGCCAATCTAACCAAGCACAATGCTGCTAATGTTCTCATGGCAGAATGCCATCTAAATCTGACACCAATCTTCAGACTTCTCCGAAGAGAAGAAGCTGTTACTGCAGCAATGTTTGGAATGGGCTTTCTCTTTTACCCTGAATTGCAGAACAAATGTTGGATGGGTGTCCATTTTCTTTTGAACATATAGTGACAGAGCTCAGGTTGTATCAAGATTGTGAGCTGTCATGTTCTGTTCATTTATTTGTAGTGTTCTCATTTCTTCTCATGTTTCTCTTTCAGTGTCTGCTGCCCTGTCTGAAAGTGCCACCAAAGAGAAGGAGCAATAAGGAGAGCAGGGGGAGGAGCACAAGTAAGTGAAGAACATGGAGTAATGCAGGAAATCATGGCTGCTCATTACAGCTGCAGGAGAATAGGAGGGTTATTCTGAGAGGCCTTAATTTAATAAAGAGAGCTTTTTACTGGAGAGTGAGAGCACGCAAGGGGAGATGGGTAATTACTCAGAGGGTTCCCTTAAACAGAGTTCCCAGCCTACCTTTACAAACTCCTTTCACCAAGTACACCACTGGCTGCCTCTGCTTCTGTTGTCTACACAAAGCCCACTGGCTGAATGCTCCAGTTTACTCCCCCCCCAAGCAGCTCAATGAAATATGAGGCCAGGGTCTGAAAGTAAAAGCAAAACATATTATTTTCTTTCATAAACACACAATCTTTCTTCACTTTTAGTCTCCCCCACTCTCCTTTGCCTCTCTCCCATTCACTTGCTGGTTGTTGTCCACCCTTTCTCCTCGTCTTGATTTCTGTCTCTTCCTTTCACTTGTCTTGCATTCTCTTTTGCATTCTCTCTATTTCTCCTCTGTCTTGTCTCTTTGGCACTCCTTGCACTCTCTCACTGTTTCTCTGTCTTTGTCTTGCATCATTTTCTTTCTTTTTCTTTCTTTCTTTCTTTGTTAATGTCTTTCACTCTTGTGCGCTCCTACTGAATTCATCTCTCTCTCTCTCTCTCTCTGTGTTGTGTTTTATATTGACAGTCAGGTGCTGTCTCATCAGTTTCCATAAAATAACAGAGTTGCTCTGTTAAGGAAATGATGATTGAAAGGCAGATTAAAAACACCCGACATTACAATGACTGATCTAATCTTGCCCAGAAATCACAGCACTGTAACCTTCCCTCCCTCTTTATTTATTTTATTTATTTATTTTATGGGGAGAGGACTCTCATTTCAGTGGTGGCTGAGGTGGGCTAGGAGGCTGAGTGCATTTTAAACAGAAATATTTATCTTTCTCCCATTTCGAGCTGCCAGGAGCAGACAGAGGCCTTGGTAAATGAATATTGTTTTGCCGTCCTGAAACTGCTTTTCATAAACTCCCTGTACGGTCTCATCCTGAGGCACTGACAGTGATTTATAGCTCCTGCCAATCACAGACTTTGTGTGTGTGTGTGGCTGTGTTGTGTTGTACTGTGATTCAGCAGTAGGAATATATATGGAGGTCATGGTGCAGTATATTAATGCAGGTTAAGTAAATGATACCAGAGCTTCCTCTGGTTAATACTTCCTTTCTTCCGGCTAGGATAATTAACAATATACAAACAGAATGTTTGACTGACAATACACGGAATTATGTTAATGTATGTGTTGTGTGTTGATTGTTTTCATTTTAAAGTAATAAGTTGGCAAATCTTCTAATACACACAGGTTCCTATTTTTACACAAAATGTTGTTCATCATTTTTGGTAAAGTTTGTTTCTTTAGAGTGTTTTTTTTTTTTTTTTTTTTTTTTTTTTTGTGCTAGTTACAAGGTTAATGCTTATTTTGCTTCATTTAGAGCAGTGCAAATAATTAGCAACATTAAAAGCTCTCTCCAGTGCTCCCTCTGCCTCCCAGCTCTAATTTTATTAGGTTTTATCACAACATAATTATAGTCATATTTTCTTAATTTGTATGTTGTTCAAAAGTATTGTGATCCCAGTATTGTTACTGATATCAATTCATGGTTTGATGTTATGGTTACACTCTTTTAGACTAATCTAGCTAATGTGTTCAGGGATAATCAAGTGTGTAAGGAAATATGACTCTGTTCTACATACTTGCTAGTAAACATTTTCTATGGCAACAAAATATAATGCATTTGAGCATGTTGCCAAGAATGAGCTGTGAAGGACGATCACCAAGGATGTGACTTGTGTTGGCATAGATTCCGTTGAGCTTTGGTGCCACATTAGCTTTAATACGGTTAATTCTCTAGCTGAAATTAGGTTCAGTATGAATGATAATACATTTCTCTGACAAAAATCTCATTTCAACAACAGCACGCTCTAACTAGAAACTGCGCGTGTGTTGTGGTGGCTGCAAAACTCCAAATGTTACACAGATACACCCTTAAGGCACACAGTTAGAAAAGCAAGAGCAGACTGTTAGGACCTAAGAATTATAATCCTGTTAAGTTTATAAGTTCTAGATTTAATGCTGTGGCCATAAAAATGTCTATGTCTAGCATGGTTACTAATAGCTGTATTATCACGATAAACTTTTCGGTATGTGTGAATCTGTGTGTATAAAAACCGCACACAGAATCACTTCAAAACACTTAACATTACAAATCTCAAGCACAGTGTGTAGGATCTGCTATCTCAACTTTAAAACTGCTAACTCAAGTTTAAATTAATTTCTAGGTGAAAACATAAGGATTTTATATGAAAATGTTAAGCTGAAAGGATGTTTACTCTGAGAATGAGTGGTGGTGATGAGGCTTACATTACATTTATTGAAAAAGAAAATGTGGAGGATGTTTAGCAATATTAGTCTGAAATTAGACATGGCTGGTCCTGCATGTCCAATATTCCTTTACTACTTTGATATATGCAACCATTTTTTCAAATCTTCTGATCTGTGGTTGAATTGTATAACAGTTTAACACTAGTGGTAAAAAGAGAAAGCCTGCGGCGCTACATTAATTTGGCTGAAGTCTGTTTTATAGCCTTTCCATTACCTGAACATCTGTTCTTTAACAAACAATCGGATATAAAAATCAGTAAGAATGCACATCCCTAGCAGCTAACCTCTTCTATTAGCATTGAGCAAACTGCATGCCTACATCACCACAAGCTTGCCTCAAACTGTGTGGTCCTGCTTATAAAGTGGCTTCTAACCCCTTTTTCATACTGTAGCTGTAAAAATCCAAACACAATGCCAATCAGAGACTAATGGTGGTTGTACTTTTTTTCCATTATATTTTCATACATTATTTGTTAGCCTAGTTTAATAGACTATGTTTAAGAGTTTATAGACCGTCTTTCATATAAAAGAAATAACAGGATGGGACCCTGTAATGCAGCTGCTCAGAGCTTAATGCCTAACATGGGCTAAAATATTCAGATATTTCTACATTAGGTATGTATTCGGTTTCTAACTTTGAGATTCTGATATTTTTGGATAAATGTGGTTATAGATAAAGGCAACACTCCACCACATTCAGACTCCAGCAGGTAAGCTCTCGCCACTCTGCCCGTATTCAGACTCATCAACATAAAAGTCTTTGTGAAAATGAAGCCATATTAAAACAGCCTAACCTGCGGGACAGCCCTAAAATCCTCCTAACTTTAGATGTGGAACACACAAACTGCTTTCTCTGGGGTGTTTTTTTTTTTTTTTTTTTTTTTTTTAATATAAATATTGTTTGTCACTCTTGCACCATCTGACTCTGAAATAATTTTTCATTTTTTTACGGGTTCAGCCACAGTACCTGGCCCGCTTGTGGCCTGCTAGTGGTTTACCGCAGGTTTAAGGGAACATAGAAGTGCAAAGCGTGTGTGGTTTCTCCCGTCAGTGGCTTGAGGTGAAGTGTTTCCCTTTTCTTTTGTCTTCAAATTTTCACTTCCTTTTTTTAAGTTCAAACCACAGGTCACCTCTCAGAGAGGATACCGACAGGTTTGTCTGGTTGTGCGTGGGTGTGCGTGTTATCTGATCTGAGACACATCCCTCTGTGAGCTGGATCAAACCTGGAGCTGTCAGTTCACTGGCTCGGATATAGGGGATTTAGAATTCTGGAGCTGTTTTGGAGGCTTGTGTTGGAGTTTACAGCTCCGAGCAGCTCATTAGAATACCACCCCGCTGTTTTCTGGTGTCTGTGGCACCCTGGAGGCGAGTAATGATCAATTTACATGAAATTAAATCCACTACATGGGACGCTGCTTCTCCTTCACACCCTAGAGAGAGAGACGCGCAAACACACACATTGATCTTTGATGAGTGAGTGATGGTGAGTGACAGGTCATGCTATGAGTTATGACATCACTCATATGCACAGGATTTGTTTCTGTATACAGAACAAAGTCAGTATAAAGTCGACAGTTTGATCTGACTTTTGCTGTATGCAATGGGATCTGAACCTACAATACAGACACGTCATGTTCCAATATTATCTTTTAAATTTATATGGTAATTTTTTTTTTTTACTTTACTGACTAATAATTGTGATTTGTTATTTCCTGAAAAATAATTGTTATTAACTGAAATTAGCAGCAGATTTTAGAACATTTCTGTAAGGGTTGGATAACGTTCTGCATACAGTTATTAAACAGGTCTTGTGCTGTTACTGAAAATTTGTTTGGAATTAGGTATGCACCAATATGGGACTTCTAGTCCGATGGCAGTATTCGATATTATTTTCGATTATACATTATAAACATATGTAACATCTGCATAGCACTACTTTTTAAACAAACTATGCAACTATGAAATCAAAGTTGTATCTTGAGAAAATTGTTAACCATATTCATAGTTCCCTTGTAGACATTTAGCAGTTTAAATGTTCCATAATGTAATATAAGCTTCAGCACTCAGAAGAAGAATCTGAGCCAAATTCATCATTCCAAAATAAATGCTTCAGCAATTACCAGTTTGAAATATTGGCAAAATCAAAGCATAGTTATCTTTTTTCAAAAAGTAATTATCTGCCGATACTGATATAAATACAATATCATTGTGCATCTCTGTTTGGAATCATCAACGCCACTACAACGCCTAAATTAGAATTACTTTGTTGGCCACTGCTTGCACACAGGGGAATTTGTTCTCTGTATTTAACCCAATCTGTGCAGTGAAACACACATTTACACACACTAGTGAACACTAGCGGGCAGTGAGCACACATGCCCTTAGCGGTGGGCAGCCCTAGCCACAGCACCCGGAGAGCATTTGTGGATTAGGTGCCTTGCTAAAGGGCATATCAGTCATGACTTGCTGGCCAATCCGTTTACAAGCCCAGTTCTGTAACCACCAGGCCATGGCTGCCTTTTGGATGTATTGGATAGAGCTCCAACACTCCAGAGAATCTAGTTCCACTGCTCAATACTCCAATACTTGGGGCCTTTGTACCCTTCTAGTTCACACTTGGTATTAGGGATGGTGATGTCAAGCTCATGTGCCACTGCTCCAAAGCATTCAATGCTATTAAATGGTCAATACACGAGCTGTAAATACACAATCAAACATCTGTGTCCACAGTTGGATCTAGAAGTGTTTACAGGTTTGTGTACCACTCCTCTGCAGTTCTATTAATCAGAAAGCCTAAATTTAATTTGCGTGTTGACTACAGTATCCTGCCATCTATAATTGCTGCACTTCTGTGACAGGACACATTCTGTGACACATTTCCATGGTGTCGTTTTCGTTAGGGACCATGCACAAGACAATCGGATATATGACCCTCTCCACAAAAAAGTATCGAACCTCTGCCAGCAGGAATAATGGGCCATTTCGCCTGTCCACTCAATCCACCTGGAGAGCCCTGAGAGAACCAGGGTGCTCAGAAGCCAGTCATATAAAGCCAACAGTAAAGCCTGAGGGGTGGTGAATGTCACTGACGACACATGTCCCTCCCTCCACTCCTTCACAGTCTAAGGCTGGAATACTCATTCCACAGTGATAGCTGCAATAATATTTCCTGATCTACAGTGTCTAATAAAGATGGGAGTATCCTACAACATTAAAAGAAATTAACAAAATCAAAAAATCAGTCATCAATGCACTGTAAAGCCTAGAAAGGACTTCGTTCCAATGTAATTTTAGTCCTTTAGGAAGGCTTTACACCAGATCTTCATGTTCATGTACTGATTTTGAATGATTAGTGCTGTATTGGAATGAGCTAAATCACTCCAGAGAACACAGCGACGTTGCACCACTGCAAAATACTTTTGATGCTTTTGAGATTTATGCAAGATGCACAAGCAACAGTGCTGGGTGATAAGACTTCAAATCTGAATCGCAATTGAACATTGTACCTCAGTTAAGATTATTGTATGATTATTTTGGTTTAATTGCTCTAAGGGTTGTCTATAAACTTTGCATTTGGGGAATATTCTCAAACCAGGAGTATCAGAATCCAGACTTTGAGAGCTACGACACTACAACACTGAAAAATATTGCAGTCTGCTGTTTATTGCAGATCTCATCCACTTTATCAGCCAAAAACAAAGGCCTTCGGGAGCTGAATTCAAAGTGTTTGTAGTGGGAAACCTCGCATACCTCCAGAACTGTGGTCCTCCAGGACGAGAATTTCACAAAGAAATAAGGATCACACACATCCTCATTTTCTAACTTTTTGCTGAACCTACCAAAACACATCAAACACCAAACAACATCAAATGTTTTCCCGTTACCAAGCAACATCAGTAGCAAAAGAACCTGAGAGGTTTAACATCCTGTCACTACTCTTGTTTGCACAGGCACAAAATAAAGGACAGGAATGTGCAAAAACACCTTCTGCTGAGGTCATTTGTGGGGTCAGTATGGTCTGTCCTGACTGCCCATGTGAAAACGTGTTCATCCTGTGTTTACTGTGTTTGCACTCTCGGTTTCTGCAGACTGTTGACTGGATGCATTTGAGTCGCTGAGCCGCTTAAACTAGAGTACACCCAGACTGAAATGAGAAAACACCCGCATGTCTAATATACTCCAACAGGCCTGAGGCTAGTCCGAGAGGCCGGAAATTAAAGTGTCATGTTAGTTTTCAGTGCTGACCATCAACTGTGCACCAAAGTGCAGACTAGGCTTTGTTAATGTTGGGTTAAAATTCCAGGACCACAAGAACATTAGATTTATTTAGACACAAGGAATCTAAAACTGTCCACTTCTTCACATGCCAGGCAGAGTTTATCTGATCCTAGTGGGAGAAAAAAGGGAAGGAATGCAGAGAGGGAGGTAGAAAGACATATTAGGGAGTGGAGAGAGGAACCGTAGTTGGTGATGGAGAAGGGTAATAAGGTGTGTGAGGTGTCTTGGTTAAGTACGGGCCTGCTGCTTGTGTTTAAGTTCGAGGCCCTGCTGTGCCACATACCTTCAGAAGCCAAAGGTACAACTGACAAGGAAAGGCTTCTCTCTACAGCCAAAATGTGACACCGCAGATTGAGGTTTCACATCTGTTTAGAGGTGTGTGTGCCAGATATTGATGTTTCACAGTGATATTGGATTTTAGATTTAGGTATGGGCTACATGATTGTGTTTTTGAAATAATCATATGGGACATGATCAACAGTTTCAGTTTCTGATTAAAACAAATGGCATTTATTTAGTTTATTTACAAAGATATTACAATAATCTGCATTTTCTACATTTGCTGGTGACTTTTGGTGGCAAAACTGTGTCTCTGTCAGGAACTGTGGTCATTGAATAACTCAACAATGGCAGAGGGAACATTTTAACAGTTGTTTAATCATCATATATATATATTGGTATTGCTATTGTTTATTGGAACTGAATAAGCTCAAAAGAGATCAGTGTAGTTTTTTGTTTCTTGTCACGCCATCTGGCTTCTGCTGGAGTCTTTCGTTGGCCACCAGTCCGAGGAGTGTTTGAACCCCTTCAAAAGACCATGACACATTTTATAAGCTGCTGTTGTTGGTCAGATAAAACAAATGTTGTCGCTACTCTAGCTTGAAGATTTTACGATAGGCTAGTTTATGCTGCATGTCTGCATCATGCCCATGGAGTGACAGTTCTCTCTAAAATTGCACGTTAAGTTTTGCCCCCAGTTTGGCTCTCTTGGGACCACCCGCGGGCAGAAGGAGGAGCAGAAAAGAAAGAAATCACAGAGCTCCAGGTATCAGGTACAAAATTTCAGAGTAGAATTAAATGGCCTACAATTGCTACCGTACAGTGGGAAAGCACCATAGGAGACCTGTTTGATTCCCCACATTCCCTTCACACTACTGCGCTTGTATTAACTGTGCGTTACCACTTTCACAATGACATAATTCTAGCACATCATGTATTTTAATTTGATTCAATATGTTATCTCAGCCGTGTTAAATGCAAGGATGAGAGAAGTAATTAATAGAACAGCTGTAGTGATCTTAGAGATTATTAGAACAAAGTGCGACATTTGTTGTGTGTTTCAGATGCTCAGTGGGGTGTGTTCAACAAATTTACTGTTCAAGGAAGGAATGAAAACAAGCTAAAAGAAAACAGCACAGTTTGGCTGTGAGCTTTTCTACAGTTGCTTCCAGTTTGAGTTAGAGATATGTGTGTTTGTAAGGGCTTATGCTGATGATGCTTAACATGATGATGCCCCAGCAGTGATCGTATTGAGGACCCACTTCATGTGCAAGTGCAGAGAGTGTGTTTATTTGCTGTGTCCAGCTTCTGAATTCAAGTGTTGTTACATATGTCCTTTCATGCATTCCCGCTGTTTTCGGAATCCTCTACATTTCAGTAAAGTTTCTGCCCGAAGGGTCACATGACCTCTCCCTCTGGGTAAACAGCCTCTCTTCCTGCCGTCACTCGGTCAGATGATGAAGCACTCGGAGGTCAGAGGTCATGAGAGCAGGCAGTGAGTGGACTCTCGTTAGTGGAGTGTGAGTGAGAGCGATGCACTCAGGGCTGTGCAGTGCTCTCTCTCTCTCTCTCTCTCTCTCTCTCTCAACACACATTTAATTGAGTCGTAAAGCTCCTTCACCGCTCGTCCATGGCTATTCATCCTGCCCTGAGGTCACCACAGGCCTTGTTCTGTGACAGACACTACTGCCCCCCCCGCCCCCACCTCTCTCTCTCTCTCTCTCTCTCTCTCTCTCTCTCTCACTCTCTCACACACACACACACACACAACTCTCACTAGCTCTACTCCTAATTCAGTTCATCTTATTTATTCATTAAGCTTTATTGATCTTTTTTTACCTTTGAAATTACTGAAATGGGCCTGGTCAAATGAACATGTCCAAGATTAATTTACAAAATGAATTCCTTCTTTCTGCCTCAATTTCTCTCCTCTGTTTGCTTTCATTGGTTTCCTTCTCTTTTCTTTTCTCTTTTCTGTCCATTTTTTTTACATGTTATTTTTCATTCTCTTTCTGTCTCACCCTATCTACTACCCCCTCTTCACCTCACTTCCTGTCTTTTTCTCTTGTTTTTTCCCCCCTCTGCTGTGTCTCTGAGACAGGTATGACACATCTGTAGCAATGACCTTTCTGAGTGTCACTCTGGATTTTGATGATAATACTCTCTGTGCTGCTCTCTCCTCACAGCTTTGCAAACAATTAGCTGTCAGTCTGCACCCTACAGCCGCCATGACGACAGGCACAGGGGCTTCGCGCTGACAGCACATTGATTTTTTTTTTCCCCTCCCCCTCCAAACCTTTCTCCTCCTCCTCTTTGCACTGATCTCCATACTCCATACAAACATATAAATATATATACACACACCTACTGCTTTTTCTGTCTTCAGAATAAAAAGTTAATTCTAAGTGCATCTGACTTTGTTTTCTTCTTTCTATCTCTCTATATATCTATCTCTCTATTTCTAGTGGGTGAAATTACTTTCCTTCAGGTGGTAATGCGTCATTGTATTCGATTATTGTATACAATAAATAATTGCACTGCTAGTGAGTGAAAAGGTGTACTACCGTAGACAAATGTTTAGGAACTAGAGGTGTACAAATGCCCAAAATATTTCCATAAAATAGGTCATTTTTTTTGTCAAAAATATAATATGAAATATAGGGTAAAAAATACAAAGAGCTTACGGAAGTACTTGAGCTCAATGGTGTAGTCGTGCGTGACATGTTTTCCTGCGCAGTGCCTGATAAATCATTGATTGTAATTACAATAAGAAAATAGAGATTGTTGCTTTTCCTTTCTTCTTGGATATTTTTATTAGAAATATCAGGTTATTAATCATATAGTTTTGACAACAATGAGAATTGTCTGGATGAATTGGAGGCAATATAGCTTTTTCATACAAAGTGTAGTCATTATTAAAGTCTAATCACAACAATGAAGGCAAGATTAACACTATAGGAGGACCTTCACAAATGTTATTATTTATATATTCTATGTACTCTGAGGATAAGCAGCAAACTTATACAAGATCCCAGTCATGCCAATGAATAAAAATACGTGAAAATGCTGTAATATACTGTGAAACAGCCATAAAACAAAAAAAAAATGCCATGATATACATATTTGGTCGTACCACCCAGTCCTACTTCACTGTATAGCTTTGGGTGAAATGATGAAAGGGAATATATTATATTGGGAGCTCCCACCAACCCACAAATTAAACTCTGAAATAACAAAACCCCAGGGAACTGTGGTAAGTTGTGGAAAAAGGGTATAATATGTACCCTTTATGTTCCATAAAGTTAAATGAGTTAAGTCTGGAAACACTCAAAGGAAAAATGATTTTTCCCACTCTCCCCCTCTATCTGGATAGAAACTGGTAAAGCTAGCTCTCCTATTGGTTAGGATGTCAGAAGTAGGACTGCAAGTCTTAGTGTCAGATCAACTACAAATATCCTAATCCTAAGAGGCTGTTAAATCATTCAGAACATTATGACTTTCACTGGGTAAGACAAGTTTTGAGAAGAAAGCAAGCGCAACTGTGTAGGAGGAGGCCTGTCCAGTGTGTTAATGTTAGGTGCTAAAAATGGAAAACAGTAGCTAAATCCCAGGACTCTTATGTGAACCTGCTACAAGGTAAAATAACCTATATTTTAATCAGTTACAAGCCTCAAATTGCATATGGAATTTCAATAACCAATTTGAAAAGTCCACATTTAATCTAGAACAACCAAAACAATCACCACTAGCTTTAATTTCTGTTAACACCCATGGAATTCTAATAATATGTTTACATTATCACAGAGTGGTGTTTTAACGTTTTTGGACCAAATTAAAGGCTTAAACTCAATAGTCAGTAAAGAACACAAATCCGAATCCCAGTGTTTTGTGTCCATGAATTATAGTACACCAAAATATTGCCTGCTTTTTTCAGTTGCTAAGTATAGCAAGCAGAGCTGAGTATAATTACCAGCTCATTTGAAAATAAACAAGCAATGCAATCTAAAAAATAAAGTTTGTCTACGTTGCTACTGGTTACTTTCTTAAGAATATACTTTGTATTACTTATCAGCAGAAGGTCTGAACTTTCACATCCCCATTAAGCTTTTTGTTCTCCAATTGTATTCTTCTGTAATGTGAAAAAGAGGAAATGTGTTGATCATAGTATTATTATTTTTGAAATAAGTGCTATGAGTAAATGGTGGTATGGAGCAGAATGAGCACATGATGCATACCACCATTAGTGCTATACCATCATTTATTTAAAAAATAATAAAGCTATGATCAGCACATTTCCATCTATCTATCTATCGTGCAAAGATTTTAGGCACCTTTTTATCTAAGCAGTAAGTTTTTATTTGCTAAAACAAATAGAAACAAATAACATCAAACATTAGAATAAAACTAAATAACATTATTCCAGTGAGTGTGATATTTTGTTTGTGAATGTGTTGGTTAAACTTTTTCCAAAGCTCTCCTTATTATTTTATTATTTGATGTTCTCATCCAATACCTAATTTTAACGGTTAATAATGTGTGCTGTTGATTTAACAAATTCGTGCGATCAAGGAGAATCTGAGCAAAACATTGTTCTTTATCACTCACAACAACTACTTTATAGATTATCTTATATTTCTTATTTGTTTTATTATAGTTTTTTTTTTTTTGTATTTTCTATGATTATATATAATTTTATACAAGCACCATGGTTACTGAGAAGGCATTAGTTAAAATCAGTGCTGTGTAGGAATATATACACACACAAACACACACACACACACTGATTATTTTAGGTAGCGACTGTATGGTGGAGGTCTGTAAATATATTGAGCAGTTAAATTAACTATGCAAAATGGCTGGCTGGCTACGTCTACACGTGGCTTTTGTGAAAATGCAGATGTACTACTAAATTTCATTCATTCGTTTAGTCTTGCTTACAACTTCCTATATATACAGCATTAAAGTGTCAAAGTGAGTGTAAAGCAGAATTTCAGGCAGAGTACACATTTACAGCTACCATATAACGGTAATGATTAATATGGAGGCATTTAACTTTTCACATATTGTTATCACCGTTGCTGTAAACAGTTGTGATTTTGCAAGTTTCTCTTGAATGGAAAATATTTTCAAACCACTCTGAATGTCTTTGGTTATACTGTAACCTTGTAATTATGTGGAAACTGTGAGAAATCAAGGGAATTCCCCTTCTACCTTTGGCAATACTGCAGTAGTTTTCACAGGAATGATTACCTGGTCAGACAGTCACTGACAGTCAGGTGACTGTGACTGTGTCTTAAACCAAACATTGAAAGACATCAGGATGATTTCCTTACAGATATTGGTTTTCTGTGATCTCAAATCAGAGCAGACCTAAAGTAGAGCTTGTGTATGTGTGTGTGTTTAGAGCAGTGTTGGCGTACACAGACTGAAGCTTAGTGCAGTCAAGTGAGGAAATGGATGCTTTTATCATACTTTTCCAGAAGCTGCATCTATATGTGTTTGTGTCTCCACAATGTTCCAGCTATCGCACTCTTTCACTTAGCAAAGCCGAAGGTGGATAAAAGGGAAAAACAACTGATCAAATTCAGACACAGGGAATTTCAAAATGGAAATAAACAGAGTTTTAATGTTTCAATAAAAAGTAAGAAGTTTGTTGTGAAAATGTTCTTTGTGTTCCCTAGGCACTGAAGTAATTGTGTGTGTGTGTGTGTGTGTGTGTGCGCTTTCAGACAAAAACTCCTACATTTTGTCCTGGAGTCTGGTGATTAAATGTGTGTGTTTGTGTGTGTGTGTGTGCTGTTGGTGATTACGGTGGTAGAGCAGGAGCAGTGTTAATGATGATTACCGTGCGGAATGAAAGAACACTGTGAAGGTTCGATCACCACTGACCAGACTGAACCTGAACTAGAGCTCATAATCTCTATGGCAACACCAGCTTTCCTTATTTCTTTCTTTCTCTCTCTTTTTCTCTCCCTCTCTTTCTCTGTCTTTTTCTCCCTTTCACTGTCATGCTCTCCTTTTCATGTACTCTTTTAGTCTCAGCCTCCTTCAGTCTGTCTTTCTTAAAGTTCTCGTTGTCTGTCACTTTTTCTATCTATTCCTATTATCTACTGCTTTTATTCAGTTCTCTTGGCTGTGAGTGGACTGTCAGATGTCCAAATATTCAGATTTTTCTTTTTACATAAAAAAAAAATCACTATTAAATGAACAAAATTGGCTTCAGGCCGCGTGCCGATGATCAGGGCTCATAGTGCTGTCACCTCTATCGTCTCCACATTTTTTGGAACCAGTTTTAAAAATGTTCAGTTTGTGTCGAATGAGCCGTGTTTCATGCTGTGGCTTCACGTATAATTTCTTGTACAGGTTGAGACAGTAATTGTCAAATCAAATGAATATCACATAGGAAAGTTCATTCTTCCAGTCACCCACACGCACACTTTCCCATTAACTGTGCACTCTGCACTTTCCTCTGAGCACTCATTCATTGTGTGTTGTAATGCAGATAATTCAGAGCAGTGATTTCCCCTGCCTGCTCACATGAACTACCATGGGATTCAAGCCCCAGACTTGAGTAACAGAAAATCTTTTTTAAACAATAAAAAAGTGTCTTTCCTTCTGTTTATAATAACAATACAGGCAGGTTCTGCTGATTTGCCTAATGGTTATTTAATGTATTTATAGCACGTTTTCCACAGATGTGTTGGTTTTTCTGCTTTCTGTTGAGCATAATTCCATTTCCCTTTCCCATTTGGTGAGTGGGGTGAAAGGATGAGTATAGGAAGTGAGTGAAACTGATTTCAGTGACAGGTTTACCTTTTCATGTTGTGTTATAATGTTCATGTTAGGTCTTTCTTGTTGTGATAACTGCTAAGTAACATGTTCACTGGACAAATTAAGAGCTAGCCATCTAGACAACTGGCACATTGCACTGTACAAATGAATCAGGAATCTAACTTGACAGTGTCAAGAGTTTTATTTCTGTGGTCACCTCATGTAGAAATACCACCAGTGACCACTAGATTCATTAAATTTCTCTTTATCTACATACAGTTTCTTTGGAGAGCTTTATCCAGGAGTTCATTATAAAGGTCTAATTTAATAAAGCAATTTTGCTTCTGTTTATAAACAATTAAATTGCCATTGTGTCACCCTCACAGATCTTTTAAAGAGAGACCAGCTTCATCACTACTCATAAAATTTGATACATTTTTCACTCCTCATTTATTCAATTATTCATCATCTGTAACCATTTATCCAGGAATCACTGGGCGCAAGGCAGGAACACACCCTGGAGGTGTGTCCTTCTTTTCACTCCTCAGTCTTAGACATTTTATTTTAGATGCAGAAGTTCCAGAATAAAGAGTATTGTGAAGTTTACAGAAGTCGTACTGACCAGATCTCTAGCTGCTCTCTCTCTTTCTACAGGGCTCTGGCTGCTCCAGGTATCCATATCAGTGCCCTGTTCACTATATTCTTCACTACATAGTGAGCAATACAGGGAATAGAACAGGGGGCCATTTGGAACACACCTCACCTTATATATGTATATGATGAAAGTATGTTGGGGCAAACCCTCCCAGAACCCACTGAGAATGTACTGAGAAGGCTCTACAGCTTGAAAAAAAAACAGTTTTAACGCAAGAATTTATGAGAGGTGTCTGGGGCAATTTTCCACCATCTTGAAATTGCCCAAAAAAGAGGCGGGACTGTACGGAAACTAAACCTAACACTGATTGAAGTGTGATACTTGGAGGCAGGATAAACCATCTGGCAGAGCTTGGGTAATACAGAGCCATTGGTTTTTACTGTAGAATGAAAGGGGAAAAAAAATTCCTCCCTTTTCCTTTTAGTGGTTCCCAAACTTGTTCTGATGTGCCCTGCCTTTGTAGATGAGAACACATTTAATCCCATCATCTCTTCAGTGACTGGTATGAGCTTGCTTTAAGATATGCCTCATCATATTTTCTTGTTCCCCAATTGGAAGCTGTGGCCTGAGAAAACTCGTCATGTTTCATACATCATGCTGCAAGTTTAGCTTTTACAAACTCGTCCATCCTTTGATATCAGTGCTCAAACGTGCGTAGCTCATTTGCCTTGCCCCCCCCCACTTTGGGAACCACTGCCCTAAGGAACAAACCACCACTGAAAAAAAAAATCAACAATAGTTGCTAATATAGGATATTTGTATTACAACAGCTGGTATTAATTTTTCAGGAGCCACACTACAGAATAAATTGTTCAGTACCAAGTATTTCTGTTCAGATTGCTGAATGTAAACAATTCGTGTAAAATTGTAATTGTGATGGTGTTACACTGTTTAAATGCAGTTATGTAACTGTACATAATTGCTTCATTATCCCTGCATTGACTAACATTCACACTTAAAATTTCTGTCGCTAGGCACAAGTTTGTGCTTCTGACCTTTTTAAAAACAAGTTTATAAGTTTGTTACCAGCAACTCTTCCAATGTACATTCTGAAATCAATTAATAGTTACATCCACACTTTTTTGCATCTTCTACTCTTCTAGTAAGACTGTGAGTATTTAAATACAATCAGCCACAAGCATTATGGTGCTTTTCCATTGCATGGTGCCAACTGGACCCAGCTAGCCGTGGTTTGACATGGCTCGACTTTTCAGCCCTGGACACTTTTGCATTAGCACAGCTTTAGCACATAATGTAGCTGGTTAAGTGAACCTCTTCAAAGACCATGGTGTAATTTCACAAGCTGCTGTTGTGAGTCAGAAAAAAAATATATATGTGTAATCCCTACTCTGCTCACTTTGAACTCAAAAAAGGTACTGGTTCCACATACTATGTACCAGATTTTGCCTAGTGGAAAAGCAATAAAAAGCCTAGATACCATGAAAAAGCACTATTAGTGAAGTGAGGTACTGCTATGAATGACTAGATTTAGAACTCTGAGCTGCCTCATGTCATAGTTATTGAATGCACTTCCATCACTGCAGAATGCAGGTCTGCTGCTCCACACCCCAGTGCCTTGGGGCTTTTACCTCTTCTAGTGTACTCTTAGCATTGTATATAGTGGCTGTATTAGTGAATGCTTTTCTTTGGAGATTATACAAACTGTGTTGGGACACTTGAGCATATGTCAGAAATGGGTGCTTATAGCAGTAGCTAAATTCTCTAGTCCGTGGTCTTTATTTGAAAGTAACAGTCCATGCATTGACAGGACCACTCTTATTTCAGTGAAGTGATAATTAATTTAAAACTTTACCATGCTTTATCACCAACTATAGCTGACTTTTATGGATTAAAGCAGTGCAGAAATCTCAAGGGTGAATCAGGAGCAGCCGATTAGAAATTACTTTTCAAAAACCTGATAAACCGAAGACAGCAAGGTGCACATTTATCTTTGTTTACACTGAGATGAGCACACAGTGAGTCACTAATTGTTTTATTCCTGTGAACTCATGACAGTGTCACGCTGTCGCCACTGTGGCTGGTATCTGATGTCACAAACTGCTGCTCTTCACCTCAGGTGCTCTCTTAGATAGTAATGATTAGCTTAAATGTCTTGACTGCTCTTGAAATTCCACCTATTCACAGACTAACTACACACTTCTACACACACACACACACACACACACACACACACACACACCCTTACAGATCTGCATTCTTAAAGAACTTACGTGACTTCCCAGTAAAAAACAAAAAAAGTCAATGTTCTTACTTCGTTTGCCCCCTTTCCCCCTGTGAAGGAACACCACAGAGCAGGTATGATTTGGGTGGTGAATCATTCTCAGCACTGCACTGACACTGACGTGGTGGTGTGTTATTGTGTGTTGTGCTGAAATTAATGGATCAGACAGCAGTGCTGCTGTCTGATCCATTAATTTTTTTAAGTTTTTAAACCCACGTGTCACTGCTGGGTGACCAACACACAATGTGTAGCAACAGAAGAGCTACTCTCTCTGACTGTACATCCAGTGGTGGACCAAAGTGGTAGAGGGTCTAACTCTAGATGCATTGCTGTGTCTGATCCACTCATACCTGCGCAACACACACAAACATACCACCACAATATATTTTGTCACTGCAGCACTGAGAATGATCCACCGCCCAAATCATACCTACTCTGTGGTGGTCCTCTATGTGACATGGGGATAGGTAAGTATGCAGAGAAAGAAAGTGAACTACAGCCTGTAATTTAAAAATAACGCCTTGTTGCACCCAATACCAATGTTGAATACAATCTGATCATTCCAGTATCAGATTTGTCAGGGTCATAGTTATCAGTAAATAACTGTGCATCTTTTATTGTTTACTTATACATTCATCTATTTACTTATTCTTTCCAGCATATAGTTTGTCAGAGCCCTGTCTTTTAGATATGAAGCGCACACTGTCACAGTGATATGGGCTGTTTGTGAAGGGAACAAGAATGAGAGAATGAATTTGGGAGATAAGAAAGAAAGAGAGCAAACCGGGGCGAGGGGAGTAAGAGCAAGGGGCTGTAACTCCTCTCAGGATGATGAAATGACTGTGTCATCTCGAGTGTGTGTGTTTGTGTGTTTTTATACCGGTTGTGTGTGTGTATGTGTGAGACTTATGAGGCTTTGTCATTTTGCAATAGAATGGGAAACCACAAGAGCAATACACATCCTATCTACTGTTAACAATAAGACAAGATAAAACACTCCCTTCACCATTCTTTTGCACATACACACACTCACAGCATGCTTACTGTAGCACATTTGACTTCTGAGATTTGCTATCAATCAGTGTGCATTCTTGATAAGCATGACACGCTGATGGAATACTGTTTGCAGTTTAAAATGGATATTTGTTTTATGTAAGGGTCAATGCCTTTAGAAATATCAAATGCAATGAATCAGTGATATTTATATGGGGATGACAATTGAAGTTTAATTACTTCATAGTCTTCAATACTGTAGACTATGAACAATGTTTGGTAAACAAAATTTCAATGCCAGAGGATAAACCATCTGGCAGAGCTTGGGTAATACAGAGCCATTGGTTTTTACTGTAGAATGAAAGGGGAAAAATATAATATATAAATATAAAATATAATGCGAAACAGAAAGGGAGGAGTTAGTAATGTCTGTAAAAATAAATAAATAAAATAAAATAAAAAATAAAATAAAATAGAATAAATAAATTAAAATTAATTGGGGAAAAACTATCCAACTGTCTCTAATTTGCTAATTTATTTTATGAATTATTTCTAATTTTAAACTACCAAACCTACACAGCTATGACTGGTATATAGTTATAGTGTCTGAACTATTAGTGTGGCACTCTGTGTAAGGTTTTCTCCTTCTGCATTGATCTGCTAGTGAGCAATGAGTGGTGAAAGGGGAGAAGTCAGAAACAACAGCTGTGTAAACAAATCACGTCTCAACTAAGACAGCCATACAGAGGTAAAACTGGCAGGTAAATATCTGTGTCACAAAAACGATGTTCAACTTGTGTGGTTATTTTACTGGGTAAAGCC
Organism: Hoplias malabaricus; assembly: GCF_029633855.1. Taxonomy (NCBI): domain Eukaryota; kingdom Metazoa; phylum Chordata; class Actinopteri; order Characiformes; family Erythrinidae; genus Hoplias; species Hoplias malabaricus. The sequence goes on from NC_089803.1 coordinate 40,649,163, forward strand.
ATAGTCATGGAATGGTCTGTTAGTGAAAATTAAAAGAATTTTTTGGAACTTGTATCATAACTGAGCTATGTATATTGATATTGGTCAAACCATTCTGGAGATTTCCAGTCGTATCACTCTGCTAATAACAAGGTTTCTGAAAGTTGTAGCCAGTTGAGCTGTTATGGTGTTGTTGAACTGTGCAGAGTGTGATGGTAGCACAGCATGCTGAGCAGACCACATGGTCACACACAGCCCGAGATCACACAATTCCTTAACACTTCTGCTGCTCTGCCACTCCCAACCAGCATAATGTAGTCTGCACATTGTCAGTCCGATGAATAATGTTAAAGATTATGTACACTTTCTAATGGCCAGTGTCTAGGCAAGATGGTGATGTAGGAAATTGAAACATCCTGACTGGTGTGAACTGTAATAAGTTAAATTACTACGAGCAGTGAGAGGAAACATTACAAATTTTCCTATATTTTGCAGTGCTGGTGAATTCCTTTGGAACACAGGGAGCAGTTTTTAATGGTTTCAGTCATTATACCTTCAGGTCAGAGGGCATTTTGTGTTTTCTTACACACTTTCAGTTTGCACAGGACTTATGTATAGGAGGCTGTTCCATACTTAAGGTCAGTGGAGGGTATTTGGAGTCTCTGAGTGTTTTACTGACAGCCTAAGTGCTCCTGACCCGTGTGAGTTTTGAGTGTTTTTAGAGTAAAGCACTATAATCTATGGTAGTCAGCATGGTCAGCATAGTCACTGAACTGTGGTGCTGAGATGTCAGTCTGGAGTGCTTTTGGTCTTTTACGGTCTCAGCCAATTGCTAGTTGTGATCATGATTGTACTGCTCAGTGGAGAGGTCGCTAGTGGCTAATCAGCGTACACCTCACAGTGAGAGAAACAAATCTTTTTGACCAGTGATTCATTAATCTCAGTATGTCACTGAGCTAAAAGCAAGACCCCTGAAGTGCTTCAGTCTAATAACATTCAAAAGCTGTGACAAAGTCCTTTTAACTCATTTCACGTTCTCTGTTTCATAGACTCTCTGAAGCAAAATTCTGTGTGCATTCTGTGTAGAAGTCTGGTATCTAACACATGATACTGAACCCAATTGCAATTTCAGAAATGTTTCAGGAATTTTTCTTTTTTTTTTTTATACATGCAACATTCTGTCATACTGAAAAATAAAAAAAAAAATAAAACATTCTTCCCATTTGCAATGAGTATTGTTTAAAATTCCACAAAATTCCTCATGTCAAGGACTTCTTCATTGTGTAAAAAATAATGTTCACTGGTCGCTTGCATAAAACGTATTAAGTGAATTATGGGTTTGTTTGTTTGTTTTGCTTGTAACTTAAAGGAAAAGTCTAGGATTTTGAGGAAATGCAGTTCCCTCTGGTTGTCCATGTTCAGAAACTCATTATCTTTTAAGGTGGAATGGTGTGTTTAAAAGGGAAAGCAATGACTTTTGTTTAAATGTTTAAATAAAAGTTTGATTTATTGTTTAAATTACCACCAAAACTCATTTTAACTGGAGTTGTTTAGTTGTGTACCGTTTTCAGTAATGCAGTTGGCCGTCTCCTGAGTTTAAAGAAATGTCCACCTTAAGTGTTCCAAAACAGCAAAAATAAGTCAATATGTCCACCTAGGAGTAGAGCAATATCCTCACGTTGATTCATGCTTTTCAATCTTCTGAGTTTTCTTCCTCCAGATGCCTCTGCCATGAACCGAGAAAGAGAGAAAGCCTCTCTTTATATATATATTGCAATTAAGTCTGATGAAACTATTTTTCCCCACCCATAGCTTAGGCTGTATTGCCATGTGAACACTCATTATTTGCTGACTGTTTCACTGTAAATTCCTCTGCAGTGTGAGCAAGTCCAAATTTGTGGGTACAGGTCAAATTCAGGAATTCTCATACCGTGTTGGTTTAATATTGGGAAAGTGTGTGTATACAAGTCATGTTGTTGTTTGAGAATTGTGCATTCATAGCTTATCTGACCACTCCATCCTGTTGGTAGACATTACTGTCAAAGGGCCAGGAATACACAGTGAGAACCAGAGGTGTGGTCTGTTCATAGACTGTATGCAGTCTATGGGTCTGTACATGCAGGTCATGAGTTTAGTAGGCTACAGTAATCCATTCTCCAGGGAACGCGCACACAAGAGGAGAGGAGAGAGGGAGAGAAAGAGGGAGGGAGGGCAAATCTAACCTCCTTTCCAAATGAGCAGGATTTATTTCTTAAAGCCATTTACTTGTTAAATTGGTCACACACACTGTCAGCTGTAGCAGATTTGTATAGAGTGAATGTTTCAAACTGTAATTAGGAGATTTTTTCCATTTGTAAATGGTTTAATATCATCTCACTTATGCTTGGTATAATATTGTAATGTAAGTGTTATGGCCTGTGGCGGCTCTGACTGTGTGTAGTGGCTGTAGAATATGAAGGACATTTGTGGCACGTTTTACAGGCTGATACATGCCTCACTCTTCTGAAATATTTGTTAATCCTCCCATAATCCATCCTTTTCCTTCTGTTAATGCGCAGTGCCGTCTATGCTGTAGTGCCAGGTACTTAGCTAACAATAGGGCTGTGTATGAGCATGCATGTGAATATTGTATTTAAACATAATGGAAATGCACAGACATAACCCAAGTCAGCAGTAAGGCCTCTGGAAGGAGTTGCCCTTGTCCTACTCTTTAGGAGGCCCCACATAATTTCATGGTTGATATTGCAAAGTGGATAACATTGCTACCCTCCAGGCAGGCAGCAAGGGTTTAGTTCCCACCTGGTTTAGGAACACCTCACTACCCCAATAATTTTCTTAAGGGCATACCACTTATACTAACTCTGTAACCGGATCAAACATTACTGGATAAGAGCATAACGCTCTAAATATAAATACACTTCACCCAAAAACAGAAGCAGAAGTCTATGCTTTGTTATTCAGAGGTAAATGCTCTGCTTTGCTTGTTGTGGTGCTTTTTATTTTAACTTCAATTCATGGTTTGGAGCTTTAAGATTTTTTTTCCTGACAAAGATGATATAAAATGTGTTAAATTCTGATCAAGAAGTGATATGGCAATGTTATAAATGATAGACTGCATCATTGTATTTCCTTATTAACAACACTGAGAAGAATCCAAATTCATTCATTTATTTTTGTTTGAATTTCTTATTAAAACTTTGTCTTTACTGGAATTCTGTGAAGCTGCTTTGTGACAACATCAGTTGTAAAATGCACTATACAAATAAATTTGATTTGATTTGGGGCGGCACGGTGGCACAGCAGGTACCAGGATGTTGTGAGTTCCAGTCCCACTCCGGGTGACTGTCTGTGAGGAGTTGGTATGTTCTCCCTGTGTCCGCGTGGGTTTCCTCCCACAGTCCAAAAACACGTTGGTAGGTGGATTGGCGACTCAAAAGTGTCCGTAGGTGTGAGTGTGTCAGTGAATGTGTGAGTGTGTGTATCACCCTCCAGGGTGTATTCCCACATTGCGCCCAGTGATTCCAGTTAGGCTCTGGACCCACTGCGACCCTGAACTGGATAAGTGCTTACAGGCAATGAATGAATTATTTGATTTGAAATAGAAAGAGCTCGTCCCCCTCCAGGGTGTATTCCCGCCTTGCGCCCGATGATTCCAGGTAGGGTCTGGACCCCCCGCGACCCTAAAATTGGATAAGCGGTTACAGATATCGGATGGATGGATAGAAAGAGCTCACATTTTCTTTTATCTCTTAAGGTCAGCACGAAAAAAAAAACACGTCAGGTTTTGAAACCAAATGTATATTAACGGTGTCTTTCACACTGAGTGTGAAACTGACGGACAGTGACGTTGCATCAGATTGTGAATTAGAGGCTGTTCTATTTCCTGTGTTTGATGGATGCATTAAAAATCAGGCTGTGGGGGAGGGGGATGTTCAGTGTGGCATTTAGTTGCAGTGTTTACAGTAAAATGACAAATTCATCAGAGCACTGAGACAGAAAACACATCAGACTTGGTGTGAAGGTTCCACTACTTTTTAAAAACTCGTTTTTTTTTTTTACATGCGAAAAATCATACTTGGTGTGAAAAGGCCTTTAATCACATAAGTATTCTTTTTGTGACCCAACAGGTTCAGCTTAAAAAATATATATTATCAAAGCAAAAGTGACCAAATTAAGAGGCAGAGAGAGATTGAGGGATGAGAAAATGACCTTAAATGACATGTAAAACATCAGAGGAAGGATCAGGACAGTTCTGGTAATGAGGAAAATAAATGAGAGGCAGAAAGCTAGTAGGCCATAAATAGGGAGATGGAAACGAGGAAAAAATTACAGTGTAATATCTTACCACAAATTATATTTGTCCTACAGCAATATGTAAAGATTTGTTTTTAGCAAATAAGACAGGTCTCCTACTCTTTTGGCCCTTCCACTGCTCTCAGAGGTACTTTTTTTTTCATGTGTAAGCTTTGAAACCTGTGCCTTGTTTCATGTCTCTGACTCATCAGTTTCAGTTGTGTTCTTTATTCATAGGTGTTAGGAGAGTGATCTTCCACACTGCTCTTTCGCTTGCTGTTGTCAGCATTGATGAGGATATTAACCAGTGATATTAGACCTTGGGTGCTTACAGCACTGGTGTTTGGGAGCCTTAATTTTCAACTAAAACTGTAGGTAAGTTAGATTTCATCCTTGAGCTTAAGGGCTTCTCATTGGCTACACTGACTTTGTACTCAATCTGACAGTTATAGTCCTTGTAATGCTGAATGCTGGTGTATGATTCGAGTCCTCTTATCAGTAATATATTTCTGGGGTGTTTATACTTGTGGTTGACAGAGACCATAGACAATATACAGTGTAATGTAAGCCAGGCACCTTTAAGTCTTTTATCAGTAATTTTCCTGTCATTAACTTAAGTAAAAAGTTACACTATCATTTTCTGTTCATAATTTCTTGAGTTACCTGATTTGACCTTCATTTTTTTCCTCGATTATGTGGCATTTGTATTTTGTCCATATAGCACTTCTCTGTGCAGTGTGTCTGAGAGTCAGTTGTGTGCCTGCTTATTCACATCAGCCCGCAGGCGTCTACGCCCTGTCTAATTAAGCCCCAGTGTAATTTATTAAATACAATGTACAGTGGGTGAAACCGTTGGCTGCGTGTTTAAGTGAGAGCAATTAAGAATCACATCAAGCAGAAAGGATGCGTTATCACCGCAGTAGTCCCTCTAGCTGCCCTGAGGAAAAGCAAGGAGTGAGAGCGAGGGAGAAGAAGTGGAGAGAGTGAGAGTAATGAAAAGTGAGAAGGGGAGAAAGGACTTAAGCAGCTGATGGAGGGAAGAAAATTTATTTAAATCTATAATACGTTCTAAGACCACATGCGTCCTTATGCACATTCATCTCACTTCTATGACTCTTTTCTCTTATGTGCGCTGCTTGACTTAAACCAGAATCTTTTGAATTCAGGAGTGTAGATCTTGCCAGTGTTGATTATGATATTGTAGTCTTCACACCTGAAGCTTTGCTTTCCCCAAAGATCCCTGACAGGAATCTATAGCTTTGAACTGAATAGAGTGGAACCTGATTGCTTCAGAGTGCTCCCATCACTTCTAATCAGATTTAGACGTATAAACACATGCAGCTCTTCAATGATTCATTTGACCGTGAGACCCTGATAAAAATAAGTTTATGCTAACTACTGTTAAAAAGATTTAATTCACTTTTTTTCATAAATGTCTTGCGTTTACTTGTTTAAAAGGGCAATATTAAGATACTAGTACTCTACACCTTCAGGGGGTTCAACAACACAGTAGGAGCCTCCAGAGTGCAGCTACTGTAATAGCATTGGCTCACTCATTGGTACATTGTGAGTTCGATCCCTGCTGAGGCTTCAGGGACTGGGAATCTAAGAGGGCACAACTGGCCTTGCTCTCCATTTCTGCCACCATCACTCACTGAGATGCTACAATGTCTGTTAACAGAAATGTGTAGTTAGTGTTGACCTTCAAGCTTCTATTCAGCTGACCATTGCAGTAGCACTTCAAAAAAAAAAAAAAAAAAAAAAAAGCAGCATTAGCTGGATTCTCATGACTCAGAGGAAGCATGTATAAGCCTTCACCCTCCCAGCTCCTTGGAGTCTGGAGTCCAGAATGGTGAACAAAGACATAGATAATCCTAAACAGTTGAGAGTTAATTTATAACAATATTGAAGGTCCATAGAGTTTCTTGTGAAGCCAGCCACTTTTACTAACTGCTGCTTACCCAACATCATTGCTCAATATATTTGGAAGAGAACCCTAATTGCCTTGTAAGAATCCCAAGCTAACAAGCCCTGCATTGAATGATAGGATAGAGGGTAGGGGTCAACTGACCCACCCAGAGAGAGCAAGTCCTGTCGGGCCCTGTCCCGGTCATTAAGAAATTTTAATAGATTGGGTTTTTTTGAGGTGTTGAATGTAAAGCTACACGAGTGGTTCCCAAAGTGTGGTTTTGCAGGAGGTTGGTGTACACATATTTATTTTATCCATTCAGCTCTTTCTTTCATGACTTTCCCCTTGAGCTTGGAATCCTGTAGATCTCATCCTGCAGCACCAGTCTCTGCTCTTGTTCTTTCACAAGAGCTTATTTAGCTGCTTGGAAATTAGTGTACAAGTACAGCAGGGATGGGTGGCTGGTAATAGTGGAGTGTAGTGGAGTGGCAGTGTTGTCTTTCACTCTTGCCACAGAGCACAATCAACTCAGAACACACTTACAAAGAGAGCCTTGTTCGGCCTGCGCTGAGCCATGCCTGCCTTTCTTTTCTTCTGTTTTCTTTCTTCACCCTCTCCTCCTCTTCCAAAAGCTCTCCTTTAACACACCATGCTCGCGCTTTCACTTAAGCTGTGTGCTTCACAACTTGCCTGAGCACAGTTTGAGCTCTTTCTTTTCAGTTCAAATACTGACACAAGCCAAACCACATGCAGCGCAAAAGTTTGAACACCTCTGGCCAAATGACAGGATTTGCTGAATTTCTGAGTAAGGTTAACACTTACTGAACACAGAACTTAAACGTGAGGTTATTTCCTGGTAGTTTTAGTCATTACATGCTCTATGTACATGGCCATGACAGACCAGGCCACAGCTCCACTGACCCTACAGGGGTACCTTGTATTTCTACAGCTAGAAATAATAACCCTTCTGTTGTTCTGCATACTTTGTTTACACACTTTTAATCTGTTTTTCAATGCCCATGAGAGTGTGTATATTTATAGCAAATGCCTAATATTGGCTTTAATTGCAAGTACATTTGTGATGTTATCTTGAGGAGTAATTTCAGCAAATGATGCTTGTAGAAGGCATTTACATCTTTGGCATTTTTAAATCTTAGATCTTAGAAGAGAGAGGAACCATATTTGCCTAAAGCTGTGTTCCACTGCTAGACTCTCAAACTTGGCACACACTGTATGATGTTTAGACTTTAAACCCAATTTGGCGTTTTCCTAAACTAAACACCTCCCATTGTTTGACATGTTCTGTGTGGGAGAGTAGCGATGTCTGATTAACTGCCCAAATGGGCAGCAGATGAGTGGTCGAAGGTATGAGCGGATTTCTGTCAGTCACAGCTCCTGCAGTGTGAGCGTCTCAGGAGCAGATTCTCTGTCATATTTCACAAATATCTGTCTTTAGAAACATAACACACAAGCAAACTGGAAATAGTTTGGTATCTGCCCATTTAACATTTCAGCTGAAATGTTTTCAGGGGTAAATATGTAAATATTTGATATATCAGCAAAGATACATGCTTGCACAGCATTTCTAACACACGGGGTGCCATTCAGCACAGGATGGAGAGCTTTGCAACTGCCAAAAATACGCCTTTGTGGTGGTGTTTTGCACAGTGTGTGAGCACCTGTGTCGTATGATGTCCTCTAGACAGATTACATTCATGCAGTGGGAGCAAATTATTCAGGTCCATTGATCGTACATGACAGACAGTGTGTGTGTGTATGTATATATGTGTGTGTGTGTGTGTGTGGTCCAGTATGCTAGGCTTTCTCTCTATATGCTCATGGCAGAGAAATGGTATCTGGAGGTATTTAGATGGCTGAGAGACCTCCAAACATTTAAAAGCATGACCAGAGATAAGTTTGGTGTGGAATTCAGGAGAGGGCTAACTGCATACAATTAAACACAGACCAAAAGTTTCACAAAACTAAAGAACATGAGCTACAAATGAGTGTCTAGGGTAATTCAGACACGGAGGTTTTTTTATTTACTCCCTCAAAGTAAATAACACCTTAATTACACCTTAAAAGACGCTGAGCTTCTTAACATAAACAAATGAGAAAACAGCAGTTCCCCACAATTGTAGATGTTGCCTTTAAGGAATTTAGTATATAAGCATGGGCGGCACGGTGGCACAGCAGGTAGTGTCGCAGTCACACAGCTCCAGGGGCCTGGAGGTTGTGGGTTCGATTCCCGCTCCGGGTGACTGTCTGTGAGGAGTTGGTGTGTTCTCCCCGTGTCCGCGTGGGTTTCCTCCGGGTGCTCCGGTTTCCTCCCACAGTCCAAAAACACACGTTGCAGGTGGATTGGTGACTCGAAAGTGTCCGTAGGTGTGAGTGTGTGAGTGAATGTGTGTGTGTCTGTGTTGCCCTGTGAACCCTCCAGGGTGTATTCCCGCCTTGCGCCCGATGATCCCAGGTAGGCTCTGGACTCCCCGCGACCCTAAATTGGATAAGCGGTTACAGATAATGGATGGAGTATATAAGCATTCTTTGGGACTTATTTCATTACTTGCTTGCATTAAGTTATTATCTGCTTATTTCAACATACCAATAGGAGATAACATTGTTTTCTTGCATTTAGGTGTAGGGTTCTTCTGAAAGCGCTTTATCCTGTTCAGGGTTGTGGTGGGTCCAGAGTATTTGGATGCAAGGCAGGAACACACCCTCCATCACAGGACATCACATTGGCACCCAGACACACTCACACCTATTGTCATGTTTGTATATCCAGTCCACCTACAATGTGTTTTTGGACTGTGGGAGGAAATTGGACACACAGATGAAACCCATGCAGACACAACCCCAGGGCCCTGGAGCTACCTGTAGCTCCACCATGACGCCCACTTTGGATGTTGACACATAATTATAGTTTGAAGTGGAAGTGAGCATTCTCCACTTCTATTTAAAATGATTTTCAATCATACCCTACAACGCACAGGACAAAATCCTTCTGACCTTGAACTGAATGGGGCTCTTCACAGGGATTTGTGTTTTGTGTGTGGAGTTCTCCTGTATTTTATGACACTTGTGTATGTACAGGGGTTGTGCCCAGGGTCAGGTGTTCAGTAAACTGAACATTTGCTCACAGTGTTTAATGGCCTATAATCATATCCTTGGAAAAACACACACTCCCACAAGCTCAGACTCTCTAAAACAAGGGCCGGACGTATAACATATGGACACTTACTATAGTCATTAGTACACAAATGGACATTTAGTTACAGATTAAAGATTAAATCGAGTATAATCAATTGAGATAAATAATAAATACATGAATGATAATATGCCTTAGCTTTTGTAGAGGTACACCGTTCCCCAAAGTGTTGATTCAGTGTATAAAATGTGATAATTAAAACATGAAGAGGGGTAGTCTCTGTAGAGCGTATTTTCTCCAGTAGTGCCAAATCTTTTGCAGTTGCAGACATGTATATTATTATTAATGAGTCTATTGCCAGGTGTGTGTCTGTGTGCGTGCATGTTTCAGGTAAGGGGCTTTATAGAAGCGCTGTGTATTCCTACACTGCTGGAAGCACTGAAGCAGTGAGAGAATTATGAACTCAGCACAATGAAGAGTCAAATTCAATCAGTGTGCCTGCTGTTCCCCACAGCCCTCTGAGAGACCACAGTGTGTGTGTGTGTGTGTGTGCGTGCCTGTGCGTGAGAAGATGAGCTGAGTTTATTTTAAATGATAGAGACAGCAGAGAGGGTGCACACTTGTGTTTATGTAATATGCACATGTAAATGAGGATCTTTAGATCTGTAGTGATGAAGGATTTGAGAGGTGATGAAATTTAACGCTGAGTTTTAAAACAAAGCCATTTTTCTGTCGGTAAAGACATCTCTGCGCCGAGATCCTGACCTACACCCTCAGTGTTCTTTTCTCATTTTATCTGTCTTTCACACACACTGTCTGGCTCTTTCTCCGCCAGTATCTCTCTATCTCTCTGTGTGTGTTTTTCTCACTCTCTGTCCATTACTGTCTTTCTATCAGTCCCTGTGTCTTTTTCTCCATCTCTTTCTCTCATTCACCCAATTTCTCTCTCTCTCTCGTGCTCTCTCTCTCTCTCTGTGGGGTTAATGCAGGCAGCTCGCTTGGCAGCTCTGTAATTAACTGGCCTCGTGCTTAACGAGGAGAGACAGGAATACATTAGCATAACACAGCCTTTAATCAACCTCCGCCATGGCGTGTGTGGAGTAGGAGCTTAAAACATGCAACACACACACCCACGCATGCACGCAAGGGGCTTTGATCCTTCTCCACTTTTGCATAGCGGATGACATGTTACTGACAGATTGCATCATCAGAGGTTGGTGGTGAAGGGACGTTTCTGAATGACTGTGTTTTAGACGCTCGTGCCAAAGTAGGAACTGAAGCTCAAGTCCTGAGGTCTCAGTCTGAACTGATTTACCTCTGAACACTTCAGTCTCCTTTCACTCACTCTGCTCTCTCAAATACAGACTGGGAAGCCAGTCTAAGTTTCCAGCTGCTAAAAACAATAATTTCAAATTTAATATCTTCATAAGCAAACACTGACTTTTAACATCCTCATAGCGGCTATAGTCATCTTAAATAAATAAGAGCCTGACTAAGTGCTTGGCGAAGCCATCAACATGGCAGTACTTGATCACTGGTATCAATAGTAACTCAGTATGAACCTTATGCTTAATGCAATAAAATGCTGGAATTTGGTTAACTGACCTATATATATCATTATATGCTGTTAGCAATTTAAATTTACTGTTGCTGCAAAAGCAGTTTTGTGGTTTTAGATGCAAAGCAGTGTCCTGGAGGTTGTGGGTTCAAGTCCAGCTCCGGGTGACTGTCTGTTTTTGGTGTGGTCCAAAAACAAACATTCGTAGGTGGATTGGCTGCTGAAAAAGTGTCCCTAGGTGTGAATGTGTGTGTCGCACTGTGAAGGACTGGCGCCCCCTCCAGGGTGTGTTCCCACCTTGTGCCCAGTAGTCTCCGGACCCACCACGACCCTGAACTGGATAAGCGGTTACAGACAATGAATGAATCAATAAATAGAATAATAAAAATAATAAAAGGGTAGACAAAGTAATGCAATAAATAAATACATTTCAAATGTATTCTAAAACATTAAATATTAATGAATATTAATAAACAAACAATAAAATGTCTTATGAATGTTTATATGTTTGGAATATATTAGTAAAGCAACTCACAATATTACTGTACTTGTACTTGTATTTATAGTAACTGAATTTAAGCTAATGCATTACGTTACTTAATTCTGGAGAGAAACAATCACAACAACTACACACACACACACACACACACACACACACACACACACTGTGTAGTTATTTGGTATTTCTCCTACCACAAGCATAGGCACACAATCTGAACTCATTTATTTCCCAGCAAGAGTAATTACTTTAACCTTTGTTCCCTTCTTCTGCACGATTGGAACCAGCTGGAAGGCACACACGCGTGTGCGCAAACTCATGTAGGAGGACACATAGGGGACAGGGCCACTAAGGCCATTACCCTTAGCCAGTAAGTACCATTTAGCTTTTCTCAGTGGTAAACCCTTCTACACCCGAGTTCCATATTCCTCCGTCTGCTGGAGTCTGTTCATTATATTCACATTATTTTCAGGATCACACACGTGCACACAAACACTGAGACCATTGTGCTCATTCTATCAATGATCTGCTTTCAACCTTAATTAACCTGGTGCAACTGAACTGTCAGTCATTCTGAGTGGTCCTCAGAGAGAGTATCGTAATTAAAATAAAGAAACTGATAGAGAGCAAGGTGACCATTTAGGGACTGCAGGACCCCTAGCCTTACGCCTCTGTACTTAGCAAATCACTGCCTGCAGTTCAGATCTGTCTCCTACGGCATACCCAGAAAAGAAGAATCTGACAACATCTAACACAGACTGTTGAGCTGCAGAAAAATTTTAGTTGGTGGACTATTTTCAATACAGCAGTGACATTGAGGGGTTTAAAAAGTCCAGCAACACTGCTGTGTCTAATCCATTTGTAGCAGCACAACACACACTACTACATCAGTGTCACTGTAGTGCTGAGAAAACTACCCCAGCTTAAATCATACTTTCCTTCCTGTAATTGTACAACTAAAAAGAGAATGAGGAGTGAGTTAAGAAACCAGGAGGTTGTCATAATGTTATGGCAAATAGGTGTGTGCTTTTACAGTCAAAGTTTTTGTTGCTTCTGTGATTTAATGTTGTTTTGATTCTCCTTCTCTGTTTTTCTTTTTGAAAACGCCTGCTGTTGCTGATGAAGCATAGCTGTATGGTCTTACTCAAGATTTTCAAAACATTCCTCATCCTCCTCCTCTTCCTCCCTTCTTTGCCCTCTCCGCTGTGTGGAATTATGACTCTCATTACTGTACTGCCAGTGACGTTTAACTTCCTCCTTCAAAGGACATGTGTTTGGCAGTTTTTTCTGATGGCCATTGGAATGCAATGTACTTTTATCTTAGGCAAACGTGTGTCATACTTCCTAACAACACCCTCAGTCCCTTTTCTGTAAGAAGAGTACTGGGAGGGAGACATATTCCAACATTAGGTGCTGGTTGGCAGTCATTTGTTATTTATTAGGGTCACTAGACAGTCAGGGCATAATTTAAACATGTTGTGTCAATTCAGATTCTGTTGTACTGTCTTCCTGACTGAAATAATTGAAGAAAATGAAGAAATGAAGTGCTAGAGGCTGTTGGATATCAGCATGAGCATAATATATGTGGATTCTTTAAACTGTAATTTGAGTGCATAACATACATCAGATAGCAGTCAGAGAGTGTAGTGTGTGACACATTTATAAACTTGCGTAGAAAAGAGGATCAGCAAAACAATTTTTATAAACTAGCATATGGCAAACAAAATGTATGTGATTATTAAAAAGTGATTATTTGGGGGGGGGAAATGGCAATTTGCAAAATCAACTGTAAATCCCTCACAAAGTATGCCATTATTCAACTGTTAGCTAACTTTATCTGAGGCTTTGTATAGCCCAATATCATTCTTTTATTTGTTTGTTTGTTTGGTTTTTCCCCTGATTTCATGTTGGGGTTTAAAATATTAGCAAAATAAAAAAAAAAAGCTACAAATGCTAAATTTGCACAGTTCACTGTGAATGAATAGTTGCACTAAAAATATCAGACTAGGAGTTCATTTGGGCACAGAAACATCTTAATAGGTGCCATTTCTGTTTTCTAACAATTCTGTAGGTGATGAGTAATTCCATTAGAAAATTAGAGTTGTGTTTTGTAACTTAAGTAACAAGGGGAATTCCGCTGATATCTCACAGTCTAGTCATATAACAGTTGTATTCCAAATTCTTTTTCAGTTGTTTTCCAATATTAAGTAGTGAAAATAAATATTTTCATTACTGAAACATGGCTGGCAGCTTTGAGCTGAGTAGTAACCCCATGTTCCTGATATGACTGTATGTTTCTACACTCCCTGCTTAAATGTGCTTGTGTGGCTGAATTGCTGAAATAACTTGACAGTATAGTACGTTTTTTTTTTTTTTTTTTTTCTTCCCTTTAATTGAATTTATTCTGGGCACTTGGCCAAGCCCTCGAAGGCACTGAGTGTACGGTAGCGATAAGAGAAAAGCTTTGAGGTTACAATGTGTTTATTGTTAGAGAAGTGCCCTCTCTTCTGCCTTTGGAGTAGTCCAGGTAAAATGTTTTATGCACAGATGGTTTTACCAGATGAAGGGAATGCTCTCAAACCTCTCGTCCCAGCTGCTGGTGGTTTCTTGCTGATTAGGATGTGTTTTTATTCCATATGACCAAAATTCATATAGGATTTCAATATTTTAAAACTTGAACATTTATTTTGTAATAAATATATACAGAGTCCAGTCTTTCTGTCAAAGAAAAAGAACAGTTGCAGAAATTAATTTTGTGGGGCTACATTATACAAGCTGTAACGTGTTTGTTCAACTGTACGCTTCTCTCCTGGTCTAAACATTCCAGTGCAGGTCTAGAAGCTCTTTTCAATATTTTTTATTAAGTCTAATCTTTTATATGCTGTCTATGTGTCTGTTCTACACACTTTAACTCTGCCTTTGCCTAGGAGGCAGCATTAGTGAGAGCTCAGAGAGAATAGGAAAGCTCTTAGGGTGTGTTTGATGTGCACAGAAGAATGGTGTGTACAGACGGAGGGGATTTGTGTGTAAAGGACCTGTCATTGGGTAGAATGGAGAAAAGGTCACATGATTTACTTAGTCCTACCCTGTATAGCAAACAAATGATAAAGTCCGTCAGTGTCTCTGTGTGTGTGTATGTTCATGAGATTACAGTACTATTCATTCATAAGGAATGTGGCATTGTGCTGTTTGGGTTTTATTTTCGTCTTCTTCTTTTTTCAGTTTCCATTGTAATGTGTGTGTGCGTGTATGTGAGTGTGTGTGTGTAATTCCCAGAAGACTCCCACTGAGTCAACAGAAAAGTATCACTATACTTCATCTTATGAGAAGTGGTGACAAAACCTCCTTCTTCCTCTAATCTCACATAGTTGGACTTTGTACCACTTTAAACTTTCTAAACCTGACCAGCTTCTCAGAGGCTTCCAGTGAGAGGCCACTTTGTATTGTGTATGAGAATGCTATTTACAATGTGAGAGAGAGTTCTAACAGGTATTGATATGTGATTATAACAGATGGTTACAACAGGCCATTCTGAGGTGTTACAGTTATAGCTTTGACTTGTTCATTTTTCTGTAGTTTACTGCTGTGTAATGTGTGTGTGTGAATTTTCTTTCATTGGTGGGAGATGTGGTTGTATAGGAAAGCTGTTAGGGTGTGTGTGATTTGGGTGAATAGACGAATGGTGTGTACAGCAGTAGTTTATCTCTACATTGGAAAAGGAGTGCACTACAACAAGTGACTGACCAGCCACCATTTAGTTCAGTAAAGATTTTGTGACTGAATCACAGCGATGTTGGAATATCTCATGTAAAGCCTTTCCAGAGGAGTGTGAGCTTGTAACTTAGCAAAGGGAAACAAACTCCCTATTCTTGTTGGATGATCAGCTGTACAGGCTTTTGGCCTTATAGTACACACCTGGCTTGTGTATAATGTGTTGTATTCTGAAGATTGAAAGCACTCTAATAAAGTAATGCTCTCTGTGTTGGGAACTGACCAGCTTTTACTAAAAATATAAACAGACCAGAGGGCTCCAAGTGCCTTGTATATTTGTATTTACATCATTACATGTTCTAGGACTCGAAAGTAAGGAAACACGAGCTGGGGGAAGCCCGTTAGGCTGTGTCACCTCCCTGCTGGCCATCTTAATATTTTAGATTTAACCTTGGTGTTTACAGATAGGAAGCAGGTGTGTGACACACTAAACTGGTAGAGAATTTAATCAGAAGAACAGTGTTGTTCTTGTAGTCAATGTAACTTTTTAATTCTGAGCTTAAAATAGATTTTTTGTGAAAGGGGAAAATATACCATAGGGGCTACAGAATGTTTTGGAAATGCTGTCCAACTCAGTGCAGGCTTAAGGCTGTCCTTTTCTCCCATTCCTAAAGGACTTTCAACAAAGTATGAATGGCAGCATAGACCTCAACTCTTTAATCGATGCTGATGTCTATGGTCCTGAGATTACCACCACTGATTAAATAGCAATTTTTTCTACCAGTTTGTGGTGTCATAGAAGGTATGATTGTTCTAAGTTGTTCTGATGTTCTGCCCAAAACTATTGTTACATTATTATTATTTTTATTTATTTGTCTGTTGAATACCTTGGGCAGCCTTGGCCTAATGATTGAAGAAAAGGGCTTAGGACTGAAAGGTTCGACAGGGACAATGGAGTGCGGTGGGAGTGAAGGAACAGTACTGTCCTCCTCCCTCAATCCATGACTGCTGTGTTTACAGCCCCTGGTGTATTTGTGTGTGTGTATGTGTGTATGTGTGTATGTGTGTGTGTGTGTGTGTGTGTGTGTGTGTTTTCAAGGCTACAGATGTGGTAAATGTGGAAGACACATTTCATTGTATGTTGTTCAGTGACGCTGGTAGGTGGATTGGCGACTCAAAAGTGTCCATAGTTGTGAATGTGTGCTGTGAAGGACTGGTGCCCCCTCCAGGGTGTGTTCCCACCTTGCGCCAAGTGATTCTGGGTAGGCTCCGGGCCCATCGTGACCCTGAACTGGATAACGGTTACAGACAATTAATTAATTAATGTTTTGTTCTAATCAGAAACTTGCAGGGGATCCTAAAAACATATTCTCCAGAGAAGAGGTGACAAAATTATTTGATTCTTTCAGCTAATCCTCAGCTGAGCTCTCCTCAGTTTAATTTCTTTCCAAAGCATATTACTAAAATTTCAAGTTTTCTTGTTGTTATAAATCAGGGAAAGAAACCTGGATTAAATTCTTTGACCCGTCTGTTTACATTCCCCAAGCACCTCAAATTAAACCAGAAATGCTTTATTCTGAAAGTATATGAACCATTCCCCCATGATGCCATCTGTCTTTTCTTCCTACTTGCTGAGATGATGAGGCACCTGCAGACAGATTGACGTTTAAGCGGCATGAATTCTGATCTGACTGTTCAGTTGCACTGCTGCAAATCAGATATGGATCACATTTCAGTGCCACATGTGCACATTATCACATGAAGAAAAAAGATTGGCTCTGGGACTCATTTTCCTGCTGCGTGAACGTAGCCTTTGTGTCCTTGTTTTAAGTGCTGTTTACAGTCAACAGCCAAGCCAGTCGAAATTGAGTCTTTATTTTTTTTTCTTTTTCCTCAGAAATGTTGATGCTTTTTTCTTTGAAGTTGTGTACACACAAATTGGAGTCAAATGATGTCAGTGATCTTATTGCAGTCAGTTACAAAGTTGTGTATCCGTGTGTGTGTGTGTGTTAGTCTGGCAGAAGAACACAAGCTACAACAGTGGACCACCTGCATAATTTTATCAACCACTCTGTCTGAACCCACCATCTTTGTCAAATGGTGACCTGCACAGCTGTGAAGCTGTTATGAAGGATAATGAGGGTTGTTTACAGAAAGGAAGGGCAGGACCACTGCAGTATATTTTGTTTCACCCCACCTGCTGGGCATTTTCCCCAGCATCCACTGTGCCACCTTTTTCTTCCACTTTCACAGACAGCCCCTCTCAGTCCTTTGATGAGCACTTGACTTCCGTCCTGGTGTTTGAAAGCCACTGAAGTGGCGTGCGTATGGATGAAAGGAACAGGGAAAGAAAAGAATGCCAAAGAGATGGTCTTTGAAAATACCTGCTCTTTTATCAGCCCCTAAGATCATGCAGCAGTCTGCAGGCCAGTATCTCACTGAGGAGACAAGAGCAAAACAACTTATTTAACCTTTCCCATCCGTTCTTAATCTGTACCTAAAAGTACTTAACAGACGTGAATCTTAATTTAACATATTTTTATTTCTTTTCCTCTTTTGTTCTCTTTTTTGCGAGGTTTCATGATCACGTGAATGTGCCTCAGTTTTTAAACATTCCTGAGCACCTTATAATCTTGTTCATAATCTTGACCTGGAATTCATCAAGTCCCCCCCCCTTTAATCTTTTTAATAATTTTTTGAACTTCAGTTTCAGAATGTCACTTCAAGCGGATTATCTCATATCTAATTTTCACAGAATTGAATATCATAATTAATGGCCACTGGAAATTAAATTAAAAAAAAATCTGAATTTTGCACAGTGCTAAAATTACATTTTTAATTATGTAAGTAAAATTTTATTTATAGAGCACATTAAAAACCAAAGAAACCAAATTAATAATTACTTCTGCATTCAAATTGTTTTCTATCGACAGGTTCAAAACTGCCCTTCTAACTCTTTTATATAGTGTCCAGAATACACAGGATGTTGTATTTTATATATAAAAGCAGCCATAACATTATGGTACAAAGCAAATTCACCAGTATTAAATCAATGCAATTATAGTTAAATTAACATGGTGAGTGTTCATTTAACACTATCAGTGTTGATTTACCACTGGTGAATTTGCTGTGTAACTATACTACACTCACTCTCCATTCTCACAGCTCCGCTGACCACACAGGAGCATATTGTAGTTCTACAGTTACAGATTGTAGTCCATATACTTCTCTGCATACTTTGCTTGACCTCTTTCATCCTGTTCTTCAATGGTTAGGAGCCCCACAGAGCAGGTATGATTTGGGTGGTGGATCATTCTCAGTGCTCATTCGCATTTGCAGTGACATTGACATGTTGTGTGTTGTGCTGGTATGAGTGGATCAGATACGTCAGTGTTGCTGCAGTATTTTTAACCCTGTGGCATCACTGCTGGACTGAGAATAGTGTAACAAACGAAAAATATCCAGCTAAAAGTGTCCTGTGTCCACTGATGAAGGACTAGACTGCGACCAAGAAAACTGGTCAGCAACAGATGAGCTACTGTCTCTGACTTTATATCTACAAGGTGGATGTCAGGGTCTCTGCAGCATTGATAATGATCTACGTCCAAAATCATACATGCACCCTGTGGGTCCTGTTTGGGTCCTGATCGTTTGCAATATAGTGTACAGACAGTAATGGTATACCTTTTATTATATGTTATGGCTGAATGCTGTAGGGGTGATATATACATTTTCTTATTCACTGATCTGGTTGTTGATGAGAGGTAAATATATGCATACGGTCAATTAATTCAAATTTTCTCTCTCTCTCTCAGAAATGTTCTGGTGGGGCGTGGCGGCAGTGTTGACACTGCTGTGTGTGGGTCAGTCTCTCTCTGATCAGCAGTCACGTCCCCAGTTTTCTTCTCCCACCATAATTAACACAGTGGCTCAGGACCCTCGCACGGGTCGCATTTACCTGGGAGCGGTTAATGCCATCCACCAGCTGGATTCAGGGCTGCGGAAAGAGAGTATGTCCGTGACGGGTCCCAAGAAGGACAGCCCCACCTGCACCCCACCCATTATTAACCAGTGCCAAGAGGCAGTGGAGAGGAACAACATCAACAAACTCCTGCTGCCCAACCCTGCGAACGGCTCTCTGATAGTGTGCGGCAGCATCTATAGGGGCATCTGCTCTTTGCTGAACCTCAGCCACGTAGAGCAGAACATCTACTATAGTGACTCCAAGGGAGAGAAGACCTATGTGGCCACCACAGAGGAGTCAGTCTCCGTGGTAGGCGTGATTTCCAGCTTTCAGAAAGCAGAGCACAACCTGAGTGTATTCTTGGTGGGGAAAGGCTACGGGGGCTCAGACAGCTCGAAGCTGATCAGCACGAGGTTACTGCAAGACTTCGGTGACATGGACATGTTTGAGAACGTAGTGGAGGCGTCCAGCATGCAGGCCAGTCCCTTAGCCCAGCGCGCCCATGACTTCCGTCATGCCTTTAAAGATGGAGGCCACGTATACTTCCTGTTCTCACGCACGCAAATCGCCGGGGACAAGATCACCATAGTTGCACGACTATGTGACAGCGATGACCACTACTACTCCTACACTGAGCTGCAGGTCAACTGTAGCGTCAATGGGGAAAACTTTTACAATAAGGTACACTCTTCAGCACTCAACAAATGTGCAGAAATTACTCTTACTGGTCACTCATTGTCTGTTTTATCAACTCTACTTTCATATAGGAACACTTACACATTTTGGTGTATCTTTTGCTCTGCATACATTATCACGCCCCTGTTCACCCTGTTCTTCAATGGTCAGGAGCCCCCATAAGAACAAACAGGGGTGTGGTCCATGGCATGTTTCACGCATGATGTTTTGGTTCATATCAGACTTAAATGTCCAAAGGCCTGGAATAAACAATGTAGGTCTAAAACCCTAAGATTATACTGGATTTGTGAACATGCCAAAGGATATGACTAGGTTATCATGTCAGTTGAGCAGTCTCTAGCTGACAGTACCCAGTACAACACTGGATGGTGATGAGGACATGTCTTAGGCATGACATTTGACATTCAGAAGACAGTAATCAGAGTAGTTAGTCTAATCAGCACCAGAGCTGACTGGCTACCTCAGAAAATACATGATTATTCTAAGGCTGTTATTTGTTTGTGAAAATGTGTAATTCCTAGTTTATTCACCCATATATCTTCTTCGTCTTTCCTTGATGAATTAGGTACACTCTCAGAAAAACTCACTGTGGTGATACCTTCTGCTGTCTGGTACAATCAAGGGCACATTTCAGTACCTTCACTTAGGGAACATATTTGTACCATATCCTATAAATTGATTATTTTAAGTTTTA
Organism: Hoplias malabaricus; assembly: GCF_029633855.1. Lineage (NCBI taxonomy): Eukaryota > Metazoa > Chordata > Actinopteri > Characiformes > Erythrinidae > Hoplias > Hoplias malabaricus. The sequence goes on from NC_089803.1 coordinate 40,669,617, forward strand.
AGTGTTGATTTCATAAGCCTCATTTCATCTAAAGGACTTACGTTCTTTTATTTTACATAGTTCTGTAATGACAGATTACATATATTTACCTTCCTTTCTGGAGAAGAGAATATAATGTAGCGTTGGGGATACAGCTGAACTGTAAAACTACTGTTTTGTAAATTTAGTGACAATGTACATGTACCGTACCTTTTTTCTTTTCTTTTCCTCTAAATGTGTGCCTGAAAGTTGTTTTGAATAAGGGCAACTCAATTAAAAGTACTTGGTTAATTAGCGTACATCAGTAATATTCAGAAAGCCTTATATTTTTAAATTACATGGTAAGTTATTTGAGCACATAATTTATTTTTTTAATTAAAAGCATTATAAGAATTACTAACAACAAAGTTACCAAATTTAAAAAGGTTTTTCAGACAAGTTGTTATTGGAATCATTTAAAAATGTTCTGTTTTATTGCTTTGTTGTCTAATTAAGAAATAGAAAATACAGTTACGTTCCTGTCAGATTTTAAGTTGCCCATTTTCACCTAAAGAATTTTCTTAACTGAAGCTACAGTCATGTTATGATGCTGTTTCTATTATGGGGACAGTAATGCTTTGTTTAATTTTGTTCTTAAAGTTAAAGGTACACTGATTTTTTGTCTTCCCTTTTTGACATTTCCGGGCAATAAACCTACCTTTATTATTTTAAATATTATTATTTTTAAGGTGAAAGCAGCATACCTGGCCACACCTGGACCTATTCTGGCAAAGAACCTCAACTCCTCCAGTCCCAATGATAAGGTACTGTTTGCAGTATTCAGCTCGGACGTGGATAGCTCGAAGTCGGCCCTCTGTATGTACCCTCTCAGTAGCATCAACCAGAGACTAGAGGATGTAATAGAGTCCTGCTACACAGGAGAATCAGAGAGAGTCTACTCACCTTACTCCTCCAAACCAGAGTCCATCTGCAACTCAAAAAGAGAGGTATGCCACTGGGTGAAGTATTTTCTTTACCTTCAATTCAATTTCAAAATCACCAAACATTGTGGAAGTCTGACTTCTGAGGGACTTTTCTCACAAAGTTCAAATAGCTTATGGAGGTTTGCCAATAATGTTTCAGCTTTACAAAACAGATGTGAATAACCTACTAGTTACAATTTATTATTATAATATATAATTCATAAGACTACATTATTCATGTTTGACAAGTGACATAAACCTACGTTAACAACCATAAAGGCTTATTCCAACAAGCCTCATTTGGCATAAAGCCCTATTTATGCCTCTATGCTGAACCTATACTATTGCCAATTCATTAGCTGAACCCTACAGCATAGCCTGATGCACACCTCTCCAAAAATGCAACGACTGTGATTGGTAAAACAGTCTGACAAACATGGGGGAACATTTGAGGAGCAGGACTACATGGGAAAACATGCTGGTTTTTCTAATTGGTTCTTTCCTGGTGTAAAAAGACCCAAGCTCTTGTGCAGGCTACAATGTAGGCTCTGAATTGTGTCCGTGCAGAAGCATAAATCTGCCTTAACGTTTTATAGGCTGACAATAAAACACATTTTAGCGCATAATTAGTGTGCTTGTTAGAATATTTAAGAAAGTTTTTTTTTTTTTTGGTCAGTTGTCTTAAAGGGTTTATATAGGCCTCATGTAGCCTTTTAAAGAGTGTCTTACTAATGTGTTACCTATAATTTTCTGTTTAACCATGTGTAAAGTGCAAAAACCATGTGCAAAATCAAGTAAATTAAGTCTCTATGGAGAATTCCAGTTTAATTATCAAGTGTAAAGTTATTCATTATTCAAATGTTTACAAACTGTTCAGTGTTGGCCTTTTGTTGTCTTTTGTTTTTATAATTGCTTTAAAAAATGTTTCTGAAAGAAGCATTGGCCCAGACTGGTCCAAGCAGTGTATGTAATTCCTAACACAGTACTTGGACTGGATATACAATGCTTATTACTCTGTAGTGGTATTCAGTAAGGGCAGAATACTTCATTATAAACAAATGTTTGAACATGTCTTCATGTTTGTATCCACTGCAGAAAGGTATGATAAAAAATTATCCATGTGGAGCAGAATTCCTGCCATCTCCTCTGGCCAGTAAACCAGATTATGCTCTCACTGTCAACCACACATACTCCAGGAAAGGCATGCTGACTGCTGTGGCTGTCTCCGTGGAAAATGAACACACTGTGGCCTTCCTGGGCACCAGCAGTGGCGATGTGGTCAAGGTGAAAGCTTCTCACTAACAGTTTTGTGTTTTGCTTTGACATTTTGGGGGAAAAAAGCAATCAAGTCAAAATAACATGAAGCCGTGTGAATCTGGCCACTAAGCACTAATTTTTTTAACTTTATTTATATATTTAGTAACATGTTTAAATAATAATGTTTTAAATATCATATTATGACTGTCTACGTTATCATAGAAAAAGAGTATTTATTGAATTTATTATGCTATATATACACAGGCAGGGACAAGTTTGGATATTTTGCCATATGTACAGTGTTATCACGTTTCACATGTTACCTTTTTTTTTTTTTTTTTTTGAGGGTTAGGGGATGTTTAAAATACTAAATTCAGAGGAGGAGCCAAAAAACCTTACTTTTTAATTCAAATTAATAGAGAGAGTGCGCAAGACATTGAAAAGTTAAAGCTGTAATTATTTAACCTTTTGAATGTACCGTTTTATGTGAAATTTTATACCCATAAACAATCCTGTTGACTATGTGCTTAAACCTTATGCAGTGACTTTGCTTACTTAATTTGTTCTCTGATATTTCACATTGCAGGTGCATCTTGGTAAAAACATTGATGCGTATACTAAGGTTCAAGGAGAAGTCACTGATGGTCCAGTTAACAAAAACCTGTTTTTTGACAACAGCTTGGATAATATTTACATTACTACTGCCAAGAAGGTTGGTAACCTGTATACCGTTATGGACCTAAATCTTATATATACAAATTACTGCTTTCAAGCATTTAATGGTTTTAGACTTTTTTTAAATGTATTTATTTATTTTTATTGAACGTATTATTATTATTATCATTATTATTATTATTATTTTATGCCTTGTCCTTTTCATCGCAAAACAAATTCTATCAATGCATTGAGAAATCATGCTGTTAAAGGAGACAAGCATATTAATGAAATAAAGCCACAGAAATATCACGTGATTTCCATAGAACGAATGCCGTCGTCCAAGGAGTTCCAATGAGTGTTCATTTGTATATGCCATAAAAGTACACTTGACGCTTCTAACCCTTCTCTGATTCTCACATTCATTCATATAATTGGTCAGTTCCTATATGGAATTTCTGAAGGGTAACTTTCTTATTTGCTATTACTTCTTTTTAATTCACTGCTCATTGATTTTTACCATTGCTCTCCCACAAGGACTGCCAAGCGTAGTTTTCTCAATATATTTCTTTAAAAGCTGCATTTACTGGAATGTACAATAGCAATATAAGATAAACAAGCAGCTGTGCCTCAGAGAACACTAGAAATGCTGAAGAATCAATGGAAACTGCATAACATTCATAATTTATCATGTTGATGTTAATGTATTTGACATCATTAACATAGTTTAATGACATCATTAATATAAATAAAATATAACACCAAGCATAGAATATATTTTCTGTTTTATTTCTGTTCTCTGTTTTATTCCATTGATTAATGTGCCTTATTCAAATATTCAATTGAATGTGCTTTTTGAACACTTTGGATTTGTTATTTCTCTGTAGATCACTAAAGTTCCTGTGCAGGCATGTGAACAGAAGAAAGACTGTTTGTCATGTGTGACTCAGCGGGATCCATACTGTGGCTGGTGTGTGCTAGAGGGCCGGTGAGTGACCAAGGGTCCAACAAAAAGTAAAAGCTTGTCTTCAGTACACAGTAGTGTTTAAGGGTGTTTACATATGGTCAAAAGTTTGAGTGTTTACATATGGTCTATGTATTATCATGTAATGTTTACATGCCTGGTAAATAAAGGGTTTAAAGACAACAATGATTCTTAACTTTACACAGCTCCAATTGACATTTATATCAGTGTACAATAACGGTGTGGACCACTGGACTGTGAATTGACATAAATCAATATTTTTGGCTCATCCTACAACTGAAAGAGTGCCATTCCAGCTATTGGTGTTTAATGATGTGTACGTAATGATTAGTTCAGGTACAATGGTAAAGCTGCCCAAAGGCTCATTGATTCATTCATCCCCTGCTGTCTCACAGCTGCACTAGAAAGAAGGACTGCAGACGAGGAACAGAGAAGAACGCATGGTTGTGGAGCCCTAACCTGCAGTGTGTAACCATCCAGGCTTTCGATCCACCCAACATCAGCTGCAAGAAGAAACAGCAGGTCAGATTTGTTTATGGTTTTCTTTTTAAGCTTCACCTGTCTTATAAATAATATATAAATTAAGTTTTTAATATTTGCAACTGTTATCTGAGCATAGAGAGCATAGACTTCTATTAATGTAATTGGTAATTTAGAATGTGTCATATTTTTTAAAGGCCCTAAATCAGGATGTAAACTGGTAAATATGTAAAAACCGTATATTCTAATCTAAATCTAAACTAGCCTGCAGTTGATGTCGAAATTATCCCACATGACTCATTAGGTTTAATTGTCACTTTTGCATTTTAATGCTTTCACATTGCACAAGTCCGTCTCTAAAGCTAATCTTTGACTTTTATAAAGCATAAAAACATTGGTTGATATTGTTGTATAATAAATGATAATGTCACAGATAATCCATCTTTTTAAACCATGCGATGATTTTTAATTTGATTTATTTATCAATATTAATCATTTGTTTTGGATCATCACTTCCACCTCAAAGACCTTTTCTTAAATTACAAAACACCAAATATTACAGGCCCTATTTTAGCTCCTGAAATCACTGTCAGTTATAAAAAACTGATGTGGGTCAGACTTTATAAAAGTATCCATTGAGGGTGCTTCAAACTATTCAACCTCTTAAATGAATGAGTGGTTTAGAAAGCCCTCAGCTGAACTTCTGACGAGGCCACCAATTTTTGGAGCATTTCAATCTTCCCTTCTGCCTCTACTGACATCAGAATATGCTTCCGTTTTATTTATAAGTGTTAGGATTTCATTGGATGTAATAAGGCTAGGGCACCTGGTACCCTTGAATTAACTTCATGGGTCAGCTCTAATGAATGAGCTTCACTTATTCACACTTCTGTGCTGAATATCAATTTTCTTGCTGTCTTCTCTCCTTGAATTTTCCCCAATCCTGATTTAATTTCTTTTGACATTGCATTACCCATGAGCATTCTGGATTTCTGTTATGATTTCAAAACTAGCATTGTGATGCCAGCATACTATACGTGTCCTTGTGTAGGGTCATTGTAATTGTTTAATTTTTAACTTTCTTTTCAGGTGAAGATTGATGTCCCTGCACTGCCCAACATTTTACCCAGTGATAATCTGAAGTGTGTATATGATGGTGTCTATTATGGTGCTGTGATGAGTGAAGGCAAGGTTGTCTGCTCTCTTCCTTTGAACATCCCACCCACACCTGAAACCCAAGGTCAGTCTTGCTTCTCATGATAAACTATTACTGACTCTTCACCTGCTCACATCTCATATACCACTGTCCAGTCACTGCATAGGATCCAACAGTGAATATAACCAACTTCCAGCATGAAATTTGAAAATTCAATAAATATGAATGTAAACTAAAGATGTATGAGGGAGTTATTTTATATTTTCACAGATTGTTTTAATCATAAATGACAGCGCTAAACCACAATTCCTGTTTAGTCTGACTTTATCAAATATAGTAACTTGGATAAAGTGACCTTAAAGCAAGTAGAAGCAGCTTGTGCCTGTTTGATACTGAGTTGTGAGTCATTGATTAATCCAAATATGTTACAGCTTTAATAAAAAATAAAAACACCATTATACAGGGAACCAATGCTGATTAAATCCTGAAGTAAATAAGCTTTAGGTTACTATTAATTGCTAAATATATTATGTCCTTATAATTGAATTAATAATAATTTAATCATCTAGTTTATATCATGTCAGTCAGTAATGGGTTTAACAGGGAATTTGTCATGACTGTTGGAAGTTCATATTAATATTTACTCTGTGTTTTTGCAGACTTTGTATCTGTCCCTGTAAAGATCAACGTGAATAACATTGAAGTAGCAGCCAGTGAGTACAGGTTCTACAACTGTGCTGCGGTCGTGAAGAATTCAGCCAACACACCGTGAGTGTTAACAGAAACTAAATGCTGGTCTCCTGACCAATCAAGTGTCTTGTTTATAAAAACAGTCCAGCTGCAGTAAATAATTAATTTATCGTTACACTTATATAGCACTTTTCTAGATACCCAAGGACACTGTACAATCAACACGGCTCAGAACTCCATTCCATTCAACACTCAATCCACACACACACGGGCGAGAAGCAGCAGCCAAACACACACAGCGTACTCTCGACCAGGAACGACCTTCCATCTGGAGGACTGCATCAGGCATTAGGGTTTCACCCTGGATAGAGCGCCAATCCATATCTGGGCATACACACGTTCACTCACACATACAGACATTCATTGATATACACACTCATTCACTCACACAGCAGGACTGTTATTACAGTAGCCTCCATGTTTTTGAACTGTGGGAGGAAACCGGAGACCCCGGAGGAAACCAACGCAGACACGGGGAGAACATGGAAACTCCATCCTTTTAGGACTTGAACCCAAGATCCCAGCTCTGAGAGGCGAACGTGCTAACCGCCAAGCCATCGTGCCGCCAATAGGCAACCAATCAGTAGATTAATTTTATGAGGGAAAAAAATGATTATGTTCTTTAAAGTGTTCTAGACACTCATCATACATAATGAATCCAACGGCTTAGAGGTGCACTTGTCAGACATTCATGTGTTCACACATAGCTTGTATAACCGCCACACGTAATTATGAAACATAATTAGGTTCTATGGGACAGCAGCACATAAGCAAAAGCTCATGGGTCAAGCTTCTGCCAAGCATGGGATAAAGGGTTATAATGCCCTTATTGCCCTTATTATGTATTGTTGAGGAGTAGACCAACTCTGTTTACAACCAACTTTGTGTTGCTTTTTCTTCCCTCACTTGCCCCCCATCCTAATATTTTAGGTGCATCGACTGCGTGAACAGCAGGTGGGGCTGCCAGTGGAACACACAGGAGCACACCTGTAGCGATAAAAACGACTCTGTAGACAACCCCAACATAATAGGGCACAACGAGGTGAGGTTTTGTGATGAATTAAATGAGAGACAACAAGAGACTTCCCTTTACCCACCACTGTGAAGTGGCAGTAGATTAAACATTTAAAACATAAATAACAAATCCTGAGATTAGACCTTCTGGTGGTCCATTAGAGTGAAGGCAACCCCTCTAATGGATAGTAAATTATAATTTTATTACACAATGAGAATATTAAAGATTGTTGTTCTCTTGTTCTTGCAGCAGGGGAAGTGTCCTCAGTTTCAGAATCCAGAGCCTCAGCTCATTCCTGTGGACTTCCCAACCCCTATCACCTTTGAAGGCAAAAACCTGGAGAAGTACACGGTATTGAAACTCATTCCCTTCACACCCTCCAATGAGTTTTCTGTGGTTTAATTGCTAAAGTCATATTTTGAATGTTATGCTGTGTATGATTAATGTTGATATACTTAGTATGCAAAGAAGTGGTAGGGATAAATGGGCTTTAGGATTTTTTTGTTTATTTATTTATTTTTAATTAATCGCATTTTAAATGCCCTAATCCCCATAAAGCTTTCACAGCAGATATGTTTTGTCTGTCAGTAAAATCTTGTAAACACTTCTTATTTTCTGCCTCTCTCAGGGAAAAACCTTTCAGATTGGCACTGAGCTAATGCCGCACGTGGGTGAAGTGACCGTTGAGGGATCAAAGTTTAAATTTGAAGGATATAAGGTCAGTATCTAAGACTTTTCACATTCACCTATGCTCATACCTTAAAGGTAGTGGGTCTACATTGACATACTGTGTCCATCCTTCTTCAATTTGTTCTTTCATTCATTCATTCATTATATATTTTTTTCAGTCTTTCATTTAATCATTTATTCTTCCAGTCTTTCTTTCAGGCTCTCTTATATTATTTAGATTTTTTTTTCATCCTTTCTCTTTCTTCATCTCTGCTGTGTAAAGAGGCTGAGAGAAAACAATAAGGAAAGAAAACAGCCTGAATTTACTTAACTGATTACAACGTATAGCTTTGGTTTCAAGGTAACTTTGTCACCTTGGCATGCAGCATCACTGAAATTGAATCTGCCTTGCAATAATGGAAAATTGGAATTTAAAAATAGTGCTTTGCTGAAGTGAATAGCTGCTGAATAACTAGGTTGGGTAGAATTTTCTACACTGAGACAAATCAATTATGAGGCTTAACACCATTTTGTGACAGTCATTCACTGTGATGTCCCTGTTTTTCTTTTCCTAGTTTAAATATAATAAAACGCCAGAGCTGACTATGCCCTTCTATGTGAAAGATAAGGAGACAGACAAGAAGATTGACAGCACACTGCAAGGTAAGTATTATCAGAAACAAATATGACAAGAGAAATGTTATGTCAGTACTATGCTTCTGACAACCACTGCTAAACGTCATTGTATATTCATGATTAAACTTCTACTTGCTCCATGGTGTTTTTCTGTGTTCAGATGTAAGAATTTACCCTTAAATGCTTCCTGTGGTATTGTAATGTTTTACACAATTGTGTGTGTTCTTTTTTTTAACACTGACTAATAGAAATCCTTTCAGTGTTTGTGTAGTGTTTTGGAGCATTTTTTATGGAATTCTCACATGATGTGAAGGACAGCCGCTGTGTTCAAATGATGTACTAAACAAAAAAAATGGAGATACATGTTTTTAACTTGTATTTGTGAGTGCAGTGATGAATTTTGTCCAATGACAATGGTTTGGGAAGTGTTTCTGAACCCATGCAGTGATTTTCACTCCCAAATTGTGTCTGTTTTTAATGTAGTGCCATCTGAGGTCTTGATTCTGTTGAGGTCCAATCAGTGTGGATTTTGGGCCTTAACTCTTGCATTGATATAAATTTTGGTCATATCACCCAGCCCTATGTACTGTAGATGAAGAAAACTTCACATTCTTGCTATTTTATATTAAGAAATATGCATTTTTGACATGTTGCTGGTGACAAATTAACAATGGGCAAAAAACATATATATATTTGCACATCAATGTGTTCTATGTTTATTTACATTTTTCAGTGTCCCAATGTTTCTCATAATGGAGTTTCTGCTATCAAACCTATAATAGGACTAATTCACCCCAACTATTTCTTGCATGCTCTGTCTCTCTCTCCCTCTCTCAGTGGTGCTGTATAATTGTTCAGTGGGTCGTGAGGACTGCAGTTTGTGTAAGAACACCGATGTGAAGTACAGCTGCGCGTGGTGTGACTCCACAAAGTCCTGTGTCTACAGACAACTGTGTGACAGAGAGCTTGAGCAGTGCCCTGCACCCACCATCACAGATGTGAGACACACACACACACACACACACACACACACACACACACACACAGACTATATCATCCTACATTATAGGGATCACCCAATGTCCATTAGTATCAATGTATTCTTTGGCAGATGAATTAAACCAATTTGTAGTCAGTATACACACTAACATAATTTATCCTCTTTTATTCATACTACATTTTTCCTTCTTACTTCTCAAGAAGAAACTATTACTTTAGACTGTCCTCATTCTTTAGATATTGGATACAAGATAAATATACTCTTTTATTATTAACTTAGCTGTAGGCTCTTTTAATTAAAGTGCAAGTAGTGGAAAAGCCACCAAAACTATTCTAGACAGTTCAGGTGCAGGCTCAGAAGTGTTTCAAGGGAACCTCCTTTCATTTTACTACGGTACTATAGATTAATATATTTGTTTATTTGTGTAACTTCAGTGATATATATTTTTTTCATTTAGGCTTTTTTTCTTTTATTTGTGCTGAAACAATTATGGGACTTTGACATGTTCCTCTTGAACATCCGCTGAAATGTAATAGTAGGCATCTGCCATTTAAACCTGCACCACCTTCTTTATCTGGATGCACACTCATGCTGCTCTTCTGTTCTTTCTTAACCTAGCTAATTATGCTCTTCCTCCAGATTGTGCCACGGTATGGTCCTATGGAAGGCCAGATCATGGTAACTATAAAGGGCTCTAACCTGGGCATAAAAAAGGAGGACATCAAAAGAATCACAGTGGCTGGAGTACCGTGTGTACACCAGGCAGAAAAATACTCCATCTCCAATAGGTGACACATTCACAAATACTGACATGCTCTTTATTTTTATAAGCTATGGCAGAGACAAGTTTGAATTAGTCATTCCACATCAGTTAATCATATTTAAAAATGTTTCTTGTACAACTCAATTTATATATACATAGATCATTCTTATATGTATGTGGGAGAACAAATAATACTGTTTGCCTCAAACTGAAGATGACATTTTGTATTCTCTTTTTCTGTCTGGCTGTATTTATATTGTATACTCTTGTGTCCGTGTCAGTGTTGTGTGTAAGATCGGAAAGTGGGAGAGGCGTCCTATGGATGTCGGAGACCCTGGTACTGCGGGGCCAGTGGAAGTAGAGTTGGATGGACGACCCAGTGAGCCTGGAAAATCAATATTGGACTTTACATACAGGGTAACTTTCTCTGCACACACACGAGTGCACACAAATAAGCAGGCAGCACAGTGGGGCAGCATGTAGTGTCACGGTCACACAGCTTCAGGATCCTGGGGTTGTGGATTCATGTTCCGCTCTGGGTTGGTGTGTTCTCCTTGTGTCTGCGTGGGTTTCCTGCTACGGTCCAAAAACACATGTTGGTAGGTGGATTGGCGACTCAAAAGTGTTCATAGGTGTGAGTGTGTGTGTTGCCCTGTGAAGGACTGACGTCCCCTCCAGGGTGTGTTCCTGCCTTGCGCCCAGTGATTCCGGGAAGGCTCTGGACCCACCACAACCCTAAAATGGATGAGCGGTTACAGACAATGAATGAATGAATAATTACATGTGTAAAATAAGACAAATTAAACCAATCAGGTCATGTTGCACCTTTTTTACCTTTTGCTTGATTAAGAAAAGAAAAACTTGCAGTCTTGACATTTTCCGATCAAAAAGAAAAGTCTGACATAGCTTAAGTCTCTGAGTTACATTTCTGTATGCACAGAGCTAACTGGTACTGGTAAGTGATATGCAGGCTCTGCATGCACAGCAAAACAACAGTCACTATGGATTTGGAACTGGGTTTATTTGCAGCTGTAGTGTGTGCTGTGCTTACTTTCGGATTAAACTGAGATTTCTGTGCTGTGAGGTAATGATTAGCATTTTGCAGAAAACGATGAATTCCCCACACTTGCAGGTTCACACAGGTTTGTTAAATACTGATAGGGCACTTTGGTTTTTAAAATGGAATGATTATGGCAAATGCTGTCCTCTCTGGTTTGTTTACGTATGTTTAGGGGAAATTAATGATTTTTGTTTGTACACGGCTGAAGTTTAATTTCACAGAAACTCATTTGTAATTCGAGTTGTTTTGTTTTTTAGCACATTCAGTAATGCAGTTAGCCATCTCCCGAATTTGGACCTGAATTCCTGAATTTCCACATTAAGAAATTCGAATCCTATGAAGCAGGAATGGAGCCATATCCTCAACTAACTTCATGCTTTTTAAGAACTGAGAAGAAGCCTAGAGTACTTGACTGAGACAATTTATTTTTAAAATAACCATTTACTGACTCCAGGGCTTCATTCTTACCTATCTTAAAAATGTTGTACATCTTGTAAACACTAAATGTGGTAAGATACGTCAACTCTCTCAAATTAGGTGCAAGTAACTACAAGAATGGGAAAGTTATTGAAGGAATATTTACAGGTAAACCAAGGATGATATAGCATCAGGGTGGAAATGCCAAACCGAAATGCATAGCGCAGATGTCAGATTTGTTCTGATATTTTTTTTTCCAGGACCCAGTTCCTGAGACAGTTCAACCCACCAGTGGACCAGCCGATGGGGGCACTGTCATCACCATCTCAGGAACGTACCTGGACACAGCCACCAAAGAAGACGTCAAGGTTTATGTGGGAGGAGTGCCCTGCAAAGTGTGAGTAACAATAAAATGTGCAGAAAACATACCTTTATGTTCTCACCCGTAGCTGATGGGATAGTTATATGAAGATGCTTTTCAATGCCTTGTGCCCAGTGATTCCGGGTAGGCTCCGGACCCTCCATGACCCTGAACTGAATAAGCGGTTACAGACAACGAACGAATGAATGCTCTTCAATATATAATAATAATAATAAGAAGAAGAAGAACCTGAACCTGATCCTTGGGAGTGTATCTCATGCTCCTCTTTTTTCCCTCTTCTTTTCTATATATGTTTCTCTAGGCTTACCTTCGGTACCAGTATCACATGTGAAACAGGTCGTTCTGATGGTCCATCCGGTCCATTGAAAGTCACTGTGAAATATGGCAGCAACACCTCTAAAGATGTGTCTCAGAGTACCTTCATGTTCGCACCCAACCCACAGGTCAAAGCCTACAGTCCTAAAGAGAGCTTTATATGGTTAGTACATAGCATGTACACTGTCAAGTCCGGGAAAGTCCGGGAAAACTTTAAATAATGTTCATGCAGTTTGTCGCTGTGCATTAACTTAACATATTACTTCAGCATTATATCTTTCCAAGATTCCTAATGAGAGAAACCCCATTTTCAGGAAGGTTGGAATGCTGTGCACTATGTACTTAAAAAATTAAATTCAATGACTTTCAAAATATTTAAGCCCTATATTTATTTGGAATTATTATAATGCCAATATTTCCAGTGTTTAAACAAAGAATATATATACCACCAAGCACTGGTCTATATATATATTATTTTAAATATATACACATTTTAAATTTGATGCCAGGAGGTATATTTCTTTTAATTTTGCTGAGTAAAACTTTAAAAGAGAGTTTCAGCATCGGATACAGGAGCTTTAATGGAAGAAATTAAAGCTCAAACATGAGTGAGGTTACAGACATTACAGAAGCTGTGTGCACATGTCTCTGTGTGTGTATAAGAGAGAGTGGAGGCAGGGTAAGCGTGAGATTTAGTTATTATATTTAATGCATATTTTACCAAAACTAAAATGTAATCTACCATAAGATTCAATAGTGATCAACAGTGATCTGATGTTATATGGCTTTATCCTTCACTTCCAGTATTGTTCCCATCCTCTCATTTCCGTTGAGAAGATGGACAATAGGTTATGGAGCACCACAGTGTGTAATGTGAATAGTAAATTGGAAAATGAGCTCAGTATTGGGGTGCAGGTACAGAGTTTGAAAAGGTCAACTGTAAACGTGCTGTATTTTGATTGGACGATGATCTGATCGTGATGATTGGGTGCTAATACCAAGTGTAACCAGGGCCATAGTCTTGGACGAAACAGCAATATCAATAATGACCCAGTTTGTCCAAACTTAACCTGAGTCTGGGAAAGCAGCCCATATTGAAAGGCAGATCTGCTAAAGAGATGGATTGTTGGGGAAGAAGAGGAAACTCGGTGCCATTGAGTGATTAATTCTCCTGGGTTAAATCAGTTGCAAGAGACTCTATTGCATAAAACTACAATGTGGATAGAGATCTTTCAGGAGGGTTGAGGTGGCTCATTTTTTTAAAGGGCAGGGCAGTGTTGCTGTCCCTACCTGGAGTTCATGAAGAGAATTGCACCTTTTTTCCTCAACACTCAGTAAATCTGATTCATCTTGAGTACGCAACACAGACTGCATTTAAATTAAAATCCATCTTTTTACAAAAAACGAATGGCCTTTTTAAAGCTTATCTACAAATTTTCATGTTACATGTTAGATAGTTAGCTCTGTAATATAAATGACACTGAGCTCATAACAAAAGTATTAAATGGAGCAAGTTAACCCCAGAGAACACAAATACTTCATAGACCAGTGCTTGGTGTTTTCTAATGGCTGTCATTGAGCATAATGATTAGCCTTATGTGCAGCTGCTCCAGAACATTTCTGTTTATTTACAAACTAGAGATTATGCAAGCTGTGTGAACACCTGTGGCAGAAGTAATTGAACCATCACACATCTAAATTCACTGTTTATAATACAGGTCTGGAAACTATTGGATGTTAGTTTAAATAAAACTTGAGCGGTACATGTATTCTGTCTCCAACTGAAGAGCGCAACATGCAAGCACATGAGAACACACCCATAAACTGGTCTGACTGCATTGTTTTCTGTGTTGTGTTGCAGTGGAGGCAGGACAATCACAGTAGTGGGGACGGGGTTTGACTTGGTTCAGCGTGCAGTCATACAAGTGCTGCCCTCTACTGACGAGTTCCACTCGGAACCCAGCAATATTGTGGTGAGCTGCTTTCTCATTTAATTAAGTAGATATCTACAAATTATAGCAAATTTAACAATAGTGCTAACAGCTGTCTCGTAGCTTGAATTGCTATTTCTTTATAGAAGAGTATGTTAGAAAACAGATAAGGAATTCTGAGAATGTAACAGTCTGACTTTGTTTAAGGAAAATAAAAATGTTGTGTGAAACTGAATTTTTCTAAAAAAAAAAAAAAAAAAAAAATTATATCAAATTAAAACATTAAATAAATGTAGGATAATTGAACATTACCATATGGGCTACAGTCCTTATTTCTCTCCTATAGGAATTGCCAAGCAAAGCAATGAATATCATTCATTTCCACATTAAATTGTGCTGCAATTACATTCTTGTGAATTTTCCATTGCACCCTAAATAGTGCAGCAGTTACATTTTGGACATTTAAATAAAAAAATAAATAGTAAACATTATTTTAATTTAATTTTTCATTCTTTTAAACAAATATTTACAGATGAAAATCCCTGGAAATAATGCTTTCATTAGATACTGGATTGTGGTCATACCATTTTACTGCACCTTAGTCGACTATATTTAGTCACATAACACATTTGATGCACATATTCATATTCATGCACATATTCTGTTTCTAACATCTAGACGCAAGTTAATAAGTCTTTTCCTCCTAGTTTTCGCAGCATGGCAACATTACTAACGGAACTGTGCTGCAGTTCCTCTCTCCTTGGGTGAATCAAACACTTGAGAGCCAATCTTTTAAGACCATTCTTCAGTTGGACAATGTCCAGGTGAACCTGACAGATTTTGAGTACCACCCGGACCCCAAGTTCCAACGACTCTCCAACAGGGCCATCACTGCAGGCGGCATCATCATAGTCAATGTAAGCAAGCAAATAATTCAACATCTCTCTGTTTATCTATCTGTTTTGTAGGGAAACATTCTTAATCAGGTGTTTTATTCTGTCCCATTGCCACAGGTGTATAATATCAAGCCCAGATACATGAAGTCTGCCTTTACAATTATTTGTGAAAGAATAGTTCACTCAAAAGAGCTCTTTGAATATGAGAACTGTGAATTAGAATTTTCTTTTATTTTTATGAATTTCCTTTTATCTATGATAAAATGTATTAAACTTTTCATAAACAAATTTAAAACTAAACAATGTGAAAGACTGATAGATGTACCCCTTGTCCTGGCTCTGAGTTTAAAACAGTGTCAGTTCTGTCAGTGTGGTGAAGTGCGTTCACATTTCACTTTTCTGCTAAGATGACTCTAGAACCCCACTCTGAAATCATTTTACAAACAACACAAAGGGCACAGCTTGGTATCTGCCACAGTGTCCCAAGATTATGGGGAAAGAATGTTTTTTCTTAAAGAGTGTGAAGAGATTTTGATCTAAAGTAGTTTGAGTCAACTCTGTTTCTAGTGCATGTTGTGCTGTTACGAGTGGATCAGACAGAGCAGTGCTGCTGGATATTTAAACATTGTCCACTCTGTGAGACACACCTCCCTCGTTGGTCCACCTTGTAGGTATAAAGTCAGAAACAATAGCTGCAAGGTTTGTGTTGGTCGTCCTCTAGTCCCTCATCAGTGGACACAGGATGCCGCTGGAGGCTGGAAATTTTTGGTTGATGGACTATTCTCATAAACGCAGTGTCCTGCAGTGACACTGAAGGCTTAATAATCTCTAGCAGCACTGCTGTGTCCACGCACCAGTGTAACCACACACTAACACCACCACCACCAGGTCAGTATCAATGAAGCACTGAGAATGATCCACCACCCATATCACACCTGCTCTATGGGGGTCCTGACCATTAGAAGGACAGTGTGAAATGGGGATAAGAAAGTATGCAGAGAAACAGGTGGACTACAGTCTAATTATAGAACTACAAAATGCTAAATGTGGTTAGTTGAGCTGATAAAATGGGCTATGAGTGTAGATACAGGTAGGCGTCCCTAATCCAGTGACAGTTCATTGTATATATAATAAATTATTGAAATTGTAGAGAAGTATACAATGGTTGCAAATAACAAGTACATTTACATTGATTAATGCTTTTTGCTAGGTATATAGTCCACTAGAGGTATGCATATGTATTATATCTCAAAAGCTCAAAAGGTTATCAGATATGTAATGTTCTCTGTGTGTCACAGGGTGAGGGTCTGTCCAAGGCTATGACAGCTCAGGAGGCTCAGGCATTTGTTGGGGACAAGCCATGCACAGTGACCTTTCTGCATGAAGATAAGCTGATTCTGACGGCTCCCTCCACTCCCCCTAAAGCACGCTCCAGACGCCAGCGCAGGGACACCAGCTCAGAGACCATGGATCTAGTGGTGAGGAAATGGAAGAGATGACAACAACTCAAACTCCTGCTCCTTTAACTTCTAAAAACAACACTTCTCATGTTTTATACAGTGTCTCTACTGATTTTCCTTCTGCATATGTTTCTTCATTTTATGTTTCTCAATGTTTTAATTTATTTTCCCTATTCCTTCACTCTGTTTTTATTTCTCTGTCTCTTTCCCATTCCCCCTTATTGTGATTTTTTTGTCTGTTTCTCTTTGTTTTCTCAATTATTCTTTATTTAACTTTCTTTTTTCTTCCTCACATTTATGCTTTAATTTTCTTTATCCCCCATCCCTCAGATTAAGTTTGGCCATGGAGAATGGTGTGTGGATTCTGTTTACTTTGAGAAGAAGCCTGTGGTACCTCTCGCCATCATCATTCCTGCGGTCATCCTCCCTATGCTGCTCTTCATTGCTGTGTCGGTCTACTGTTACAGGTCAATAAGGTTTAACTAATTAGTGCTTTCATTTAGCCACTTGTCTTAAATGTAATTAAATCCAAACCTCGATGTCTTTGAGGTAGCACTGATGCTACACAAGAGTGAGCTTATAACAGTTTTGTTGGTATTCAAAATGTGTCTGTGTGGGGTTGTGTGTATGTAGGAGGAAGAGTCAGCAGGCAGAGAGAGAATATGAAAAGGTAAAGCAGCAGTTGGAGAGTCTGGAGGAGAGTGTACGTGATCGATGTAAAAAAGAATTCACAGGTATGTGGATAAATAAAAACATCAGTTCAGTCCTTACTGTTTCAAACAAAATACATAATGCAGAATATAATTCAAAACAATTGTTTTTCTATTACTCTCTCAGATCTAATGATTGAGATGGAGGACCACACAAGTGATTTGAGCGAGGCTCGTATTCCATTCTTGGACTATAAGAACTACACAGACCGAGTCTTCTTCTTGCCCTCTAAAGATGGTGCCAATGACGTCATGATCACAGGCAAACGGAACATCCCTGAAAACCGCAGGGTCATTGTAGACCAGGCCCTCAACCAGTTTTCCAACCTGCTCAACAGCAAGACCTTTCTTATCAATGTGAGTCATTGCTTCAATTCCTTAATTTATTTATTTATTTATTTATTTATTTGGTAAGCTCATAAAAAAAGACATATCAATGTCTTTTCAACGCCCAAAACTCCTTAATCCACACCCTACCCACTTCCTTGATGTGGTGGTAGGTCACACAATCAAACAGTCAAACAAAGAAGCGCACACGTATTGAAGGCAAATAAATAATTTAAATAAACAAAAAAATAAATACCATAATAAATTAATGAAAATATATAAACAAAAACGTAAAATGAAGAAAACCTTATAAAACTAAAGAAAAGATAATGTTCTAGGATGAGAGCAACAGAGATTTTACAGAATGCTATCTTCCATGATTCAATGGTTTCTGACCTTTGCCTGGCCTCTTTGCCTAGCATCTTCCAGTATGTAATGGTATCAATTATTGCTGGGATCACTGCTGACAGTGAACTAGAAGAGTCCTGTGATATGAAGATGTCAATTTGTCTGTGCTGCAGTTTATCCGTACTCTAGAGGGTCGGCAGGAGTTCAATGCCAGGAGTAAGGTGTACTTTGCTTCCCTGCTGACTGTGGCCTTACACGGGAAGTTGGAGTACTACACAGACATCATGAGAACCCTGCTGCTGGAGCTGATGGAGGAGTATGTTCACAGCAAGAACCCCAAACTAATGCTGCGCAGGTAAAGGATGACCACTCTTTTTACTCATCTTTCTCCCAGGTGTCTATTCTTCATAGTTTTAGTATTGAGTTTCTGACCCAAAAAAGCAAAAACATAATCATTTCCTCTGGGTAAGTAAAAGACTTCTGATCTCAGAGCTACATCATGCTGAGGAGAGAAAAAGCTTTACAATAGTATTTAATTGTATGAGAAAATCATGGAGTCCTTTCTACACTGATATATTGCTGTTAGATTTTTGAAAAGAACTGTACAGCTAAACTTGCACATTTCTTATGTAAGTATGATCTAGCGCAGAGGTGGTTGGGATCAGTCGGATGAAAAAGACTAAAGCTATCTGTGAGATTGGGAAAATCCAAGTGCTGTTTTCCAGAGAGAGATTTCAGAAACAGGAGAAAATTGGGAAGTTTCAAATAGGAACAGAGGAGAACATATTTAGAATATATATTTTCTTTCAAGATGTAACACCTTCAGTTTATTGGATGGTATGTTTATGTTCATTACATAAATAAATCCTTTCACGTTTGCAATTACTGCAGATTTTATATAAAAATAAAATGTGTTTTATATAGAAATAGGCCATGTCTTTATTTGAAAAGTATGAAGAAATTGGTTCAAGCGGCACGTTTATCATCAGAGTTCGACTTTTGTGATGTAATCTGTATAAACATGGTTGTATTTAAATAATTTTTCTGGACACAAATTTACTTTTAATCATATGAAAATAAATGAAAAATGTGTAATCTGTTGTAAGTTGTTGTGAGAAGTCAGGGATTTTATACCCAATCACATATGGCTACAATATGAAATGTATTAAAAGCTTGCTATATATATTGTCTGTTATGCAAAATGTGAATAAAGGGTAAAATAATATACATTATTATCAGTTTACATAAAAAGTAATAGATTTGGAGAGAGAGCTGGAATGTTACTGATGTTGTTCTGTGTTTGTGTCCTGTCTTCAGATCAGAGACAGTGGTGGAGAGGATGCTGTGTAATTGGATGTCTATTTGCTTGTACCAGTTCCTAAAGGTAAAGCTACATTATCTCCCATTTCAGCACCCTTCATTAACCTAGTGTGTTGAGCATCTATTTTCTGAGCAGGAAACGAGCTGAGTCTGTGTGTTCGCTGTGCTTTTAGGACACAGCCGGTGAGCCTCTCTACAAGCTTTTTAAAGCTATAAAGCACCAGGTGGAGAAAGGACCAGTGGATGCTAAGATGAAGAAGGCCAAATACACTCTGAATGACACAGGGCTTTTGGGGGATGATGTGGAGTACACTGTACTGGTGAGTGAATCCTTTACACCACACTGCATATCAGACCTGAATTCATCCATTTTCTCATCATGTCAGTGTGACCTGATTGATAGCGAGTCATTCAACTACATCCTTTTGCTTCTATATACAGTTACGCAACAAAGACATTTAGAGACATTCTGAGTTATTGTATCTATTACTTTCTGCAGTGAGTTCCATGTAGCTTGAGTGTATTTTCTACCATTCAAGGATTTTAAAGTAAAGAGGTAAACAATTTTACTATTAGCTGCTAGTTGCCTTTTCACTTATTTTATACAGTGGACTGCCAACTTCTCCTGTTGCGGGGTGTCTGGTAGTTTCAGTAGAGAATCTCAGGCTTTGGATCACCTCTCCTGATAAACTAACAAACTGTGAAAATGTGTTAGTGGCACTAAATAATTAAGCATGTTACCAAATTAACTTTGATACACTTCGTTTTCCACTCTTTTATAATAGTGACACTGAACATGCGAAAATACACTTCCTGAAAAAGGGGATACTTATTTATTTATTCATTCATTCATTCATTCAATCGATCGATCTTGAGGTACTGAAAAAATATTTTGAACATTCTAACATTAGAATGAACACAAATATGCAGGCATTACATTTCATGTGATGCGTTTTTGAGTCTGTGCATTTCCAAAGTTCTCTGTTCAAGGAATTTATACTCCCAGTCCAATACCAGCTTCAATAAATCAGTTTTTAAATCAGTTGCTACTGATTGAATTTAACAAATCCACTCAGAGACTGGAGTAAACAGAAATCTAAAAAACTGGAATTTCTCTGAATATTTTAAACAATAATAGTAGCAGTCAACTAATTTCAATCTAAATATATAGTTAGAGTAAAGGCATCATGAGTCACATGAATGTGCACTGTGATCTGCTCTCAGTTTTCATAGCCTGATCAGCCACTCATGCACATTATTATTGGACACTCACAGTGGCTTGATGGTTAGCATGTTTGCCTCCCAGCTCTGGGATCTTGTGCTCAAATCCCATCTGGGTGTAGCTGGCATGTTTATAAACCCATGTCTGTGTGGGTTTTCTCCGGGGTCTCTGGTTTCCTCCCACAGTCCAGTAACATGGTTAGGTGAATTGGCTTTGTATGACTCTTTATGTGAATTCATGTGTATGGGTGTATTCCCAGATAGGAGTACACACATGCTGAACGAAGGGTTGAATCCCTTAGTGCCCGCTGCAGTCCTCCAGGTGGATGGTTGTCCCTTTTGGAGAGTACGCTTTGAGAGTTTGGCTGCTGCTTCTTTTGTGTGTGTGTATGTGCGTGTGTGTGGATTGAGTGTTGAATGGCGTTCTGTGCAGTGTTGATTGCAAAGCATCCTTGGGTAGCTAGAAAGGTGCTATGTAAGTGTAACAAACAAACAAACAAACAATAAATAAGTAAATTTCCTGCATGGTGGATATTCTGGCCTTCAAAATTTTAAGTGAATATGAATCTCCAAATATTCCTCTACCTAAAAATTTCTTCAGCAAAAAATCCTCTGAGAATGAACAAGGCAAGAATCAACACAGGCAGCATGAAGAACACTAAGAGCTGCCGAAGGCCTCCAATGTAACTCTGAATTCTAACTCTCTGTTGTGTTCACGTGTTTAGCAATGTTTGTCTTTTAAAGTAAAGAAAATGCTTAATGTGGCTCAGTATATCAAAGGACCTAGGAACACCCAACTTCTCTCACTTTTTGCTGCTTAAAAGTACTTGCTACTGTTGAAATGATAATACATTTCATGTCAAGCTTTTTCCTTCCCTATTAGACCCATTATAATTTAAATCTTAAAACTAGTGTGTAGTTTAGGGCTGAAAAAGCATTAGGCCACTAATCATTCTATGCACACAAATAACCATTATTTCAGTTGTCAACATGTGTCAGTTCATGTGTCAACAAGCTGTTAAATCTGTAAATAAATTATTTTATTTGGTTTGCTTTTTGCTCTGTCAGACCCTGCAGGTACTGGTGCATGGCGAGGGTCCTGATGTGACTCCTGTGAAGGTGCTGAACTGTGACACTATCTCTCAGGTGAAGGAGAAAATCATTGAGCAGGTTTACCGAAACCTCCCCTACTCTCAAAGACCCATAGTAGAAAGTGTCGCTTTAGGTGAGTCCTCACCCTCCTGTTGATAAAGTGGATCACTACATGGTGTGATTTAACACACATTAGACACAAATGATCTACACTATTTATGTATCCAGGCTTACGATGTCAGTTTAAAACAATATTATAATACACTATACATTTGTCTGGGGATATAAAAAAAATTAATAAAACAAAGAGTTTGGGTGATGATATTTGAAATATAATTTTTGCTTCCCACAGAGTGGCGTCCTGGCTCAACGGGGCAGATTCTGTCTGACTTGGACCTGACATCACAGAAGGAGGGCAGGTGGAAACGTCTCAATACTTTGGCACACTACAATGTAAGTACTAAACCTGTACCAACCAATATATGACACTTGGAAACTGCCTCTGTGTGTGGTTCTTGGAAACATGTTAAATTGATATAATCTAATTTTGAAGTAAAATTGTTATACCTTTATAAACTAACACAGCCCAGATAGCAAAGTATGTTTGGCCCGAATGTGGCCCACCTCTGCTGTTCTCGTTTGGCCCTGGGAGGGTTTGGCTGCCTCAGCTCAGCCACATGTTTACCTTATAGGGGCCAGATGTCGACATTTGGCCCATGTGTGGCCCACACAACGTGCTATAACTTAAATCAAACCCAGCTCATGACATTTGGCCCAAACAACACTTGCCAATGCCATAACTGAGCAGTACGTGTGGCTGCTATCTGGGATCGTATTTAGAGAAATTGTTTTTCGCATTTATAAAAAATTATTCACTGTAAGATTCCTTAACAATTAAAATGAGGTTCTTGTATGGAATCATTCTAAATTATCCTTTTTTCATTTAGTGTTACTGATTAAAACTAATTGTTTTCAAGTAGTAAAAAAAAAAAGCAGTATTTATTTATCTTTCCTTTGCTTTTCTTACACTATGGACAATCACATTTAGAATGCAGGTAGACTGCATCACTGCAAGAAGACGTAAATCATCACTTATTTTGTGATTTTTTTTTTAAATGGGTTTTTAACTAAAGGACTATGTCGTTTTAGGTGAGAGACAATGCCACTCTAGTCCTGTCCAGAGTTCTGCACACTCAACCATCATTCGACCAGAACCAGGACAACCATGAAGAGAGTGGGTTTTCTTTCTTTGTTTCTTTTGTTTTGGTATGCAAGGTTACAAATCATAATCCATTTATTTCACCAAGTAACACACATGCACATACGTACAAGAAACTTTTTGGTTTGGTGAGTTTACACATGTATAACATAAAGCACTGAACAAGAACAACAGGTACACATCCTTTATAATTTTCAAGAAAGATGAACTAAAAAAGGTAGAGTAAATATAGATAAAAGCATATTTTAAAAATTCAGTTGAAGTACTGGTATAAAACACACATGCAAAAAATGCTGTGGAACAAAGTGGGGATGGAGGCAGTGTAGATTATAGTTTGACATTGAATGACATGAACACTATGCTTGGCACAGAGATGCCTTTGTGGAGGTCTAGGCTCCAGTGAGAGAAGTGTTAGAGTTCTTTTAAAGTGTACAGTGTCCACAGCAGTTCATGAGCCCACACCTCTGGGGAAGCAGCTGTTTGACTGTCTGGCTGTGCTAGCTTTCATGGCCCTGAGCTGCCTTCTAGAGGGAAGAGGCAGAAAGAGCTGATGTCCAAGGTGAGAGGGTTCAGTTCAAATCTTGCCAATGTTTTTCAATGTGGCCTTGTTTTTGTTGATGTCCTGTAGCTCTGGCAGACTGCACTTTCCTGAAATTTTATCTTAGACCCATGACATCTATTTATGCACTATGCCCATTCCTTTATTTATATACATCAGCCGCACATGTAAAACACCCACATTTTTGAAAAGTCAATATGTAGCTGGGAAAGCTAGCCATTGGGATCAGCACAACTAACTGGTCAGATTGTATAATTTTTATCAGGTGATTGTGTAATAATTTTGACAGGCCTAAATTTCAGTATGGCTCCACTTTGGGTCGGGCGCTATAACCATAATACCATATACAACGGTGTTTAAAAGCGTGAATGAAATCTCAAAAATGAGGGCAGTATTTCAAAATTATGATATGTGTGGTGTGATTTCTGTTCTGTGTCTGGCTAAGGCCAGTACAAAGCCAATTAATTTATGTGCATTTAAGAGAGTCAGAGGGAAGGCCAGTAGACCCACACTGCTGTGAGTTTAGCATTGAGATTATTAGATGGATAGGATGGGAGCTGAAAACAGGTAAATGTATCTGTTGTGCTGTGCTAAAAACCACAAATGCCTATTAGTTGGCCAGCTAAACTTTTCTGTTCCTCCAGTACCAGTCACTTACGTTTGTTCTCTCAGAAACGGGTTTTTACCATCTACATGTGTCTGTGTGCACTGCCAGGCTGTGTTATGTGTAATACTGTGTATTGTGTTAGTATTTTGAGACTATGAAAACATTGCTACTGTCCATCCCTAGCTCTACTGATGTTTATATATGTGTCATATTTTTGTGTCACTGTTCATAATTGTCAGTGGGTCATACAGAGGTAGAAACTAGACACAAGACTCTTTTACTTAATACCTTTAACTTTATTCAGAATGAGTGACATGGGGAAGGATGTAAGTGTGAAATTGGCTGATACTAACTGCTGGGGAATAAGCCTCCATTACTTTTTAAACTACCTTAGCCTCCAGTGTTTTAAGAAAAAAAAATAATTTAGATGCCAAACATGTCTTGGCTGACAGATTATTGGAACTGAGGCGAACATTTTGTAAATTAGATTTCATTGAACTAAGCACTTAAAAGAATTAAAGAAGTTTGGAGTAGGCTCTGAGGGCTTTGATGTTTAGCTGTTGCTAAAGTGATGCAATGCTAGGGCTCTGTTAACTGTGTCCCTTGTGAAACAGGGCATTGGTGCCAAAGCTGTCAGGGGTCCCTGCAGCCCCTTGAGTTCTGCAGCTGTACAAAAACACACTGCTTCTTCATCTCAGAAACAAACAGAAACCCCAGAGTGCTGTGCAAAGGCAGGAAAGTCCTGAGTGTGCAGTAGTCTAGGGGGAGCAAAGTCCATGCTGGTAATCTCAGGGAAGCCACATTTATGGTGTTCGACTAAGCATGAGATTGATTGATTACAGATTAGAAGCCGAGTGGGTGGAATGAAAGCTTGCAGGTGTGAGTACAGCACTAGGCTTTAGATTGCATTACTGATTAAAATTTGTATCAGGTAATCCATAATGGGATCCATCTTGAAAAAGAATATTCCAAATCCAACATGAAATGTGGCACATTTTAAACATGAAATACTCTAATGCCAGGAAATTGATATTAATTAGTTGTCAGCTATTAGGAAAGTTTAATGAAAGATGGTAATTACACCACTCACATTATGAAACAGTTTGCAGATTGCTGGATCCAATAGTGTAAATTATTTATATATAAATCTACAGCCCTATGTAATTTCATTAATATTACATACCAGTAGCACATTTTTGTTTTATATACTTATTAATTTTAGATATTTAAATTAAACCCATCGTTTTGTTTTTGTCTGCTATGTCAGTGTTTATTATTATGCAGATGGTTCATTTATGAGGCAAGATGGAAAAATCCAGTGCTTTGGGTTTACTTTTTGGTTATTCATAATTGAAGAATGATTAATTCCTTTCATAAACAAAAGAAATAAAGAACAACAAACCAGACTGCAATAATAATGAGCAGCTCATATATTCACACTGCTTTTGCTGTTTGCTCCAAGGAGACAGCAGGAAATCACAGTAGCCATTATAGTGTGTATTTATGTTAATAAAGTGAGTTCTGTATGCCAAGTATGTTCTTTGCCATAGAGGATGGATGAAGCTGGGCCTACTTTAAGGCACTTTAGGGGTGAATTCACGGTGTGATGCATTTTTGCTCAAAGTTTCTTAAGCTTTTATCTTGGTGCCAGGGTTTTATCTGTTGTTCTTTGTGAATTATTGGAGAACTGTTAAACAAACAGGCTTTTCATTAAGACCTCAGTTCAGAAATGATTTTGAACTGCAGTCGAACATACAGAATAAATCAGTTTGTATCAGTGACTCTGCACCTCCATTCCAAATGGCTGTTTCCACAGTCTCACATCTGCCAAGGTTAAGTGGAACATTGTCTCTAGTGGTGAGCAATGAACTGGAGAAATAGCCAATTAATGAATATTAATTATACATACCAGTATGATAGATGTTCTGAGCGTAATGCAACACTGAACAGGATGAAGCATTTACAGAAGATGAATGAATAACTTTACCTAACAATTGTAAATTCCTCAGGGTAGGAGCAAATCATGAATTTGTTTCCTTCCTTTGTGTAATTTCACAAATATGTGTTGGCGATAGCTAGTTTCAGCAGTGTCAACATGCAAAAAAATTAAATAGATATAATTGAGAATTTAGTTGTTTTTTTTTTCTTTTTTTTTGTATAATATAACAAGCCAAAGGTACATTAACAAAACTTGAATGTTAGAAAATTTTACACTTTCCTGAAAACAATTAAGTTAAAAGTACTAAATTGTGATAACATATTTATATTTAAAATGATAAAAACATATCAAGTGTCATGATATCATATATAAAGCCTTTATTGATGCCCATTCTTAATTGTGTCTATAAAATCCTACATGCTCTGTAGTCTTAAGCAGTAATAGGTACATTGTTCATCTTTATGAGCAATGTTATGACAACGTTACGTATTTAATATTGTGCATGTAAGCTATAATTGAGTTGTCATTAGTATGTGTATGCAGACTTGTAGGATCAGTTTCTGTAAGCTGTTATGTGTGCGTGATATAAAAGGTAATGGTGAAGTGTGCTGTGTTTTCCAGGAAGTGCTCTGCTGGAAGATGACAAAGTGTTTCACCTGGTGAGGCCAGCCGATGAGCTGGAGGATGTTAAGTCCAAGAGAGGAAGCATGAAAGACAAAGCCACTACAAAAGCAATCACAGAGATCTACCTGACCAGGCTGCTCTCTATGAAGGTATAATAATAATAACCTGTAATAGCTGTAGAAGCACAAGAATACATAGACCGGTGGTTGGTGACTGATGATTCTTGATATGTAGATATATAATACACTATATGGGAAGAAAGTCTGTGGATATCTGTTCCTCCTGTAATCCTTCAAGAAGGGTTTGAGCCTCTTTTGATGCAGCAACAGCTTCTGTTCTTCTAAGAAGGCTTTACACTAGCCATAATAGGTACATTAGTTCTGGATCAAGCTCCAACTCTCCAGAGAATCCTAATGCTAGGGATCTTTATACCTCTCTAGTAGTGCTGGGCGATATGAGCGCAAATCAATATCATTTTTGTTTTTGTATTTTGGACTCTCATAGTTCAGTGATGAGACTTGTACTGTAAATATGCTCCAGTATTAAATATGGGACATCTTTTTTTTTATGTTGATGGGAGCTTGTTCCTCTCAATTTTTCTCAGTGTTTACATTTGATTTGTTTTTGTTTAGTGTCGTCTTAATTAAAGTCAAAACACAGCACGTCCAAAACACAGACGCTGTGTTTTTCTTTGGTACAAGCTCCTCCAACACTTGGTCAGCCTCAGTATTTAGGTTTCTTCCATGTGGCAGATAGGGGGCAGAATGACGACTGGACATGAACACACAGTGGGGACATAACATTATAAAAATAATCAATATAATTGTTATAGACAAGGTTATTGTCGACTACTCTCTAGGCAATGAGTAACACTGGGCGTGGTGAACTTTTTGAGCTCACACAAATTTTATTAAACCCCTGGTGCTATGAAAGGGATGAATCAGACTTTGTAATTTGTTTGTTTCTGTCTCTGTATGTTACAGGGCACGCTGCAGCAGTTTGTGGATGATTTCTTCCGCAGTGTGTTGTGTTCAGGCACAGTGGTTCCTCCGGCCGTGAAGTATTTCTTTGACTTCCTGGATGAACAAGCACACAAACATGACAATGTTGATGAAGAGACCATCCACATATGGAAAACCAACAGGTCAGTTTCATGGCTTTAACACGGCACCGAACATTAACCAACAAAGCTTGTTTACAATAGTGTATTTATAAGTTATAAGTGCTGTGTTTCTAAACAAGAGAGAGAGCTTTGTTCTCAAGCCTGCAAATATTCTAAGGAAATGTCTGTGAATATGTGCTAACAGCACGACATCTGAGTCTATTTCCAGCATGCAGAGGAGAAAGGTACAGCACAGTAAATACTGACTGAGACTCATTGTAATTCAGTATTCTATATTTTAAACCTAAGCTAGAGACTGAAGAGCCTCTTCATCAATATTCATTTCTCCCAGTGCATTTCTGCACTGTAGGAAATATTGTAGTACTACAACTAATCTTTCTTCAAAACATTTTCAGACAAACTCAGAAACACACAATTTGAAAATGTGTGGGCTTAATTTGCACTTGGTTTGGATGAGTATTTTTGCTTTGATGATTTTTGCTCTGGGTTTAATGAACGTTCTTACAGCCAATGACAACTATAATCCTCATACTTTTGAACTTACGTACATTATGTGTTACCAATGTCCAAAAAAAAAAATATATATATATATATATATATATAAATTACCATGAAAACCTGCAAGAGTTTAATGTAATTAAATAACTTCAAATAACAAACCAGCTACAAATTAACTTTTTGACTGGAAGTACACCTGCTGTGAATCGATCTACTTCCACTAGTGCTGACCATAGAGACTGATCACACTGAACCTCTATCACTGATTCTCTTAGCGCTTGACCAAAAACTCATCTTGTGATGCACCTCAAATCTCACCCAGCCTATCTAAACCCGGCTCAGAAAGAGACGGCCTTCCAGCCGAAGAGACGTGAGCGGAAGAGTTCTCTGAACCCAGTCCAGATTGAATTATTCAGGCTCAAGCGAGTGCAGATGAAATCTTCACGCCGTGTCTTGTTTAGTAAGCGCTGTGGAGATTGACAGGCAGCTTCTCCATCAGCTCACCGGAGTGTGCCCTTCACCAAAACACACACTTCTGTTCCGCTTCTGTCTTGTCTTCTTTTGAATCAGGTGCAGCTGGTGGCTGCTTTAACTAAATCTCCGCATCAATGAGCTCGCAGAACAAAAGAAAGATAATTGCATCCCTTGTTAATGCATTTGGCTGAAGCTGAAGCTGGGGCTCAGAGATGAGCGGTATGAGGTGGATTCACTCCAGCTCAGGACTTGGGCGGGTAGATTTGGCATCAGCCTATAAATTCTTAAATAGCTTGGCCAGGGTTAACCTCCAGCAGCGGCTCATTAGGAATTCACATCCAGCTTTGTGCTGCAGTCCAATGTGGTCATCGCTATTTCTGTGTGATGAGAAAACAGCAAGAGAACCAGAGATGGGCGGTTTTGATGGAGAAGAGATTATATAATGAAATTAAAAAGTCAAAGTGGTGGAGAAGATGAATGATTCAGCACAGGACTACTGCACTCGTGTATGTACAGCCTGTTTAAAACTTAACATTTAACTTTGCAGTCACTGAAGAAACATTACCTGAAAAGCAATTTAAAAAATAAAGCATTTTATCCAACTGACGTTTGCCAAAATCACCTTTACACAATGTCACTGAGGCAGTAACGCAAAGGAAAAACACTGAGAGAGAAATTTCCCATTCTCCATTCCATTTTCTACATGGACCCTGGGTCCTCCATGTTTGTTTTCGGTTGAAGGCTTTTCGTAGGAGGTGCTCAGTCACAAAACCAGGAGACCTCGGTCAATAGCATTCGACATGTGCCTAAAGAGTCTTCTGATTGGTTAGAAAAATTCTACAGGTTTGCAACTCCTGAAGAGATTTTCCCTGTGACTTCTAATTTACTGATACACTTGTGACTATTGTCTACAACTACAAATCTCACTGTCACAGGTGCTCAGGGGTTTTGCTCCAAACATACCTCCATATTACAGGTCTATCATGTCATGTTAAGAGCTATGCTTTATTGTAAAGTGTTATCTCTTATTCTAAGAGTATGTAAAAGCTTGTGTCGTGTATTTGACTGTGCTGTGATGTGTTGCAGTCTGCCACTGCGATTCTGGGTGAACATCTTGAAGAACCCGCATTTCATCTTTGATGTCCACGTGACTGAGGTAGTGGATGCTTCACTGTCTGTTATTGCCCAGACCTTCATGGACGCCTGCACCAAGTCTGAGCACAAACTTTCCCGCGTGAGTATTAGCACAAGATACACGCGTTCTGGAAACCTGTCGTAAAGTAGAAAACAACCCCCCCCCCAAGTCTCTTCTGTAATCCAGGATATTAATAATTGGGGAAGACTTTGCCCCACATGTTGGAACATTACTGTGTGGATTTGATTAAGTTAAGCCTTAAGCGCATTAGTGAGGTCAGATAATGGTTAGTTTTGGATCAGAGACATGAGTCCAGCTTATCCCAAGGTATGGATGGAATTCCATCATTTCGGGAAATAACATGGTCTCAGATTCCAATTCTGTCTGTCCAAGTAGGCTACTAAGCGTGGTGTTCTCAGGCTCTTGTGCAGAGCTCCAGAATGTACACAATGACACCCGTTTAATGAATGTTTACTTTTGCATATATTCCATGTACTTCCATGTTGAGCTGTCTTATTCTTATTATCTCAGATCTCTTATTTTTAACCTTTCCCCACCTTGTTTTTTTTTTTCTTAGGAGTCCCCAAGCAACAAGCTCCTCTATGCCAAGGAGATATCAACATATAAGAAGATGGTGGATGAGTGAGTTTCTCTAGTTGTAAACTTTGTTCTAGGTAACTGACTGGTCCAGAATTCTTAACTGACATGTGAGTACATGTGCATAATTATAGCCATGTATTAAACTATAGCAAAATAGGAACTGAACATTCTCCCTAAGGACTGTAAAAGTGTAATGAAGAAAGGGTTTGGATGAGGAAGGCAGATTGAGGAGGGCTTGTTGGTAAATCAGTTGCATATTTGTTTTGGGTTAGTTAACTTTCATAACGTGGTCAGCTTCTTGTTTCCTGGACAGGCAGGGATTAATTATGCTGCCACTGTGCAACACTACTGCAGCTCTCATAAATACTACAGAAGTTGCTTTATTTAAAAGATGTGTAGACAGCTTTAGTGACAAATATTGTGATTCTTATTGCACTGACCTCTCTTTTCATCTCTGTCTCTCAGTTATTATAAGGGTATTCGGCAGATGGTGCCTGTCAGTGACCAGGACATGAACACATACCTGGCTGAAATCTCAAGGGTGAGTGAAAGCATTAGGGATTGAGTATGTGTGTATTTGTATGTATGTGATCCTGTGAGAACTTATGGCAGTAGTAGCACTGAAATGAAATGTGACGTATGTGCTAATGTTTATTTGTCTTCGTACAACATAAAACAAAAGGCGTCTTCCACATTTAACACATTAGTGGCTGTGAACACACACACACAAACTAGGAGCAGTGAAAACACACCCAGAGCGGCAGGCAGCCAATTTCTGGTGCCCAGGGAGCAGTTAGGGTTTAGGTGCTTTTCTCAAGTGCACTTAATCCATGGAATGAGGGAGGAAAACAGTGCTGTTCCTTCACTCCCACTGTTCCCAGATTCCCTGCCAGTCATGGGAAGTAAACTGGCAACATTACAGTCCCAAACCTGGCCATAAATATTTGCAAATTTGGCTGTGAAACAATTGAAACCATAAAGCTTCATGACCAATGCGTGCTTAGAACATACCAAATGAGCCCTGCTGTAAGCCAATTCAGAACATGCTCAGTAGGCTTGTTTTCTGTTTTTCTGTTGTTTTAGAAGCACGGAGTAAGAAAGTGTGTGTGTGTGTGTGTGCGTGGGCATGCACATCCGCGTCCAACGAAGAGCATGTTGCTGGTGTCTGTCAGATGAAATAACTCATTCCTCTGTTGCTTCAGTCCCATACAGATAAGTTGAACACCCAGATCGCATTGCACCAGCTTTATCAGTATGCCAGCAAATACTACGATGGAGTAAGTAAATCTGCACCCCTCTTTCTCTCTCTTAATTCTCACACTTAAAGTTCACATTATAGTGATATCATAAGCACAGCAATGAAAACTCCACATGTATTAAGATTTAATAATACTAAGATTTGATCAACATTTCTGAAACATCTCTCAGCGCTGTGCAGTTTTTTCACAGTCATCTACAACTAATAATGAACTTGTTTACTCATTTTATTTTTACCTACTCATTATTTGAGACCTGTGATGTTACACAAGACTCGCATACTAATCATCTATTGTAATTACTTGTTTTTATCTTTCTAAAAACATTGAATAAATGTTCTCTGAGTTTGAACTTTGAACAGGTGTATAACTTTGTGCTTGCTCCACAGATCATCTCTTCACTGGAGGAGGATCCTGCAGCTCAGAGTAAGCAGCTGACTCTCAGACTGCAGCAGATTGCAGCAGCGCTGGAGAATAAAGTCACAGATCTTTAGTGTGGAGCTTCAGAGGCTGGCTGGAGAGCAGCTCGCTTCAGCCCAGGACTAAACAGCACTCTCCAGGACTCTCAAACTGAACTAAAAGTCCTCACCTCTCTCAGAGGATGTGGATGAAATGGAGCCCCTATTCTGGATGAAAACAGACAGAAGTCTTGTGCCACGTTAATATGCGTTATAACACATTTTTATCAATATCTTTCCAGCTTGTATTTTTCTTCTCTCTTCTGAACAATCAGTACAGATTGAATGAGCTGAAGGATACAGTAACATACAGTAAAAGACCGTGGAGGGCAAAGGCTTAACTCGTTACGGTACTTGGCCGAACTTCGCTGTGATCAGGAAATCCAGCGGCCATTTCGCAGCTCCCCTTATTATTAGATGTTTATTCTTCTTGTGTGGATGGAATCAGATAGTATTATATGTAAATATATTTTTACATTAAAGGTTGCGTGCAGGAGCCATCATTAAAATTGATTTATTATTGTTCTTGTTGAAGGCCATTACATTCATCTATTTTATTTTTTTATTTTTTTTGTCTTTCCTTGGTAAAGCACAAAACTGTGGAGCAATGTTGTCAGCTGCATACCTTCCTGTGCTATGAGGTCACTTCCTGTGGGATTTTTGTTGCTATTGTCATATCGTTTAACTGTGGGGCGACCATGTGCGTAATCAGGCCTTCAACAAAAATGTGTCATTGCTTTTATGTTCCTCATTTATGTCGCCTTTGATGTTGATTTCCATATGAGCATATATTTTGTCCAATCAGAACTGTCCACAGCTAGTTTACATTCAGAGACTATGTAAGGAATACGACAGAATTCGGACCAGGCTTTCTCCTGCTTCTTTGGTTAAAGGTACTCAAGTAATGTCCTGTGTCTGTTGATTATTGGCTGATGGCATGGCGTGACCAAACATAGGAAGTAGCCAGTGTGGCTGCCCTGCCCACCGCAGAAAAAAGGCACTGTCCCAACTGGGGGTCATCTCTTAGAACATTCCATAAATGTTCAAACGTTTCTTTTTTCTTTCCTCATTCCTCATCACACACCTGTAACTGAAGAGCTTATTTTCACTCAGTAAGCAGATTTTTATACGTTTTATAACATCAGAGCTTTTTATTCATGTATCACAGCACATGGCTTGCCTTACACTTTTTTGGAACATTAGTGATTTTTATATTTTGGAGTCACCGATGTGAGACTTGATGGACTACACTGAGAAAATGATATCATGGCGGGAGTAAACAACTTAAATTGATATAAGATTTTTATTATTTTATTTTAAATCTAGTAAAGATGCTATTTTATTGTTAGAACCATTATTCCTTATTCCTTGTAAGAAGCAAAATCATGTATATAATTTATGACAGTTGAATGGTGAATATTCTTTCAACCATCTTGTAATGAGGAATATGTCATATCCACTACATTTAAGTTGTTATTCACTTGCCAAGCTATTATTTTTTTGGAGTGCAGTGTCATATAGAGCATCAGAGAACTCATTTTGCACATCATGACCTTTGATTGTGTCAGCGAAGTTTGAATGTTATGTTTTTCACCGTCTGCTCTTGTTGAGGCTGATTACAAATAGCTCTGATTGCGAGGCACTGCCAACTGTAATTTGGGTGGAGGAAGAGGAAGTCACTGATTAAACGCATAAAAGGACTCTTAATTCAGTTGAACAATGCCTTCCATTGTGAAGACCTTGCAGTCCTCAGAACTCTCACTGTGGACATGTATGTTGATTGTTGAGCTTACCAAAGTTTAGAGATGTCTTGATCTGTGTGCTTGAGCTTTTTTAGTTCTTCTTAAAGATTTATCATTTTCCTTCTGTGAATTTGTTTGCAACATGCTCAAATAAAACATGATTCCAAATGATCATGATGTAGCTCACAAAGACTGAGTAAAGGTAAATGGAGCTGTAACTGATGACCTGTATTTTGCCTTTTAATTGATGGTACTATATTTTACATACGATGTTCCATGCACTACACATATCAATAAATGTCCATGCTGGGTTTTTTTTTTTTTTTTTTTAACAACGACACAAGACATTACCTCTCTCCATGCCTCCCTTTGATCCCTCACATTCTTCCCATTTTGGCAAATACATTGGCATATCATGAAGCTTCTGTTCTGCCTTTATCTGCCAGGAAGTGCCTTAAAGAAAAACAAGTAATAATAATCAGACCTGTGGTGATTGTGGATGTATTGAATATTGCAATAGTGACTAGGTTTTTGTACAATATGACATTTTATGTATGTGCTCATTGTGAAAACCTTACGAAGAAGTGCCACTTCGGTTTGCTTAATGCAGATAAATATGTTTAAAATTGTGGAGAAAATATGTATTAAAAGTATGTACTTGGCTTTCATATTATGTTTCATCACTGACTAGACACAACACTTCAGCAACAGAGAACAACAGCACATGTATTTCAGCTTTTGAAGAAATAAACTTAGACCTCATACTAATTTACATAGAATTATTTTCCATTCTGTATGTGTGAGAAATCTGTGCTACGTTAAGTAATTTGAAACTCTAGTCCTGGTTTTACATCATTATACACATGCAATAGTAAACTACAACTATAAACTGTATCTTGCATTAATATTTCCTGTTTAATATGTAGTTTATTAAAAGGGAATAGAGGGGGAATTTTTTTTTATGAATTTGCTCTGACTGATATTTTATTAAACAAGTGTTTCACTATGTAGTAACTTCAACAAGGATTCTAGGCCATTTGTCTTTGGTTAACAGCCCATTTTACTAAATATTTCATCAGTGGCTCACACAGGAGCTCTGCAGCAGTACAACCATAACTTCAGAAGTAACTTGTATGGTGTCATTGTTTATTAAAATACTAAACTTAGGCTCTGTAAAAAGTCCTTGGAGTTTTGGAAACTAGATACTGTAAAAGGCAATAGAAGCATTTTAAATAATGAAAATGTTGATATTTATTGTTGTCCTTAAGTCATTTTTCCAAATAACTTGCCATTGGAGCTATTTCTAAACATTTACAAGCTCACTGTAGTGTATTGCTGTTTACTCAGTTAAAGACTTGATGGATTTGTGTGTGTGCGGGCGTGTGCTGAACTGAGAAATAAGGGAATTAAGAGCCATGGGAAATTGTAAGCAGATACCAAAATAGCTTGAGTGGACTGCAGATATCCAAACTCACCCTCACCTTAACATTCAGTTATGATGCTGCTTGACTTGTACGACTGGCTTTGAAAACAAGTTTGAATGAGTGGAAATGTATCACACTTGTGTAATGCACAGTAATTTTATTTTTCTTAGATTTTGCTTTAAACAACGAAATTGATAACTAAATACCAAAATGTCAACAAAAAAGGTTGGCATTTAGGCTTGAGTTGGTGTACAGTATTGAGCAGACCCCACCCAGCTATTGTTCTTAAATTTTAACACCAGTAAAGCCCATTGGAATAGAGTAATAAACATAGGAAACTTGGAAACCTGTCGCCCCCTCCAGGGTGTGTTCCTGCCTTGCACACAGTGATTCTGGGTAGGCTGTTTGGCCATGGAAACCAATTCCAAAAAGCTCTCTATGCACTGTTCTTGAGCTAATCTAAAGGCCACAAGAAGCGTCAAGCTCTCTAAAGATTGACTCGACTGAAAGTTTTTGACCTCTGCACCACCACTATGCACCTCAGCACTCGCTGACGCTGCTCTGTCATTTTATGTGGTCTACCACTTTGTGGCTGAGTTGCTGTTCCTGAATTCCCCCCGTTTTTTCACAAATGTTTGTAGAAGCGGTCTGCTTAGTTTGATACACATGTGGCCACTGAGGTGATTGGAACACCTGGATTCAATGATTTGGAGAGTGTGAGTAAATACATTTGGCAATATAGTGTAAGTGCTTGATAAATCTGGATATGGAAGTCGCTCTGGAAAGTCTACCTCTTTGGTCCACCTTGTAGATGTAAAGTCAGAGACAGTAGCTCATCTGTCGCTGCACAGTGTGTGTTGGTCGTCCTCTAGTCCAGCAAATGTTTTTTTTTTAAATAACTTTCAACAAAAACGTAGAAATCTTAGTATATAATATTGTGAAACAATCCAGAGAAATCTCAGTCCATGTTGGGCATGACCAGAATCCATTGTTGAACGTGCTGTGAACTTTGAGCTCTCAAACAGCATTGCATGAGAAGCCACCATGCTACTGTGATAAATACTGCAATTCGGAAAACTGTTGTCCTCTGATACACGCTAAGAAATACAGCTTAAACTTTTATTATGTAAGAAGAAAGCCATAGGTCAACTTTATGCAGATGATCGGAAAAACAGTGGGAAACGTGTGATGCAGTCACATTGTGAAAAACAGATAATAAAAGGTGAAAAAGCCAACATCTGCCATGGAGTGAGGGGGTGGAGGTTAGAGGGACATATGCTGCCGTCAAGGTAACATATTTTCCTAGGAAGTTCATGGCTATTTCACACACAATCAGGCCTAATTCTGGACATGCTAAACACAGATGGCGTGTGCATGACTTGGCCTCCCTGCACTCTGAAAGTCATCTTATGGGTCATTATGAAGAGTAGAATCAGTCCACTATTACCACAGACTGCTGAGCAGCTGAAGATACAGTATTTAACAAGTCACTTGAACTCTTGAACAGTCAAACCACCTACAGTAGGCACAATATATTGAACCCATATTATATACTGTATGTAACTTTGTATGGAAATGGGGTTGTTTATACAAAACATGGCTACATATTTGAGTAATTTATTAAGTAGCAAAATGCAGAACCAGTATTTATTTGATTTTTTTATGTGTCTTGTAATGGTGGAGGCCATGTTTGATCCTACAATATAAAACGTTTCTTTCATCTCCAGTATCTGATTTGGTTTTTGGCAGTAAATTAACGAACATGGCGATGCTGCCCTCTGCTGTTCAAAACTGGGATTTACATCTCCCACTCCTAATATAGTGACTTCTGAGAGTAGCATTCACAGTCGCTACGGTGTCCCTCAGCTCTTCCTGGTATTGCGGACATGGCCTGAATGAACCTTGGTGCAAGCAACAGATAAAAAATCCAGTCCCACTCCAGTACTCACAATAACAATAACTGAGATTTCAATCAAACAGTTCGGCCTTTAAATAACCAGACCATTGGAGTCCATTAGTGTTGCAGAATGTTGATCTGTGTGAGTGAATGTGGCTGATTATATGGCAGGTTGTCTGGGCAAAGCGGCAGAGTGCTGGGAAAAGGCCATGAGCGTGAGTCACAGTTCTGCTGAGAGACAGAAAAACAGCAGTAGCTGAATGTTTCTGACTGTCCAGTACAGGTTTCTGAAGAAATGCAGCATTATATCCCGGAACAGGGGCGCCGCTAGAAATCATGTGCTATATGAAAGATGCGCTTGCCTATACAAAGCAATACAGTTAAAATAATATTAATAGCCCTCAAAGGCCCCCCCTGTCAGTGCCAGTCCATTTTATCAGCTCCACTTTCCATACACGAACACTCTGTAGTTCTGTTTCTGTACCTACTTTCTTATGCCCATTTCACCCTGCACTTTGATGATCAGGAAGGACCCCCACAGATCAGGTATGATTTGGGTGGTGGATCATTCTCAGTGCTGCAGTGGTTTGTTGTGTGTGTTGTTCTGGCACAAGTGGATCAGACACAGCAGTGCTGTTGGAGTTTAAAACCTGTGTCCACTCACTGCCCACTCTGTTAGAGACACACCTACCTCGTCTATCCACCTTGTAGATGTAAAGTCAAAGACAGTAGCTCATCTGTCACTGCACAATTTGTGTTGGTCGTCCTCTAGTCCTTCATCAGTGGACACAGGATTATATTGGCTGGATATAAAATAAAAAAAATGGACAGATAGGTCTTTAAAAACTCTAGCAGCATTGTTGTGTCTGATCCACTCATACCTTTTATATTGCTTGTTTACTTCTTCCCAAGTCATTTCTGGCAGTCAGAGCAGACAAACATGGAGGACTAGGTATAGTTTTATTGGTTTATATCACAGTAGTTGAACATCTCTGCCCAGCGTGGTCATCGCTTCCTGTTGGTTAAAAACTAATTACATTTATTCTGCTTCAAAGGCAGTGCTGCCTTCAGATCCATTTTGAGTAGTGATTTTTGCACACGAGCTGTTCACAATGGTTGCAACTTAGTGGCTGAAGTGCCATTAGTTCCTCATATCAATTTCTAACATCTACAGTAAAATATTTCTAGAAGATTAGAGGCTGTTACAGCAGCAAAGGGGGAAATCACCTATGATAACTCTTCACTTCAGAAGATGTTTTGGGTATAATCTCAAGTGCTTTTGACCATATAATCTCATGCTGAGAGTTCTGATGTAGTATATTTTATTAACATAGAAATGATGCACACATTTGATTGATGTAAACACAGTGCCTCTGTGTTTCAGAGTATAAATCAGTGACAGTAGTTTTGGGGAGATAAAGCTGGCCCTTAACAGTCAGTTAAATTCATTGTAATCAGCAGAAATTCAATGAGTGCTACTGGTGTTCATTGAGCTCTGGGGATTTAGCCATGTAGGTCAATATAAAGCTGCAGGAAGTCTGGTCTATGTGAGCAGGTGCAGCTGCTGTGCATTGCTCATGACTGTGAACAAAGAGGAAACTAGATTCATATGCATGTGTGCTTCAGAAACAGAAAGCCGTTTAGCGACCAGCTCTCCTAGTCCACACAGTAAAGTTGATCAGGGTAGGCATGACTAACACTGATCAGAGACCAGCAACCTGTATCATGCTGTTATAGCAGGTGAGCTGGAAACACGGCCAGTATTATATTTACCACTTGTGTATAAGCATGTATGTACTTATCATACAATTCCTGAACAAAAAATATCCTGTTTCAATAAATGGCATAATATTTTGCATATGTTTCATGCAACATTTCATGTGGCCTTGCTTGATAACGGACACATGGCTTTTCCTTAGAACCTGAAAATGTTTTACTTGTTTATAAAAAAATTTATTTTTCTTTGGACAACAGTAACCATCTGTAATAGCAACCTCCATATTGTGGAACAGTGTAAAAAGAGTGTGAGTGTGCTGTGACTGAAGTGGGCAGTATAGTTTTCTAATGCCTGTGTGTACTGCCCTGGTTTGTGTATTGGTCATTACTCCATCTCCTTTCGTAAAAACAGTCACGTTTCTTGGAATCAGGCTCTTGCTAGAGACTTATTCCTGTAACTGCTCAAACCTATGGATTCCCTGTAATGAATCTGTTTTTTTAAAAACCCCAACTTCATTTTAAAAGGCTCCAAGATATTTCTAAACAATGCCTGCATTCTATCTGTAGCTCTGTAAAAAGAATTCCTCACTATAGTCCGCCCTCATCACACACATATACATACACACATGCTGACTCTGTTACCTGGGCAACCTAACCAGGGTGGAGGAATACCACTTTCCACCTACATCCCTATTACCCTGTTTCTCCTCCCTCCTGCTCTCTCTCTCTCTCTCTCTCTCTCTCTCTCTCTCTCTCTCTCTCTCTCTCTCTCTCTCTCTCTCTCTCTCTCTCTCTCCCCCCCCTGAAACACACACTGACTCCGAGAGGCTCACTTCTTCTGTCCTCTCCTTTTCTTGTATTTTTTTTTCATGCCTCTTCAGGTCTTTGCCTCTTATGCCTTGCTTTACAGCCCTTTAGTCCCCCTCCCACACACACACACACTTCATCTTTTCTTTCTATCCTCAGTTCAACATCGCTACATATTTTATTTCTTTTCACTCTTGGTGCTCTGTGGGATGGGCTGTGGGAATTCCACAACAACCAGCACTGCTGAAGGTGAGTGACCCTCTCTGGCTTTATGACTGTTTGTTTGTTTGTGTTTTTGTGTGTGTGTGTGTGTGTGTGTGTGTGTGTGTGTGTGTGTTCATGGCCTCAAACTGTTTTAGATGTCATGTTTTATGAATGGCTGTCTCCATGCAGCTGTAGTGAATTTTGTGAGAGGTGGATTTTGCTCATGAATGATCCATACGCTCCAGTCTGAGTGACTGGAATAATTTCTGTGAGGAGCTGCTATAAATGAATTGCTGATAGATAGCTTTTTCCTGCAAGTGCATTTTTTACAAACTAAAGTAATTGTCCTGGAGCCAGATCCTGTCAGAGATGTCAGCTGATGATGTCATGCAAGTGACATTTCTTTTTGTTTTGTGTTTGAGCCTGGTTGTGTGTGTGTGTGTGTGTTGTCCAGTAGCTCTGTCACTCTAGAAGAGTTTGACAACAACCTGAGCAGTGCTTTAGTATGACTCATCCAGTGACATGTACACACAGACACACACACACACACAGAGGGGGGAAAAAGCATGAATGTGTCTGAATCAATATGCATACTTTTTACATTCACCTTTGTACTTGTCCTGACAAATTCAACCTCAATGGATGAGGTCCAAGGAGAAATCCATTATTTACAAACTGGTACAAAACAGAAAGACTAAGGTTTACAAACTACATGGAGCACAATGTTGTGTGGTCAGTTGAAAGTAAAATGAACGGAATCAGATGGTATTCAATGTGTTTGATGTGGACCTGGCTTAGACTAACACAGTAACTGCACAGTGCCAACAATGAAACATGGTCAGGGGTGGCAAGTTCAGGTCCGGAAAGTAAAAATCCTTCCCAGAATTTTGATTCAAATACCCTGACATGTTTGAGGCCCTGTCCAAGCATATCCAGATATATTTTTTTTATTTTAAAGAGAGGACCCACCCCATAAATGTTTTTTGAAAATATACCTGTTACACAAAAATGGCAAAAAAGGAAAAAGAAAGAAAGAAAAAAATCCTTAAAAGACAAACGCAAGCATGCCCGGCCACTCAAAGATATGAAAGATGCCCTTGACATTTGAAAATCGTCTTCCTGCTCTTCAGCAATAACAACAGCTGACACTTTGAACAGGCCTGGTCCAAATTCACAGCTTACAGTAAAGTTTATACCTTTAGGTATGGGAACTGGTTGGAAAATACTGAATGCACCTTCTCACTCCAGTGGCTCGCCTTGTTAGTTTGGATGCAGGTTTCAACTGAGGTTTCAAAAATCTTTCCCCTGGACAGTGTTCTTGAAAAGCTCCCCACGTAGGATGTGGATATGTGCTGCTTGTAATAAGTGGAGTACATATTAAAAATGATAATTTGGTTCACATCACAATACAGATCTGGCCCACATCTGGGAAACACATGGCTTTGCTGGCCATGGAAAACTGGATGTGAGACTAAAGTGGCCCAAAAAAAAGACTTTGGCAACATGTCCCTAATTTGGTGTTTATGTGGGCCTCGAAAATGGGAGACGTGTTCCAGGCCAGATTTTTCTTTCTGTCTGCATCTCTTTTTGGTTTCCTCAGTTGCCATTTTTGTGCACAGAGGCCAAAATGCAGATTAAAAATAAAAAGAATACGGTTGATGAGACATGAAAGTGCTTGAGACGATCAGAAAAGCTAGACAGTCAGAATGAACTAAAGTTCAAGAGAGTGCTTTTTACTTTTGCCCCATCTGAAGATGCTGGAAGTAGTGTGCTTGTGTGGGATGTATGAATTCAGCACGTGTGGAGGAGATAAATGTCAGTGTATACCATTTTATTGAAAGTATGTTCCAATGACCCTAAATACAGAGTGAAAAACACACAACAATTGTTATGAATAAGAAAGTGAAAACCTGGCCAAATATACAGAAGATCTTTTGGAAATAACAGAGCCAAAATAGAAGAGTCTCAGCCTTTCTCAGGCTTGTGCACTATCTGCTTAGTTACATCGTAGGTCTTCTGGTTTAGGTGAACCCACAAGGTTCATAGCAGTGAACATGTTTTTACCTCACCATGTGGCCAATTACCCAGCCTAACAACAGCCGCACACTCTATTATCACATACTAGGTCGTGCTGCAAATTGCCTGTCAACAAGATAGGAATCCAACTTCTACTTGACAACCTATAATAATACTTATTTATTTAAGAAGTTGGATTCTGGTATGTAATTCTCTTTCATTTACCAGCTCAGTGAAGTGGATTAATTACTGTGAATTTCTTTGAAAGTGATTAGAAACAGCAGATTAGAACAGCAAGTTGTGAAAAACAAGCTATCTAAATGTTTATTCAAATTAATAATGCAAATTAATAATGTGTCAAAATGTATTCTAGGACTTTTAAGTAAATATGTGATTTAGTAAGTTTCTATACAATTAACTGTTTAATATTAAGGACTATTTTAAATTTAAAAATAATTTTGCACATCGAGATTATATGACTTTTGTACAATAGGTTGGATTTTCAATTAACTATCAAGAAAAGCAAAAAGTGCTTTGCTTTTAAGCACTGACTCAGTAACATGCACAGTCGTGTTATATGTTATGGCCTGTAGACAAAACTGAACAGCAACGAGATGAGGTAACCTTTAATTACCTTTGTCCACCAAAACCACACACACACACAGAGGCTGTTTGATGACTCATCGTTATGTTGATATAATGTGGACTGGCATAGTGTATGATCTGTCCACAGACTCCATATCTGCCTGACAACAGTTCCCATCACACTGCCAACTGTCATACTATGCCCATACAGTATATTATGCAGAAGTACACATTACATTATTTAGGTAAACAGTACTTTTTTATTCATCATTTGTCATAACCTATACTTTTCTTATTATTGTTAGGATGTTTTTTTTTTTTTTAACTCAATACATTATTCAATTTCAGTGTAACGTTCCAACTGTGTAACTTTCTAAGTGGTGGCACTCTGATCTGGAGATTGTGAGTTTGATTCCAATTTATGCCTCAGCAATCCAAGACCAAGGGTCCAAGAGAGCATAAAAAGCAGCACGCACTTTCTGGTAGTAACAAATTATGATTGTCCACCCTCCCCTACCATGTCACACATAGCATTATGCTAGCTGGCATGGGTGATAGTTAGTATTAGCTGACATAAAATGTTTAGGAAGAAGAATGTGCTGGCCTTGTGGGATTAGCTGAGCCTTAGATAGTGCACGAAATTGGCAACTACTCAAATCTGGGGCAAAAAATACTATATTTTCTCTAATACCTTAGAAAAAAATAATTTCTATGGAGAAAATGTATAACTTCTTAGTGCTATTTAATATTGAAGCACTGAATAATGATGTCATACCCTGCAGAATTGCTTTTAGCACATGCACTTATTTAGGCTATAAAAGTGATGTAATGTTTGTTTTTTAATCTTTCCACAGGTCCAGCTGAAGCTTCCAAAGATGAGTGAGTAGAATTCAAACACACATAAAAGTCCAAGTGTTTGTTAGCCATAGTCTCTCTTAAAGAGAGTGAAAAAAGGCGCATTGGGCAGAGGAGGGAGACATTTCTAGAAGTGGTGTCAATCAATGCCCACAATGGAGCTGAAAACAGTAGGGGTAACAGGGGGTTGTCATTTTCCAAGCAATTCCTAGAATCAGTCCAGACTTCACCCCCCACAGCCCACACAGCCACACACTTCCACACACCCCCAATCTCACTTGTCTCCAACCTTGATGAGGCCCTTAAAGTGTGTGACATGCAGCACTCATCAACCACTGCATTCTGGACCAGTGCTCTCCCATACACCAGACAACAGCCAATCATAGCTCTCCATGGGAGCATTGCAGCCGTCAGCCCAGTGACTTTCAAAACAAGTTCTAACAAATCAAGCACCGCTTGACCTCAGCAACACCTATAATCAGCTGGAGGAAATGGTCTTCACAGCTTTTGGTCGAGCAAACAGTATTTAAAGAGATATTTTACCTAAAACTGGAGTTAACGATGCTTTCTGTATGCATTTGTTTTCAAGTTTTAACCAATAGTACCCATACGTTTCAGATAAGTCAAGCCCAAACTAGCTTTTACTGTGATTTTACTGTGACTGCTGTTTGAGTAATCCATGAGGTCCACCTCGCGTGACTGTCTGTGATTTGGTGTGTTCTCCCACAGTCCAAGAACACGTTAGGTGGACTGGCAGTGACATTGAAAATGTCAATAGGTGTGAGTGTGTGTTGCCCTGTGATGGATGGGACCCCCCTCCAAGGTGTGTCCCTGCCTTGAACTAAATAAGCAGTTACAGACAATG
Source organism: Hoplias malabaricus (assembly GCF_029633855.1). Taxonomy (NCBI): domain Eukaryota; kingdom Metazoa; phylum Chordata; class Actinopteri; order Characiformes; family Erythrinidae; genus Hoplias; species Hoplias malabaricus. The sequence continues at coordinate 40,714,005 of NC_089803.1, forward strand.
AATGAATGAATGAATAAAGCATTCTCTGTATGAAATTTGCTTATTACTGCCATGCTACTTGTCTTTCTTCTGCATTATTATTATAATAACCTGACCCCAAAAATCCACCTGAAAAAAAAAAAGAACCAATCCACTGCAACATCAGTGTAGCATGTAAGGACACATATTTAGAAAGGATATAATGAATGTTTAAAAAAAATCATGTAATCCTTTAACTGACCCTGTTGTTTATTTGATAGATTACATGCATTGGTTTTGTCTCTGGTTCAGGATTGAAGAGCCATCTCCGGAGGATGAGAAGAGGAAGAACTATGGAGGCGTTTATGTGGGCTTACCTGCTGATCTTATCGGTGTGACTGTAGCTGAAACTTCATCCTCACTTAAAGGTCAGACTGCTATTTCTTCCCGTGACATAAACAACAGCTGTGTGTAAATTACCATTTTCAATAACCTGGAACAAAGACAGAACAGAGCCTTTTCATTTTGTCTTATATTTTTACTGATTATTATATTACACACTTGGGGGCTCATGTTTCTTGCATCCTGCTGGACTGATTCCATCATTGCCAATGAACAGTCCTGTAGACTAGTCTGTACACAAGTATGCACAGTTAAAATACCTGAATGTGATCTTAATAGAGCCCAGACACCCAAAGGCACTGTCAGGGTGTGACCAAAGACAAGACTAAGAGGCACATTGAGGAGTCATGTCTGGACATTTATTAACTCTTGCAAACAGCTACATCTTACAGCCTGTGAGATTGGGGGTTTGGAATTAAAACTCATCATTGACAGCACAATCAGTCCTCTTTTAACACTATGGATCAAACTATTTAATATTCAAGGTGCATTCCCCAGTAACAGTGAATGTGAAGAACTCGACTTAGATGGACAACACTACCACGTTCAATCTCACACTTTACATTACCCATCACGATCTTTCAATATCAAATATCAATGGAGAAATGTTGTAAAATGCCCAGTTAGCTCGTTGTACAACATTGTTTACCCCTTAGAAAGGTTTCTAGTAGTACAGCCCAGATTACCCAGAATTCCAGGCATCTCTATAAAGACAAGCTCAGTAAGCCCACACTTTCTCTAAACCACCACCCACTGAGCCACGCTGCAGATATGGCTCCTGGGATATAGACAAAGTCGTCACCAGAAATATTATGGTGAGATCAATAAAAATGTTAAAACGGTCCCATCCCATGATGTGGCTCTAGTTTACTAGAGTGCACAACTAGTATAGAAAGGATAAGTTTAAAAGATGTTAAATTATTGACCATTTACATAAAATATATGATTTGAACAAAGATTTCAAACTTTTATGAGCTAATCACTTTAAAGGGTTTTAATGAGAAACATTATTAACTATAAAATGAAAAACATAACCAATGTATTCATTCTGGGCTTAGAATCTTAAAATCAGAGCTAGATCTATTACTGCAGTGCACCTAACACAATTAACAATGTACTCTGGACTTGTGCTGAACAAATTAAACTTCATACTTCAATCCGCAAACATACTGCAGCCCTTATTCTTACATGTGGGGATCTTAATGGGCCATCACAGGCACTTTTTGGTGACAGTCTCATAATTCATTGCAAAAGTTGACGAAATAAGACAGACCCATATCAGTCATGGAACAACTACATTACAAAAGCAAAGACAATGGCCCCTATTTTGTTCTGTAAGCAGAGCCGGTCCAGACTTTCCTTGGGCCCCAAGCAAAATTTTGATAAGGGGTCTTCGTACCTGAACTCTGTGAGCCAAAATGTAACCATTTTTTGAGAGTTGCAACTGGCTCTCCACTGGTGTTCTCTCTGCTTCTTTGGTTTAAGAATAAACAGCTATATACAAAACAAAATGGTGTAAACAAATTAAATTCATAAAAAAAACAATGGAAATAAACAGCTGCAGCACTTAAGTGGAATAGAAGAAAAAGAAAATATTTTTGTTCTCCAGCTTTTGTCACAGCTGCAGGGAGACGATGAGGTGGACGTACATGCAAGAGATAATGTTTATTAACAAAACAAAAGCAAACAACAAACAGTGAAAACAAATAAAAGCAGGGACACTAGAAATTAAATAGAATATACTGAACAGTAACAGAACAGAAACAAAACAACCATGAGCTGGTGGTGACATATGTGAACCAGAAACACACATCTCTCCCACACAAGACCAGACAAGGGAGCACTGAAACCAAGGGGTATATATACACAAGGAACACCTGAAAAGAACAACAAGAGGGCCGATTACAAAGGAGATACAGGTGGAACCACTAATGACAAGGCTGGACTAAGGCAGGACTAGGGCGGAGACAAGGCAGGAGTCAGGAAAAAAAAAAAAACGAGTCATATGCTCCTTAGTACATGGCAACAAGGGAACAACAAAGCAGGAACATGCAAGACAGTGCAAAAGCATGACACTTGCAGTTTGGGTCACCTTAAATGATTCAATAATTTTGTCCAGGCACCTGTAAGTTCTTTATTGTTTGAGGTGTAATGAAAACGTCAAATATGCCGGGGTTAGTGTGATTATGTGAATATTGCAGCAGCATTTAAGGTGGAACTGAAATTTCAAAAAACTCAACTTAGCACTTTGAAGTAACTATACATTCATTCATTCATTATCTGTAAGCGCTTATCCAGTTCAGGGTCACGGTGGGTCCAGAGCCTACCTGGAATCATTGGGCGCAAGGTGGGAATACACCCTGGAGGGGGCGCCAATCCTTCACAGGGCGACATACACACTCACACATACGGACACTTTTGAGTTGCCAATCCACCTACCAACGTTTGTTTTTGGACTGTGGGGGGAAACCGGAGCACCCAGAGGAAACCGGAGCACCCAGAGGAAACCGACACGGAAACAGGGAGAACACACCAACTCCTCACAGACAGTCAGCCGGAGTGGGAATCGAACCCACAATCGATCCCTGGAGCTGTGTGACTGCTGCTCCACCGTGCCGCCCATACTTTGTAGTAACTATGTCATTTTAAAATGTGGAATGGAATAGGAAGGACATTTAGATTGTACTGGTGTGTTTGGGGAAGTTTAAACAAGTACTAGACAGTATAAAACATCAATATATGTTCATGCTTCAAACTTTTCTTCTTCAATGTTTGGTTCATGACAGTGTGGCACTACAATGCTTTTAAGTGTGTTTAGTGGGTCTTCTAGAACGGCTCGCCATATGTCATGGCTACTTCAGTCTGATCTGAGATGAAACTCTTGCCTGTCTGCTGATCTTAAAGCCACACTTACCCTGAAACTTATCATTTTTTTGACACAAATGTTTGGTGTTCTGCCAGTAACATCTGTCTTCTGGGTTCCTGTTCTTTGTTCAAGTTCTTGTAGGTCCTATTATGCAAAGTTGCTTGGTACTGACAAACATCACCAGACTGAAATATCATAGTGTGTTTAAGCCAAATTATGCTTATTGTAATCAGCATTTTAATCTTGAATGTAAATCACTGAACTTCAAATAATTAAACAGCAATGCAAGTGGACTTTTAAAAAAATCATACAACGTCATGAAGCTAAGGTTTTGTTGTTTGGATCATCTATGACTGTTGATGAGTAATCTCTGAAAGAAGTTACTGAGTAGCATTTGGTTTAGTCAAGTTCCATGATGTCAATGATTTCTAAAAAAAAAAAAAAATTGGATCTATCCATAACTACCCCACACATGATTGTGTCATACAGAGTTACATAGCGTAACTTAACACAGAATCTAGAAGTGGAGAAAAAAGAGACTAAGCTAATATAGCTGCTGGTGTTGTTCTTTAAATACAGTTACAGTTTTTATGAAACAGATTGCTGATTTATAAAATCTTAATTTTGCTATAAATAATTGAGTAAATTATTTTTGTAAGATGCAGAGTGTATGTACACGTCTTATTTATAAAGTAGTGGAATATTCAGTAAGTTTATTATGTTTTAAAGTGCATGCATTACCTGTAATTATAATATTATGTTCTTGTGTGTGCAGAACATGTGTGCCCATTTTTCCTGTGAGGTTTTCGCTGATGGGACTGAGATATGATAATTGCATAAGTCTCTTTCCATAGGGAGATTACAAATTGCTAAGCAGAAGCATAATTAATCTCTATTTCTCTCAACAGATTAATGATGACTTGGCTGCTGGCTGCAGCACATGTACAGGTTAGTATACATTCAGCCCTTTTAAAAATATCATTAGGTTTTTCTAACAGAAAATATTTGGTGTATATGCTTTGTCCATCAAATGAGTATGTTTTCTACTATGCTTAAACATTACTGGCTAAATTGTAAAATTGAAGGAACAACTGAAAAAAGCCCTACATTTTGATTAATGCTAAACTAAAGTTATTTTACCTTCCTCATATATTGTCAACACTTATAAGCAGGTTAACGTTTGGTCACATAATTATTATAATAGATTTCAGTTTTGGTAGAGTGTCTTTAATATACACATCCAGAATCTTCTACTTAAACTCTTAACAAACTAAATATTCAGTTTAATTCTGTTGGTTTTTATTCCACCAGAGGCATTGCCAGAATGTGGCTACAGAAAGGGGTCAGTCATTTAAAAGACAGTGGGCCTCATTCACCAAGCATTCTTAAGGAGAATTTTCTTCAATAGTTTTTACAAAGATTCTGACATTCACCAATGTTTTCTTATTTGAGGTTTGTCCTTAGGTAAGAACAGAATCTACAAAAACTCAAGAGAACAAAGTTGCAAACAGTTCTGCAGTTTACGAACATGTCATGTATCTGACATTCTTTTTTAGGACATTTTTCAAGAGAAAACTTGAAAAGGACAATATAAGTGAGAGAAACTAATTCATACTAAAGTATAACACATTCATGAACATGATATTTCATGATCATTGGATCTGAAATCAAGTTATTTCAGAACAAGAAAGTCTTACCGAATGTTGGACAGGCATTGCATATACATCAACCCCGAGCACTAACTGTATTCTTTTTACACACACAAACAAACACACACAGGTCTGTCCATTGGGACTTTAGACTAAGAAATGCTGCCTCATGATATCAGCAAAAAAACATCTCGCTGATGGAACAGGACAAAATCCACTGGGAGCCAATCATCTCATCCTTTCTCAGGGGACCACATAATCAGGCCAGTTGAGGTCAAAGGGCATGCCAAGATACAGCCCACAGTTGTGGAACGACACTGTCTTGCTGTTTCTTGCTTTAGATCCAGACTGTACTCTTACACTGACCAAATCTACTGCCGTCTGAACCATTGTGTGGCTGAGAGCAAGTTGTTACTGTGAGCCGAAGAAATGTTTCAAAATTACTTAAAATAAAATTGTATGTACATTACACTTACAACTCCCCCTTTCTCCTATCAAGATACCATTTTAGAATTAGTTATTTCAGCACAGTGGCAATGTGCAAAACTGATCACCCAGGAATGGCCAACCAACACTATCTCAGGACTTTAATCAGAAGTGACTGACCACACACCCTCACACACAAGGAGTAATGAAAATTTAAGCAACTGGGAGCTTCCACCCGTAACTGTCAACGGGCTGGATGTTCTGCCTTCTCCGGTTCCTTAAAGATGCTGCCTTCATTCACTGCCTGAAACAGCTTGTCCAGTGTGATAGGATGTGATTACTGCCACTGCCTTTTCCATGAAAGAACATAAACTCTGTAACTAGGACGCAACAGGCACATGTCAACATCAGGTCACTAAGGACTCTCAGCCCTTCCTCATTTTCTCATTTTTGTAGGTGGGATAGAGTGGAAAATAAAATAATGAGAGAGAAATCTGCTGATTTTAATGCCACATTTACCCTGAAACTTTTCATTTGACACAAGTGTTTGGTGTCTGAAGTTTAATATGTTTGTTTGGTGCTGGAGGTTACTACTACTATAAAAAGGATAACAATCGAACAGTTTGCAGACTGCATTAATAAGTGATTATGCAGTTATCTAAAACTGCACTGAGGTAAAACAATCTGTGTAAGCCATCATAGGTTTGCTAACAGAGGTTACATCATAGGTTTTGCTATGAATTAGTGTCAAATCACGACTATAGATTTAGAGCTTCAGTTCATGCTGTTCGTTTTAAAACCTGTTAAAAACTGAGGAAAAAAAACCCAGCCAATGCTAATATTTAATACAACAATGCTAATATTTAATATCATCCTTTTAAACAGCTCTAAATTCAATGCAGTCACAGGTTGTTCGTGGTTCACCAGTATAAACACTTTCACCATGATTTGTTTAAAGCTTGTAGCAGACATTAATACAGTTTACCTTGTTTACAGTGATTTCTTTTAGGAAAGAGGCATGGCTGCAACTTTTGTTTTTCCACCTCAAACATCCCATCTACTGGAAATCAAACATAATTTCACTTAATGATGAATTCAAGTTACTATTCAATCTGACCTGCCATTCTAGGCAGTCAGATCCACTCCTGAAGTGCTGAAGAAGAAACTTTGCTCAACTGTGCCTGTGTCTAAGGGAGCCATTTTAAAGTGAGCCTGGCCACATCCTCTTGCTGCCATTATTTTGAAAACATAACTGCTAAATGATAGAGGGTGCCCACAAGTTTGTGAACAGAACTAAACAGCCAAAAATAAGCAAACAAACTTGTCATTCCTCAAGGATTTGGGCAAAGATTGTGCATTCCGTTAAAACTGAAAAAAAAGGAACTCTCGGTTCGTAAAGCAATTTGTGTTCACCGTTGTATTCACACAGCCCAGCACCTTTTTCCTTTTGACAACTACTTTTACTTTCGTCCCTGTTGGTTTATTTTAAAAGTGTGTTGGGTGTACAGTGGGGCTGTGGCTCATGCTTCACTGATGTTGATGCTTTATATTTTGTGTGATTACTTAGGCATGTATTTAGCAAACGGGGATTGGTGTGGTACAAACATTCATTAATTACATTTACATCCAGCACAAAACTAAAGAAGCCAACTTCAGGCACCAAACATGTCTTGGCCATTCAGTTTTGGTAAAGGGTAAATAGATTGTATGCCACATTCCTTTAACCATTAGTGTGTTACCTTTTCTGTTGTTTACTATCTCTCAATATCACACTAGAATTGTAATACTTTTGCTATAACACGTTCTCAGATACTCTCACCACTAAGAACATTAATATCTGGCCAGCCAGCAGAGCTCACTCTATTTAGGTGTATATGAAGTGATGAAGTCTGCTTTGCAGAGGTTTTAGAAGAATACCGTTTGATCTCATAGTATATTTATGTCCTGAAAACTTTCAAAATATGTTTTATGAGATGAAATGACATGCTGAAAGGGTACAGCTTTAGCAATCATGTCAGTAGCTGCTACAGGCTACTTTCAGGTAAAAATTCCTGTTTTGTAGGACCAAGAAATGTTGACATACTGGTTCTGAAATGGCTCTGAGATGCATCAGGTGACTGGTGAAAAAAAAATGTATGGCTCAGTTTATGATTTGCACAAATAATGATGACAAGCTCTTTCATTTTATTTTCCGTTTTTAACATGCCTGTTTCTGTGCTTAAATATCCATTTGAATGTGTACTCAGGTAACATTTCTTCTATTGAATTTATCAATTTGTTGGCAGCAATAGATGGCAATTCTTTTAAATGTAGACAGTAGCCCTTATTCTTTTAAATTCCAAATAAATATTTTGAACTGCTATTTATGCTGTTCATAAAACATTAAATTGATTTGAATCCATCAGTGTGCTACTCCTTCATACAGGTGGCTCAAGAGCCAATTCATGCCCTATTTGAAAAAATGTTTCAGTCACAGCATACAGCCATTACACAAGAAAATCTCAAACATTTGTCCTTTATATTCATTACTAATCTTAAAGACTAATGAATGGTTAAAAATGCAAGTCTGCAAATTAAAAATTTGCAAATGGCATTACCAGTTTTCAACCTGAATTCCCTACGACTGTAATAATGTACATTTTTATGTTTTTTTTGTTTTTACATGTATTATTTACATACTGATTTATTTTATTGAATCACATATACAATTTTCATTGCTGAAACATGCAAAATATGAATGTGATAAATAACAAAACTGTGCAACTTGTTTATGCTGTTTTTTTGTTCATGTTTTTCGACAAAACCAATTGTAACTAAGAGCCAGTGTGTCAGGAGTAGTGAGGTCTGGAGTGTGTTTTTTGGGGAAACTACATAGATCCATTGAACTCTTGCTCCAAAGTGGTAATATTGGTTTTAACCACAGTTTGATTATAAAGAGTGCATTTGTTTATGATGTGTTTTTATTAATTTATTTTTCCATGTGCTCATATCCCTTTGGAAAAAAAATACCAGTGAGGACTAGTGAGTTCAACAGAAAGGAAAGAACAGAATAATGTTTTCTTAATTTGGGGGAGATGTGGTTTAAGTAAAAGTGAATTTTCTCCAGAGAATCTGTGTGAATTAGAAATCAAAAGGAAACTATACTGAATGTAAATTTGTGCTTTATATTCAGCTGTATTAATGTAGGTATTTTTTTTCATTCACTGATAGATCTATAGGCCCCTCCAGGGTGTATTCCCACATTAGGCCCAATGATTCCAGGTAGGCCCTGGACCCACCGTGACCCTGAACTGGATAAGCAGTTACAGATAATGAATGAATGAATGAATGAATGAATGAATGAATGAATGATAGATTTATATATGGCTCCATGTGACCTAATGAATAATACATTTTTATGTGCATACATTTAGCTTGATTTTGGACATGATACTCTAGAAGGGTGTGGTGGTTACTGTATGTTAGTGTGAAATATGTGTATTCAAGGCTGTTTGTAAAAAACTATGGGCAATGTACGGTGTCTTGAATAACAAAATCACATTTTTAATAACAATCACTGACACAATCACAGAACCATAGCTAGAACATGGCATGAACTGTCATGGAACATCTTAGTCTCGGTTTTTCAAACATGTCTTATTATGTAAAATGTCTCAAAACTGCGATGTTACAATCAATTAAAATTATTTTTCACTCAAACATTTTTCATATCTCACTTTATACCATTTAAAAAGTTAAAGGTTTTGCTTTTAAAAATGATTAATACCTTGATTTTCTGATTGAGAATGTTTGGAGACAGAGATGTGAAATGCTGAGTGCTAGGTAATTGCTCTATATCAGATCACTTACTTTACATTTACATATACAAATGTAGTTACATCTGCATTTCTTGCTTCCTACCACATAGGAACATCCTCTCTTTCTACCACAACAATTTACACAGATTATCTACAGGGTTGACACACATTCACTCACACCTATGGACACTTTTTTTTTTTTTGAGTCGCCTGTCAACCTACCAACATGTGTTTTTGGACTGTGGGAGGAAACCGGAGCACCCTGAAGAAACCCACATGGACATGGGGAGAATACACCAAACTCCTCACAGACAGTCAACCTCTCGACTTGAACCCACAACCTCCAGGTCCCTGGAGCTGTGTGAGAGCGACACTACCTCTTGCACCACTGTAGAATGTGAATGAGAATGAAAAATGTGTGAGGTGCTTGTTTCCATAGTTGCTGTGGATGAATTCAGTGCTAGCACCGGGATGTATCATTGTTTACACTGAAGAATATACTTCTTCCAGCTGGGAACAAAATTTTGTTTCGGGAACCAATTTATGTTGTTGGAAACATTGTTGTTGGCTGAATGGTTATAAATGATGTTGGTGAGTGGGAGCCACACTGTTTCCATTTTGTTGCAAAAGGACTAACCATCTTTGCTGTGGCACATGACAGCAGTTAACAGTGACTGCATGCACAGACCAGGCTCCTCTTGGCTCACAGGCATTAATACCCAGAATTTTGTTAATGTAATAGAACACAAATAGTAACTCCATTTGACATAAACAAGGAAAAAAGATGTAAAAACAAAGGCTTTTAACTTAACATTAAATACATTAAGAACATTCTGAATGGGATATGTGTGGCATGGTGTCGCTGCAGGTAGTGTTGCTGTCATGCAGCTGCAGGGCCCTGTGGGTTTGAGCCCCGCTCCAGGTGACTCTCTGTGAAGAGTTTGTATATTTGGTTGTTGGGGATAGCAGATATCTTTAAATATTCTGATTGAATGTCCCAGAAAGCACCCCTTCAGCCATAAGCACTCTTTTAACCTGTCCCCCACCCGAGTCCATAGAGTGAGTGATATCGAGGATATCAAAATATCTGACCCGCTGCGTCCAGCAGCGCCCCTGCCCCGGGTAATGGACCCCTGGAGCGCCGCTCACAGCCCGCAGCCTAAACACCTTAAGTTTTAAATTCACGAATGACTTTACATAAAAACCTTTTGTTGCCATGCACTAGGAGAAGATATGAAACCTCGAGCAACTGAATATGGAGCATTACCAATGTTTTAGTAGCTTTTCACTGGTGCAATGCCTGTAAGTGATTTTTTTAAGACAGAACGGATCTCATTAGTCAGACAACGACTGTTGTAATTCTGTTAAACCAAAAAGGAAGCGCTCAGATGAGATGTTAAAAATGTAAACTGATTTGTTATTTATTACAAAAATGACCACTAAATATACTTAAACAAATGAAACCCAGTTTAAGGTTTTTCCTTAAAGCCCAGATATATTTGGTCTCACTGCTTTGGACTTTGAAAAGGGGTTTCAGTATAAACTCATGGGGTGTTGGGAGATGTAGTTCTCTTATTGGCTTTGTTTGTGTGTATGTATTTACGTAACTAATTAACCAACCAAACCTGGCTTTGCCTAATTTTTAGTCAATCATTGCTTCCTCCAAGATACAACCACTTTTGGCTGAGGCCTCACCTGAATCAAATGTTCTTCCAGAAATAGGATTAGTGCTTAGACCTCGGGCCACTTGAGAACCTAAATGTGTCTTTTAATGAAATCAGGTGCAAATAAAATTATATAGGAGGGTTATTTTTAGAACCAAGCTTGGCTTCATTTTGTAAGATATAAGGGTAGAAACTACATAAGTTGACTTTAACTCAGAACAATAAAAGGGGAGACACATTTGGTTATATGCTTGCATTATAATGACACACAACCCTCACATAATCAACTGATATGGAATATGAAAATTCCTACCAAAAAAGGGAACCAGATAGTGGCCCACAAAACATTTGTGCTATGATTCATACAACTTGATTATCTGCCATTGGCCTCATAGGCTCATAGGATTTGTAACTAACAAATACTAGTGTGGTCCGTAGTAATACAGACCACACTTGTAATTAAAAAAGAAAAAAATGTTTAGTCTTAACAGTGTAAGATGTCACAGAAAATTGCAATCTCAAACCACAAGATGGAACCCTTGCTCCTTTTGTTGGCGAGAGCTTGTATTCTCACTGTAGTTCTTTCTTGATGAGCTTTTTCTTCGTGTCAGTTTACTTGTTACTAAAAGCAATCTCATGTTTAGGTTAGTAACTAGAAACCTCCCCGAAATAAAGGTAAAAAAACTAACTTAAAAAGGCAGTTATGCCCATTTGAATGCATTCTAGGCCAAAAATTTTCAGCCTCACATGCTGCATTGCTTCCACTGAGGTCCCCAGCTGTTTTACATATTCACATAGAGTGGACTGAAAACAAGGCCATGGGCTAGGGCACATATCACCTCTAGTTTATGGTTGGCCCATTTTATCTTCTAACACACATGCGCAGCGACAACCATAAGGGAGAGCCATGTCCTCCTAATAGACACCCAGAAGCTAATATAGGTTTCCAGGCTACCCGCTCCTGTAGAGAATATGCCTCTGAAGAGACGTTGATGAAAATAGACAGAAAATCTGGCCTATTAGCCTAAATATGGAGCCATGCTGCAAGCAATAATATTTCGTTTATTCACAGTCATCATCAGAACTGTAAATTAAGAAAGCGACTCAGGAAACCACGGTCACCATATATTTTAGATAAATGTCTAAACCAAACAAAATGCAGACCCAAGGGCTAGAAATTAGTCTGAATGTTGATGGGGTTGCCAAGTCATTAAAATTATTGTATATTAAGGTTTCATTCATATTGAACAAGGATCCATAAGTCCACACCTGGATAGTCTGTCCAGCATGGTTTGGTTGTTCGATACTCAAACATATCCAGTTGAATCCGATGTGTAGGTAAGTATGTGTTGGACATTGGCTAACCAGCTCTGGCCTGCTCTTTTAGGTTAAGAATATATTGTCTATTTTTTGTCTATGGAGATTATACTACGTTTTTGTGTTCACAACTGAACTACATTGCCATTAATCTATGAATATTCATATTCCTAAAATCATTCATTAGGAAAGGTGATTATATCCATTGGGCGTATATTAAATCCTAATGTACAGTTCATGTAATTCCACCTATAGGTAACCAATAGGTAAAATGTTTTTGTTGGTTTGTTTTTGTTTTTTTTTCTTTTTCTTTTTAAACAGCTGTGGCAATAAAGGGTATGGCTTATAATCTTATAAGGGTTAACAAGAAGCTTGACCTCTGGACCTATTGTTCAGCAGGAAATAGTAGATTATGGACTATTAGGAAATATTCTGGCTCATTCTAGACGCTCTTGCAAAAATATCTCTCGCATATTCCTTGCCCAGTTTGACTCCTGAGTGTCAAATATTTATATTTCCCCTTTGGTACTGAAAACCCTTATTTTCAGAGAGAGATAAAAAACAAAAAAAAAAACAAAATGTACAATGAAGCATCTGTGTTCTGACATAATGGTCTGCATATTTATTTCATCAGTGGAACAGTGTGAGCACTCCAAAAATAAACTTGCAAACCAGAAATGTGGATAGTTTTTGTATATAACATTAGGAATAAATTTCTTTAAAAAAAAAAAACCCTCAGGATTGTAGGGTAAGTAGTGCATGTGATGAAGATGAGGAGCACACGTGATTGTTTACAATAGCTCATCTCACTATTTAGGCTTTAATCTACTGAGCTCATCAGGGATCTCCAGGTGAGACAGATGAGCCCCTCTGTTTACACTCACACACAAGCTTTAAACATCTTACTTCCATGCTGTGATGCGAGGAACATTATATAACCAGCTTTGAAATTTCCCTAAACTGTGTGTTTTTTTTCCCCAGTGCAGTTGTTGCTTGGTTCAGGTGCGTAAGGAGCCAAGGTTGAATAAAAATATGACACGTGGGAGTTTCCAAGCCCTGAATTTGGAAGCTCTGTTCACTTACAATTACAGATTTTAAAACCTAGTCTTCCATCAGTCCAAAAATACTGTTTACTATATGGACTAAGTTAAATGATTTTAAATATGCTGTTTTTAATGTGTCATTTAAGGATGCACTGATGATTTGTCAAAAGTGTGAAGCAGTCCTTCAATATAACTTGGCCAATTAACAGTGAAACTGAGATCTCCAAATTTAAGATCTCAATCCCATAACCCTTTAATAAATTGCAATTGTGTTTTTCATCCAAATGTAATGTCAGTACCTGACCTTAATGTATTTCCGACTGAAGGTAATTAGATTGTCAGAGTAGTGGGTGTCCTGTTCATTAGGGAAATGGGTCAATGTCATACACAACATGAGGCATGTTCCAAATGGCCCCCTCCTCTAAATCGTTACTCTCCAATGAAAAACATGTATGTTCTTTTTTTGTCAGCTTTAATTTACTGCATCATAACACGACAGCTGTCTTTCACATTGTGTAAAAATTAATGAGGAATGGACCAAGGAATGAAAACATTTAATGTTGACTTCCAGTGAAAGAAGTCAAGAAGGTTCTTTTCCTTCTCCTGTAAAGTTACTATTTATGAAAGGCATGTTTTTCATTAGACAGCAACAATACAGTGAATATGGCACTGATTAATTTCAGGCTAAACTCTGTACAGATAGCTTCACAATTGATACTCTTAATTCTGGATCTCCTGCCTCTAAAATAAAATGTTATCTGAAGGATGAAAAACGTATAGAATTGAATATGAGTAAAGATAAAGCTGGTCTGTCTTCAAAATATTTGTGAGGGCAACTCAATGATAATTTATTTATGACCAGAGTTGATTGTTCAGTCACTGTAAAAGCTAAGTTACTTTATTAAGTAAGACCTTTATAAGGAAATCCATTCTATAGCTATCCAAAATTCTGTGCAGTATTTAGATAAAGAGAAACTTTGTTTTAGCTTTATGAATCTCGTTGTTACTGGCTGTATTTCTACATGATGTGACCACAGAAGTAAAACTCTGCAGTTCAAGATAGTTTCCTAATTTCACAGTGCAATATGCCAGTTGTTTAGAAGGCTAGCCCTTAGTTTACCCAGTGAACATGCCGTCATTTCTACCATTGATAGCAACCCCCTCCCACCCCTGGAGACATCTGTCAGAAGCAACCACTGCTCACAACAATGGTCCAAAATCTATTAGCAAAGAATTACAAACTATCTTAGCATGTGTTTGAATTCTGAAGTTGGCCAAGAAGTGTTTACAAAGTTTTGGGTTTATAATGTATTTCATGGGAATTCTTTTTTCTGTGTTTTTGAAATAGTTCCATTATAGGCAGAAGACGTGTACAATATTGTTTAAAAATAGAACAGTTTTCACTGCTGAAATGTGCTTGCAGCTAATCTGATCAAACTGATCTGCAGCTCAGCTGTGATTGGACTCTTTACAACCCCCAGAAAACCTCAGTAAAGCTCTTCTGGCTTATCATTAGCTGGTATCAGGTGAAAAGTATCTAAACTCTGTGCCAACCCAGTATACGAGGCAATAAAATAGAATTCATTGGACCAGATACTCTCAATAGCATTAAAAACTATACTTCAGATGTGAAGCCTGAGCAGGTTGTTAGTCAAAGGCCAGCTTTATGCCTTATGTTGTAGTGCTTTTTTTTAGGCGCATGTGTTATAGAGCATTGATTAGACTAAAATATCTCACAGTTTGTACTGTAAATAAACAAATGAAAGTATTAGAAAATCAAGAGTGCCTGTTGCTAATGATATCTTGTATTTTTAATAGTTTTATGCAAAGGTTTGTGTACACATTATTATTATTAGTTTTTTGTTTGTTTGTTTTTTACTGACACATTCTCTATAGAAGAAACGCTATGTCATATTTAAATGCACAAGGGGTGGAATTGTATCATCCACCTTCTGAGTATCTCCAAAAACATTGTCAGAGCTGCTTTTTCGCAGATCTGGAGCAAAAGGCCGGTTTAAAACTGTGCAAGACAAAATGAGGTGCCAAGGAATAATAGAACGGCAGGCCAATTTTACCAGTTATATTATATATTATTATACAAATGCATTATACCATAGTTGGGAATCCCTCTTGTGCTTGTTCCTATTTTCCAGCTAAAATTAGTGTAACAGCGTTACATCCTTACTATGAAGTCAAAATGTGAAGTAAATGCCAATTAATACCATTTGAGAAAAAAGGCCTTTATTATGGATTTTAAATTAAACTCTATGTACAGCGTAAAATCCAACTGATTGCATAAAATCATAGGCTAATATATAGATTTGATGTATGTGTACAAAATATGGACTGTCAAAGATACAGTTTCTAAGATTAAAATCATATGATTGATTGAAAGTATGTCTTTCAATTAATTAAACTGTTGAAATAGTTTTGAAATTTATGTTCAATTTAGAGTGGTATATTGTTCTTGTTATATTTATACTTGGTCAATTTGTAAGCAGTTAAATTTTTTATAAGGCACATTTCACAACATAATGAGGCAAATTTAGCATAATAATATTACAGCTCACTACAAACACCTGGTTTGCAGCATAGTTGTGTGCACATTTCAGTTAAATTCCTTGCATGGAATTTGCAAGTAATTTTACCCCATCTGTAAGGGGGTCCTTTTAATTCAATTTAAAATGTATTTTCATTTAAATACAATTTAATATCCCTTAGATATATATGTGGACTTTTTAAAAGTTTACAAGTGGTATATATTTTTTCTTTATAATTATTGAACTTGATTTGTATATTGCTTTATTAGATTCTGCCAAAAAAAGAATTTTTGATTTTCCAATCCACTGAAATAAAGACAATGATATTTCTTTATTTTATTCCTGTAATTCTGTTCACCTTGACCTGTTGTTGCACTATGTGGGTAATATATAGATAATACATCGGCTTTATTTGACTCTGGTTGGTGCACTGGGCTTAAAGGAGTCTGTTGCTCATTAAGTTGGATGATTTTTAATAGAACCTGCATGAGAACTCTCTGAGTATTATCCTTTAACTATGTTCTGCAAACATTCCAAAGTCATTTTCTTGTTAAATGTAAATTCTTGGAAGGAACCCCCCAAGGCTGCAAATAGGGTGGTCCTTTGAGATTCCTTCCTGTAGAACATTACCTGAATCACATCCTCTACAGTCCATTCCACTGGCTCAGGTCCATGTCATACCAGATCTCTCTGACCAGTGCACCACACCACAGTCTGACCCTAAGCAGGAATTTGCGTCATGGTCGGGGTTTGTCGTCAGACTGGAATAGTGGCCTTCTGTCTACGCAGACTGTGCTGTTTGACCTTTGAAAGTGGATGGACAACCACCCCCGCCCCACCCCCTCCCCTCACATACACACAAGCTGTCTGCAGATTCTAGCACTAAAGTGATGTGTGTGTGTGTTTGCGGGTGTGTGCTACTGACGTAAACTGGCCTTCCCTGGTCAGAACATTGAGGGTGTAGGGAAAGGGGATGCTTCACACAGGCTGATTTCCTGACTGCTGCCTCATGAAGGGATTTCATCAACACTTCAGTGAGGGATAGAGGATGTAGGGAGGAACTGACATTTCACACTTGCACTCAACTGAGAATTCTTGTATAGGTTTTGTGAGACTTGTATATACAATGGATAAGTGCAGAAGAACTGAATACAGCAAAGTGTTTTGCTGTTTTATGTTATATTAAAGCGGAAACTGTTTTTTATTTTTTCAAAATTTTCAATGATCTTTAATGATCAGCAGGTATAATTTGGTTGGTGGAACATTCTCAGCACTGCATAGACCCTGATGTGGTGGTAGGGTTAGTGTATGTTGTACTGGTACAAGTGGATCAGACACAGCAGTGCTGCTGGTGTTTTTAAACACTGTCGTAGGTCCACCTTGAAGATGTAAGTAGCCCATCTGTTGCTGCACAGTTTGTGTTGATCATCCTGTAGTCCTACATCACAGGACGCTGTAAGCTGGATGTATTTGGCTGATGGACTATTGTGTACTGCAGTGCAACACACATACTAACACACGGCCACAATATCAGTGTCTCTGCAGAGCTGAGAATAATCCACCATGCAAATTATACAGGCTCTGTGGTGGTCCTGTAATTGTAGAACTACAAAGTAATCCTCTATGGTTAGTGGAGCTGAGAGAATAGGCAGAGAGTGTAGAAACAGGGTTGTGGTGTTATTGTAATTGTTGATAAGTGTATACACACACACACACCAGTACTAGCTATTTGAGTGCTGATGATGGATGATAAGTTCATAACAAACACCAACATTTTGACAGCTGTGTGCTTTATAACTCTCTAGCCCAGCTTTGCAATGGGCAAAGTGACCCTAGAAACTTGTGATCCAGTGTCCTGTTTTATTTTTCAGTGCTTTGTATGAAGAGTATTCAAGCATAAAGTTGTGAAAATTACTCATTAGAAAAGACGTTTACTAACATTTGAAATCGTAGCGTATGAGTTAGAGAGTTAATCGAAATCGTAGAGAGTTATAGAGAGTTTGTGAAAGTGTGACAAATGCTGAGATGGAGAGACAGAACGATGGTCAAATTGAACTTGTGTGGGCAAAAGACTAAGTATCAAAGAGAAAGAAAGTGAGAGTTTTTTTTCCCTGTCATTCTGTCAGGAGTGTGTTCCAGCTGAGTGGTGCGGAGTGTAAAGTCCGGCAGCTCTGAGGGAGGCCAGCTGCCTGGGAGGTCTTTCTAAACCACACACACACATATATACTGGACTGCACACAGCAGATCATTTAACTGAGCAGAGAAAGAAAAGGATGGGGTGAGGGAGAGCTAATGGAAGGAAGCAGAAAGAGCTTGAGTGAGGTAAGGGTGTGGGAAAGTCAGCCTGTGAAGTAAGTGTCCTGTGCAGGGAGATTGATGTGTTTCATAGCTCTTGCATAGCTCAGCCCCCATAATTCACCAGTTGCTCCAGTTTACAGACATGAAGGACATGGGGAGGCCTGAATGTCTGCATCTCTGAGCCTCAAGTTCACCCTCAGGGTTGTGTGAACAAGCGGTCTGTGTGTGTGTTGGAAGGCATTCAGTCAGCAGACCTCCTCATTGTCATTACTCATCTACTCACCTTGACAAGGGCAATAACACCCAAGAGAAAATGACCCTGGAGATATACTGAACATCAGGCTGGGGCAGCCCTTCAAATAGAAAGACTTACTGAAGTTTCCCAGCACTATATACTGCAGTGTTCTCCACACTACACTTTATCTGCTGCATCTGTACTGTCCAGTCATTACCACGTTCAATCATTCTACTGGTATTCACTTTTAATAGAACCTGATTACGAAGGTCTAATATACACACAAACATACTCATTCAAAATTCTGAACTCCAGTAAGGAATATATTCCTCCTTTGCTGCAGTAACAGATTCTGCTGTTCTTGGAAGTCAAGAACAAGAACACTAAATGTCAGAACATTGCCTAACACTTTAATGAGAGCCCTCAAATTACATAGGAAGTATGGAGTAAGTATATATTAAGTAATGTGTAAGAAAAAAGAAAGTAAAGGGTAGGAGAGTAGATGTGGACATCTATTATACTTCTAAGCATAATTATAGATTACAAGAAATACTCAAAGTATAATAGTAGAAGTAAGTGATAACTGGGTTCTAAAAATTTGTATAAATAAGGATTGCAAGGTTTTGAATTCTTTGAATTTATACATGCAATTACCCTTAAGATTACCTGCAACACACATCCAGGAAAGGCCAGCTTTTGTCATTACAGGCACTACAAGAGATGTTGCCTAGTGCATTTGCTAACATACGTTTAAGTAATTTTTTAAATCAATTATTACATACAGTTGATTCAGAATCATAGTTCATTCATCATCTTTTCCGCTTGTCCATTTCAGGGTCGTCCCAGAGATATTTCATCACTCCAGGAAACACTGTTACACTCTTCTACAGTCCAGTGCTCAGGGGCTTTACACTTCTCTAACCCTCACTTGGCGTGGGGACCTTAGGCTCCAGAGTGTCTCATTTGATTTAATGCTTTTCTGTGGAGATTAAGCTGCACATGCACAAAGTTGGACAATGTAGTTAACCTTGTACAGTTCTATATCATCTATAATTCAGCTCAGTCTTAACATGATTCATAAACATTGTATGAAAGAGGTGTGTGTGTGTGTGTGTGTGTGTGTGTGTGTGTGTGTGTGTGTGTGTGTTTTCTATGAATATATAATGTTTTGAGGACTAAAACTGTTTCCTTTCCTTGTCAGAGTTATTGTTAATGTTCTGCTAAGTGTAATGGTTAGGGTTACATGAATTCTCTAGAGTAATCATGCTGCAAAATGAACTATGATGCAGGGTTTTTTTCATGCCTCAGTTAATGTCTATTCACTGTTTCAAATGGCATATCAACAAACAGCATAAGTATGTAAATCATTGGATGAGTGACAGATGCTGTACTTTTGAACTGAGGGGCACACGGTCTAAAACGTCCAAAAACTTAAAAAGAGCCTTGATAATAAGTGAATACAGGTACTATAAAATGCTACATTATGCATGCACTGCTTGTGTAATCTTCAAAGTAAAGCATTACATGAAAAGGAACACACAGGAGAACTAGCAAATAGAATGAGGAATCATCTACTGAATATTATAAAAGGTGTTGTTTTGTTTTAAAACTTACAACCGCAGACATTCCCTTTAAGGCAAGGCAAAGCAAGGTAAGTTAAGGTTATTCAAAATGCTTAATGGTCATTTGCAGTTGTTCCACTGAGAAAGTTGTTCCACTGTTTACTGGGAAACGGGTCTAATGTGTTTACAAAGCCCCAGTGTCTTTGCCCAAAAGAAAAAAAAAAACTAAGTGGCTCAGTCAGACATGCTAGGCTTCCTCTCGCTCTCTGCTGACAGGAAAAAAATGGCAAAGGGCCCTCATACATCAAAATCTTGAAAAAATATGAGGATATTGTATTATTCCTGCTCGATAGGTGGGTAATATTAACTTATTTTTGCTGTTTCAGCAAATTACTTTCTGTGGTAATTCAAACAGTGAATTTGCTAATACGGACCATGCCCATAGAGGCTAAAACAGGGAGGTGAACTCAGAAGTCTTTGGGGAGGAGTTCAGGGTGGCTTATGAATGCGTAAGAAGCCGGACCCCCTGCTGAATAAATGAATATGAGAAAAGGGTGGAGGTGGGAGCAGGGTTAAAACAGGAGGCTTGGTGAGCTTGATAATGGCCGAACACAACTCCGAATATGGGGATAAGCAGGAATGACCCAGCGCGGAGGAGCGAGCTGATGTAGTGAAACAGTCGAGTCGACTGAACTAAACAAAGCAAGTTTGTCTGAGGTGGAAATGACGTGAAGGCGTGGTCCTACACCCAAAATTATGTTATTACATAACTTCAATAAAAATGTACAAATTAAACTTTAGCCATGTACAGACAACAGTTGATTTTCGTCCTCAAACGGATTGTTCCACAATAAAAACCAGAGAACTGCATGTCCTTACAATCATAGACATTGCCGTTAAGGCTACCTTGCTAAATTCCTAGTGCTGTCCCTTGGCCCTAGCATTGGCCAGTGGGGCTCAATCCAGTACCTCTGGGATGAGTTGAAATGCTGTATATGAATGAAAACTAAACATCCAGTATCAGTGCCTGACATCACTAATCAAATTCCCACATAAATTCCAAAAATAGTGGAAGCTCTCACTGCAGCAAAGCGGGGGATAACTCCCATATATATTGTGCTGCCAGACATGACAGTGGTGTTACTGAGTTAGTTGGCATGAGTCATTTTTGAACAATGTGTTCAAGTTGTGCCTGTGTGTAAGTCCCCAAAACACAGCACATGTATTTCATTTTTACGTTTACGAATGCCGGAATTGCACAGCGCAAAGAGAACTTGTGGTCACGCTAGCTCAGATGTTCATTTCCAAGAAGCAGAGTTTGTATTTACCCTGATCACTGGCAGACTTTGGACACAAAAACACCATTCCTCTTTAATGTAATTAAAACATAGGTCGTTTTAATGGCTCCATAGATTTTGTTAGTGTCATTTCAGTGTGTGTGTGTGTGTGTGTGTGCATGCGTGCAGCGTGTTCGTGTGCATTTGCACTGATATAGGCCTGAACTTGAGACCTGCCCTGTTTCACATGCCCAGCTTTCAGAGGTAAAGCAGTTAAACAAACAGATGTAAGAGAAAATGGATTACTTCAGGACCACCAAGAGAGCCTTTCTCAAAATTAGCTTTCCCATTCAAGGGCTTTCTCTTGTTAGTGGGATTTCTGACTTCACTGAAGTGTAACACTTCATTTGCACAGTCCATTTTTGACGCTAAGTCAGTGCAATGTCTTATATTAAACATCAACTTCTACTACCACAAGTATCAAATTACATCTTGTAGATGACTGAGAGCATGAATGGATTGACAGTCCAGTCTCAGCCACATGTAGCAAACTTTTTTAAAAATTTGTATGTTCACTATATAGCATTTAGGTTGGCATTTTTTATTATTATTAAATCCCTACTGTATTTGGACCATTCAAGTATAGGAAATACAGACCATCCTAACATTTTCATGTTAGCTGCATGTCAGATTATTTTCTTTACCCCATCTCTAACACTAACATTTTGTTCACCATATAGGGTTAATGTGGATTATATAATGATCAATGTTACACATTGATAAATAGCTAAATAATAGTGAAAGCGAGTAACAACAAAAAAGCAAGCAAAAGCTAAGCACACTTTTTAATATAACTCGAGTGAAATAATAAGGTGGGGGGGGGGGGGTGGGGAGAAGGATCATGACTAATATTACTGTTATCAGTCTGATGCTGAGTTTGTCTAAACTATCTTCTGAGGGTTCTGTTTCATTCATACACACACCACACAACCAAGGTCCAACCTTGTTTTTATTAAAAAATAAAATTTCAGTACAAACCGAATTCCAAAAAAGTTGGGACACTAAACAAATTGTAAATAAAAACTGAATGCAATGATGTGGAGATCGCAACATCTAATATTTTATTCAGAATAGAACACAAAATTTAAACTGAGAGAATGTATCATTTTAAGGGAAAAAATTATGTTGTTTCAAAATTTCATGGCGTCAACAAATCCCAAAAAAGTTGGGACAAGGCCATTTTTTACCACTGTGTGGCATCCCCCCTTCTTCTTACAACACTCAACAGACATCTGGGGACAGAGGAGACCAGTTTCTCAAGTTTAGAAATAGGAATGCTCTCCCATTCATGTCTAATACAGGCCTCTAACTGTTCAATCGTCTTGGGCCTTCTTTGTCGCAAATTCCTCTTTATGATGTGCCAAATGTTCTCTACAGGTGAAAGATGTGGACTGCAGGCTGGCCATTTCAGTACCCGGATCCTTCTCCTACGTATTCATGATGTTGTGATTGCTGCAGAATGTGGTCTGGCATTATCTTGTTGAAGAATGCAGGGTCTTCCCTGAAAGAGATGACGTCTAGATGGGAGCATATGTTGTTCTAGAACCTGAACATAGTTCTCTGCATTAATGGTGCCTTTCCAGATATGCAAGCTGCCCATGCCACAAGCACTCATGCAACCCCATACCATCAGTGATGCAGGCTTCTGAACGGAGCGTTGATAACAACTTGGGTTATCCTTGTGGTCCGGATGACATAGCGTCCCAGTGTTCCATAAAGAACTTCAAATCGTGACTCATCTGACCACAGAACAGTCTTCCATTTTGCCACACTCCATTTTAAAATACCGCTGGCCCAGTGCAAACGTCTCAGCTTGTGGAGCTTGCTTAGAAATGGCTTCCTCTTTGCACTGTAGAGTTTCAGCTGGCAACGGCGGACGGCACGGTGGATTGTGTTCACTGACAATGCTTTCTGGAAGTATTCCTGAGCCCATTCTGTTATTTCCTTGACAGTGGCATTCCTGTTTGAGGTGCAGTGACGTTTAAGGGCCTAGAGATCAAGAGCATCCAGTAGAGTTTTACGGCCTTGACCCTTATGCACAGCAATTGTTCCAGATTCTCTGAATCTTTTGATGATGTTATGCACGGTTGATGATGAAAACTTAAAAGTCTTTGTATTTTATGCTGGGTAACACCAGTCTGGTATTGCTGCACTATCTTTCTGTGCAACAATGGTGGAACTGGTAATCCTCTTACCATCTTGGCTTCAGAGAGACACTGACACTCTGAGAAGCTCTTTTTATACCCAATCATGTTGTCAATTGACCTAATTAGTGTTAATTGGTCTTCCAGCTGTTCGCTATATGCTCAATTTCCTTTTTCCAGCCACTTATTGGTACTTGTCCCAACTTTTTTGGGATTTGTTGACGCCATGACATTTTGAATCAACATATTTTTCCTTTAAAATGTTACATTTACTCAGATTAAACTTTGATCTGTCATCTATGTTTTATTACGAATAAAATATTGACATTTGCCATCTCCACATCATTGCATTCAGTTTTTATTCACAATTTGTTTAGTGTCCCATCTTTTTGGGAATCCGGTTTGTACAACTACTTAGTTTTGTATTTAAAGAATCATTAAATTATTATTATTATTTTTATTTTATTATTATTATTATTACACATATGAGGAGAAAATATTTAAACATTTATTTGTGGTTTCATAGTGTGTTATCATCATTGTCATGCTGGAACCTTGCCTGCCAGTTGTGTGGGGAATTGTTTTTACTTCAGAATTTGGTGTACAACACTTGATTGCTTGGTCAGGTCCATGCAAGCACGACGTCTCTTATATAACTCTTATATCTTATTAAACTTGGATCCATCTGACTAGAGATCTTGCTGCCAGTATGCATCATGTATCTTTTCATGTTTGCACATCCTGCAGTTTGTTAACTTAGACGTAATGCATTGCCCAGTGTTATATTAAGGAGTTAACCAGTGCTCTTGTAGCCTTTTCATCTTTGGGCATAATTGCTTCTATTAGGTTTTATAATTTTTCAGGCAATCCCATGCTGTGTGGAGCCAGACCGAATTACACACAGGACTTAAGAGACCAAAATTGAGAAAATGCTGGTGTTAACAGCTTGTTTTGTCTTGTAAACAAACAGGCAGTCTGCCAGTCATAAATACCTTAGTTTCGTAAAAGGGTGTAACAAAAATGAAGTAGTTAGTCTTTATTGGAAACGTGTGCACACTTTGTTTCACAGAAGTGCTGCAAAGAAGTCTGTAATTTCAATATTGGTATTTCAAATTTCAAACCACTAAGGAATGTATTCTGTTGTTCAAATTAAAAATGTATGTTGTCATTTAAATGCAGAAGTATTAAAAATGGTTTAACATTGTTGAAATACTAAACAGGGCTGAATTTAATTTGTTCTTCGCATTAAAATAGAAATCTCACTTTGCTTTTTCCATTAGCGTTTCTCGACCTTCTGCCTGATTACAATTATACTGAACTGCTCCTCCCTAACCACTGGGTGAAGTTACTAAAACATGCTGTGAGGTGAAATATTTGTGCTTAGTGATAAAGAGCAGGATCTAGTTGTGAACTGTCTGCAATTCAAGCCTCTTCATCAAACCACAGCCTGCTGATTTACTGTGAGAGAATGTGTGAGAGTGTGTGTCAGTGTGTGTGTGTGTGTGTTTGTGCGCGCGCATGCACACATGTGTTTGATAGACAGGTCCAGACAGCAGTTTTTATCCGCTCCGGGAATCCTATAAATACTGAAAGTCACCCAGATAGCTATGTGCAATTAGCACAAATTAAACCAGTCAGCTGTCAAGTAACGTTTATTGAAAACACTGTCCAACTCTATCCTTACACCTCATCCTAAACCTAACCCTACTGCTTACACTAAACCTGACTTTAACTAATTTTCCCTTTGCTACCATAACACGCTCTACTATTTGGGAAGGCTTTACCGTAGAATTCAGATCACTGACGTCAGTATTTGACTGCATTCAGTCATAAAAACATTAGTGAAGTCAGGTACCGGAAGGTATTGGTTTTATCACTTCAGAGAACACAGTTGTACTTCTTAACAGCAACATCGATGACTCTGGAACTGTTCTTCTCTCTGGTTTGTTTACATTCAGAACCACAGCGCCTTAATGATGGTCTTAATATTTGAGGTAAGAATAAAAACAAAAAACTGTTGTTTTTTACATGACTGTGTAACTTGTTTAACCTGTTTGTAGGTTTTTATTCACTGTCTGAATTACCTTAGAATAGCATTTGTAACTCATTATTTAGTGTTGTAGAACTTTTGGTCTGTTAATCATGCAGTTAGTAGTCCCCTGAATTTAGGGTCAGTTCAACATTTAGTCATCTGTAACAGCCAAAATAAGTCAATATTAGTCGCTTATGGGGAAGGAATAAGGCAATTTGCTCTTCTTGGTTCACCTCCAGATGCAGTTTCTCTGACATGAGCAGAGAGAGGGAGAAAGCCTAGCATACCGGACCTAGACACTTTGTTTATTTTTCTTTTTATAGACACTGGGGATTTGTAAACATATTGAATCAGTTTTAAACAAGCAAACAGACTGCAGAGCAGTAAGTGGGGAGAAAACATCCTCAGAATTGTATAAAAAGTGTTTTTTGATTAAAATCATGAGTATCACATTTAACACGCAAGTGCTCGAAGCGTTTGTATCCTGCTAGCCCCCATAACCCACTGGTTATGATGTATGGGTCTAAATCAGTGACATGGGTATTTGGATATGAATTTTGAATTTTTTATTATATTTATTTGAATTATATTTACTTAAAAATGTAATTTTTTATTATTTATGTATGGCTTTAGAGATGATAAAATGTTCCCATTTTAAAAATGCAAATTCCAAATAAATGCAAATCAGCCAGCTTCTCAAAAGAAACTTCCACAGAGAGAAATGAATAGCAGTGTTTAACTGGACAAATCTGGCTGCTTCAGTGTACACTAAAACAGGCCAAATATCAGAATACCACAACCCCAGAGCTAGGTTGGGTTGTGGGTATGTTTTTTTTTTTTTTGAGACTGCTCTGTAGTTGGCGGCTGTGACAAGAGAGCTCTGTGATAGGTTAATCCTGCGTTCGATCACTCTGTTGGAGTTTACTTTTTCTGCCAAACCTGCTGGTTGACCTCTGGCCTAGATTCGTATTTTAGGGTTTGAATTTTAAAAATGAAATATTTCACTACCTCAAATTTTCAAGTTTAACAAATGGCACGCAAACATAATTCTATTATAAAATATTCAGATAAATGTAATTCAATTACATTTACAAATATATTTCAAATGTTCAAAATTCAGACAAAAATAATTCAACAATTCAAAATTGAGATTCAAATACTTATGCTATTGATTTAGCTCCATGATGTTGAACTTAGATATATGTATTTATACAGCAAAGCAATTATGCACTTGTACATGAATTGTGGAACAAATATCTGTCAAAACTCAGCATCTGTTTGATGTCAGTAGTTTTTAGATGTAAAGAATCTCTTTGAAATTGCTTGTATTTTCTTTGCTCACTGCTTCAGGCTGTTCAGCAGACTGAAGGTGCTCCACATACGGCTGCTGTTGGCACCAAAGAAATGTGGGTATTGTGCTTCAGTGACATGGTAATATCAATAGTATAAATTAGTGATGTGCTAGTGGTTTTTCCCCCCTATGTAATGTGTTTATGGTGATATGCATGTATTATGCTATAATGCTATTTACTGTTTTTGGTGGAAAGTAGGTGCTTGCTGATGAGTTGCTGAAGTTTTAAATAATCGCCTTGGGTGTTTTTTTTTCCACAGTGCAGAAGACTGCAGGATAAATGTGTATTTTATGGACTTCTACAATAGCTGAAGTTTTTTGGAACTGGGGGGTGAGTAAATCTCAAATAGATGGAGTTAAAAAAATTATTGGTCTAGACAAAACCTGGATGACTACCCCAGGGTCTGAGTGAGTCTGTGGATGTGGTGTGTGTGTGTGTGTGTTCATAAGAACCGACTTTCAGATAAGCATCAGCTTTCTGTCTCTCACCCAGATTTATTGTTGGCCTACATGGTTGCAGCAATGTGTGTGTGTGCGTGTGTGTGTGCGTGTGTGTGTAGACTCTGTCTGAGGGCAAGCATGTCTGCGGCTCCTTAGGTGGGGCAGCAGTGATTCATAGCCTTTCTCAACCTTCTGCTCATCCCTTCTCTTCTGCCTCTATTTTTTACTCTCTGTTCTTCTTTTTGCTCTCTGTCATTTTGTTCTCCTTGATTTGGCTTTTCAGCTAAATCTGCCACATTAAAAGGCACTTAAAACATGTGCACATCCTCTGACACGTAATCCGGTGTCTGTCTGCCCTGGGTTTAACCTTGCCACCCAGGTATAGATACTGAGTAATGCTCAAAATAACACCTCTGACACACGCACAGAAAAATACACAGTGTGTAAAGAGACTTCTGGACAAACTGGCACATCTTTCACTGGCTTGATGAGTGCATATGTCTCATTGTTACTCATTTTGTGTGCTTCGTTTTAATGAGTGTCGGTGCTAGTGTAAATACCTATCTATTTCATGTTTATCAATCAAGAATAGAACTCCTAAGTTGAGTTTTAAATGTAGGAAACAACCAAGAAACAAGAAACAACCAAGAATTTTTTTAAAACCAAGTATTCAGTCTTTTTATTCTGTTAGCAGTGGTGGGCAGTGTGCTATAAATAAAAGAGAATGATAATATTTGTTCCTATAAGTGACACAACTGTCAATCCATGTGTCTGTAAGCTAAAATAATAAAATGGGACAGTTAGTGTTATCCAAGCCTGCTGAGCTTTCCAATGATACTGCATTACAAAAAATTATAAATAATTAAATAATAATAACAAAAACAATAATAATATAGATTATTGTAAATTTGTGTCAGTCAGTTGAGTTCATTCATTCATTCATTATTTGTATCTAGTTCAGGGTCGCGGTGGGTCCAGATCCTACTCAGATTCACTGGGCGCAAGGTGGGAACGTACCCTAAAGGGGGCACCAGTCCTTCACAGGGCAACACACACTCACCCATATGGACACTTCTGAGTCGCCAATCCACCTACCAATGTGTGTTTTTGGACCGTGAGAGGAAAATGGAGCACCCGGAGGAAACTCACACGGACATGGGGAGAACACACCAAACTCCTCACAGAGGGTCACCCGGAGTGAGACTTGAACCCACAACCTCCAGGTCCCTGGAGCTGTGTGACTGCGACACTACCTGCTGCGCCACTGTGCCACACAGTCAGTTGAGTTATATATAAAAAAAAAATAGAAAAAGAAGAAATGTACCAGAAAGGCCTTATCAATTACAGTTACTGTCCACATATGAATGTCACCATTTGATACGATTTGACCAACTAGCTAAGGAGGGGCAAAAGGGGAAATATTTCACACTGAATCATTTCATTTGAGCTAGTGTCAGTGCTGTTTTTTTTTTTTTTCTTTTTTCAAAATTCAGATTTGGTTCTGAAATTACTCTTGGCACAAGTGGCCGAAAGTGGTAATGTGATCAATAACAAGATTGAGGCAGGAAGTAGAAAAGCCATGACACACTTTCTCTCTCTCTCTCTGCTTCTCTTTTTCTGAGAGTAGTGCTATTCATTTCATCGGTACAAATTTGAGAAGCTCCTCACAAAGCCAGAGTAAGCTTGGCCAGTTACTGATACTGATTGGCACGTTTTAGAGCACTGCTAGAATCTAGTGTGGCTCTCTGGTCTGTCTTCATTCAGGGCTTGGGAATTTTCCATTCGGACAGTGGGAGATTCCATCAGGTGGATAGGGGCGGAGGTCATGGCCTCTCGTGCATGGAGAGATAACACCTCACCTGTTAGCCCTGGATTGTGTCCCACTCTCTCTGAGCCATGGAGACATACCACTCATTCCACACAGACAGCAAACACAGTTAGAGAAGGATTAGGGAGGCACTGAGGCCTGGATGTGCTGAGTGACGTTCAGCCAGTTGACACGCTATGGATTGTGAATGGCAGCATAATGATTTCACTTGTTTACAATAGGACTTTATTTTTCCCTGCTTTCCACAGAGTCAAGTAGAGCAATTCTTTTCTCTCCTCTAATAGTTATGTTGTAATAGTGTGTAATCAGGATTTCTCTTAAAAGTGAAGTTTATGACTATAATCAAAAAACACTTTCATAAAATTCAGAAAAGAAAAAAGGAAAAAAAAAAAAAAAAGTGGCTCCTCAGACATGCTAAGATGT
The DNA here is from genome assembly GCF_029633855.1 of Hoplias malabaricus. Taxonomy (NCBI): domain Eukaryota; kingdom Metazoa; phylum Chordata; class Actinopteri; order Characiformes; family Erythrinidae; genus Hoplias; species Hoplias malabaricus. The sequence goes on from NC_089803.1 coordinate 40,743,318, forward strand.
CTGTCCCCTTACTTACGGCAGTAAGACAGCAACGAGCCCTGCAAACGCTGAAAATCATGAAAAGAGATGAGGTTATTACTTTATTCCTTGTTCATAGGTGTGAAATATTGATTATTTTTGATGTTTCAGATTATTTAGGTAGGAACCCATCCTAAGTTCAGGTGACCTCTGGGACTGAATTGAGCTTTGCCCTTATTAAATGAAATTATCATCACTAGGTTATCTATTTATTCCATCCACCAAACTGCTCAGCTAGCGCACAGTAAAAACAGTGAATAAATTATTAGATGAATGTCAGTTAGACTGGACAGTGATACATCACACAGCCACTTAGTGAGGTAAAACACTGAACACATGAGCCCCATTGAAAACTTGGAAATGTATGCTGTTGTGTCCGTAGTGAGGGGAGACACCGTTGACTTATTTGCTATGTCATTTGTTTGTTTTTGTTAGCATTTGGTCATCAGTAAAAAGACAGAGCTGATTTCTTGCTGAATCTGTTTGTAAAATCAATCAGCTCCATTTTGGAAGTATAATATTGCCATACCCACACTGACCCCTAACTCTGCCACTCTAACTCTTTTTTTCCCCTCAGTGTGTCTAACCAGTTATTCTCCCCAGCTGCGACATCAAGGGGTGGTTAGAATGTGAAGTAATAAGTCAAAAGAACAATCTAGGTGTTGGGTGGTCAGAAGATTTTACTGGGTGGGCACATAAGAGTGGATAAAATCAGCACAATGGATTTATTTATTTATTTATTTGTTTATTTATTTATTTATTTATTTTTAAGAGCACGGCCCTGATCTCTTAACTACAGAAATTACAAAACTGTTTTTCAAAGGAAATAATCTATTTATGTCAATATTGCACTGAAATTCTGATAGACACAAACTACCACTGTTTACTCTTACATACAGTTACGGTACAAAGACTTTCAGAGATGCTGTGAGTCACTGTTTTGTGGAGCAAGCTCAGTGTAGGTTGAAAGCAGCTTTTATTACTAAAAGACTGTAAAAGTCTGATTGCAGCCTAGTTTACAAATTTTTACTTTTACAGAGAATTATGTGTTGTGTTGGTAATATACTGTTGCCAGGTTTCTCACCACAGTCACTCATCTAACAAAACCTTATTTTATTCTGATATAGTGTTGACATACGCCAAAACTTAAAGGCCCTTTGCTTTGGGCTGTGTATTTTGAGGTGAAAGGTGCTAGATGTTTCCATCGTTATGCGAGACTTTGATGCTAAATTAGAGGCCTCTCCCAGGAAACTAATTTATTCCAGTTTACAGATATAGCTGTATTTTTTATAAAGAAAAAAAAGCTGAGCACAAACCAACCCTGCAACCATCATACAAAAAAAAAAATGTTTGATGTTAGACTGCCCATGAGCCATGTGTGTGAGAGACAGAGGGCCTCAGTTTCTGAAACCTCAAAACCCCAACATGACCTCACTCCCAGCAGGGCACAGACAGAGTGAATAAAGTTATTTTTCTGCCTCTAATGAGGAGTGAGAAGAGCATTTGATCTGATCAACCACTTCACGTGAAGCCTACTCACAGGGACTGTCCAAATATTAATGGATGCTGGTTTTAATTTGAGACTTGCCATGCAAAATCCATAATGAGATGTGTGATTATGTCTTAATGTGAAGTAGGTTTACTAGAGAATTTAACAGCTGGAATGGATTCATGCCAATCTGTAGATGGATAAAATGCACTGGCAGTGAATTAATGGTCATATGACTTGATGACATATCTTCTATATTAGTTAGTGACTGTATGATGAGTGTGACTAGTAGGAGTTTTATTCCCTGACATTTCAGCTTCTGTGTTTCTATGTACACTGTATGCTGTACTATACAATACATCTAGATACTCAGCAGCCCTTCACACTGAGATGCACACATTCATGATACAGGTGAATCTGTATGTACATTGCACACAAACCCACACATTCACACATACAGTATTGTAATCCCAATACTAAAACTTTGCCTATAGAATTTTATGTTCTAGAACACATGACCCTAGGGTCCCCGTAATGCTTACTTGTATGTTTTGCTTGAAATTGAACTGAACTGACATCCTTGTGTAACACCCTGCTTTTTTGTTTTCTTTTGTGCTCAATCTTGCAGAGAACTTTCACCTGGACATTGCCCAACAAACACCCTCCACTCTCCCGGGAGAAGCAGAATGAGCTTTTATTCTCTGGCCTGGGTGAGATCATGAGCGGTGTGCTGGAGAGGGTTCACCCTCAGATTAATGGACCTTGTCCAAATGGATAGATTTGGCAGAGTTTTGTAAATCTGTGTGTGTGTGTGTGTGTGTGTGTGCACGTCATTAGTATTCCACTACATGCCATGCACTCTTAGGGCCAGGCAAAAGAGCATGCAGTGTGATTAAGTATTTAAAGACTCCCTCCATTGAAAATCCAGTGTTTTATATTAACTGATCCATGCTGTGGTGTTTATAAGCCAGAAGACATTTTATGTTTGCAGTTGATGCAATGGCTGAACATTTCTACTTTGAAAGACAAAACAAACTCAAACAGGTGGGTTCAGACAGCCAGGGATTCCTACATCATAACCCTAAGCAGTCAACTTGTGCTTTCCCGCTACAGGCGAGTGATGGAGGAGTGGGTAGAGAGAGAGAAAGGCAGGGACTACTTGCTTATTCATGGATTAGTGTGTAATGAATTAAGGTGAATGTGTAGCATTACATCTAAGTCCCTTATATGGCTTTAGGCTTCTTTTTTTCTTTGTAATAACTCTTACAACTATCATTTTGATGAACTGAGATGAGTTTTTATTAATCTCAAGAGGGACTCAAATGATGGCATTTCACTCTACACCCGGCATTATATCCCTCAAAAGTATCTCCAGGGCACACTTATGAAAGGGCACTTAATACAGGTAGTACAAATACCATCTCAGATTCTTGTACATTTACTGTCAAACAGAACTATCCCACAAGGTATGGACACAACCTCTAATGCTGGGATCTGACTACACAATATTTTTGTTTTTCAAGATGGTCAATTTGTCCAGAGTCTATTAATTTGGGTCTTAATTCAGGAGACTGGAAACAATACACCTTTAACATGGACCATTCTACGTTTGCGTCATTGCATGAGTTCAGAGGTACCTGGCGAGGCGGGTCAAGAAATTGTCAATCATTGGTACAGAAGCACGGTGTGTGATGCTGGCAGGAAAAAACAGGAAACAGGAAATTTGTTGGATATGACAAAATCATGCCAAAATTGGGCTAAATTCCTGATCCCAGTATAAACAAATGTTTGACGGGAAAAAAATCTAGGCATTAATTTACTCCTCTTTTCAGTTTACACCAAACATTTGTTCATTCTTTCATTAACACACTTGGAGGAAACCCATGCAGACACAGGGAGAACCAACCAAATCCCTCACAGGCAATCACCCGAGGCTTTGATTTCACACATGACCTCAGAGCCCTGGATCTGTCAGCGACTCTGTTGCACCACGCTGGTGCTCCTGATCAAAACGTGCTGGTCATATTGATGTCAGTGGACAGTGAAATCACTCTAAAATCAGTTAAAGTTGATTTAAAGGCTTTTATTTGCATTAATGACTTAAGAGAGGACTTGCTGTTCTGCAGTGTTCCAGCATAAACCAGAGGTGAAGAAAGAGGCCAGTCTCTGTTTGTACACATGAACCCGGGTGATGTGAGTGAAGAGAAGTAGAAAAAATATGTTAGTGATTCACTGTCAGGGGTAGAAAATTACAAAGGAAGACGAAAGCACCTCTGCTTGTTGTGTTTGTCGCCACATAGTGTGTACTCTTCTCATGTTTTCCATGGCCACAGAACATAATGCAATAAGGAAGAAGGGAAGAAAGGATATTTACTTTCTTCCTGAGCACTGATCTCAGGGGGATGCTATGAGGCTCAGTCTGTACCAAAAGAATGAAAAACAATGCACCTTGGAAAGAAGCTACATAGCTATTACACAACATCATACATTGTGTGTGTGTGTGTGTGTGTGGGTGTGTGTGTGTGTGTGTGTGTTTCAAATATTTCTGAGCTGATTTCACTCCTCAGGGGTAGTAATAATGCAACACTTAAACATGAACAGATGTCAAATGCTAGATCTATGCTTAGATTTGTGCAAACAAATCAACATATGCAAACGTCCAAATGTTTCACTGTGTCGTCATGTACTTTTGGATTACATAATTATTTACTTTCTTTTACACATAATGCTTCTTTTGTGCACAGTAATGGAGGGTTTAAAGTCACCATGCCCAATGCCAGTTATCAGCTAGAGAAGTATAAGCCCCCCAGCATTGGATTTTGTAGCAGTAAGACTCTGGAAACATGGATCTATATTCAATATATTTGAGATGGGCTGAAGTGCTGTTATCATTTAATCTTATTTCAGTAATGATATTGTGGCTGAAAACAATCAGATTCTCACAGACATTTAGACATAATATCTAATCTTAAGCCTTACCTAAGGAGAACATGGTATTACAGCAAACAGAGACAAATTTACATATTAAAAAAAACACATTTATATGTAATTCTAACAGCTCAAGAAGTTCATTCTAACAGCTACAAGCAAATCAATTTCTTCTTTTTCAATTTTCAGGTGCTCTCTCTGTGCATCACCGGGTGCAGCCAAGAACCATCATCTGGAGGCATTTGGACAGCGGAGAGACCTCTGAACATTGACAAGCATTAAAAGAGATGATGTTGCTCCCTAGGTGTGTAATACAGAAAATACGAAAGTGCTACAAAGTTAAACAAATCATTTTCTGTGGTAATTCCAACAGTGAGTGAATAACAAACACGTTACAGTCTGCTTCTTACTTCAACACACCTTTCCACCTTAAAACATGTGGAGCGTCTAACCAGTAGATCCAGCAAACAGCTGTCTATATGTCGTGGTTCTATGATCTTCCTGAGGAACCTGTTCTAATCTGTAACCACATTCATATGGAAGTGCCACTTTATGCTTTGTGTACGATTAACAGCTTTATGTCTGTAATGGTCTGTGTTGGCAGTGAAGAAGCTGCAGGACTGAAATGGGCATAGACTGCTTATGTACTTAACGAACCATTTACACTCTGTGTATGTGTGTGTGTCTTTCTCTCTACACTACTCATCACTCTCTAATATGTACCCTGCAGCTGACAGCAGCGTTCCTGCTTCCTGTCAGTCAGAGATGGAATGCCACCCTTTTATTCCAGAGATTTATTCACTTTGGGTGACAGACATGTTTTGACAAAACACGCATAAAATCATGTGCGAACGTTTGGACACCTCTAGCCATATGACATGTTTTGCTGAAACTCCTGTGCAGAACATATTTTTACACAGTTTAATGCACTATACTTGACAGAACTTACAAAAGTCATGTGATATTGTAACATGTATATTGGATATTATAATGTTTTTCACTCATTCATTCACACACTCGATCACTTATTCACAGTAATCAAAATTCTGCTCCAAGAACTCTTTTTTTCCCCTCCTGTTTTATCAAATCCAGCCTAATTTGGTTGTCAGCATCATTTAATTTCCCACCTGTTTCCTACGATTCTCCCAGTCACACAACTTGCTACCAGTTTGAGAGAGACAAACAGGCCTTATTGAAAACTCTAAACAAGATAACAAAGAGAAATGTATGAGAATAGTTACAACCTCTGCAAAATTGTCAAACCAGGAACAGGGACCCCACAGACCAAGAGCTACACCTTAAGTATTTATCAGCCTTGAAACAACACAAAGTCAGAGATAGAAAGGACCCATTCCTGGGATATGTGGAAACCATTAAATAAAGACAAAATTATTAGGCATATTAAGGGTTATTAAGCATATGAATCAGAAATATCTGGAAAACATACTTTGAATATTTTTATGAAAATCCTAAATGTAAATATCTCAACCAAACAGAGACAGATGAAAATTGTAAAATTTTCCCAGAAAAATTAGAGACAGGAGCAACAAAACCTGTCATCACACCCACTTGTGCACTAGGGGAGCGGTTGGGGGTTAGGTGCCTTGCTCAAGGGCCTCTCAGCCATGGATTGATTGAGGACAGCACATTTCCTTCACTCCCTCCTCCCTCATGTTCCTGCTTGTTGAGGTGATCACACAGACGATCAAATTGTTTCAATGGTCAGGACCGTGAGAGGACCAGCAGGAGCAAGAAGGTGGTGGGGCGTAAGTGTCAAGCTGCTCCTTAATGATGTTGTGATTCAAAGGGTCCAGGATGTTTGGGAGAAACATATCTGAACTCTTAGTGGATCTGGTTCAGAGCAGCTTTGCTTCTCCATCATTCACTTGTATTACAGAGCAGGAATTCCTTATATGGGCATGACACTCACTACAGAACATTGAGGACCTCAGTGTTCCAAGTGCTCTGATGTCATAAACATCAGAGGAAGAACATCCAGAGAAATGGAGAATAGAGCAGAAAATAAAACTAAATATTCATATAGAGGATGGAAAAAGAACACGGCCCTGTTTCATAAAACACCTTAATGTAAGTATAAACCTTAAGAGAAAATGTTCTCTTACTTAAAGGAATAATCTAAATGTGTTTCATACAAACCGGATTCCAAAAAAGTTGGGACACTAAACAAATTGTGAATAAAAACTGAATGCAATGATGTGGAGATGGCAAATATCAATATTTTATTCGTAATAGAACATAGATGACAGATCAAAAGTTTAATCTGAGTAAATGTAACATTTTAAAGGAACAATATGTTGATTCAAAATTTCACAATGTCAGCAAATCCCCAAAAAGTTGGGACAAGTAGCAATAAGTGGCTGGAAAAAGGAAATTGAGCATATAACGAACAGCTGGAAGACCAATGAACATTAATTAGGTCAATTGACAACATGATTGGGTATAAAAAGAGCTTCTCAGAGTGTCAGTGTTTCTCTGAACCCAAGATGCTAAGAGGATCACCAATTCCACCATTGTTGTGCAGCAATACCAGAATGGTGTTATCCAGCGTAAAATAGCAAAGACCTTTAAGTTATCATCATCAACCGTGCATAACATCATCAAAAGATTCAGAGAATCTGGAACAATTGCTGTGCGTAAGGGTCAAGGCCTTAAAACTCCACTGGATGCTTGTGATCTCCGGGCCCTTAAACGTCACTGCACCTCAAACTGGAATGCCACTGTCAAGGAAATAACAGAATGGGCTCAGGAATACTTCCAGAAAGCATTGTCAGTGAACACAATCCACCGTGCCATCCGCCGTTGCCAGCTGAAACTCTACAGTGCAAAGAGGAAGCCATTTCTAAGCAAGCTCCACAAGCTCAGACGTTTGCACTGGGCCAGGAGTCTTTTAAAATGGAGTGTGGCAAAATGGAAGACTGTTCTGTGGTCAGATGAGTCACGATTTGAAGTTCTTTATGGAACACTGGGACGCTATGTCATCCGGACCAGAGAGGACAAGGATAACCCAAGTTGTTATCAACGCTCCATTCAGAAGCCTGCATCACTGATGGTATGGGGTTGCATGAGTGCTTGTGGCATGGGCAGCTTGCATGTCTGAAAAGCAAATGTTTTGTACCGTTTAGAATTTGGCTTTATTTACGACCACGGCGTTAAAAAAAAAAAAAAAAAAAAGATCCAGAGAATAAAGATTCTGAGAATGTTCTCAGAATAATTCTGAGGAAAAAGTCTCGGAATAATTTTTTCTCTGAATTATTCCGAGATTTCTCCGATTTCTGACTTTAATCTCAGAATCTTGTTTTTTTCTTTTCTTTTTTTTCAACGCCGTGGCCCTAAAACTCCGTTGTAGGTATTTGAGTCATCAGTAACTACTATTCATTCACGGTTTACGGTTCTGTAAATGTCACAAATCACTCACAGAGGGTGAGAGTCAGTTGGAGATTTATTGAGCACAGTACATGAAGCGAGGTCAAAAATCAGTACAGAGAGATAAACAAGTCCAAAAGACAAAAAGACAGAAAATTACACAGCAAATGTTAAATCAACACTATTAGTGTTAAATTAACACTGTTATTGTAACAATTTAACTCTCTCAGTGTTAACACTAATAGCGTTGATTTACCACTGGTGAATTTGCTGTGTAGCCTGTTTAAGACACAAGTGTTTCAGAATTGCAGAAATAGCTCAAACCATGCTCTACAACTAAATAGACAAAACAGAGTGTTTACAGAAACACTATGTAATAATTTTACATTAAAATTACAGCTTCAAAATCATTGTGATCCTTCACTGATCTGTAATAGGGAGAAAAGAGCCTCTGCCGTTGCTACCCTCTGCTCATCACTGCAGAAACTGCACTATGTAACTTTTGGTGGAAGCCACCATTTCACTCCCTCTCCCTGACAATTTCAGTACAGTGCTGTAAAAGTAAATTGAAGTAGGGGGAGCCGAATGAGCTGAAACAAAACCCCAACTTTTACATAGTGTTCCAAAGTGAGTAAAAAAAACTAAAGGCCAATTTATGCTTTTGTGTTGACTCAATGCAGAGCCTATGCTGCAACAAGTTACATTTCTGGAGAGGCACGCATCAGGCCACGCTGCCTACAGCGAAGGTACAACACAGAAGCATAAATTGGGTTTAATACTCAGGAGAGCGCGACCTCTGTTGGTTTGGAGGGGCAGTACCTTGGGTGTATGTAATAGTTGATATAATTGTTGATACATCGTATTTAATCTTTAGCCATTTCTGCTGTGTTCATCCAAGTCAGACTAATTAATGACATTCTATTAAAAGACTGGGAAACCAAGAGTGACACTAGAGTCTTTTCACTTGGGTTAAGCAAGAGTCTTGTTACAGAAATTTAACTTTTACTTTCAGTACTTATGTACAATACATTATGTACTAGTATGTAAATACTTTTTGTACTTTTACTCATGTGGAGATCTACAATGTGGATTTCTATCTTGACTGGAGTAATATTTTACCTTGAGTATCTGTACTTTTACTATGGTTTGTGTACTTTGTCCACCACTGGTTTTGTGACTGTGAATGTCTACGGTTATAATAATAATAACAGCTTAGGAAAATGTGTTCACTGAACAGCAAAGAATGTAGCGAAGAATAGGAAAAGGGGGTCTCATAAAAAAAAAAAATACATTTAAAGTGATTAGCTCATAAAAGGTTAAAATCTTTGTTCAAATCCTATATTTCATGTAAATGGTCAATAATTTAACATCTTTTAAACTTATCCTTTAAACTTACTGAACATGTCTTTGTAGAGATGCCTGGAATTCTGGGTAATCTGGACTGTACTACTAGAAACCTTTCTAGGGGGTAAACAATGCTTGTACAACGAGCTAACTGGGCATTTTATAACATTTCTCCATTGATATTTGATATAGAAAGAATGTGAGATTGAATGTGGTAGTGTTGTCCATCTAATTGGAGTTCTTCACATTCACTGCTACTGGGGAATGTACCTTGAATATTAAATACTTTGATTCATAGTGTTAAAAGAGGACTGATTGTGCTGTCAATGATGAGTTTTAATTCCAAACCCCCAAACTCACAGGCTGTAAGCTGTAGCTGTTATAAAGTCTAACATTCTAAATTTGCAAGAGTTAATAAATGTCCAGACATGACTCCTCAATGTGCCTCTTAGTCCTGTCTTTGGTCACACCCTGACACATCTAAAGAGAAAATGGCTTTATACACCAACATACGATCACACGTGTGTTCAGCTGGGGCAGCTCCACTCTGATCAGCCTGTGAGATCAGTCCAGTTGTCCTCTCTGAGACTCTTGGTCTTGGAAGGTGTCCTTGCCTTTCTAATATGTTAAATTTAGCAAATAGATAAAACTGTATTTAAAAATGGGAGAGAGGAAAAAAAAAAGACATTTCAGAGTGTTCCTTTTAGAGGATGTGTTAAATTTTTTTTACTTGGAAAAAACACCATGTAATTTGACCAGGGTTCTCCAGACTTTTGCTACAGCTGTGTAAGTGAAGACTGTTCATGTTTTTTATACCCTGCCTCTATTATCTGAGCCTTAGTGATGGAAGGCTATGGACCAATGACTGCAAGCAGTGTATGTTATTGTGGTGGATTGAGTGAAAGAGAACCCAAGCGTGTGTAAGTGCAGAAAACAGGTATTTGGCTTTGCCTTTCATGGCCGGCGGGCACTAGCTGCAGAAGTGTTAGTGTAACGCTAGGGTAAAAATAGCATGTGTTGAAAAATGTGCATTCCAATGCCTTGACTTTCACCCGACTAGCAGAACTATGGCTATTATTTTGACAAGACAGTCAAAACAGTCAATGTTTGACCATTGTAATCCTGAATGCAGTGGCAGTCATCAGATATTTGTCAGAATTTTTAAATATAACCATTGTAAAGACGTGATTTATGACATCTATCATATGATGTTTCTATCAGTAGATGGCTTCACTGTAAACGTTTCAGGGAAATATTCTTGAAAGTTTTCTTTTTCTTTGCATGAAATGTTCTTGAATTGTCTGTGCTTCCTCAACAAATGCGCTCTGTCTGTCTTTCCTCTAAAATCTGTTAGCTACAACATAATTCATCTTGTTAGTGTAACACTTTAAATGAGAGATTAAATATTACTCAGTAACTGAAAACAAATATTATAAATGTGAATAATTTGCAAATATAATGTGTATACCAAAGCTTGAGCCTGCTCTTGCCACAAATGCAATTCCATAGCCAATGTTTCCAGATTGGACAGTTTTACAAAACACTGGCAAAAGCCAATATGATGATAAACTCAAGCACACATCCTGACCTCTTAATATGTAAAACACATTTGTTTCTCATAATAAAAGAACTTTATTCTTTCCAACCTGAGTAGTTACATCCATTAATATCCAGATTGCTAGCACCGCATTTAAAAATGGTCTTGCATAATGAGAATAAGTGCTACAAATTCCTCTTTTTAATGTGCTTTTGTAATTAAACCAAATGCATATTTTAAAATACGATTGTGCTGTTGAATCCTGCACCACATTTGATATTTCATTCATTCATTCATTCATTCATTCATTATCTGTAACCGCTTATCCAATTCAGGGTCGCGGTGGGTCCAGAGCCTACCTGGAATCATTGGGCGCAAGGCGGGAATACACCCTGGAGGGGGCGCCAGTCCTTCACAGGGCAACACACACACAGTCACTGTCACTCACACACTCACACCTACGGACGCTTTTGAGGGTGAACACACCAACTCCTCACAGACATTTAGTAGTGTGTATCCACTAATTTAGTAGTGTGTATCCACAACAGAAAGAATGTTTGGATTCTCGTTTACCTGCTCTCACCCATTGTAGCAAGGGACAAACGATGGCCGTAGTGTTTTGACAACTCTAAATCCACTTTACCCTCCAGTCCACAGGAAATGGAGTAGAAGCAGAGATAACAGAGTAGGACGCATAGGCCTCGTAACAGAAGTATTTACTCTGACCTCTTTATCAGTAGATTTTGATCTTTCTCTAAATCCCTCTTTCTCTTTAAAATGTCAGACTATTGGAGTGACCCATACACTGGTCAAAAGAGAATGTCTGGAATTTGTTTTCCCTCTCTGATCGCTGCAGGGCTGCATGGATGGTTTGGGAATTTTGGGTCAACTCCCATACATCCTGTGCTATCTTTGGACGTCTTGGAAATTTGGTCACCCCCCCCCCACCCACCCCCAGTTCTACATGTCCTCAGACCTGCCAGGAATGCACGAGGTTCTTTATCCTGCCTCAGCTCCAGTGCCCATATTAGGAACATAAGCACCATTTAACTGTTAGTGCCACTGATTTCAGAGGCCAAGAATTCTGGTCTTTTGTTATTTTTGGCCACATTTAGGTTAAAATATCAATTGGAACACATTAGCTCCCTGGAGCCGAATGAGCAGCTCTTAAAGGTGAAGACTGCCCAATAAAATAAAGCAAAAGGAAAAGGGAGGAGGGTGGAAGCACGCGTGAAAGAGTTTTGGAGGGTTGGCAGAAAGAGGGAAGTTTTTTCTTTGTTGGACGTTTATTTTATCCTTTTGATTCCCTACAATATTGTGAGACTGAAACACACAAGCATTGTTAAAAACACTTGCTCTCCAAATTCTAACACCCTCCACTGAACAGCCTGTTAAACAAGGAACTGCGAATCCCAGAGCAAGGCAGTAGCTTCAGTCTAAAATTGGCAGTGCTCTTATGTATTAGCAGAGCTGAGGTCTCCATTCTCACAGTGATAAATTTTCATTTTTTGTTATTGCTACTGCATTAAAAACATTTGGCAAATACTAGAAAACATCCAGTCTGTGATATCTGCAGAATTCTATCACAAGGCTTAGAATTGTAAGTTACAAACTTGCTGTTAACTGTGTAAATGTTGAATAAAATGCTTTGCTGCTTGTGTTGCAAACCTAATTTCCCTTGTGTGGACAATATAAAGTACAAAGTCAAAGTGAATGTTAGTATTGAAAACAGGCCTTCAGATTTAGACAACAATAATAATTACCAGTTAAATTGTTAAAATGAAAAGATACTGTTCATTTCTACAGGTGTCTAAATGGGATTTATAGTTGCATATTAAAATGGTACGTTTCATGATGCAGTTTTACAGTGATTCTTTCAGTAATTTACAACTGATTAAAAGTTTTGAAACAATTTGTTTTCCCTGCTAGAATTTAACAATTAAATATTTAGCATTCTAGATATGTATTTTTAAAGTCATGTGACTTAAAAGCATAGAAGGTTCTAAAACATTGTTTTATTTATTTATTTATTTTTGTGTGTGTGCATGCTTTATACTCTGGACAAGGCTGTGATATTTTGAATATGTGCACTGGCAAAAATGCAGTGAAAGTCCTTTGTCTTCTACTCACACAGCAGTGGCTTTGTCTTCACTCTCTCTGATTAAGTTAAGTTCACTGTTATTAGAGCTGAAGAGTCTCTTTACATGTTTAAATACCATTGAAGAGGGAAGGGCATGACTCCTCGACTCCTTTCTTCACAAGTCATTATCCTGTGAATCTTTCTTTTACTGAGAGAGAGTGTGTGTCTGTGTATGTGTGCCTGTGTGCATGAGCAGTGAAGGTCAACGCAGTGTTGGCTCCTCACGTGCAGACAACCCAAACACTTGTGTGTGTGCTATGTGTGTTTGATCTCATCTCACCTGCTGCTGTGCTGTCACTCATTCCACAGTCCTATGATAATGTTCATTAAATCACACCTGCCCAGAACCACTGTCCCTGACACACCCAGCCACAAGATTATACACCACCTGCTTACACCATCCCACACTTAGACAGCTTTTACTCCATAAACTGAGCTCTTTCTCTTCAACAGAACACCTTGTACGAGCTGAGCATTTGCTACTGAACATTTATGTACAATCTTGGTAGAAAAGCATTGTCCAGTCGAATGGAAGGCTCTGCAGAAGCTGCACATGAGTCTGGAGTCACCATTACCTAGACTAGAGGGTTATACAACCACTCCTAGTGGTGTAATATTCTTTTGAGTGATAGAGTCACTCATAGTTTAATGCAATCAAACCATCACAGGAATCTTCCAAAACTTTCCCAGGGAGCAGAAGCTGCTGCTGCAGATATTGTCAATACTCGTACTTATACTTATACGCACTTATACAATACTGATACTTCGTGTCAGAAGAATCATTAGACAAGCAGGAGTCCACAAATATTAGGCTATATAGTGTTGAGCTGATTAAAGGAATGCCATATATATATATTTGATCACTGATGGGACAGAGGGCCTTAGTTTGATAGATGCAAAGGCAAGATGTATTGAAACATTCAGAAATGAAAGTTCTAATAGCAATAGCCATCTTCTGTGACCCTTGCACCAATCCACTCTAGTTTTGAACAATTTCAGTGAGTGGAATGCACTGCATTCAGAGAATTTGAACACATTTTTCCTGCTGAAGAAAAACTAGTCCATGCTATTTCACTCCTGACTGTTCCTCGCTAATCCATTTCAAATACTTTAGTAATCTCAGGAATAAAGAAGAGAGTGAGGACCTCTACATCTAACTCTTATTTACTTTTTCTTTACTGTTTATTACACATTTTTCATGCCAGTTTTGTTATAATGAAAATAGTTTCTACTGTAAGAATTTACATATAGTGTTGTACAAGGATTAAGGTTTAAAAGTATAGTTTGGGTGTGGGTTCACTTTTTAGAAAAATACAGTTCACTGTAGCCCTCTCTATATATTTGTTATAACTGATTATTAGTTATTTCTAGGGTGTTTACGACCTAATTAATAATCATAGCTAATCTGATGATTTTAAACCATTTATAAACCATGATTATCTGCTGAGTTTATAATATTAGAAAAAGCTTCTCCATACAGGCCAATAATTTTTTATTTACTTACTTACCAAATTTGAGGGATATGAGAATTGCTAATATTACATTTTGTCTGAAGTATTATTTAGTCTGTAGCCTACCTTTGCTACAACAACAGCTTCTGCTTCTTTTTTTCAGGGCTTTCGACTAGATATAGGAGAACTGTGAGAATCTACGTGAGAGCATTTGTGAGGTGAGGTCTGGAACCTATACGGTTGATTAGTTTTGGATCATAAATGCCACTCCAAATCATCTCAAAGGTATTTGAAATAGCAAAGCATTGCTGCTTTGCAGACAGATACTAGGGGCTTTAAACAACTCTATCCCGTGCTTGGGATTGAGTACAATGACTCATGTGCATCTGCTCCAGTGTGTCCCATTCTGTGGAGAACTGAGATTGTACACATTGTGTTCACAGTTACACCTGTGTCCTTAATGGGTGTAGAGCATAGTCACTCAACTGTGAAACACTCATTTAAAGGTGCATTAAACATTTGGATATGGTGTATTGTAACAAAGGCTTCAAAGAAGGCAAGGAAAACAACAATTTAACACACATCAACCTTTACAAAAGCTCACTGTGTGTAAGAACACTGCAGAATATGTGGAGGGTAAAACCAGGAAATTAGATGCATGAGGAAGTCTAAGACAAACAACCACAAATAATAAATCACTATAAATAGCAACTATACACACAACAACAGCAATTTGCAACAAATAAGCCCTTTACTGGGGATGGCTGCAGGGCTTTCATGGAGCCATTTTATTTAACTCATTATTGACATGTGGGATCCATGGCTGAAGCCACATTAGATACAAAACTAAATTAGCCCCTGTCTCCCACCTGAAGATTAATGGACCTGATGCTTCATTCTCTACGTATTTATTTATTTATTTATGTTTTTTTTTTTTTTTTTTTTTTTTTTTCATTTCAGTGAAAACATAATGACCGGGGGAATGTTAGCGATTTTCCGGAGGGAAAGCAAAACTGTTGATAGAAGACTAAGAGGAGGAGGCGGAGGAGGAGAAATATTTGAAGAGGGGGAGTTGTCAGGGGATGTGGAGTGGGATGGCAGCACTTATGCTGTCTCTCCAGTGTCTGTCTCACCTAAGAGGAGATTGCCCTTTAAGCTGTTCGATAAGAGCTGGCTCACATTATAAAACATGCAAGAGGGTGCTTAGACCATCAGCACTAAACTCACAAACACTCTAAAATACACTCAATGTCCAATATGGACATAGATTTAAGCCAAAACTATACACATTCACAAAGTGTGCATTGACTTTAAATATTGTTCTTACTGTCAGAAGAAAAGCCTGTGGTGTCCTAAACCAAAAATCAACAAAATTGGAGATACTATACAGCAGGTGTCCATTACATTGTGTGAAATTTTCTTAATGAAAATACTTAAAAAAATCTTTTTACATTAATGTCATTTGAAAGTTAAGAATGTTTTTTTCTTCTCAAATAAAGTTATTATTTTGGAAATGAATGTTATTTTTTGGAAAGCGATGTTATAAAAAGAGGTTTGCGTCTGTAATTGTGGGCTGCTTGTGCATTCCGTTGTGTTTACACATTTTCAAATTTGCAACTGTATTTCACTTTGTAAATGAAACAGTAAAAGTGTAGATTTAAGCTGTATTCATCCTTCAGCTTTTATTAGTTTTTCTCTGTTCTTTGGTTCTTACAACTAAATAGAACTTAAAGTTTGCACATCCAAAACTAGTGATCCAACACCAGTGCCTGACCTAACTAATGGCTGAATGCCATAAAAATCCTCACAGAAATGCTCCAGCATTCAGCATAAACCCTTCCCAGAAGAGAAGAAGCTGTTACTTCAGCAAAGGGAAACACCTCCAGTGGGCTGAGGAGAAGCAGAACTGTGTTCTCTGGAGTGATGGAGCTCCATATAATACAGTTTACATGTTTAGATGGAGTGGAGATTGTGTTCCCAAACTAATCATCCATCACCGGTGCCTAACCTCACTAATGTTTATGAAGCTGTTGCATAACAATAATCAAATCCTCACAGCAGTATTCCAGCATCTAGTTTACAGCCTTTCCAGAAGAGTAGAGTCTGTTACTATAATAAAGTCTACCCCTTATCCAAGTCCAGGTCACGGGGGAAGCAGTCCGAATAAAGAAACCAAGACCTCCCTCTCCCTAGCTACCACTTCTAGCTCTTCTGGAGCGATACCAAGCTATTCCCAGGCCAGTCAGGGCATATAATCTCTCCAGTGTTTCACAACCAGGATAGAATCTGCATTGTTCCTCCTGGATCTGAGGTTCAACTATCAGCCGAACTCTCTTCTCCAGTACCCCCGCAGACCTTACCGGGGAGGCTGAGGAGTGTGATTCTCTGTAGATGGAACACACCCTCTGGGCTCTCTTCTTAAAAAGGGGAACCACCACCCATCTGTCAATCCAGAGGCACTGCCCCGATGTCCATGCAATGTTGCAAAGATGTCAGTCAGTACACTTCATATGAGAAAAAAAATGTGTATGAGTAGGTGTCTGCAAACTCTTGGTCATGAAGTATATTCAGCTGTGAGGTATTTTTTTTAATATTTTTTTTTTTAAAGTGTAATTTCAGCTTTATGAAGTGGCTGACAAGCTCGGGAGGTGGTGGTCAAGTTGAATGAAGACCAGATGCACTGGAGGTTCTTTGTAGAGTCAGAGAGAGGCAAAGCTGCTGTTTCAGAATCACTGTTGCAAGGACAACACAAATCCTTTCAGCCTGGAGTTGTTCAGGTTGGGTGGCTCAGACATAAACCTAAACACATGCACATTGGCACTAAAAAGAGAGAAAACATCTCGTCTTCTCGTCTCCGTGCTCTGTGAGTAGAGGAGCTGGGCTGAGGTCATTGATCTGAAAGAAGCTGTGACATCAGCGAGCTGACTGGAAGCCCTGTCACCTCTTTTGTCTGGACTAACTCTCTCTGCTTGATTCTCTTTTCTCCGTTTCAGGGCTTTGTAGCGGTTGTTGTGAGGAGGCCAGGCATTCTTGCAAGGCCAGAAGGCCTGATTTCCAGAGAAGTGCGTAACTGCACAGCCAAGAATGACATCAACATGGAGGGCAGTCGGGGTGTGTGCATGTGTGTTTATTTTCTTACATTTTGAGTTCAAACTTGTTTAGATTTTTTTTTAAAATTAGAGAATGTAGACTGGGGCTAAGTAAAATGACCCTGAACTTGTGAAGTGTTTTGGTCAAAGCTACACACCACTTATTCAGGACTTGTCACTTAACAGACTTTTTCAGAATGGTTCAGGGTTTTCTTCTTTTTACCATGCTTGGGTGCTTTCCGAGGTATGTTTGGGGTCGTTATCATGCTGAGGGACCTTTTTAATCTGTGAGTGAGACACAACTTTCCAACACTAGTGTGTTTTACTTGAAAATACCTTGATATTGTTTTCATTTCATCATGAAGCAAGACTCCAGGCACTGGCAATGTTTTGAATCCTCCCAAACACTGTCAGTGATGTTGAGGTCTGGCAGTAATGTTATTGATTAATTAATTAACTCTTTAGGTAACATAATAATGTATGTATATGGTTACCTATGGTCCCTCTAGGTTGGATATGTATGAAAATGTGTGAAAAAGTCTTCCCTTTAAAACGTAATGATTTACATTATGGACCAGCTGATGGTCCGCAAAAGAAAGACCAAATTGTGAATGTTTGAACAGGTTTTGATCCCAGCAACATGGTGTATTCCGGGTATACACACACACATACACAATGTACACACATTCAGCACTGCTTGTTTCATACTCCTGTATTTATTTTTCCAGTCTCATAAAGAAACAGCTCTGCATTCTCTCCAGAACCCACTCAGTGCTGTAAACTGTGTATGGGCTGCTTGAATTTCCCCTCTTTAACATTTCTTTAACAGCTGTGTGTTTTCAGGCCCTCTTTACGTCCCTATAAATTGATATTTAATGGTCACTGCTTAGCTTCTCATTGTTTACAATCCTGTCACGAGGAGAGAACACACACGTGCCAAAGGGATGACACTGCTGTGTGACAGATCTGCTAATGTAGCATCATGTTTCGTGCAGGCTGTTCTGATAGTGAAAACAAATGACTGCATAGCCCTACACAGCACAATTTTAAGGCACGCTGAGTACACACACAACACGTTCCACACACAGACTTTTATTAGAAGCCGTAGTGTCTTGGATTGAACATGGACTTTGTGGTCCTTATACATCATTTACTTTCACTCACAGCAAATGACACAGAAGCTGTTTGGTCATATAGGTTACATACATCTTATTAAACATCATATTTACTTATTATTTTAACACTATAAACCCATAAATGTTCAACTACTAATCATAATATGGACAATCTTTTGTCAAAGAAGGCACAAACAATACATTCATAGGCTCATGGTTAACAAGTTCAATGGAAACAGCAATAATAGAAATACCCTTAAAAATAATGTACAGATTAAATAACTACATTTAAATACATATAAATACATAGAGAATATCCAGTTAATTATTGCGATATGAAAGTTACACTAGAGGATAAATACGCAATAAAGTTGTTTCCAGTTTAGCAGATATAGAAGCATGGACTTTTTCCAATACTTGTATTCAGTCAGGTCATTCCCTGCCGTCTGCTTCTTTCTGCAGCCTGTCATCTGTAAAGCACATTTGTTTTGAGCTTGTAAAATATCCAACTGCCTAATTATTAAGCCAACACACTCCCACCCATTTGGATATTTAAACCCAAAAGTAAAAACAAAAACAACAATACTAACATAGTATAACATTTACCACTGTGGATCCAGTTAAAGATAGTATTCCATTATCTGATAAGCAGGAAAAAAAGACACGGCACAAGCACAATATTCAGAGCATCTATTGTACGTCATGTAAGGCCTGGAGCCTTAGTGTCCATTCCTGTCCTTGACCTTTTTAGAAGTCATTTACTGGATTAAAAAAAACACTTTTCATGACCTGCCACCTTTAGACTGCAGACCATTTAATAGTGCTTGTATTCAGTAAGAATGGTTTGGCCCGTTTTGAAAGGCTGCTGCTGTTAAAACCCAGGGTGTTCCTGCGCTGGATTTTTCTGAAGGTTACACCCTGTCCACCCACCACAAAGAGTACATTTAAAACATGTGGAGTACAAGCAGCTGTGCTCGTGCCATGTTTAACGTCCTAATGACTTTCAATAGCACTGACACCACCTCTGACCTCCCTGTGTGGCTTCTGTATGTATGAAAGTAAAACCAAGCGCATGTGAGGCTGACCCTGTGAATTGTAGTTTTGCGTTTCTATATATGCTCTCCTCCCAATACTAAACCCGCAGTCTTTTCACTACTGAATATTTACTAAATATGCTCCTCAGTTGTCTGCTCAATCATATGAGGGTTCTGTTTCGGGTCCATCAGACAACTTTTTCCTATATGATCAGATTTACGTAGTATTCGTATTCATTTGTTTGGCTTCTGGATGTAAAACATATTCTATCCAAGAACAGCCTTCACATTTGATTTGTAGGCTGCACTATACTCAAGTTCTAGACATGGTACGTCACTTTGTTTCACCACATATTTATATTTCTTGGGTGCAGTTTCCTTATGCAGCTAGTGTTATGACCTGTACAGAGGCTGATTTTGACCATATTACCATATAACTGAAACATTAGTGAGTAATAAATAGTTTGTAATAGTCTACCGAATTCAGTTTGAGTACTCTCTTTTTGTAATAACAGTCATACACAGACATATTGGTGAGGAAACCGTGTTAATAAGGTGCTTGTTTCATTCTTTGTTGTCACTGAGTCGAAATTGAGAACATCAGGAATATTTACCATCAACGCATGTCGACATAAAGCTTCAGATTTCCCTTCTTTCAGTGTGTAAACATATTGCAGTAAAACATCAGTGACTGAATGAATGATCCATCGGTCTCAACTGTTCACGATGCCCTTTCATGTACGTTCACTTGATGTTCACTTGTGGGTCAGAAATGCTCACAGGAAAGGGAACAGCCCATGCCCTCTCAGATGGACTCTCTCAGACTCCTACTGTCCTCCTCTAGCTCAGCTGGTTGCTTATGTTTAGGGCTTGCTGGTATACTTGGGTCACATCGTCTAGGTCCCCGAGCAGTGAGAAGCTTCCATTGTCTCCAGGAGATCCTGGGGGGCTGCGTTTCACCTTTGTCCCATGGAGTGGAGCGACTGTCTGAAGAGCCCTGAAGCCAGCCATCTGTAGCAGGTCCTCGGCTGAGAGGCAGCCCCTTATGTTTGATTTTGAAGAAGAATGTGACCAGTCCACTCCTATAGAGAGCCCTATGTCCTCACTCACGATGCTGGAGGGTCGGCTCTGACTCCGAGAAAGGCCTGAGTCTGGTAAGGGACCGTCACTATGAATGCCAACGCTTGGGAGGGGGCTGTGAGTGGAGTACTTGCCATTCCTCTTCAGGATGCCCTTTCTAGCCACTCTTTTAGGTGGTGAACCATTTGGTGGGAGTACCACACTGCCCCCGAGCAGTTCAGAGGACTCGCTACGCTCAGGGGATGAGTAATAGCCAGACTCGCGATGCTGGCTGTTCTTCAGGATGCCCTTTTTGGGCAGGGAGGGCATTATTTTGGCTGGTGAGCCACCTAGAGTGTCCTCCCTCTCTGGACTGGAGGCTGATTCCACATCCTGGTAGCAGATGGAACGGCGCAGTTCCACTTCACATAGGCTCTGTGAGCGCTGGTCTCCGCTGCTGGCCCGTGTCTTGAGAATGCCTTTGGGCCTCTTCAGGCCCGGTTTCTCGTCCTGAACAGCCCTCGTGCCCCCGTCATTCTCCTTAGAAGATTTCCGTAGGCGCCGGGCTGGAGTGAGTCCAGTGGAGCTGGCAACAGGCTCAATTTGAGCTGCTTTGCTGGGCTGGGTCTCAGTGCGGTTTTGCCAGTCAATAAAACGGGCCAGCATAGGTGAGCTGTTCTCTCTCGGAGTCTGACAGTCACACACACTTGTTTTCCAGCCCCAGTTCACCCACCAGTGGTTGGCGATGTCCTCAACTGTGGCTCGACGATCTGGGTTTACCATGAGCATCCACCGAATCAGGCCACGTGCATCTGATACACAGATAGAAACAAATTTTAAATGAAATCTCTGCATAGTTCAAGCATGTAAAGTTGTCTGCCTGATGTTTTTACAACAGAGCCATCCTTAGCTGGATGGTTTGTTAATCATTAACTGACACAGCTGTTAGTTATAAACATCACCAATGTACCATGTTTACTAACATGCTGATGTGTCTTATTACGATATGAAAGGATCATCCTTGTCCGTCCAATATCAGATGAATAACACCAATATCGGATCAGATCAGACCCATCTCTAGTAAATATATGTTGGTAGGCAACACCCACCTGAAGACTGTGGTGGTTCCCTGTACTCCCCATTGCTGATTTGCCGTATGAGTCTTTTGTGATCTCCCCCATCGAAAGGCATTGTGCCATACACCAGTGTGTATAGCAACACTCCAAGAGCCCAGCTGTCAACCTGCCCACACACAGAAAAACACACCATATAAGTTCATCTTTATGGAGTAAAAGACTGGACCCCAGGTATATAAACCCAAAGGCTGTTTAGTTTCCGTATCTTAGTTTTCGTAGTAAAAGTGCTGGATAACTCCCCACTCTCTAAGGCATATGCACAAATTCCATGTTTCTCACTATTGGAAAATGTGCTTAATCCTTTAAATGCAAGCTTTTATTACATCCCTACGCATAATTGACACAATTAACCACAATTCTTGTTTTAAAGAGCAACACCCGCCGTATTTTATGGCTTAAGGGTTTTTGTTAGGGAGGTCTGTCTTTTGTCTATCCCCCGCTGGCCCCGCACTGATTAGTCAGAGAACAGTTCAGCAATCAGTTGGTGTTAAAAGGAACAATAGCTGATTAGAGCTCAGGAAGGTCCACTCCCATGACTGCTGACCTGTCTGACCCAGAGGAGATGAGAGGACCTCTGTGATTTTTGGCCTAGATCCACTGATCCCAGAGAGGGGACGATAGTAGGACACAACCTTTCCCATAGACAAACGAGACTGTTATGTAAGGACCACTTAAGGGCCAGAGGCATGTAATGAGGGAGAGAGAGAATGAGAGTTGAATGGAATGTGTGTTTTGTACAGGTCTACAGGATGTTAGAGTGTGAATGTGCGTGTCTTTTTTGTCTGTCTGAAATAAGATAAGAAACACTGAGAATTCTGATCTCTTTTGGATGCTCTCCTGTGCTTAGACAAGCCTTTTCTTGGGTGCTGCATTACTGCTGATATCCTGAAAACAGTTGGGCCATTAGTCCTTATTCCAACTGGCAAACACCCTGATTGCCTAAAGTACAGGAAACTGATCCCTGGCAGCGCCCTTAGACGAACCCTCTGCCTCCTTGACCAAGGAAGTAGCGCAAGTATGAGTGTGTACACTTCCACTGGGACACTGCCAAGGAACAAACTTGTTGATTTGTTGTTCTTTCGTTTTTGCTCTTATCTCTCTTGTTAATGTACAATAATTTATGTCAAATTAAGGTTTCCCCTTCTGACTGGAAGTGTTGGAATGTGGTTGGGATTTCTTATCTCTGTGTTGTTTGTTTTGATGTCCATTTTTAGAAGAGGCCAACTAATTGTTTGGTTTGAAAATAGCAATCTTATTTTCATTAAAACATGCTCATGGTTCCTTAATTAAACATAAGTGTTCAGTGCAGTTTTGATGAAGCATGGCTCACCTCTGGTCCTCGATATGGCCGCCCATTCACAATTTCAGGTGAAGCATACAGGGGGCTACCACAGAAGGTTTGTAGAAGCTTGTCTTTGTGGTAAAGGTTGGACAATCCAAAATCAGCAATCTGCCAAATAGAAACAGATATTTTTTAATTAAAACATCTCTGCACTCTAATGTATAGGTTTATATGTGAAATAATTATTCCAAACCTACCTTTATATTACAGTTTTCATCAAGAAGCACATTTTCCAGTTTCAGATCCCTGTGCACCACTCCATTCTGAAAGGCATCAATGGCATTTCAAACCATTAAAAAAGTGTTTATATTTCCATATAAAAACCTGTCAAATATCTGACCGGACATAATTCAGACCATGCATTACACCATCTTTGAGATATACTTGACATATTTACTTTTCATATAGAATTTTCAAAATGCATGTCCTCCATTAATCATACATTTTTGTCCGGATGCTCATTTCTAAATCTGGAGTGAATCTCTGAATACACTGTAGAACTTCACTGTGTCCCAATGGAAACGTCAGGCAGACGTTTGGTGTTTTGCGTGGGAAAGAGGAAAGATGAATTTTGGCTGTTTAGCAACACTTGGTGTGTTTCAAATCAATTCACCAGGGTGACAGCATGTGACTGTACGAGCATGCGCACACGTAGACACGCACTCCCTTTCCCACACTTGCACATATGCGAGATCACTCGAGTCCTAGCTTGCACATCCTCCCGTCCTGCATAAAAACTGCTCTTCCTTGGCCATCCGTCCGCCACCCTAGTGACCTCTCGGCCTGGTCAGTTCAGCTGTGGTCAGCAGGGCCACTGCTGGAATCCCCCAGCTGATGAGTTGATGACATCATCTGCCCAGCTGTGCTGCCGGAAAGAGCTTCTATGTTAGCCTGCGTGGACCTGCTGCAGTCCAGCAGACGTGGCATTTATATGCTTGACTTTAATCTACAACTTAGGACAACATAGGACTAGTAGTCTAGCATCTAACTTCTACATATGCCTTGCTGCTTGCCATGTGCCACTGAAATATAATACGATCTCACACACTGCAGTGAAATAAGATGGCGTCCTTGAGGTCTAGTATGCCTCTGAAGCCTTGGGCCTGCAATAGCTGCTCCAGCTAAATTCTCCACAATTTCTGGGTTACTTAACAATACGTAATGATACATTAGAGTTAGGTGAGTGGGGCACCATGTCCACTTCTCTAGCGCTATAATCTAGAGCTAGACAATAAAACAATACTCATAACTAACAAAATAAAACATTTTCCCTTAATGATGTCACACTTTGTAGTATTCCATATACAATGTGCATATATAACTCTGAAGTGTCAATTTTATTTTGCTTTTCCACTTCAACAACTTAAATTGTATATTACCTTACATATATTTCTACCAATAATGCCCAGTTCTCTACTGAATATTATTTCAAAACACAACCTCATGTGTACAAAATGATTCTCAGATCTTTAAAATGTTTCTCAGATCATATCTACTGGTCCATTTGTTAGGAAATACCATACAATACCATTACATTTTTTTTGTTTGTTTAAATGTTTGTACCTGACAATTGAATAGTAGCATATTCTGTATCAGTAGGAAGAAAAGTAGTTTGTAGATGACCGAGCACAAAAGTCAGGTGACAGAGACAGACAGTATAGGCATAGTCTAACTGCTTACCTTGTGACAGTGGTGTACTGCTGAGACAATCTGTCTGAAGAAATGTCTCGTCTCTCTCTCGCTGAGCTTCCGCCGCTCGCTGATGTAGTCATACAGCTCCCCTTTGCTGGCATACTCCATGACAATCACAATCTTATCCTTGTTTTCAAACACTGCACATGCAGAGACACAGAGAGAGAAAACACACACACTACGATTACACTGCTTACATTCTTTACGCTCGATTATCATGGTAATCCATTTCCAGCAGTGAAGCTGAGTTAAATACCAGACATGGGGAGTCAGCCCTGGGCAGCCTTGTTTAAATGGGCCAGCTCCAGCCTTCATTACCATTTCTAGCTGACTGTCTACTATCGTGGCTCATTTTAATTGATTCTGTGCTGGGTTTAAAGCGGCATGTTTTTCGCTTCCTGTCATGGCTCCGGGCCATGCTGCTGATGTGCCAGTGTGTGTGGTGGCAGAGCTCCAGCCGCTCTGGCTTCAGTCATGGTCACACCGATTAGGAGCGGCCTCGGGCCTCGCGAGCTGCCAGCGTTAACAGGTGTGAGATGCAGAGTGGGTGTGCATGTGTGAGAGACTAATGAAAGTGGCTGTAGAGTGATAAGGACTTATGTAAGTTTTCCCTGGGACAAGAGTTTTGTTTCAAGTGTACCACTAGACCATCACAAAATCACATCTGCTTGCATCAAGACACATTCACAAACACATGCACGCACGCGCACACACTGTTTTCCTTACATTATACGTCACAGTATACATTTGAAATTAAATTCTATTATATCAGATTGTGCCTTGTTCCATAAAAATAAAAGTATGTCAATTTCCACAAGCAAGAGTGGAGTCAGAGAGTGGAATCAATTTACACAAATGAGGGGAGCCCAAAAATGACCATTGCCAGAAGAAAACTCCACTCTAGGAAATATTAAAGACTTAATGCTGTATTTTCACACTGAAGTAAGATCATCTCCATAGTGACCCTCTTTTGTTTACTGCTCGTGGGAAGGTTTCCATGGCAGCGCGTTTTTGGAGTGAATGGACAATTGCTGATGGGGTAGGCTTCCTTAAACCTAGCACTAGTTGTCATTGTGCAAATATCCAGCCAGCAGAGAATTTCACCATTACACAGCTACCTTGCTTCACACTGTGAAGACTTGAGTACCGTTGGCCACTTAACAATCACATGATATTTTGGATCTGGACAACCCACTGTAGTGGTCACTAAGCTCATTCACTTCTTGAATTAATTCAGTTGACACCAGTACAGGTCAGCTGAAGACCACCTATTTTGTTTAGCATTTGGTAACCCATTGTGTCAAAGGCAAATTGTGTAAGCCTTTGTATGCCCTGAAGGTTATACATGGTATAAAAACCCAGAATTCAATTACTAAAATTCAGTTTTGGATTTTTTACCAACTACAATGTACAATTATTCAATATCTGCTATGACAATGTGGAAGCTGTCCAGCCCCTCCACTACACAGCGATTACCTCACTCCAGCTAATCTGTTTTAGACACGGATGAGTGGGTGCTCTGTTTCGGCACCATCTCCTCCAGTGTCTCCGACTGACGCCAGATCAGTATAATGGCCTCTGACTGTGGGCACGGTGGGAATCCGCAGCCACTTCGTCTCTCTGCCCTTTGGCAGTGTGGCAGAGGGAGGCTTCAGCTAGGCTTTTTCTTGACAGATTCTACAGTGAATGCCATCATTCTACAGGCTGCAGCTTCATTAGGCATGCCATCCTACCTCACCCGTTTCAAAATGACCTAAATTAGATGAAGGAAATATTTGCCAGAGAAGATATACTGGCCTCTTAGGTTTTGAGTGGTTTGCTCTTGTGAAGGTCAAGACTGGGTCATGTGCAATGGGGGCTTGATTTATGATTTACCATCATGCCCTTTTTTAAACATGCTGACGGCTACAAGGTCTTAATGGGCCCCTGTCTCTATTTCTGCCTGTTTTCTGTAAAGCTGCTTTGCAACACCATCAGGTAGTAAAAAGCCCTATGCAAATAAATTTGACTTGACTTGACATTTCACTCCCGCAGGACCTTTACACCCTCCGTTTTGACTTTTCTGGATGATTGATCAGGCCAGTGGGCTCTCAGGCCTTTCTAAGACACAGACTTGAAAGAAAAACTAACAACATAGAGACAGACGGTTTGCGAAAGAGAAATAGTGGCTTGCTTTAGACAGAGCAACATACACTGGTTTTATAAACTGATAACTTTAGTATGTTTTCATTTCAATTTTATTTTAGAACAACATTCAGTCCGTCTTTAGAAGATCTTCCATCTCATTATCTGTTAGTGATGAAGGCAGGTGGAGTATTAAAATTTCACCAACACCAATTAGACCCTCAGCAGAACAGAAGTGTCCTTTGTTCAGTCCACTATGTAGCGCGTTAGAAATGCAAGGACGACTTTCACTTCATAGAACTCAAAGAAGCAAAATTAATCTCCATAATATTATGTTAGCAGTACAACAGCGAGAATTCTACTGTTGAAGAGAGGCCACACTGCCTCTCACTGGTCACTGTTGATAGAAATTGGTTCATTTAATGGAAATAAAATGGTTCTGAGTTCACTCTTCATTTTTGTGATGGCAATTATGTAACTTAATTAATTAACGTATAAAAAACACTGACAAACAGTACTTTTTCCATTCATATAGTTACAACATGTCGCTTATACATGGAAAACCTACCTTTATGGTTAGATTTCAGCTAATAATTCAAATAAACTAACTGCCAATACCAACAATTAAATGTGATCAATCACAGTGGATTGCCAGATGTACTTTAAATTATAGAAGAACACATTCTCACACAAACCTTCGTATATTGAGATAATGTGCGGGTGCCGTAGGGAAGACATGATCTCAATCTCTCTACGTATGTGTACCATATCCTGTTCGTCTTTGATCTTCTCCTTACGAATGGACTTAATTGCCACCTAAAAAAGATCAGAAAACAAAAGAGAAACAAACAGCTTTAGCTTTTTTTGTTGTGCAAGCCTACGTTGCAATACATTGGACACTTTTCTACTGGTGTTTTGGTCAATCCAGATCTCATGTAATGATATAGATTATTCACTTCTGCTGCGCTGACAATCCAGCTGCCTTCTTCTGTTGATTAGATATTGACTGGTCTTTAAAGTAGGGCCTGATGGATCAGCTTCACAGATGTGATGTATAGAGTGATATTGATTACACCACAAATGTTTAAACATTTCTCATGAAAGATGTATATGTTTGAGGGTTTTCCCAGCTGAAGAGCACAGGGGTTATGGATTAAAGGGAAAAGCCTCCTCCATTACTGTTAGGGCAGAGGCAGGAAGAGTGAGGTAAGGCCTTCCTGTCTCTAAACACCCTATTGGGTGACTCACTGGCTTTTGTCTTGCTTGGAATGCACCACTCTCAACAGTTCAAGCTAGACAATGCTGGGAGTCTGTGTTAAGCCAGATCACATATCATAGATATGGAATGCTAACATTGCTAGCTTGGGTGACTCTGTGTTTGAATAAGTGCTTTGTAATCTTTTCTAAATGTAGCAAACCAGTATCCTTAAATAGCCTCTGGAGCTGAAGTTTTGAAGATGTAGCGAGTGTCTCTAACCTTGAGTGAAAGTAGGTTCCTGAAAGGACGAATAGGAATCTCAGGAGACAGAGTGGTTATTATTAGCTACTCCATTTCCACACTCCCCAAACTGAGGCTAACACAGATCCGCATACAGCTAGAATTTAGTGCTTCAGCCTCATGCTCCTGGGGCTGTTTGCATATAACTTAATATTAATACTTTTGCCGTGGCTTGTAAGTGTGATTAAGTGCAGGGAAATTAAAGTTTTTAGCAGCACATTTTAAGAAAAAATTCAGTTCAGATTAAGTGTTCTTTTAAATGATGAAACTTAAACTTGCACATAAAGTTCTTCTCATTTTCCACTATTTCAATGAAGTGACTTTATGGATGTTGAAAAAGCCAAATTTTACTTCACTTAAACTCTCACTTTGTCTGTTTATGGAACAATGTTAAATACTTGATGCTATAAAGACCTGTGCTTTACTGAGTTTTAAGGGAGAATTTCGGTTTCATCAAGACAAAGAGGGAATTTGGTGAGCCAGCGATTAATTCTACTGGAAGTTGACTGCATGTTCCTACACTGACTCATAAAATAGACAGAGGGAAGTGGCATTCAGAGCACAGCTTCCTCTCTGGGCAGCGTTGTTCACGACACCCCACCACAACCAGCCTTTTAGGGGCAAGATTAGCACAGCTGACCAATGCCCACAAAAATGTTATTCTTTGGTAAAAGAACTGCAGCTTGAGCCATTATTACCAGTCCATTCACAATGTTCTGCATTCCTCAGATTATGAGTAATCGGCTATGTAATTTTTTAAGGCTTATCAACAGATAATTTACCTCTCCTTTCGGAAACAGAAGTTGAGATAAGTTTTAAGATCAACACCCTAGTGGCAAAAGAAGATTCTGCAAAACAATGTTTATTGATTATTTTATTGTACTGAAGAACACGAAAATAAACTAGGCAGCATGCATTATAAGAATTTAACAATTAACTGAATATATCACTACATTTGATATGTATGATTGCCTAGTAAATAGTTCAATTGCGTAACATAAAATCATTCGCCACAGAAATTTAAGATACATGAGCCAAATATGAGTCAAGATTAATTACATGTTAAAGCTTCCATATTAATGAAATTATCCCTAGCACCATTCTAGATCTCAATTTGCCCTTCATTCCTTTCAGGTCTGAACTTGTAACATCATATTAAAATCATTATATACATGTATCACCAACATAATTTGAATACACTTATTGAAAACTCCTGAATGGTAATGCATGTGGTTCCAAACCATAGCTGTATGTACTGTGGCAGAATAACTGTCCCTTTTAGACGTGACCCTAATTATAGTGAAAGCAGCAGACCCAGACACGCCCGTGCAGGGCTGTTAGACTGGGCTAGCCAAGGCTACGGATCATTAAGCAGGCCTGCGTTTGATGCACATGCCAGCTGGCTTGAGGCTTCTCCCAGGTCTGAGCCCTGTCTCGAGGAAGGTACTATCACTCTTGCACAAACAGACTAGAGCATTGTTTAAGACAACAGGTGTGCTGTTTTTATCTGAGTGGCAGTAAAGGAGAAAGACTATACACTAAAGCAGCAGCCCATGCAGGAGAAGTGAATTAGGCTTAGGGCAACCACGTCACACAAAATTACACACAATACATCTCCAGTCTGGATGTACAGAAAAGAATGGTCTCATTCTCTGTCTCTCAAATGCATGGAGGCACAAGTATTGGGAGGAGCCGTTCACAATTATGTTTAAGGCATGGGCAATATACCAATTAGACATTGTCATCATCTAGTATTTTGCCCTGTTATTCAAAGTTCAAATCTTGAACATTTTAGAAGTTAATAATGGCACTAAGTGGTTCCGTTTAAAGTTCTACATCTCATAAAACTGCAACAGAAATAAAAAATATTTGCACCCAGTTTTTTATAAATGTGGGGGTACTAGAGCAGTGTGTCCATGACAGCTTATAAATGAAATATCAAAACATCTCTTGTCAAATATTGTTTTATCTTTTGCAGTACTGTCCACTACTATGTTTGTTTACATGTATGTCATTGGTGTTGTCAGTATCTTCTTTTCATCTCACATGAAACACACACACTTAGTCGTCAACAAGTACTTAGTGATATTATTATTCCTATTAATCCATTTTAGTCAGGAGTATGTTAAGTTGAAACAGGCTATAGTGTAATGACGGGAAGAACACATTAATTGTCTGAGAATGTTGTGTCTGTGGCCTCAGTTCAGTGCGTCTACTTTGTTTCTGCATGTGTATGTTTTTTTTTGTGTTTGTATTTGTGTTCTATCACCTGCCCTCTTCTACAAAGCCATCCTAATCATATTACACCAAAGAGCTCCTAAGTGTGAGACACAACAGATGTTTATTGGAGCATTCAACTCACAATTGCTCTATTATCTCGTGATTCTCTCTCTATCTCTCTCTGGTGTTATCTCTCTCTCAAACTTCTTAGCACATGGACGCTAGACAGACAGAAGCCTCTCAGACCTAATACGTTTGCAGTTCCCCCAGCATTCTAAATATGTGAAAAGTTTCCCTCAGTTTCACCATGCCAGCCCTAAGGGTGGACATGAATAACAATAGAAATGTGGGCTTGTTGCCTTCAAAAGGTAAACATCAATAAACTACAGGCGTCTCTCACAGAGTGAGGGATGGAGAAGTTGAACTAGGTTATCTGTCTGCACTTACAATGCTCTCTAACATGTCTGTGTAGTCACGACATACAATAAACACAATACGCAAAGAACAACTGCTGGCCACTAGTTTGAAGGTCTTTTGGCTTCCTTGTTTTCAGTGTAAAAGTTAAGGAAGAGCCCAGACTTAAGCAAGCTAAAAAATAAAGAGCTGTGCTTCCCAAGACCCAGGCCTTTTCTTTAGGATTAGTGTACTGACCTACTTTCACTAAAGCCGAAGTGTGTTATCCCAGTTTTTGACCTATTCGCGCTTATGTCATTCCGCAGGAGGCCTGTGCTGGACTACAAAATCAGCCTGAAGTGAAAGCAGTAGGTCTATGCCATGAACTTTTTGTGGGGGGCTCAGAACCCTTAGCTACCAAACACACATGTAATTGCCATTAAAATATTTAGCATGCTTCACATAAGAACCTTTGAACCCTCCTGTAAAACACATTGGTTCCCTGACCCCTGCTCTACGAGGATGGAAGGGCTCTTGCCCCATGTAACTGCGCGTGTAAGTGCAGTCATTAAACCATCCATAACACCATCCCGTGTGGACCTGACCTGCATGCTGTCCCCTGCACCAGTTCTTGACCCTAATCTTTGACTACCCCTGAGGGGTACTTTGTGATTTGTTTCCCCCATGATCTAACACATTTACATAGCCAGGAATGAATAAATTATAAAAGTCCCGAAAGTCTTGCAGTTTGTACAAATACTATGTAACTAAATGTCACAGCAGATTTCTTTCTTTTTTAACTAAAACATTTCTGAAAACTATTTTGAGTTAAACAACGTATCCAGTTCAGGGCTGCGGTGAGGCTGGGGCCTACCTGGAATCACTGGACACAAGGCAGGTACACACCCGTGATGGGGGCTGTGTGAAACATCTTAAGAAAATAAAGTTTTGTCTTATCTTAAAGGATACATTTATACCTAAAAATGTTAAATATGGCACACATTATTTTGATCAAATTCCACTTAAACATCTGCCCCAAGAGATTTTTTATAACTCATTTAAGATATTTGTAGCCAGATTCACTTGAGGACAGTTCTTCACATCGCACAGTTTAGAGTTCTACCTGCTCAAACACACCCACCTTCTCCTCTCGAGGAATGAACGAGATGGGTCAACTGTGCTGGAAGCCACATTCTCCCATTGTCTCAGTAACCCACGATTGGATATACACATACAAGTGCTTTTCCGGGCAGCCACTGTAAATACGAAATGGATCCTAACAGCTCGCCTGATTATAGGTTAAATAAAATAAGATATGCTGTGGTAATTACATGTAGCCTACTACTTAAAGAATGGAGAAAACAAACTAAATTAACTTGAGGCACTGTATAGTTTTGACCTGACAGATTCCAGTCCCGGGCTCCTCACGCCGTGAACTCACCACTCTCCCCGTGTGTTTCTCCACGGCTTTCTTCACTTTCCCATACGTGCCTTTGCCCAGTGTCTCCAGCAGCTCGTAGCGGTGTTTCAGGTTGTGTTTGTGATGGTGTTTCTTCACGCTGGAGCCTCTTCTCATCGCGAGCGAAGGCGGCATTTCTCCCGAGGGGAAGTCCACGGGCAGCAGCGCGTCCCGCAGCTCTCCACAGCTCGCCTCCATCTCTCCACAAAAACTCCCAACACAGTCTCAAATATCAGCACACACACTCTGCCCCCTGTTCTCGCACAAACACACTGCGCTCTTGTGTGGAAAATCTCCGCCAATCTCTGGAAACACCGGCTACAACCCTGTTTAAAAACTCTCACTTACTCTCAAAGCCGCGTTAACCGTCCACGCTCGCGCACAAAGAGCGGCACGTGCAGAGCTCAGATTTACCTCACGGCTCTGAGCCCGAAGTCTAGCTAAACCGTATCTATCTCAATCGTAGTTGTGCCGAGAGTGTAAAGTCCTCGTTCTATGTTAGGTGAAGCGTCGAGGGGTCTCGGAGTGTTCGCATGTGGACAGAAACAGTGGCTCACTGAGTACATCAACACTACCGGCCCCAGCCCCCTTCCCTTACACTCCACTCCTCCACCATACTGTCCAATGTAAATGTGAGGAATGCAGGCTGAAGGCGGGTTTCACTGTCCACACGTTACCAGTGTGTGTGTGTGTGTGTGTGTGTTTCACCAGTTAACTGCATCAACAGAGGTCCTCGGCTTTTTGCTAATGTAATGCTACATAAACGTAGACTACAGATATTTAAAATAGTGTTATGAATTTATGACCAGATGCCAAATAAGGAGCTCAGTATTGCCCCTGTGACTGCATTTACAACCAGTGCTTTTTTTTGCTCCTAATACAACTGTAAAATCTAAGTAACTCAGCCAAGACTCCGGGGAAAAAATAATAATGTGGACCTCCACAAGTCTGGTTCATTCTTAGAAAAAATTTCATAATAAATAAAGCTACCACAAGCAACTGTACAATAGTATAAAAATCATAAGCCTTTTGGATGATACAAACATTACTTTGTTCAGGAAGGGGCACAAGTCCCAGTGCTCAAGGAATTTTGAAACCAAATGAAGCTGGAGGCATCAAGTGCCAGAGTGTATACACCCTCTATTAAGAGGGCATCACCTTAGGATGAAAGGTTGCTTTGCAAAAAAGAAGCCCCTACTCCAATATCAGCATAATAAAAGCCAGACTGAAAGTGAATGGTTTGAATATAATTATCAGGACTATCAGGAGGAAAAAATTGTAAAGCATGGGGTTATCTGCCTCATGTTATGGGGCTGTTTTATGGGAATGGTAGGCTACTGGAGCATGTCTGAAAGTACATGGCATCAACAACAAAGGGTATTTATAAATACTGAAAAAATACCTCAAGACTTATGCCATAAAGATTAAACTTGATTGCCAATGGGTTTTCCAGTAGATCAATGATCCTAAGTATTCCTCCAAAATTGTGACAGGATGGCATAAGGACAACAAGGTGAATGTTTTGGAATCCAGCAGATAATTTGTGAGATGAGCTGTAAAACATGTTCATGCAAGAAGGCCAACAAAATTACTGAATTATACCAGTTACGTCAGGAGGAGTGAGCTAACGTTCCAGAAAAATATTGTTGGGAGCTTGTACAAATTTGATTTGTGTTTGATTCAAGTTAAAATACTAAATGTATGCCAATATTTAATCATTGATCATCTTTTTTTTTTTTTGCGTGAAAATGAAATGCATACCTTTATTAAACTAATCACTAAATGAAATGTAGGGAGATATAACTTGATGTGAGTTTGAAAGTCTTGTGCCTACACACTTACAAATGATGGTTCTAAAAGGGTTATTTATTAAAGGAAATGATTGTATATTGAACTCTGAACAATTATAGAACGTTTTGCATGATTAAAGGGTACTCTGCACCATGAAAGGTTTCTTCAAATTGATGGAGAATGTTCTATAAATGGTTCTATATAGCACCTTATAGAAAAGGGTTCTATATTGCACCATAAACGGTTCTTCTATTGTAACAAGCCAGACATCGTAATAACAGAGGATCCCTTTTTTGGTGTCATATAAGGAATTGAACCCTCGACCTTCAGGTATCAAGTCCTTCTCTAACCATTCTGTAAGTACAAATAGTATAGTATAATATATAATAATATATCAAAAATAACTGTAGTTAACATAAAGAATTGTATTTAGGCTTTATGCAATCTCTGTAATAGGAATAGCTTGTGTTTAAGGTTAATTTCAAATTAATATATATTTTTTTTGTGTGTGTGTGTGTGTGATTGTGTGAGAGTGTGAAGTGAGGACTTTAGGGTAGCCATGGCCTTGAGGTTAAAGAAGCAAGCTTGAGGCCGGAGGGTCACTGGTTCAATTCCTGGGACCGGCAAGGAAAAATTAACGTGCCCTTGAGCAAGTCACCTAACCTCAAAACTGCTCTGTGGTTGACGAGGTTGTAGGCATTGCCCTGCTATGATTGTGTGTGTTCACTGCCCCTAGATGGTGGGGAAGAATTGCTCACTAGTGTGTGTTTGTTTGTTCACTACCGCGGATGGGTCAAATGCAGAGAAGTAATCTCCCCAAGGGGATCAATAAAGGGGGTTCTTCTTCTTCACAGAAGAAATGGCCCAAATGTGGCCCAAGAAACATTTGGCCTTGAATAATGACATAGACTCCAGTTGAGTACATCAAATCAGCCATAGGTCCACCGTGTTCATTTGTATAAAGTGTGTAAGTTAATGTCACAAACAGAACAAGAACTTGTCGGTCTAGTTTTTTCTTTGGCCTGTAGTTTGATGCAGTGGTTTGATGCATGGATGAGAAGCCTGTGCCCTCTGAGAATGGTACTGTGTTGCAGATACTTTTAGTGGAGTGGCCTACTTAGGAAAGGGAAATCAGCCACTGCTCTGTTATGAAGAAATGAAAAATGTATCAATATTTATTTTAAAGGAGTACTACTGCAACCCTGAAATGGATTAAGCGGCAAAGATGATAATGATGATAATGATAAAGGAGTACTTTAACCTGACCCCACACAACATTTTTCAGCTTTTAAAAAAAGTTGTACCCACTGCCCTTTAGCCATATATTGTGGTCACCTGCTGATTCAACATTTCTTCCTGAAGGACACTGATAGGGGTTTAGTTTCCATTTGCTATAGTAAAAGCTTAAGACTTCAAGATGGAACATTACTATGAAGAGTTGATTGCATTCACATCATCAAGCACATTGGTGAAGACAGGGATTGATATTGACTGATAGTTCTGAATCATGAACCACAGTCCAACTCATCCCTGTGCTGTTGGAGGGTGCTCCATTAATTCAAGAATGCAGTAACATTGCTCCCCAGCCCAATGCATCAAAGGGTGTGTGCATATGTCCCCACTTGCCTGTTCTTGGCATTGGACATGGTGTTAGTCATATATGCATATAGTTGCTCAAGAATGTCCCATTATATGCTTTTTTTACAAGCTGTGTATGCACAGTTGAACATCTTGTGCACAATGGCACATTTGGGGGAATCCCATTTCACCCCTTGCCCCTAAAACTTAGCCCTATTTTCTGCTTTGCCTAGAGTTAGGGTGTTAATTTTTGTTGGGATAAGAGGGTAGGGCGAAGGGTTAAGGAGACATGACCGGTCAAACTGATTTTTTTCAGAAGCACACTGCAAATGGAGTGTAATGAATGGCTTGTGAATAACATGCAAAATGGCAGAGCGACAAAATAAACCTACATGCAAGTATTTTATCTTTTAATAACTGATATACTTGTTATCTTAGATTAATGTAGTTTCTTCATGACAAGCATACAACACTGGTTGTAATATGTGGATGTCTCTGTAGTTATCAAGATGCTGAAGCAAATGCATGGTGGATCCAAACACTACTGTATCATTTAAGGAGCATCCAAAAGATTTGAACAAGAAGCTGCATATTAAGCTGAATTCAGCTTCATATCACATCAGTATTGGTGAGAATGTATAATTGTTTATTGTTTATAATTATAAATTATATATAATTTATTTTATTGTGGAACACTTCTCAAATCTAAATTTAACTCCAGCAGTCCAGCAGTGCTCCTCTGACATTACTGCAGACTGACAGGGCTTCCTACAAAGCACAACTTGCAGTCTGATAATGAAATACTGTTCTTGTGTGTGTGTGTGTGTGTGTGTGTAATCTGATGATGTATCAGGCACCTGAAGAGTGGTCCCATTTCATAGGGGAAGACTTTAACCACTGCACCCTGTAACTTAGTTCCAAGGGTCAAGATAACACACGAAAAAGTAGATGGTAGGTGCAAGAAAACAAGAAAAGGGATTCACCATTGAACTGCTGAATTTACTCATTATAAACTTCGTTGCTTATTTTTTTGGCTGACCCATGACTACTTAACATCCAGCCACCTTTATGAACATGTCATTATTTTTTCCAGCTGAACTTGACCCCATAAAGAGACCATTTCTGAAGAAATGCTCATTATATCACAGTGCCCTCAAGTTGCTCACCTGCTTTACGTTTCCTCAGAATGTAGTCCAGCAGCGTAGGAACTGACCTCACATCCTCAGTTTTTTCCATGTTCCCTGTCTGGTTCTAGTTCTTCTGCTTGTTCTACAATTAGTTAAGTGTTTTGATGGTTAAGCATGTTTGTGACCATGGTGAAGTAAACAGTGAATGGTGAAACGATCTCACACAACTGCTCAACAGTATCATCTGGTGAGTTCACAATAATTTCGCACAGCTTCATCATCTTGCTGTACACTAACATAATAAATATACAGCCATAGAATGTAGATATGACTATACTGCCATCCTGTGGGGAATCTAAAGCAATACATATGCTTCCAGTACCAGAGCCTGCTGTAGGTACGTTTATAGGCCTTAAATATTGCAGTCTGATGTTGAGACTTGTTTAACACCTATAGCATCAGATTTACTATATGGCCAAGAGCTGGTGTAAAATGGCTCCTCAATTCTTCTGAAATGAAGAGTATTCAGAACTAGCTTGCTTCCTCTGACTGAGTAAAATTTCTGCTCTACTGGGAAGACCTTAGGCTAGATGTTGGAACATTTCAGTGAGGATCTGATTGCATTAAAAAAAGCAGAGCTTTTACACAGTTACTGATGCTGGATAACTTTGAACATACAGTGTACTTTTCTGCTTTACTTCTTAATACAGTCACAGATTTCCACCTTCCTTTCACTGAGAGGTCATAAGTTGGTACTGATTAGTGTGCGATAACAGTGGTCAATGAGCTGTATAGCATTGTTTATTGAGAGTCAGGGACAATGCCCAGCAATCAGTGCAAGTAATTGTGCCGGTTAACTGGTTAGTTTTCAGCTTTTGTCCCTGGGCATTGATATTATTACCTCAAATAAAATGAAAAATGTACCCATAAATAAGGCTAACAATCTCTAAATTATGAATACACAAGTTAAGGTAAATAAATAAAAAAGACACATTTTAAATGCAAGTTAGAATAAGCGTTGAAGTATTGATATCTTGACTATATATTTAAACAATTAGCACTTGCATTGTGTTGGGGTCTGTGGGACGTACTCAGAGTTTAATTATACATCAGTAGCCTACAGTAGGCTTGTCTAAGCGGCTCAATTACATGCTTTAAAAAAACACGCTTATAAAATAACGCCACATTTAATTTAGTGCCATATACAGCGAAGAATTTACATTGATTTTACAGCCTCTAGATGTCTCTATTTAGCTGTTATCTTTCCAGTTCATAGGAGTTCCCTTGCCACAACGGTTTAAAAGAGTAAACAGGCATTGCTGATGCCTGTGTTCATACTTCAAAAGAAACATTTCAAGAAATTAAGAAATTTTAAGATGTTTTGAACAATTAGTGGTCAAACACTTAATAAAAAAGACGAGTTTTTACCCTGCATTTGAAAACTGTTAGAGACTGTGCAGTTCAGACGGTCAGTGGAAGTTCAGTCCACCATCTGGCAACCAGGACAGACAAGAGTCTTGAGGCTGGCCTCCCACGTGACTTGAATGATGATAATTCCAGCCAAGCCGTATTTGAGACACTCGAGGTACAAACGGCACCCTCTTTATGTGTATGCCGTTTCTTTAAATAATATTCGGTTGTAGTGTTTCATGTTGTTATGACTAATATTTAAGTACGTTTACGTACTAGTAATCCGGAAATATACCATAAGTTATAAAATATATTTTATAGTGTTGAGTTTTCATGAGTGGCTTCATGCAAAGGAGTTAAATCTTTACAGTCTCTTCTTTTTATATATAAAATATAGACTGGTTAAAGGAAAAAAGTAATATTACAAGTTTTTTTTTCTTTATAATGCAAACCACAAGAGTGAGAAAACACAAACAAATATGTGTATTTATTGAAATGCAGGCACTGTCTATCTCCCAGCCTCATAAAGCTCATGTGCAGCTGCTCCAGAGCATCCTATTACATTTGATGCTTTTCAGTGAAGACTATACACAACTGAATATCTGTGTCCTTAACAGGTGCAGCATTTAATTACAAACTGACTCTGACTGTCATCATGTCTGCCCTTTATATGTCTTTAGAAGTGTCTGAAGTACACCACCTCCTGCTGACCAAATAACTGTCTCCTTGTTTAAAAGTCAAGATGGAAAGTGCAGATACGCTGCCATTGACTGTTAAAAGCATCTCGCCTGACGAAATGCGTCATCTCCAGTGATAATAATTTGGCTCTCTTGGGTGACATGCATTCCAAATTTAACTCACAAAGCCCAAAGCACCCAACTTTGACAAGATAGCTTTGATAGCTAAGCAGAGCCTGCCTAGAGTTTTCACAGATTCTTTTTATTCATGGTTTGGAACAAAATCATATAAGGGGTGTCAAATGCATTTGTAAACTGCTTGTACTGGTGTACATGCAGAATTTAGATGGGCACAGCTTTACTCATCTGCTTGCCAAACAGTTGTAGGGGCAGAGCTGTGCATCTAGTTAAAAGCCTGTTACATAGATGAATTGATTTAGCACTAACACAGCTATGGATGAGAAATTGAGAAATTAATTCAATTGCATTGAGCCTTAGCTGCTCAGGCTTTTGGAAGTCTCTGGGGCATTATGGGAACAGTAGTGTCTG
The DNA here is from genome assembly GCF_029633855.1 of Hoplias malabaricus. Classification (NCBI taxonomy): domain Eukaryota; kingdom Metazoa; phylum Chordata; class Actinopteri; order Characiformes; family Erythrinidae; genus Hoplias; species Hoplias malabaricus. The sequence continues at coordinate 40,782,902 of NC_089803.1, forward strand.
TAGTGAAATTTCCTGGCATAGTTCATCAATCCAATTAATTATACACAAGATAAGATGTGGGGCGTCACGGTGGTGCAGCAGGTAGTGTCGCAGTCACACAGCTCCAGGGACCTGGAGGTTGTGGGTTCGATTCTTCTGGGTTTGACTGTCTGTGAAGAGTTTGGTGTGTTCTCCCTGTGTCTGTGTGGGTTTCCTCCGGGTGCTCCGGTTTCCTCCCACAGTCCAAAAAAATACATTGGGAGGTGGATTGGCGACTCCAAAGTGTCCGTAGGTGTGAGTGAATGTGTGACTGTGTGTGTTGCCCTGTGAAGGACTGGCGCCCCCTCCAGAGTGTATTCCTGCCTTGCGCCCAATTATTCCAGGTAGGCTGGACCCACCGCCACACTGAATTGGATAAGCGGTTACAGATAATGAATGAATGAAGATGTCTTATGATAATCCATTAGAGCTTCATATAGGGCCCACCTCACTCTCTTCCTACCTGCATCCACCAAAATTCCTGTTGAATCATCCACCTCAACACCTAGGGTGTTGTGGCCGTTTATGATCCAATCAACAACCTGCTGTCCTTAACAACTACAGTTACTCATTGAGCCCAGCCATGAGTACCCAAACCAGCCACTGTATCACTAGCTCTTCACAGGGGTTATCAGGATATAGTTTATTTTTATTGCTGTAATTTTATTGGGGATTGTGACAATATACAATTTACTGTGTAATAAGTGTGTAATGATTTTAGACTTTTGGTCACCTTTAGGCTTTTATGTAATACGATGATATGCAGTGTCTTTTCTCAAATATTAGCCCAACAATGTTTAAATAAATTATCTTCAACTAATAGCATCCAAACTGCACTCTTTTCTGCAGTCAGTCTTTGGATTGTATTAGGTGTGTTTATACACTACACGACGACCCTGGGCAGAAAGTATCATTGGCAGTACCTCAGAGTATCTCTAAATGTCTTTGAAGTATAACGCTATGTAGGAGAAAATAGCTATTACTTGTGTCCATCAGTATTTATTTTTACAGCAGAAACATCAGGTGTGTAAAAGCATGTTAGTAGTTCAAACTCTGGAAAATACACCCATTATCAATGAACAACAAGAAAACAATCCCAAGCATACTGCTAAATTAGCAAAAGTGATTTTCAAAACTAAAATGGGAAGACTCATTCTCTGAAAGAGTGAATTATATATATTTTACCTAAATATTTACAGACGGAAATGAGCAAATGGTTAATGACATCAGTTGTGTGAGTGTTTGGAGTAAACAGGTGTTTACTCTATACTCAGCTCATGATAATGTATTGAAATTCTTGCCTGTGGTTATCAGCCATGTGCTACAGACACAGCAGACAGAGATGAGGTAGAAAACTGCTTGAATATTCCTTGAAGCCACTAATGTTCTGAATGAATAGGCAGAACATGTTCAGACTGTGAGAGTCTGGAGGAGAGTGCCCCATACTCAGCATGTTAGCACTGAGTCAAAGTGACAGGAAATGACTAGGGTCATACGTCTGCAAGCAGAAAGTGCGCAATTCATACGCATTGTCCTACCTCAGCACCCCACACGTGCCAAACACACATGCGCCACAATCATACACACACTCACACACACACCCTGGAGCAATCTTAAAACAGATTTGCTGCAGAGACTTTTTTATACAAATAAGAGGAAAGTATATAAATAAGAGGAAAGAATTCAAGGCATTCAATAAATAAAATGTAATATTAGCATACACAATTATTTTATGGCAAATTTCTGTTTGCTTTCTTAATTTATATATATATATATATATGATTGCAGGAGAGAAACACTGAAACCTGTTTCTCCTGCATGCCGTATGCTGCAAAGTAGCATTTTCTTTGCAGAAACAATATAGAATTTAGTTTTCGTGCTGAATGTACAATCTAGGCCAAAACACATACCGACAAACATTTGGATTTTAAATTGTCACAGCATTTAAAGAGTTCATACCTTGACTTTGTACACTTAATGAGTTAACTTAACTCAGTTTTATATTGTTGAATCATTTACAAACTAAATGCTGTGCTTAATTTTGGACAACAGTGGTTTTTGATGCAATATATTGATAAAAAAAAATTAGGTATTAATACTATATTAGTAATAATATTATTGGTATTATTACGGGAAAAGGCAGGGCAAACAGAAACCTTTTGCTTCGACATCACGTCTTGTGTGAAATAACAAGCATCACGAAATTCAGCATTACAGTCATGTGCATTATTTAAAAAATAAACAAATAAATAATACACATCTATACAAAACTGCACATTATAATTTACTATCATGGTGTATATCTTGGTTTTAACATTGAAACAAAATAAAATAAAATGTAGTTTGTTCAGAATCACATTGTTTTATTTGATTTCAAATATGTTAAACTTAGATGTGTTAAAACAAGAATATTAACCATTAAACCAATCAATATTCCCTTTGATTAATATTAATCAATCATTTTTTTAATATTAATATTAAAAAATCAATATCAATATTGTCATTTGACCAAAGGTGCTCCTGTTTCTCTTGTTATAAAGACACAAAATGAGTGGCTCTGCACTTGTTGTTGTGGTGGAAGTACTGTACACGTGAAGCTTTGAGAAATGTTAAAGGTTCAGTCGGAGCAGACTGGTCGTTTGACCAATGCCTTAGGCCTCAGATGAACTGCATTTCAATGTCTCTTTTCTTTACTGGACTTTTCCAGATAAAGGCCACACAGCACCACAATCAGAATTTCAAATATAACCAAACCCTCCTTACATTTCTTTTCAGTACATTTCTTTCACACACCATCAATTATTTAATTCTTAGACATAGATTATAAAATGATGGAAAGTTCTGTAAAAATATGGACAAAAAATACACATTGAAAGAAATGTTTATGCTGAACACTTTTATTTGCTTGATTTTCAGTGCATTTTTATTGTCATAGATAATATAATAATAATAAATAATAAATAAATAAATAATAATGACAAAAAGCTATGTTCTCTTTAAGCTTGTGCCATTTCAATCAGGTCCTTCTCTGATTTTTTTCAGCCCTTTTTTAAACTCCACTTGTATTCCTCAGGATTCTTCAGTGTGCTGAGGTGATTTGTCTCAAGGAAGTTAAAAAGGAACTATAGTGAATAAAAAGTTGGATTCATTTTACTTGGGAAATATTTAAAGTTAAGTGACATCTTAGGACAGAGAAACAAAACAAAACAATCTATATTGTCCAGAACACACACACACACAAAAAATATCCCAGAAACACTATAATGGAATCAAAACATTGTTGTAACTTAGCACAAGCAGCTTGTTTTGCAGGTGTTGTGAGGACAAGACTAATATAACATTTCCCAAATGATTAGAACAAAATTAAGCACAAACAAGGGCATCAGCTTTATTCCACAGAAGAAAAATAGTTGTTTCCTTATGGACTTATTAGTGGTTAGTTTGTTATAAACCATTATTGTGAAATGTAAAAGAACTCCACATAACAAAAAAACAGTTAAAGTGTCATTACTCGTGTCATTACTGCATCGAACAAACTTGCTCTCACCTCCACCCCGTCTCCAACCTTTTCTCGTATTTATTTATCCAGCAGAGTGGATCCTGCTTCATATGCATTCATAAGCCAAACTGAACTCCTCCCCAAAGACTTCTGAGTTCACCTCCCCATTTCAGCTTCTACGGGCGTGGTCCGTACTAGCAAATTATTGGTTTGCAATGCTGTTGGGTTTGCATTGATCTATACATGTATGAACCACAGGCTATGGACTTTTACTGTTATTTTGATTGTGGATATTACAAAATAAACAATTTAGTCAAGAAGTTAGCCAGCAGGTTTGATATCTTTTTGTTTAGTGCTGAATGTTTAAAATAGCATTTTCTGCCTTTTTTTTTTGACTGATTAGTAATAATTGTGTCATATAATGCTGATGTCTACATCTAGACTGGAACATTTCAAGGTGAATGATTGTAATTTAAGGAAAGTTTGCGAATACCAGCCAGTAAAATTATTAACATGTTACAGTGATTCCCAAGGCAAAATGAATCTATTTCAAGTACTTTAGATCAGTGTTTTCAACTCTAGTTCTGGGAGCCCAATTATTTTCTGTACCGACCTGATCCTCTTCAGCTCATTGGCAAGTTACATCATGAATCAGGTGTTTTGGGGTTAAGGAATAACTGAAATTGTGGAGAGCATTGGCATCACAGCACTAGAGTTCAAAACCACTGCTTTAAATTCTCATATAAGAGAATGGAGCCTTCAAAAATTCCCAGATTCCTTCCACTGATTTTGGAGAACCATATGTCAGTATAACTGGTGGAAGATCAAGAAAGGACGTGATGTATAATGTGCACTAAACATGTCATACAGTCCATCAGTGCAATGGTCATCAGCAGCCGTGCTCAGGTACAATTCTGCATTTAAGGATCTTCAAGTAGTTCTGGACTTTGTCAGAATCGCGGCGGAAGCAGAAAAGGAGCTCATAGTCGCTCATGGCCTCTGCACTCTCAGAGGAAGGAATCAAAGCTTCAGAAGACGAGAGGCCATTCACAGAATTACTAATCATCCCCAGCAGCTGCATCTGTGTGTGAAATTGCAGATTTACAGTTAATAGATTCATACATAAACTTTACAAGTCCCAAGCATAGATATATAAATTGGAGTATCATATGTTATCAGAGACTATTTTGGTTTCCAAGGGAAGACAAGTATACATTCTCTGAGAACACATATTGTACAATTACAGTTACTGCTTTCGCTAAACATATTTGGTTTTAATTTTTTGTAACATATTAAACTAACAGATTCATTTAACTATGTTTCACTTAGAAAACCAACAAAACCTGTGATTTGATCATGGGTGTTAAAATATTTACAAACAAGGATTTATGTACGCACATACATATTTTCTCAAACAAGAACAATCATAACCTAGAGCAGAGCTGTTTCATGCTATTGCAGTATAGGTCTGCAGGTCCCCCAAGCCACCAGAGGGACCCAAGTGTTTAGTATATTCATATTATGTATATATTTCATGTATATGCCTATTTATTTGTATCATGTCTTCATAGCAGTAATGAATATTTTCTGATGAAACTGAATGAATTATTGTTTGGGGTGAGTGTTTTGGCAAAACAATGGCAAGATAACCAATATGATACATTTAATATCTATGATGCACTTATCCTTCTAACCAACAATAACCAGACTTTTTGCTCTGTGTTATAAATTTAACCAAATACTTTGTCTATATGGAGGCACGGTGGCGCAGCAGGTAGTGTCACACAGCTCCTGGAGGTTGTGGGTTCGATTCCCGCTCCGGGTGACTGTCTGTGAGGAGTTGGTGTGTTGTCCGCGTGGGTTTCCTCCGGGTGCTCCGGTTTCCTCCCACAGTCCAAAAACACATGTTGCAGGTGGATTGGCGACTCAAAAAAGTGTCCGTAGGTGTGAATGTGTGTGTGTCTGTGTTGCCCTGTGAAGGACTGGCGTCCCCTCCGTGGTGTATTCCCACCTTGCACCCGATGATTCCAGGTAGGCTCTGGACCCCCCGCAACCCTAAATTGGATAAGCGGTTACAGATAATGGATGGATGGATGGACTTTGTCTATATTTTGAATGGCAAATATCTCTTTAAAGTAGAGAAGTAGTTGTTTTATTACTGTTGACTGTAAGAGCTGCAATGTTCATTTGATTTCATACACAGAACACTATCCTGACTTTATAAATAGGAATTCCAATTGAGCATGATTTATTTAATTACTCAGATCAGAGATAGAATATTATAAATTGTGTCTTTTTATAAAAGTTGTTTTATCTTTATATATGCTACATCTGAGTAGCAACAACATGATTCGCTTGTAAATTTACTAGCGTGCATTCATTCATTCATTCATTATCTGTAACCATTTATCCAGTTCAGGGTCGCGGTGGGTCCAGAGCCTACCTGGAATCAATGGGCATAAGGCGGGAATACACCCTGGAGGGGGTGCATGTCCTTCACAGGGCAACACACACTCACACATTCACTCACACCTACGGACACTTTTGAGTCACCAGTCCACTTACCAACATGTGTTTTTGGACTGTGGGAGGAAACCGGAGCACCCGTAGGAAACCCACACAGACACAGGGAGAACACACCAACTCCTCACAGACAGTCACCCGGAGCGGGAATCGAACCCAAAACCTCCAGGTCTCTGGAGCTGTGTGACTACGACACTACCTGCTACGCCACCAAAATTAAAACTAAAACATTCACAACATCCATTAATATGCTTATTCCGACCCTACAGGAACACTTAGCAATGCCATAATAGGGTGGTGTTAAAATGTACAGTTTACAAGGCAAATATCTTGACATTTTATCTCGGTTTGGCTCCTATCCTCTTAAACCCTGCAAATCTACTGAGGTACTCAAAAGTACTGAGGCAAAAGTTATGTTAATGCTAGCCTGATTTTCCTTTTTTTTCTCTCTTCAACTGGTTGGAATTCCCTGTGATGTAATGCATGCAGAGTACGGAAGTGAGTAAACACTATACAAATGTTCAGGCTGTCAAACTAATAATACCTCAAATGGTATACCTCAAATAACATAATATATCTTAAGTTTTAGTCCAAAATACCATTATTTTATTCATGCATCTGCAACAACATGATTTATATTTTTGAAAACAGTGAAGAAGTAATGAGGCTGTGGTTAGTCTCATACCTTTTCTGTAACTTTCTCCACTCCTTTCCTGAGGTCATGCACCATGTCACTCATCTCCAGTGCTTTGTTGCTGCTGAAGCTGTTGAAGTCCTGTTGATGGGCCATGCTCTGGTGCAGCTGCGACAGTGGGTCTCTCCACGCTGTTAGCAGCTTCAGTATAACCTCCGTTAACTCCTCACGCTGAGAGAGAGAGAGAGAGAGACAGAGCTCATCTTGAGACACAACAAATTCATGACTCACATTAATACAAACTGTCTGGGTGAAAAAAATACAACAAAGACAGAGAAGAGATATCTGAAGAGTGAACTCACAGCCAGTTTCTGTGCATTCTCCTTGCCATTAGGAGTCAGTATGCTGGAAGTGTGGCACTTGCGATAGACTTTGCCAATGTGGTTTTTGCTGGGCAGGAAGTACTGTTCCTTAACAGTTCACATGTAAGAGAAATAAGGCCAAGTTAAAGTTTATCTTGCAACCCAGAAGCTAGAAAAGAATTGAATTTGAATTGAGATTCAGACACATGACTAGAGTAATTCTAGTATGTGGCTAATATTTCAGTGTTTCTCAATCACATTTCTAGAAAGCTGAAAAAGGAAAACATTTTTAATGATAATGATGTTGTAGAAAGGCTGTATAACATAAAAACCAACAATTAAATAACTAATTACAAGAATTCTCCATAATCCATAAAAGAGACTAAATCTTATTAATCAAATAGCTGTATCCATTGTTCTTCAGACAGCAAACCAGCTAAATAAACAAATGCATAATATTTAACTATTAGAAAGATTCACAGTATCATTCATTAAAAACTGTTATGTTCAGATTTGTTTCAGTCAACAATGAGTATCAATCTGCATTTCATCTCAATAAATGTGAGGAATCTCAACACCTGTCCTTCACACAAAATATCCCAGACACTTTTATAATTTGGATTGATTGCATTTGAAGTGCCAAGCTTAATAACAAAATCCTCTTAATTATTATCTATTGGTAAAAGGCCATTCAAAATCTTTCAAAGAAAAGAGCTTGGATACTTACAAACTCTGAATGCAAGTCACTGGAGAGGCCGTGCATTCTGGCCGAGTGCTGGATGACCCTGTCGAAGAGATCGGCCAGGGACAGGACGTGGCAGCTGCTGTGTCCATGGGGACAGATCGGTGCAGAGCCCACACGAGAACGCAGATCCAGGAACAGCAGCGCCACAAAGAGCATGGCTGACAGATAAGAGGAAGAAAAAGATTGGAGAAAAAGAGACGAGAGAGGTGAGTCCCTCTCGAGGTTACAGAAATGAGGAAAGAGAGAGAGGACTAGTAACATTTAGATAATGTAATCTGAAGGAAAGGACAGATGTAAGATGGGTGGAGAAAATGAAAATCCTCCGGAGATTCCAGAGATGGACATAGATTAGGAAGAAGGAAAAGGTGAGAGTGAGATGAAAAAGTTCAGAAAATGGAGGGTGTGAAAAGAACAAGAAGAGAAAAGTGAAGAAAAATTTCCAAGGCTAACAGAAAAGAAGTAACATGCATCCATAGGTTCCCTTGCACTGCCCTGAATTGCATGCTCAGTCTGTTCTTAGAAGTACCTTGCTTTCGGTTCCTAGACATTCTGAAAACAGTGTGGCGGTTGTGGTGCAGCAGAGGGTTGGGCAGCCCTTTAAAGTGACCAGAGTTTAAAGCAAGCGACCCTCTGTGGTGACTCTGGTCATTAAAGATTCTCTGGGGGCAGATGTCGACAGGGGTTGGGCAGAAAACGCATGCATGATCCTGTGGTTGTCACAATCTGATCTGTCTAATTCTTGAATCAGCTTGTGACTACTGTTTCTTCCACACCCATCAGCTTCATGCTGGAAGGCATCACCATCATTTCACCAACACTCAGACCTCTGCCCCGGAACATCTTTTGCATCACAGTAACATGTATGATATCCACTGGGGATGACATCTGTCACGACCCACAGCTATCACCATCCAGGCTCATACTAGAGATTGATCTGGTCCAACCATTTACATTGCAACAGGCTTATCAGACAAGATGCCACATTTGTAATGTTTTATAGTAAAGGGCTTTGTGTGAAAGTGTATCACATTGTGATTGAGAAGATGGTGAATAGTCAAGAACTACATGAGTAATTTCCAGTCATTATGTTCTATCTATTTAGTCTTTAGCATCATGAAACAACAACAGAATATCCCCAGTTGAGCAAACATTTTTTTATATAAGATTATATAAAAAGTATAATCTATAAAAAAGTATATACCAATACTCATTATATATATATATATATATATATATATATATATATATATATATATAGTAAATAGCTATCTAAAAGTCCATGGTTAAAATCAATCTTAGTTATGGATTATTTCTTTATAAAAATAGTAATAAAATAATAATAAAATGGCTTATGCAAACATTCGCATTACCGTACACATATGGTAAAAATAATCAGCATATTAATGCTCAATAATGTTTGATGTATGAAATTGCAATAAAATCACACAAAAACACATAAGACATTTAATTGTTTATTGTTAGATATTATGTGGCTCACAGCTGGCTATCAAGATAAAACTGTAACTTTAATGTAAGTTTAACATAACAAAGCAGCACACTTGAAAGGAAGGGCCTTTGCCATTTTAAAGCAGCATTGTAAATTCTACAGTTATTGGGCATTTTTAATTAATTTGTGTCAAAGAAAACCTCCACCAAAGCAGCCTTCACAGTTATAACTTGGTATGTCATAGCTAGATATACCTGTGTCTTCATAGTTAAATCACGTCATATTTCATCACATTTGGTTTGTAAGAAATAAGTGTGTGAGTGCTTGTGTGTGTTTGTGTCCATGCGTATATATTTTTTACTATCTTGCCAAACTCATACTAGTAAGATTAGGGTACCATTTTAGAATAAGTTTTTTACACTTATAATGGTCTATACACAGTTTAAAATCAGTTTGTTAATGGTTTACAGGGCAACAGTGACCTATTTTTTGCCAAAGGTCTATCTACACTGTTAGACCTTAGATGGGTAGCTTACATACAAAAGAACTAAATTAACATTCTCAGATCTCAGCATATTCTTTCTTTACTTTGACATTTTTAGTAAATAATCAGACATTTTCACTATTGCACAAACACTAGCTCATTGTTGTCCTTTCTATGTATGTGCTACAAATGATTATTAAAGATAGTTAAGGTGTTTACCACCTAATTGACAACCATTTATAAATATTTATATGTGTAGTCTCATGTAGTCTCATAAAATGGTACTTAGTATATAATCTGTAGTATTAGTGTGTATTACACAATTGGGATGCAGTGGTTGTCTTTTACCCTCATGTTTCTCTTGGCCATGCTCTGCACCTGAGGGCTGGCATGTGTCTGTAACACACAGATGTATCCCTGTGTGTTGTATGTGTTGTGGTTCATTGTAGTTGTTTCAGCTGTTGTGACTGTTGTCTTTGACTAAATCTGTAAGTTTAGTGTTCTCTGGTTTGGTCTTGTCTGGGTTCCTGGCTAAAGCAAAAGCACTTAGTGAGGACACCTGTGCACTCTGTGGGTACGCACAAGACAGTTAAAAGTTATACATCCAAATATTAAAATGCTTTTAAATGTCAGTGGCCAAAGTGCAAAGCATAATCGAAGAGTACATGGAGTCCCGAAATGTGAAAAATCTCAAAAGGTTTGGTAGGAAGCCAAAAGTCACACTTTTACTGGCTACCGGAATGCTAGTGTGAGAGGTCAAGAAGAATCCATTTATCACTACAAAGTCCATCCTGACCAATCTAAACAGTCCTGGATAACATCTTGTAGATGCCCAGCCAGAGTCCAGACCTGAATTCCATTGAGTGAACTTGGATCAAGGACTAAAAACCAGACTGATGGCAAGAAAGCCTTCTAACCCTCAAGACGTCTAGATCATCACAAAAGTGGAATGGTTCAAAATCTCAGTGGAGAAATGTAAAAAAGCTTTTTAGACATTATAAGTGTTTGATTGATGTGATGGGCGGCACGGTGGCGCAGCAGGTAGTGTCGCAGTCACACAGCTCCAGGAACCTGGAGGTTGTGGGTTCGATTCCTGCTCCGGGTGACTGTCTGTGAGGAGTTGGTGTGTTCTCCCCGTGTCCGCGTAGGTTTCCTCCCACAGTCCAAAAACACACATTGCAGGTGGATTGGCGACTCGAAAGTGTCCATGTGTCTGTGTTGCCCTGTGAAGGACTGGCGTCCCCTCCAGGGTGTATTCCTGCCTTGCGCCCGATGATTCCAGGTAGGCTCTGGACCCCCCGCGACCCTAAATTGGATAAGCGGTTACAGATAATGGATGGATGGATGGATTGATGTGATAGAAAATAAGGGTTTTAACTCATACTCAGAAAGGGTATGAATATTTTGGATAGCAAAATTCTTTTAAATGAGGGAACACCTCAAACCCTGTGAAATTAACATTTCTAGTCTCCATCACCTTTGTTGCCTACTAGTTATGAACTTTATACCCTTTCATTTTAGCCAGCATCCAAATATTTTCCATGTGTGTTGGGATGTGTTGGCATTGCTTTTATAATCCAAAATTAAAAACCCTACATCATTACTGGACCTCACAGAGCACATGGCACTTGAATACAATAAAATCCTTACAGCAATGTTTCAAAATCAAATATAAAAAACATAGATGTTTAGTGCAGCAAATTAGAGAGGAAATGTAACAGTTTACAATAAGGGTATGTTAATTAATGATACTTAAGACAGATTAAAGTATTATGACATTAATAAGTATAATAATATGTGTTACAAAATGAATAAGTATAGTTAATCATTAATTAATGACAGTAATATGAACAGATTTTTTGGATTTCATCAAATTTTATAATTGTGACATTACCACACCATTGACCACACATTAATGTAAAGTGTTTCCAAATGTACATCAAGTGTGAAGACTTGGGCAGGAGCTGCAGTAAAAGCCAAAAAAGTCTTCAATAATATCCCTGATTTCTGATTAAATGTTGGACGAGCAGGTGTCCAGAAATCTTTGGCCATAAAGTCTATATATGGTTCCCAAGTATTTAAAAGGAGTTATAAAAGTTATACTTTCTTTTTTGATTTCAAGTGAAAAAATATTTCCATCTCCAATCATTTCAATCATGTTGAATAACCTAAACATAGAGACAGAATAAGAGTGTTTTCTGACAAAGGGTCTAAGTGTCGTGAACCATGCCATCTTTGGCCTATGACGTGTAGTGCCGGCGTCACTGAATGTGCGTGTGCATGATCTTTTTTTTTTTTGTGTGTATGTCCCCAGGACTCTGTGTGGGTGTCTACTTTACACATCTCTTCTATTTGCTGTTTCATGTATGTGCCAGAATGAGGATTGGGGTATATGTGCTCAGTTTACCCCCATATTCTGCACATGAAAGGCCACATCAGTATAGCTGTGGCCTTGATATAGAACAGATATGGGTCATGCAATCCACTCCAAAATTATTGGCACTTCTGGAATGATAAGTAATAAGGGGGAAAGAAAATTCCCTTTTTGTTGAGTTAGCTTTTCCTTACACAAAACTATTGGCAAAATTATCTACAATTATTGGCACAGCTGCATTTGATAATTTATTCAACATTCCCATGCCAATAAAACAGCACTAGGTCTACTTGCATGACAGATTGGAGAAATCAGAGCTGGGAATTTGAGACCATTTCTCTTTACACAATCATTCCAGACCTTCCAGCCTCCTAGGTCCTCTGCTCACCTCTTCAGTTCTTTCCACATGTTTTCTCTGGAGTTTAGATCAGGGGACTTGAATGGCTATGGGTGGGTTTCCTCCGGGTGCTCCAGTTTTTGTCCGACAGTCCAAAAACACACGTTGGTAGGTGGACTGGCGACTCAAAAGTGCCCATAGGTGTGAGTGTGTGAGTAAATGTGTGACTGTGTGTTGCCCTGTGAAGGACTGGCGCCCCCTCCAGGGTGTGTTCCCGCCTTGCACCCTAGTGATTCTGGGTAGGCTCCGGACACTGCACAACCCTGAACTGGATAAGTATTTACAGATAATGAATGAATAAATGAGTTCGACATTTGGACACACTTTTGCCACAATATATCACTGAACCGAAGTGAGTGGGACTTTGTACATTCTTTCAGCTGTACCTCAAACAAATAAAGCCCACTTGAGCCCAAATTTGATAGACATATGTAGGGCCTTACTATAAAGAAGCATGTCCATTATGACCAAAATCCACCCACAGGGGGTGCTAAGATGGGACAATTACTATTTTTTTTATGATATAGCACCATCTAGGAATACAGTTGCATCCCAATTTAATCATGTCAGCTGATCCTCACATTTATCAAGCATGGGAATTTTTGTACATTTTGGGGAAAGCATTTACAGCAGTTACAGCTGTATTTGTGAGATTTGTCGAATGTTTGCTTGTCCCCTTTTGGTGAGAGGGCCTGGAAATCACAAATTGTTTTGATAATTATTAAAGTTCAGGTTCTTAGGATTCTGCTGATACCTCATATATTCATATTAGGTAAATACCCACAGACTACTATGCGCTCATACATTTGTGTGTCTGCATTTCTAACCTGAATGGCTGTAACAGGTCGGAAATATTAATTAAGGTTATGGCAAAATATTTTGTAGCCAGATATTACAGTTAAATGCATTTCTTAACAGAATGGCTATAAAAGATTTGTGGCTGTAATTGATGTTGTTTTTAGCAACTTGTGTTAATCTGGACATGTTTGCAGTTATTGATATGGTATTTACAAACCTTCCAAAAATGTGGAATAACTCATGTGTAAATATATTTTTGTCTCTTGAAGTGACAGATGTATTTAAACCTAGTTTCATATAGTGACATAAAATGTCAGCTGTCCTGTGTTTAAATCTCACTATGTTTAGAACAATGGAAAGGCTCAAAAGATAAAGTGTTTTTCCATTAACTTCTATAAAGATTAGAGGTCAGAATAGTTTTCTTTCTTCTCGGCCGTCTTGTGACGGCAGCTTAATGTAATATTTGGAGTCATGTTGTAGGTGTCGTGGTAGAATGCTCCACGTGATGCTTTAGCAGAAACAATGTGACTCAGTTCTGTCCCTACAATCTAAAACGTGGAATGTGAATAAATGGGCTGCTTTAAATACCTTCTAGCACTTGCTGCACCAAACACATATTATGCAATATTCTCTCTCTCCCTCTCTGGCACATGGCATTTTACAAATTAGCCTCTAGTTGAAGCTGAAGCTTAAGGTCCTACAGATACTGGACCATGTTTTTTAATCTCACATGTCTTGAGAGTTTTGCTAACAACTCAGTTAAGCCCTACAGATATATAAAAGTAACACATCATCTGCTGAGAATAAAATATGTTGTCTGCCAGACTCAATTATGTAGTATGCAGCTTAGCAAACTATTCATAACAAATACAGTTCAGATACACAGAGTTTTACATTTATAGCATTTGGTGAACAACAATTGTATTTTTGTAAATATAAACAAATTTAGAATAAGACTGTTGCAGCACACTCCCCAAAAAAAATTGGAACAGATTCTTTTAATTAAAGTTTTTTGCAGTTTTGCAAGCGAAATTCCTTTACGCATTTAAGTAGAAACAAATTGCAGTGTGACTATATGAAGTTTTAAAAATGATATATATATATATATATATATATAGTAAATCTCAGAAGGCACATATAGGTCTACTGGTTGTTCTGAATACAGGGGGTATTTGTGCACTATTGTAGGAAATATTTATTTGTTCTGTTTGCAACTTGTACCTGTCCTATGTATTTGTTTTATCAGGAAAAACAGCTTTGTGAAAGAACAGGGTGACACTTCTGCTTTGTGAGGCATTAGAACATGAGTAGCACTGAAGCCATGTCTTATTTAAGAGTGGGAGGAAAGAGACATTGGACCATTGATCCCTCAGATGCCCAATGTCATGGTAAAACAGGCAGCGGAGTCTGAAAGTGTAATTCACTCAGACAGGAGGTGAGTTCCAGGCAGAGTGTGTGTGCACATGCCTGTTTGTGAGCTCAGTGCCACTTGTTTAACTTTGTTGGAAGGACTACAGATCTGCATAACTGCTCACTTTGTGGGTGCCCTGATCAGTATTCTACATTATTTATTTTGTATAACACCAATTCCAATGAAGTTGGGACATTGTGTAAAAAAGTAAAAGCAAAGTAAGATGATTTACACACTTTTTGTATTTGAGGCCTGCAACACATTCTAAAAGGGTTGAGAAAAAGACTGAAAGTTGATGAAGGTTTTAAAAAACACTTCAGAAATCCATTGTCAGTGAACACAGTTTCTTGCTCCATCAACAAGTGCAAGTTAAAACTCTACCTTGCAAAGACATATATCAACACCCAGAAACACCACCAGCTTCTCTGGGCCTGAGCTCATCTGAGACGGACTGACGCAAAGTGGAAAAGTGTCCTGTGGTCTGACAAGTCCAAATTTCAAATTGTTTTTGGAAATCATGGACGTTATGTCCTCTGGGCCAAAGAGGTAAAGGACTGTCTGGATTGTATTCAGCACAAAGTTCAAAAGCCAGCATCTCTGATGTTATGGGGTGCATTAGTGCCCATGGCACGGGTAACTTGCACATCTGTGAAGGCACCATTAATGCTGAAAGGTACATACAGGTTTTGGAGCAACATATGCTGCCATCCAAGCAACGCCTTTTTCAGCAAGACAATGCCAAGCCACATTCTGAACATGATACAACAGCATGGCTTCTTAGTAAGAGTGCAGGTACTAGACTGACTGTCTGCAGTCCAGACCTGTCTCCCATTGAAAGTGTGTAGTGCATTATGAAGCACAAGATACAACAGAGACCCCAGACTGTTGAGCAAGAATGGGAAAGAATTCCACCCACAAAGCTTCAACAATTCGTGTCCTCAGTTCCCAAACACTTATTGGATGTTGTTAAAAGGAAAGGTGAAGTAACAGTGGTAAACATGCCCCTGTCCCAACTCTTTTGGAACATGTTGTAGGCCTCAACTTGTGACTTCAAAATGAGTGATTTGCAAAGAATAAATAAATAAAAAGTAAATATTGTCTTTGTAGTGTGCTCAATTGAATATAGGTTGAAAAGAATTTGCAAATCATTGTATTTTGTTTTACACAACGTCCCAAATTTATTAGAATTGGGGTTGTATATTAGGACATATTAAAAAAGTTCATGGGAAAAAAAAACACCTGATTGTCTCCCTTGCTAAAATCAGTTAGGTAAACTTTACTAAAAAGTAGAAATTGTTGATTGAGGTATTAAACCACCAAGAAAGACTAACAAACTGACAGAAGTAAACAGCTCAAGACTAGAAAATAAACTAACATACCTGAAGAAAGGATACCTGGGAACTAAGCTTAATATAGAGAACAGACAGGAACACAAAAGAGGTAAACAAGAAACAGTAAAACTACACAGAACTAAAACAAAAGGGACTGACCAAAAAGGGCTAAATACTAACAAACAAAGACACAAAGAATAAATAAAACTAGGTCACATTCAACTAAAATCTAACAAAAGAGTTAGACAGGGGTACTCAAGAATAACATGCAGAGCTAGTGCTAAGCAAACATAGTTAAGAATAAACAAACAGCGCTAGGGCTAACACATAGCTGTAAGGCTAACATAAGAACATATACAAAAACATGGGAACTGGTACAGGAGCATCAAGAGCAGACCAAAGAAAGGGAAAAAAATACACACTGAGAACACCAGGAACTTAAAGCACAAAAAACAAACAAAAGACCAAGATATGAACTCCACACAAAAGACAACACTGAAACAGGAAGCTTTTATGCAAGAACACAGACAAGAAACACCTGGGAAGGATGACGAGAGAGCAGGACCACAGAGGAGACATGGATACCTAGGCGAGACTACTTAAGGCAGGGCAAAGGCAGAGACCAGGACAAAACAAACACAGAGCCATGTGCTCCTTTAGCACATAGCAGACAAGGAAAAAAAACCAAAGCAGAAAAACATGTAACAAGGCACCATATAGACAATATATATTTACGCAATAATACACAAGAGGGTGTGCCAATATCTCACGTTATAGCACAAAACTCGCGTGTAATATTGCGATTATACCACTGTTCATTATTATCACTGTTCATTTATTATTAGGTTTTAAGATAAAGAAAACCGTGAAAATGTGTTTGTTTGTTTATTAACCAAAGAAATAGAGCTCCAATCTGTCACACATTCCTTTTTGCTCTTTCCAACAAACTATGGAACTTTAACTTGTGCGATGTTAAACCCTTCTAAATCAGGACAGAAGCAGAGATTAATGCATCAAGTCAATAAAATGTCATGGTTTAAACATTGTTTACAGCAGATTCAGAACGTAGTGATTTCATACGCTGAACAATGCCAAATTCTCTCTGTTTAAGTTGAAAGAGTATTTTGGAGTATATATATATATGTATATATAGTCCACTGTGCCATAACTCTTTACTCTGTTCAAAATAAGGTGCGTGAACAGAAAATGAGTCGGTTCCCCATTGGGTAAAAAGGTCCAGGGCACAGCTCTGTCTTCGCTGGTGTCATTGCTAGGTTACATGTATTTTGCAGAGTGATACCTGAAGAGTTTCAGTCAGAGTGCCATTATCGTGTGATATTGGCACTCCTGGAACATCTCTCAGCCAATCACATTGCAGGGTCGAAACTAACTGTGGTATATATATACCATTTTTTCTTTTGTCAGAAAGACAGCGAGTCTAGTTGGTTTTGGATGTAAGATGTCAGAGTTTAACATGATATAACTCACGGGAAATGTCTAGGACTTCTGCTGAATTATCTTGTCTCCACCCTGAATGTATATACTATATCTTTATATCTGCAGAAGTCCTAGACATTTCCAGTGTGTTATACCACATGTTAACCTCTGACATCGTACATCCACAACCAACTAGACTCACTCTTTTTTACACACACACACACACACACACACACACACGTGCCAGATGAAATGCTCATGCCCGGTTTGCATGACTATGCTTGAGAGGCCTTGAGGCTGCGGTGGGAATATGTTTCTGCTACATTAAAGATAGATAAATATCCTTCACTTTCTATTTTCATCTCTCTCTCTCTCTCTCTCTCTCTCTCTCTCTCTCTCTCACACACACACACACACACTCACACTCCCATGAGCCTGAAAGACTGGAAAACATGCATATGATGGGTATTACTGCCGATTATAATGAGATATGGCATTGAACTTGGTAAAGAACACAGCCATCTTTAATTAGGAATGTAATTAAATTATTCCTGGAACAGTGACACACACAGGTCATACTGTGTGAGACACATTTTAAGCTGATGGAAAGCATGCTGTATTTTGGAAAGAGGTCAATTTTTCATGTCTCTGAAAAATGATGGGTCAGATATGAGATGGAATAATAAACAAAATCCGTTCAGATTCTTTAAAGATCAATCGGAATAACACTAAACCTTAAGTTCACCTTAGTTTCATCTGATCAGAGAATGTGTTTGTTGTGTGTAATCCACCTTGTACACTTGTGTGTACAAGCACAACATGCCATCACAACATCAGTGTCACTAACTGCAGTGAGAACTCCTGGTGACTGTCTGTGAGGAGTTGATGCGTTCTCCACGTGTCCGCATGGGTTTCCTCCGTGTGCTCCGGTTTCTCAGACGGTCCAAAAGAACACATTGTTAGGTGGATTGACCACTGAAAAGTGTCCATGTGTGTGTGTGTGTGTGTGTGTGTGTGTGTGTGTGTGTGTGCTATCCTGTGAAGGACTGGTGCCCCCTCTAGGGTGTGTCCCTTCCTTGCACCCAGTGATTTCAGGTAGGCTCCGGACCCACCACGGCCCTGAACTGGATAAGTGGTTACAATGAATGAATGTTTAAAATCTTCCCCTGTGAAATGGGAAAACCCTTCAGCATTGTATGCTTGTTATGAAGTAAAGGGACAAAATGCTTTGAACTTAAATTGAACTACGTTAATACACTGGTTATCATAGTTAATACTGACATTGTGGCTTTCTTTGGTCATTTGCACCGCGATACTGCCGTTGATTCACAAGGCATTTATAGTCCTTTGTTTGAAGTGTGCCTCTAAAAAATCACCATTTTTTTAAGATTTGGGCATGATACTGCAGTGGAGATATTGGTAATATGATCACAGGACCATGTAACATTGATCTGTTCATATTTCTGACTAAATCCGAAAACAGAAAATCATTATATCACTTTTTCATCTGGTATATTAAAAATATATATTCATTTTTAACATTGCGGTGGCGGACAAAGCAATTGTTGCGATAACTGCTAAGTAACATGTTCACTGGACAAATTAAGAGCTATCCATCTAGACAATTGGCACATTGCAATGTACAAATGAATCAGGAATCTAACTTGACAGTGTCAAGAGTTTTATTTCTGTGGTCACCTCATGTAGAAATATCACCAGTGACCACTAGATTAATAAAGTTTCTCTTTATCTACACAAAGTATCTTTGGAGAGCTTTATCCAGGAGTTCATTATAAAGGTCTTCATTAATAAAGCTATTTTGCCTCTAGAGCAAATCAACAGTCAACTATGTTTATAAACAATTAAATTGCCATTGTGTCACCCTCAGAGATCTTTTGAGGAGAGACCAGCTTCATCACTACTCATAAAATTTGATACATTTTTCATTCTTCAGTCTTAGATATTTTATTTTAGATGCAGAAGTTCCAGAATAAAGAGTATTGTGAAGTTTACAGAAGTCGTACTGACCAGATCACTAGCTGCTCTCTCTCTCTCTATATATATATAGGGCTCTGGCTGCTCCGGGTATCCATATAAAGCTGTGCACAAAATTAATCAGTGCCTTATTCACTATATACTTCACTACATAGGACAGGGGGCCATTTGGAACACGCCTCACCTTATATATGTATATGATGAAAGTATGTTGGGGCGAACCCTCCCGGAACCCACTGAGAATGTACTGAAGGCTCTACAGCTTGAAAAAAAGAGCCTTAACATGAGAATTTATGAGAGGTGTCTGGGGCAATTTTCCACCATCTTGAAAAACTAAACCTAACACTGATTGAAGTGTGATACTTAGAGGTGGGATAAACCATCTGGTCGAGGATGGGTAATACAGAGCCATTGGTTTTTACTGTAGTAGAATGAAAGGAAAAACATTTCCTTCCTTTCCCTTCAGGTGGTGCGTCACCCCATTGCCTTAAGAAACAATCCGCCCCTGCACTATTCCCTGAGTTACTCACTGTATTGTGCACTAATACAGGGATCTGAACTAGTGGAATTGCTACATGAGGTGACCAGAGGCACAATGTTAAGTTTCAGTGTCAGGTTGATACCTGGCAATATGACAGTTGTCTAGATGTCTAACTCTTAATTTACACATTGAGCAAGTTTCCACTGCCATGTTTGCAACAACTGCCCAAACAGACCCTCCCAACTCCCAAGAGACTGCAACTGCGATCTAATTCAGTAAAGTTGGTTTGTTTTAGTTTTATAATAAATGCAAAATATTTCAAAATTATTGTTCATGTGACAATTGATTTGATTTGATTGGATTTGATTGGTTGGTTAATAATAGACCTGATTATTTTATACATTAATTTGAATTTCTGGAGGAAAATATTGAATAATTGCTCTAGCTACTGCTTGGCCTGTATGTGCATCTGCTCTGGAGCATATAATAATTTAATTTCATGTTTTGCTCTTTAGATGATGCAAGCTGCATGTGCACAAATGGACGTCAATGTCTACAGTATGTGCTAAATTCTTTAGTGGCTACAAACATTTGGAAACCCGCTTTTACTTTTTCATTATTCTCATTTGGATGTATGTTTTATAGATTGGACATGCATGTCTATTTGTAATGACAGAGCTTCACCACAAGATGACAATATTGGGCTTTTTTATTGTGTTTCTGTAGCTCCACTTTCATTTCTCTTATCCGTGTTCTTTGCTCACTGGAAAAATCCCATGGACTACAGATGTGATCTTGTCATGCATTCGCTATCACAGTGACCTCCTGCTAATATCACCAGCTGGATATGAATGAGGTTGTTCTTGATGACTATTTACATTTAAAATATTTAACAATTGCTTTCCCCCCTATTTCAGTTAAATATTTACATTTCTTAACAGTTCTTAGAAATGCTCTAGAACACTTGTCTGATTCCTGGTCTAAAAACACAGCTTTGATTGTAAAACTTAATAGGCCTTCAATATTTGTGAATTTCAGCTGTGAAGTCAAGTAAAATGGTTTCAAATTAAACCCTGACTAAGAATAAACCTAGTGTGTGTGACCAGTTGTATATACCATTAGAGCCTATAAATCATAAGCCCTTCCTTTACTGATAATACTTTACCTGATTTGATATTGATTTGTATTTAAGTGTCTTTTATGCCTCCTCCTTGGATCACCACCTTAACGTGGTGGAGGGGTTTGCGTGCCTGCGTGAGCCTAGGAGCTATGTTGTCGGGGGCAATAGCCCCCGGTAGGGTCTCCCAAGGCAAATTGGTCCTAGGTGATGGGCCAGACAAAGAGTGATCCATAAAGACACAGATGAAAAAGACAACGAGGACACAGCCTCCCTTGCCCGGAGCAGGGTTACCGGGGCCTCACCCTGGAGCCAGGCCTGGGGGAGGGGCTCCTTGGCGAGCGCCTGGTGGCCGGACTTTCACCTATGGAGTCCGGCCGGGCTTAGCCCGAAGGGGATACATGGGTCCACTCTCCCATGGGCCCACCACCTGTGGGAGAGGTAGTAATCCGGGTCTGGTGCATTGTGGATCGGGTGGTGGTCGGGGTCGGGGGCCCTGGCGTTCCGATCCTCGGTTACTGAAACTGGCTTTTGGAACATGGAACGTAACCTCTCTGGTGGGAAAAGAGCCTGAGCTGGTGCGCGAGGTTGAGAGGTACCGACTAGATATAGTTGGGCTCACCTCGACACACAGTATGGGCTCTGGAACCAATCTCCTCGAGAGGGGCTGGATGCTCTTTCACTCTGGAGTTGCCCAGGGTGAGAGGCGTAAGGCAGGTGTGGGCTTACTCATAGCCCCCCGGCTTAGCGCCTGTACGTTGGGGTTTACCCCAGTGGACGAGAGGGTAATTTCCCTGCGCCTTCGGGTTGGGGAAAGGGCTCTGACTGTTCTTTGTGCTTATGCACCGAACAGCAGTTCAGAGTACCATGCCTTCTTGGGGACCCTAGAGGGAGTGCTGGAGAACACTCATTCTGGGGACTCCATTGTTCTGCTGGGGGACTTCAATGCTCACGTGGGTAATGACAGTGAGACCTGGAGGGGCGTGATTGGGAGGAACGGCCCCGCTGATCTGAACCCGAGTGGTGTTCAGTTATTGGATTTCTGTGCTCGTCACAGTTTGTCCATTACGAACACCATGTTCGAACATAAGGGTGTCCACAAGTACACCTGGCATCAGGACACCCTAGGCCGCATTTCGATGATCGATTTTATAGTCGTATCATCTGACCTGCGGCCATATGTTCTGGACACTCGGGTGAAGAGAGGCGCTGAGCTGTCAACTGATCACTACCTTGTGGTGTGTTGGATCAGATGGCGGGGGAGGATGCCGGACAGACCTGGCAGGCCCAAACGTGTGTTGAGGGTTTGCTGGGAACGTTTGGCAGAGGAACCTGTCAGAAAGATCTTCAACTCCCACATCCGGCAGAGCTTCGACTGCATCCCGGGGGAGGCTGGTAACATTGAGTCCGAGTGGGCCATGTTCCGGACCTCCATTGTTGAGGCGGCTGAACGGAGCTGTGGCTGCAAGGTTGTCGGTGCCTGTCGGGGTGGCAATCCCCGCACTCGGTGGTGGACACCCCGGGTGAGGGGGGCTGTCAAGCTGAAGAAAGAGTCCTATCGAGCCTGGTTGGCTCAGGGGACTCCGGAGGCAGCCGACAGATACCGAGGAGCCAAGCGGCTCGCAGCCTCGGCAGTCGCTGAGGCAAAAACTCGGGTGTGGGAGGAGTTCGGTGAGAACATGGAAAACGACTTTCGGTCGGCTCCGAGAAGTTTCTGGCAAACCGTCAGGCGACTCAGGAGGGGAAAGCAGTTTTCCACCAACACTGTATATGGTGGGGGTGGGGAACTGTTGACCTCGACTGGGGACGTCACCAGACGGTGGAAGGAATACTTCGAGGATCTTCTCAATCCCACCGGCACGTCTTCCGCAGAGGAAGCAGAGCTTGGGGACCCCGGGGGGGGCTCGTCTATCACTGGGGCTGAAGTGGCCAAGGTGGTAGGGAAACTCCTTGGCGGTAGGGCCCCGGGGGTGGATGAGGTTCACCCCGGGTTCCTCAAGGCTCTGGATGTTGTGGGGCTGTCCTGGTTGACACGTCTTTGCAACATCGCGTGGACATCGGGGGCAGTGCCTCTGGACTGGCAGACTGGGGTGGTGGTTCCCCTTTTTAAAAAGGGGGATCGGAGGGTGTGTTCCAACTATAGGGGGATCACACTCCTCAGCCTCCCCGGTAAGGTCTATGCGGGGGTACTGGAGAAGAGAGTCCGACCGTTGAACCTCGGATCCAGGAGGAACAATGCGGATTCCGCCCCGGTTGTGGAACACAGGACCAGCTCTTTACCCTCGCTAGGATCCTGGAGGGTGCATGGGAGTTTGCTCAACCAGTCTACATGTGTTTTGTGGATCTGGAGAAGGCATTCGACCGTGTCCCTCGGGGTATTCTGTGGGGGGTGCTCAGGGAGTATGGGGTACTGGGCTCTTTGTTACGAGCTATCCAGTCCCTGTACAAACAGAGCAGGAGTCTGGTTCGTATGGCTGGCAGTAAGTCCGACTGGTTTCCAGTCGGAGTTGGACTCCGTCAGGGCTGCCCGTTGTCACCGGTTCTGTTCACAATTTTTATGGACAGAATTTCTCGGCGTAGCCAAGTGGCGGAGGGTGTCCGGTTTGGTGGTCTCAGGATCCCATGTCTGCTTTTTGCAGATGATGTGGTCTTGTTGGCTTCATCGAGCAGGGACCTCCAGCTCTTGCTGGACCAGTTTGCAGCCGAGTGTGAAGTGGTAGGGATGAGGATCAGTACCTCCAAGTCCGAGTCCATGGTACTCAGTCGGAAAAGGGTGGAGTGCTCTCTCCAGGTTGGAAGTGAGATCCTGCCTCAAGTGGAGGAGTTTAAATACCTCGGGGTCTTGTTCACAAGTGAGGGAAAGATGGAGCGTGAGATTGACAGGCGGATCGGTGCAGCGTCAGCAGTAATGCGGGCTCTGTACCGGTCCGTTGTGGTGAAGAAAGAGCTGAGCAGAAAAGCAAAGCTCTCGATTTACCGGTCAATCTACGTCCCAACCCTCACCTATGGTCACGAGCTTTGGGTAGTGACCGAAAGAACGAGATCGCGGGTACAAGCGGCTGAAATGAGTTTTCTCCGCAGGATGTCTGGACTCTCCCTTAGAGACAGGGTTAGGAGCTCGGACATCCGGGAGAGACTCGGAGTGGAGCCGCTGCTCCTCCACGTCGAGAGGAGCCAGTTGAGATGGTTCGGGCATCTGGTTCGGATGCCTCCTGGACGCTTTCCTGGAGAGGTGTTCCGGGCATGTCCAACGGGGAGGAGGCCCCGGTGCAGACCAAGAACACGCTGGAGAGACTATATGTCTCGACTGGCCTGGGAACGCCTCGGTATACCCCCGGAGGAGCTGGCGTCGGTGGCTGGGGAGAGGGAGGTCTGGGTTTCTTTGCTCCGACTGCTTCCCCCGCGACCCGGACCCGGATAAGCGGTGGATAATGGATGGATGGATGGATGGATGTCTTTTATGCTCTTTTTTTATATACTCGTTTTATGAGCCATCTAAAATAGACACAGACACTGGATTCAGCATTTCTTCTATAATCAAGACATCCCCCTTTGCTGCAATAAGTCTCTACATTTTGCATTAAATGTTGATCACAAACACCATTCCTCCTCACCCCAAAGGAACTGAATGGTGCTCCATCACACCAGGGAATGCTATTGTACTACTCCACAGTGCAGTTCTGGGGAGGTGCAGACACCTTTAACCAATGCTTGGCAGTTGGGATGGTGACCTTTGGCTTGTGTGCAGCTTTTTGGAGTGTCTTTTTCTATTAACCATGCTTTTTCTATGGAGATTATACAAACTCCCAGGTACATTATTTTGGTTTTCTTCTAGGTACTTAGGTTTTCTCCCACAGTGCAAAACCACAAGTTAGTAGGTGGATTGTCTATTCAGAAGTGTCCTTAGGTGTGATTGGGTGAGTGTGTGATGTCCTTCAATGAACTGAGGTCCTGTCCAGAGTTTGTTCCTGCTCTGTACCCATCGAATCTGTGTAGGCTGAGGACACACAGAAATCCTGAATAGAATAGAGCAGTTACAGAGAATGAATAAATAAATGAATGAATGTTGATCTTGTGCAAATTGATTTAACGCTCTGTAATTCTCTTTAAATTTGCAAAAATCTGGCTTATATTCTCTTTTTAAAATGTGATCAGGGACGGTCACAGGGAAGGATTCTAAAGGCTTGTGGCTGACAGGGGCCTTAAAAAACTCATTGTGTTCAGGGTCAGAGAAGTGCTGGAAATGAAACACTAGACACAAGCCTGCCGTCTTGTTCTGCTGATAGTGCACTGTCTATTCAAATAGACATACAGACATCATACTGGATTTTAGTTATCAAGATTTCAGTGCATGTTTAACCCTGCTCTGACTCATTATAAAAGTTAAAACAATCAGGTGGTCCTTTGGACCTGCCTCCTGACCAGCTCCACCACCACAGAGTCAGCTGCATTTGCTACTCACTCTCCCACTGTGATACAAAGCTTCACTTGACTGTGCCATTCACCCTTTTGCTAAACCAGAAAGCCTTGCCTGGGGGCACCTTTCACTCTCCCGATGAGACTGGCAGCCTTCAGATTTGGATAAGACTGAAAGCCTCAGTGGGTTTTCATGGAGACTTTGATAAACTGAACTGAATCCAAACATTTAATTCTTATAATTACTACAATTAGTTAGATAACTCTTACAGGCTCCTAATATATTAGTCAGTGTGTTTTATGAGTTCATTTGAATTCTGTTTAATGACTAGCCTTACCACAAAGAACCCTAGCTATTTTGGAGTTTGCTGTTCCATTTTTTTTTTGTCATTGCCTCTTTCACTTGCATTTAAACAGTAATTATGTAAAATATGCTGTATTCAATATGTTGTTTTCTTTTCTAAAGACCCTTGGCTACTCAAATATGTAATCACTTGAGGTTTAAATAGTGGTATTAGATATTTGCTTGAAATTGGTCATGTTTTCATAAACATTTTATCAAGGGCCAATATGGACAATATCCCAACTAATGAAAATAATTTTGGTACATTGGCAATTTACTCAGCTGCTTATAATAATAATAATAATAATAATAATAATAATAATAATAATAATAATAATCTTTTTAAAATTTTGATGAAATAATACTTATATAATAATATTTAGAATAAACACAATGAAAAAATATTTAAGCTTTTTAATTTATATTTGGTGATCCAAATATAATCCAATGTTATTTTATGTGAAACCTTATACAAAAACTTTGAAAAACTATAAATAAATAATATAAGTATAAATAAAAAGAACTGCATGTTTTTGCTAAATGGCCCATTTTTGTTTTTGTATTTGGGTCTTAAAACCACACTGAAAGTAAACATCGTTTACATGTTTTAGCAAAAAAATAAAGAGAGAGAGTTAATAGCAGAATAAAAAAAAGCATTTTGTAGGTGTTTTTTCACATCTTTTTGGATTACTCCCAGAGTCTCCACGATATGTGAAGAACATGCCATGAGGCATTCATGAGTTATAAAGTTAAGAATTTAAATTGTGCTTTTACCCCACAAAATGCGGGATTCGGGTCCAGTACTTTGTCTTTATGCAGAACAGTCTTATAACTCTGAATGTTTTCCAGTGTTGACCAAAGGAGCATGGTTTAATATTTTAGGCTTCTTTCTCATGTTCTAAGGTAGTTTTCTTTGCAGTGGCCACCACAGCAATGCTGTATTCCATTATCTTCTATAGGAAATTTTAATATCTATACATTTCCTTGACAAAGCATAGAAAAAATAGAAAAACAAAATAAAAGTCTGTAATTGAAATGGGAGTTTTGAAATCAATTCAACTACAATGGTTAAAGTTAAATGTTATAAATGTTCCCAAAATAAAGGTGGTAGTACATATCATTGTGATAGATTTTCCTGAATGTAGAATCAACTGAAAATATAAAACTTTTTATTTACCATTGTTTTCTTTTTGAATCGGGTTTGAATTCAGCTGTTTGAATTCATTTATTTATTTTTGTTTTTTGTTTTTTTGCTCTTTTAAAGGTCATTTTTGACCAACCTACATTTAGGTGAACACAACATAGTGCAAGAGATACACGTTAAGAGGAGAAATGCATTTTTAACATATTTGTTCAATTGATTGTTTGTCTAAAAATTAGCATTTAAGATTATATAAGTTTACACTTGATTGATTTTGACACTTAATATGCCATCAACATTGTCCAGTTTCCAAAAAACTTGCCATTCTCAAATATTAAAATGTAGCAATGAATCTGATGTCACACCTGCAGGTTCAGATTCCTCATATCACAGAGTACCCTCAGAAAAGAGAGGCAAGCTTCCCGCTTAGACTCGCATACACAGAGGGCTGTGATGATGCTGGTCTTTAAACTCATGATCTCCTGAAGACCATGCAGTTAGACAGATGTGCCACAAAGAAACCCCAAAATTCACAAAACATAAATGAAATAACAAACCTGCTTCTTTTATAGACGTTTTGTGTATCCAGAGTAGCACTTGACTCCTATTTATTTAATTCTCCTATGACAGTTTCACACATAAAATAGTGAAAAGATGCATTGAGCAGCTTTTGCAGCCACCTCTGTGTCTGGGGAGTTGTTGGGGTATAGGGTCTTACTCAAGGAAACCACTGTTCCTTCAATCCCCCAACCATTTATTTCCTGCCACTCCAGCAGACTGACCAGCAAACTTTTTGGTCCCAAGTCCACTTATCTAATCTTTTATGCCACCACTGCACCATAAAAATGTGCAGCTAGTTGACTTTAATTTTTTCTTCCTTTTTTTTGCAGTATGTTAAGGGACTGTGACAGCACCTGTTGTAAAGAGCCCTATACTAATCACTTCTTATTGTGCTGGCTGAATACAGGGAGCTGAATATGAGAACATGGCAGAAAGGAATTAAGGCAGGTTTAGAAGCTCAGGGAATAGACTGAGAATTAATATTGGTGATGGCATTCACTAAGCAGGTGTGTAGGAGACCTTATTTCTCTTCTCTTTTGACTTTAGTTTGGGGAAGAGCCACAAATACATCTCTCCTTATATTGGTTGGGGGAAAACCAGTGATTCTGATTCTGATTGATTCTTTTTTCTATAATCGCACGAAAGGTTGTGGATTTCAGAAATGCAAATGTTTTGTTTATATATATATATATATAAGGTTTCCTGACTCGCTCCTCCAAAACACCCCAAAGTGGCTCAATAATATGCACTGTGCAGGCCATGGGAGATGTTCAACTTCACTTTCATGTTCATCAAAGCAATCTTTCACCAGTCTTGCTGTGTGTATTGGTGCATTGTCATCCTGATACACGGCACCGCCTTCAGGATACAATGTTTGAACCATTGGATGCACATGGTCCTCCAGAATGGTTCGGAAGTCCTTGGCAGTGACACACATATCTAGCACAAGTATTGGGCCAAGGGAATGCCATGATATGACAGCCCAAACCATCCCTGATCCACCTCCATGCTTCACTCTGGGCATGCGACAGTCTGGGTGGTGCGCTTCTTTGGGGCTTCTCCACACCGTAACTCTCCCGGATGTGGGGAAAACAGTAAAGGTGGACTCATCAGAGAACAATACATGGTTCACATTGTCCACAGCCCAAGATTTGCGCTCCTTGCACCATTGAAACCGACGTTTGCATTGGCATGAGTGACCAAAGGTTTGGCTATAGCAGCCCGGCCGTGTATATTGATCCTGTGGGGCTCCCGACGGACAGTTCTGGTGGAAACAGGGGAGTTGAGGTGCACATTTATTTCTGCCGTGATTTGGGCAGCCGTGTTTTTATGTTTTTTGGATACAATCCGGGTTATCACCCGAACATCCCTTTCAGACAGCTTCCTCTTGCGTCCACAGTTAATCCTGTTGGATGTGTTTCGTCCTTCTTGGTGGTATGCTGACATTACCCTGGATACTGTGACTCTTGATACATCACAAATACTTGTTGTGTTGGTCACAGATGCCCATAATGTTGTGTGCATTGCAATATTTTGAGCAAAACTGTGCTCTTACCCTCTGCTAATTGAACCTTCACACTCTGCTCTTACGGGTGCAATGTGCAATTAAAGAGGATTGGCCACCAGGCTGGTCCAATTTAGCCATGAAACCTCCCACACTAAAATGACAGGTGTTTCAGTTTCATTGTTCAACCCCTGTATATATCACTCTTATCACTGTTCAGCAGTGCTCAGTACAGAAACCTTAGCCTTCTGATGTTCTTTAAAGCAGGACATGTTTGTTTATGCTGTTATGCATAGGCTGTGTGTGTGGGTTTGTGAGGGGGGTGTTTCTGTGTGAGTGTGTAAGGAGGATGCTTGTTAGATAAGAGACATGCTGTCTTCTTCAGCAGGTGGTGAAGTGGAGAAGCCATCAAATAGATTAATTAAAACCACAGACAAGCCACTGAAGCCTTTGCAATTGTGTCAGCAGTCACCTCCTGCTGTTCCAAAAGACCAGGAGAATTCAACGTAATCCATGTTCATTGTAACATAATATAGAACAGACAGACAGACAAGCACGAATCAGTCTGTTTTACCCACTGATCAAGGCATTAAACCCAGTAACATGTAAAAAGATGAAGCCTTTCATGTCCAACAACTAAATTTAATAATGATTAGTGCTAGCCAAAGTGTGGCCCTGGGTTAAAGTGAATATTCACATCTGTTACCACAACCAGCTTTGCCCCTACAGCCAGAATTGCACCTTTCCCCACGTTGCCCCATA
The DNA here is from genome assembly GCF_029633855.1 of Hoplias malabaricus. NCBI lineage: Eukaryota > Metazoa > Chordata > Actinopteri > Characiformes > Erythrinidae > Hoplias > Hoplias malabaricus. Next base: position 40,812,682 of record NC_089803.1, read on the forward strand.
CACAACCCTGCATCCGATACCGAAACCTGCCCAATAAGCAAATATGCCCATACACAAAGCCACAGTCATGCTAAACTGTCCCCATACTCAAACTCCTGACACTATGAAAACTTACCCCTAAACAATTCTTACTCAAACCTACCCCAAAACTATTCAAATCTATATCAACTTCTAAATCTGCCCCATTCCCATACCTGCCACAACACAAAAAGTTGAAGCTTAAAAATACATATATACCTTATGCAAGAATTTTAATTAATCAGTTAATTTCTAGGTGAAAAATAAAATTATTGTTGACTAATATTGATTTGGGTGGCACGGCAGTGCAGCAGGTAGTGCCACAGTCACACAGCTCCAGGGATCTGTGAGGAGTTTGGTGTGTTCTCCCCGTGTCAGCGTGGGTTTCCTCCGGGTGCTCCGGTTTCCTCCCACGTTCCAAAACACACATTGGTAGGTGGATTGGTGACTCAAAAATGTCCATAGGTGTGAATGTGTGAGTGTGTGTCGCCCTGTGGAGGACTTGCGCCCCCTCTAGGGTGTGTTCCCGCCTTGCGCACAATGATTCCAGGTATAGGTTACAGATAATGAATGAATGAATAATAATGATTCACTGCTCAGAAATTATACACAACTCTAAGCTACAGGTGAGATGTAATTCATATAAACTTCACCATGCTTTTGTTGCTGCTGGTGATTACTGATTAGTAAATATTAGGCTGTTAAAACTAGAGAAGATACAACAGCAATAACTGGAGGCCTGTGTGTAGAGTTGTTGTGCAGTTGCACATCACAGTGAGCCTGTCTTTCTTTAGTCTGAGCTCACAGAGCTATAGAGCCGTTTCTGAAGAGCTGAATGGCTGGAGTCAGGGCAGAGTACATGCTCCCTCTGGACTCAGTTTATGTTGCCATCTGTCTGACTGCAGTGCCTCCAGCTATAATGGCACAAGCTGGAGGGAATGCACCAATAACACCAGTGATTAGAGATCAGCACAACTCCCTCTCTCTCTCGCTCTCAGAAAATCACTTTCCAATAAGATCTCTCTTGCCATTTTAGGAACAAGTAAAATCATTTGGATCAGAATCCAGGCTGTAGGTTGGAGGACTCATGTTATGGAATCAACAGTCGTGCTCAAATTTCATCAATAATATACTTGTGTTACTCATAATGGTTTGATTTTCTTAGAGATTGCAAATGATACTAATGTCAAAATGAACTGATGTTTTCTTTATACACTCTCACAAACCCTCAGAACCAGTGAGAGGGTCATGAGCACCCAAGGCTCAATAATGCGTGTGGGGAGGGAAGGCTAGGTCATATGATCCTACAGAAGAGCTACTGATTAAAAAGAAAAAAAAAACATTGAAAAGGTTAACGCTGGCTCTGAAAGAGATGTGCCAGTATACACAGTGCATTACAGTTTGCTATGTATGTGGCTGCACAGTTGCAGACCAGTCAGCTGACCCCTTTTTACTGCTGAAAGCACCTACACATGGCAGATGGGTATCAGTACTGGAACATGGCTCACTGGAAGATGGTTGCTTGGTCTGATCGATCACGTTTTCTTTTAAGTAATGTGGACGGTTGAGTGCATGTGTGTTGCTTACCTGGGGAAGAGATGGCACTGGGATGCACTGTGGGAAGAAGGCAAGCTGGCAGAAGCAGTGTGATGAAAATTTATCTGGATGTTACTTTTACACGTATACCCAACCTAAACACTGCTGAAGACCTTCATGGCAATGGTTTTCCCGCATGGCCTCTAAATTCTCCAGATCTCTATGTGATCATGCATCTGTACAATGTCTTGGAAAAACAAATCCATGGAGGCCCTACATTACATTATACATGACTTAAAGGATCTACTGCTAATATCATGGTGCAATACATATACATACTTGGTGACAGAATATATATATACGTGTAGTGCTTGTGCAGGAGCCATAATGTTTTTCTAGAGAAATGTTCTGTTATGTGTTTTTATTGCCTGCCAGAGAGTGTGCATCACCCCATTTATTTAACGACGTCCTAACCCAGATATGGAACTGATGGCGCCTCAGCATATTACAAAACGTTTAGACCTAATGCTTGAATATATGCGATCTATTTAAGGATGTGGCATAATTGCTGATTATAATACAGGATGTAATGCCTTTTTCCAGTCCACATGTTTATTCTATCACATGACGTTGTTTGTCACATAGCTTAATAACTCAACTGTGTTCTCTAGGGGTCTATTTTCATCGCTCTGTGCAGGTCAGGAGTGGATGGATATCGTAATTACTGTGTGAGAGGGGTCAAGGGGTGGGGCAAAGCTCTACCGCCCTCATCCATCACACCTCTGGAGGCCTTGTGGGTGAATTGTTGAGTTGTTTGGAGGAACAAGCTGTGTATATGAGTGTGTGTGTGTGTGTGTGTCTGTGTGTGTGTGTGTGTGTGTGTGTGTGTGTGTGTGTTTCCTTTGGAATGCCAATGAGTCTGGTGTGGTACCGCTGCAAGATCATCAGCAGGTAACAGATGTGAGCTTAATGCCATCTGACAGTGCTGGAAGCCGACAGTCGAGCAATGTATTAGATCTTCTTTAGATTGGGTTGGGGCTTCATCAATCAAGCAGTTCATGTGGAAGATATGGATGCCTACATTAATGACTTTTTGCTATGCACTAAAGATCTGCTGCAAGGCTTCAGGGAGCAAAGGTCATGACCATCAGAGCAAGGACGTATCATATATAATGTCAGATAATAGCAGAGGGTTCCTGTTATGATCCCTAGTCAAATCATACATTCTCTGTCTCTCTGTTTACAACTAAATTGAGGGCACTATTGTTCAGTATCACAAAATTATTAAAGAGGAAATATTCTACCCCCTTTTCCACAACTTAACACAGTTCTCTAGGGTCTTACTGAAATGTCTGTAACAACACAGCACTGTTCTCCCCTGCCTAAACCGTCACATTCAGAACGTCTCTTTTTTTGCGCCTGTTCCTTTAACTGAGAATGAGATATAGCTCAGTTCAGCACAAGAGACTAGGAGTGAGGAGCAGAAGCTCTGGTTCCCTTTCTTCCTCTTAATTTCTCCACAATCTTTTTGTTTCTTTTGCTCAAATTAACCTTATGTTTATTTCACAGTTTCTCTGAATTAACCTTAGTTTAGTCCAATCTCTACGTTATTTTTTCATAAATTCTTTAAAATAAAATTAGATTTCAGTGAAAACATTTAGGGGCGGCACGGTGGTGCAGCAGGTAGTGTCACAGTCACACAGCACCAGAGACCTGGAGGTTGTGGGTTCGATTCCCGCTCCGGGTGACTGTCTGTGAGGAGTTTGGTGTGTTCTCCCCGTGTCCGCGTGGGTTTCCTCCAGGTGCTCCGGTTTCCTCCCACGGTACAAAAACACACGTTGGACCAATTCACACGGTGAATTGGTGACTCAAAAGTGTCCGTAGGTGTGAGTGAATCTGTGTGTTGCCCTGTAAAGGACTTGCGCCCCCTCCAGGGTGTATTCCTGCCTTGCGCTCAGTGATTCCAGGTAGGCTCTGGACCCACCATGACCCTGAATTGGATAAGTGGTTACAGATAATGAATGAATGAAAACATTTAATTTGATAAACTGGTTAAATGCTGAATGTTTGGATAAATAAAACCTCATAAGACCTGACACTTCTGTGCAGAAGTTTTCTTGTTGTCCTATTTTCACTTATGACTTAATTACTTTAGCTCAGTTATAGCCTTTCATTTCAATGTAGGCTTGTCTGACTGTTTGCTTGCAAGGCAAAACAAGCTTTTAACACCAGAAGATTCTCATAGAGTGACATGATATTTTAAAATGTTGAGGAGTACAAAAGTGCTGGTGAACTAATAATAAATACAAGCAGGAACACAGATGCAGCAGTGATTATAACTGGAAGAGCCACATTACTGGGAAACAAACGCGCATCAGTAATCCTCAAATGACGCCAAAGTACACAGTTCACTGTACACAATCTTGCACTGAAAAACAGACGGGTCAGAGTTTCCAGCTTGGCACTCTAATACATTTTAGAAACTGGCCTCTCAGTGAATGTCAAGACAGCATCTACAGACAAGGGGCAAGTAACAGATTGGTGCAAAACGTCAAGATTAAAGTCTGAAAAAAAAGAAAATCCCAATGAAATAAAAGAACACATGAATCCTGATCAGTACTGGAATATTTATTCCAATGTCAGATAAATCTAAGATTAATTGATTGAATCAGATAGCAGGTTTAGTGTGTTTGGTGCCAAGACTATGCCAGAGGCTGCATAGTGCCAACAGTGAAGCATAGTGGACATAGTGTTATGATAAGGCTGTTCATTTAATTTTCCCCACTTTTATGTTTATATAGAATATTGGTCAGGTTCCCAGGCATGGATTAAGGCTAGTCCAGACTTGGACTAAACATCAGTGACAGTGGTCAATGATCACTGAACTTAAGCTCAGATTTCTGCGCATCCTGATTTTTTTTGTCTGAAAACAAGTATTTTTTAAAGGGCACTCATACTTTTTTTAATTTAGTCACACACTGTTCTGTGAAAAAGCTGTAGACAAAATTTTGGGGCATTGCTGTGAGAATTTAATTGCAGTCAGTCACAAGTGGCAGTGATGCTGGGGACTGATGTTAGATTGTTGATTAGTTCTACATCACAAACACCACTCTAACCCACACCAATGGTTTAGATTGCCAGAGCTTTACAGCTAAATGCCCTTCTAGCTGACTCTATGCATTGGGCTTTTGACGTTAGAGAAAATGCGTGTAAAGTTTATGCTGTACATTTGTATGGTTGGACCCTTGGTTTTAAAACATTCAAAACTTACGTTAACTCTTTGGCTCTGACTCTTCTAATATGCCTTCCATATGGGCACACTAGACATCTGATACCACGGCAACATCAGCCCTTGAGCAGCATCCGCCCCTGAGTGCTTTTTGAAGGGCATCTTATCAGCACATGGAGTCTACAGCAACAACACATGGACCCTTTCTCTTACTGTGAGATTCAATAGCGCAAATTATCATTATTGACACGCCTATGTGCGTCATCTGCCAAATTGCTCTTTTTTAGTGCTTTGCATTTAAAATGGAGTCTGTTATGGAACATCAGAGCTTGTATGACCCTAGAACAGGGAATCACATTTCCTGTCAATTTAAAGTGAATAGTGTATTTTACTGTGGAAAATTGGCATATTTAAGTGGCTTCACTTGCACTCCACACTCTGCAATTCTTTCTGTATTTTTATTACATGCATTAGCTTTTTATTTTAGAGGAAGGATTGTGAGCATCAAGGTAGTAATGTGGATTTTTGTTCTGACTACACACACCTACACCTTCCACTGTTTACTACAGCACTCTCAATAGGAGATACATGTGTTACGAACAGTGTTGGCAAAATGAAAATCTCCTCCAGGATTTCAGTCCAGCTGCCTGGCTTCTCTAATCATTTTAAACCAGGCTCGACATGTCATTCTGGGATAGATTTTTACAATTCTTCGGACTTGAAGTTGCCACCTCTGGTTATAAATCCAGATAAGATTATCCAATGACTTTAGCTCTTTAAGAGCTTCCTGTGCTTTAATATATGGGTTATTATTTCAGAAGGGATATCTTCCCATTTTTCCTAATGTTTAAATAGATAGTTGGACATTAAATGACACATTGAGAAGACACATACTCACTGATTTCTTTAACATGGGATAAATAACCAATTATTGTGAGCATGAATAGCATTTTAATTTTTTTTATCCAAATTAACAAGTGAATATTCTTTCTAACTAGGGAGTTATAAGCTAAAGACAGTAGGGAGAGGGTTGCCATTCCAAAATGGCTTTCTGCATTCCTTTCATAATTCCTTGGTAAAGGAGACATTTTTGTTGTTGTTTGATGTTGATGTTGTTTTGTTATGGATGAGTACTGTGTACTGCATTTATTTTGTGGTGTTTTGAGTAGAAGGTATGAGTTCAGTGGGCAATTAACATAACCACCAAACCATTGTACTCACACCACTTAAGGATATTGGTAACCCACTGTTTGAGCACATTATTTTTGCATCATGGTCTCTGGATCACCTTCATCCCAAAACATTAATATATGATAATGATAACATGGTGGTAAGGGGAAAAAAACAACCTTTTTTCAGGGTACTGTTTGTGTGTGTGTGTGTGTGTGTGTGTGTGTGTGTGATACGTTGATGGACTAGTTCATTAAAGTTCATGAACAAACTTTGAATTTGTCTTGTCACATATTGCTAGCATCATTGCAACATTAGCTAATTCAGCTATTTTATTTAGGATTCCACCTTAAGTAGTTGACCACTTCGTAGAAAGAGTCACATTAAAATAAATAATGTCTCATTAAAAATGTCTCCCATTATAATTTGCTGGCACATTAAAAAATTCCACATTAAATATTAACCATTTTATGTAGGCTAAATTTGGGACCGTTTGGCGCATTTCCACATAAACTGGTTTGCAAACAAGAAAAGTTTGTTCCCAACTGGAACCAAAGAAAAGTTTAGATGAAGTAAGTGACTTACTTAAAGTGGAAATCTAAATAAAATGGCTGAATTTTTTAGGTGGATTTTTTTAATGTGTCGCAGCAGGTAGTGTCGCAGTCACACAGCTCCAGGGGCCTGGAGGTTGTGGGTTCAATTCCCGCTCCGGGTGACTGTCTGTGAGGAGTTGGTGCGTTCTCCCCGTGTCCGCATGGGTTTCCTCTGGGTGCTCCGGTTTCCTCCCACAGTCCAAAAACACACGTTGCAGGTGGATTGGCGACTCAAAAGTATCCGTAGGTGTGAGTGAATGTGTGTGTGTGTCTGTGTTGCCCTGTGAAGGACTGACGCCCCCTCCAGGGTGTATTCCTGCCTTGCGCCCAATGATTCCAGGTAGGCTCTGGACCCACCGTGACCCTGAATTGGATAAGCGGTTACAGATAATAAATGAATGAATGGCCTGCAAAATATAGGGAGACTTCTTAAGGTGGTATTTATTTTAATGTGACTGTTTCTATGAAGTGGTCAATTACTTAATGTTGAAGTCTAGATAAAACGAATGACTTATTTAGTGTGGATTTTTAAAAAGGTGGCAGGCAAAATATAATTTAATAATTTTTAAGGCAGTTTTTTAAATGGGAATTTACTTAAATTACAGTAAAGTAAAAGTTGGAAGTCTAAATCAAATGGCTGTTTTTTTAAGTTGGTGTTCAATACATTTTGGCATTGTTTTTAGGTTTTTAAGATGGTATTTGAAGTGATCATTTATTAAAGTTGTCTATTTTAAATAACCTTTTTTAAGTAGATTTTTTTTAAATGTGGCAGTAAAAATATATTGGTAATTTTTTAAGATATTAAGAAGTTGTTTGAAGTGGTGTTTTATTTAATGTGGAAATCCAAATGATAGGCCTTTTTTTAAGGTTGGGGTCCAAATATATTTGATGTACTTTAAGATTTTAAAGTTTATTTGAAGTGGTCATTTTTTAATGTGGAGGTCCAAATAAATTGGTCTTTTCTTAAGGTGGAAATTTTTAAATGTGGTAATCAAAATATCTTGGCAGTCTTTTATAATACTTTAAGTGTTATTTGTATTGGATGTATATTTAATGTGGATATTTAAATTAAGTGAAGTTATGTAATAACATAATTTAGGGAGTAGGACCACGCCCGAACTCCTCCTCCCAGCCCTATATATACCCTGCAAAGTCACGTCATTTCTGTGTCGGACAAACTCGCCTCATTTAGTTCAGGAGATGGATCTCGACTCGATTGCTTCACGACGTCAGCTCGCTCCTCCGCGCTGGGTCATTCCTGCTGATCCCCATATTCGGAGCCGTGTTCGGCCTTTATCAAGCCCACTGAGCCTCCTGTTTTAAACTCGCTCCCGCCTCCACCCCTTCTCCACCCTTTTCCCTTTTCTCATATTTATTTATCCAATGGGGGGTTCTGGCTTCATACGCATTCATAAGCCGCCCTGAACTCTTCCCCAAAAGACTGAGTTCACCTCCCCGTTTCAGCCTCTACGGGCGCGGTCCATACTAGCAAAATGGCCATATGCTTAAGGTAGATGTCAAAATAACCTTTTTTAAGGTTTTAAGAGTTATTTGAAGTTTTCATTTAATTTGGATGCCTAAATGAAAATGCTTATTTTTATGGTTTTAAAGTTTTTTTAAATGTTCATTTATTTTAAGTTGAACTCTAAATAAAATGGGCATATTTTTAATGTGGAATTTTTATTAATATGTGGCCGTCCAAATATATTGACAGTCTTTTTAAGCTGACAGTATTTTATAGCATTGGATTGATTGTTCTACAAACTGTGCAATTAAGCAGTACATAAGCTAAAATTACAATGATGTTAGCAATATGTGACAAGCCAAATTCTAAGTCTGTTCATGAAGTTCCCCCCTCTAGAAGATGACACTAAAAAAGTCAGATATTTGACCTCTGGCCCTCTGGAAGATGTTTGAGTGTTTCTGAATGGGTCATGTGGGTCAAGTTTCTTTTTTTTTCTTTCTTTTCTTACCATGAATGAGGAGACTAAACATCTGAGCTAAGTTTATATTTAAGAAACTGAATCATTTATATTTTTAATCAGGATGTTGTGGTGATTACTGACATATTGGTTATGCTTGTGGTGGTTTATGTTATTCTAGAAATGAAACTAAAGTTCTTAAACGCCCACATTTTTCAAAAATAATGGGGGAACCCTGGAGAAGCAAAAGGTTGCATACATTCCCCCAGGGGAAAGAACACAAGGAGAATGAAGTGTACCTCTAAAGGGGGAGCACCACACTAATCCCCTGGAGAAGGAATAGGCTCAGACTGATGAGCTCAGCTTTTAGAAAATGGTTGAAAAAAGTAGTCTATGTTTTCTGCTGATACTTAATCTGTGGAATTAGTTTTCTCTATCATGGTAGAATTTTCTTAAACATCTGCCTTTTTTTAATTCACCATAATTGAGGCATTTGATAGGAAACTTTATCTTATTATATTTGGATGCAAGACAATCTGCCTCTTTCTCAGAGTGTGATTTGGTTGAGCCTTCTGCCTGCATGTTTTAAGTGGGCACGGCCAGTGGGACTACCCACTGCTAGTATGCTCTGTCTCCTTTTGCCGGAGAGGCTAGCAAATGGGTAATTTTCCCACCATTTATAGTTCAAATGAAGTTTATAGGTGAAAGTATAAGGATTTTAGAAGAAACGTTTAGCCAAAAAAGGCAGTTTCAGTGGAAGGGATGGAATCCAGACTGGTCATAGCTTGAAAATTGACTGAGTTAGAGCACTAAGTGAGTTGAGGATGAGACCCAAATTACGAAAAAGGGAAAAAGGAGATACAAAAGGACACCAGGGCAGAGTGACAGGCTTTAGTTAAAGATGAAGGAAGAGGGTCTAGTGAACAGGTTGTAGCTTTAGATTCCATTACGATATTTGCAATGAAAAAGGAGTTGACAGTATGAAAAGCAGAAAGAGAAAAGGAGGATGATAGAATGTATGAACACATTCCCTTAAATTAGAAGGGAAAGTAATGAGAACAAAATTGCAAATAATGTTTTAAAAACAAACCCCTACAAACTATAAAACCTGTATCCACAACTTGGGGGAAAAACATTCAGTGATATGTTTTGTTTTGTTTATATATATATATATATATATATATATATATATATATATATATATATATATATATATATATATATATATATATATATATATATATAATCAAATATACATTAAGCAGCTCCATGCAAATGTAGAAGAGGTTAATGGTGACAGGGTAGGGATTAATTCATATTTACAGATGTGTTTACTGAATGAAACCTAGGTGTATACATCTAAGCCCCTTTTAAAACATTACGTTTTTTTCTTGGAAATAACATAAAAATTGTTGAATAAAATTTGGTGTGTTGGGATTTGATCTATGACCGGAGGGTGAATTTTAAAGAAAAATTGTAGTGGTTCTGTGAGTGTTGTTCAGTTGGGGGCAGGAGTGAGCAGTACTTCGGGGCGAGTCTCTCACGACTCGGACTGGCGTCATTATTTTATTCTCCACAGGTTTTCAGACAAACCCCGCCTTCTGCGCACAAACTGACCAATTACATCAAAGACTGTCTTCCGAGGGTGAAGTCATAGCAAATCATATCGTAGTGTTCATAATTTACGGAGCCAATCTAAACAGAGCAGGGCGGGGCTTTTCGGAATACGGGTGGGAAAACCACGCCGATTCAGTGTAAAGTCTCTCTCTCTCTCTCTCTCTCTCTCTCTCTCTCTTTCTGAAGAAGGGATGGGGCTCTTGCTGGCTACTCCCCGTGTCCTGTTGCGCTGAATGTGGAGTATTGGTCTTTGTCCTCCTGTTCGCGTGGTTTATAAAGTTGAAGTGCTCTGTACACACCGCTGGGGTGGTCATGTGTCTGGGGATGTGTGAGTGATGCGGGCGCGCGCAGGAACAGATGGACTGACCGTTACTCTCCTCTCCTCCTTCAACATGGGACTATTACAACTTTCTGTTCTCCTCTCGGTCAGCTCTCTGGCGGGTAAGACTCTCATTAAACTGTGTATATGGATGTGTGTGAACACATCACATAGCACTAGTCCGTGTTGAGGTGAGGTAACACTTGCGGTGTTTTCCATTAACACTGAGGAAAACTGAGAGTGGCGTCTCCTCATTCTCCCACATCTTAAAAATACCGTCCAGTGTCTTTAGTAGACCTCCCAATTTAACTGAAATCCGTTCCCAGCATAAACATACACAGCTATTTAATAAGGCCTTAAAATGAGAAAGTTTCCAGTAATTGTAATGTAACGGCTCTGTTTACTGACGGGAAGTGTTCATTCACTTCACACAGGGTTTCATTAGTGTTTTTTTCCACTTCATTAATTAGTCCTTCAGTCGGCTGTGTTTTCCCTTCAATTTCATGTTCACCCTGCACTGTGGTGTATAGTTTTTTCGAGTTTTTTAAGTTATTGTCTTTCTGTTTCTGTATTTTACCTGAAGCTGCTTTAGTTTGTTTGTGCCAAGTGTCTGTGTTTTTGGGTTTCAGTCATTTTGACTCTCTTTTTCCCAGTCTGAGGATCTGGGATGTACCCTGTTATTTTTTTTTTTCTTTAGTTTAAAGTTTCCCATTTTTCATTTTCAGCTTTTACATTGAATCCTGCTATTTATTATTCTTTGGTTGTTTAGGATTGGGTTGTTTACTTTTTTCAGGGTTTGGAATGAAATGTATATTTAGTTTTTAGGTTTTACATTTTTTTTCCCATTCAAATCCCAAATACAGTTCCAAATCAAGGATTCTTCAGCACTTCACATATGGCTCTGTACTTAATCCCATTAAACATGTCTAAGTCTGCTGTTTGTGCTCTGTTTGTACTGATATATGCAGTTTGCTCCAAAAAGCATGTAGAAAAAAAATTCTGGTGTTTATTCCAATGAATAAAACAAAACACAATAGCACAATTACACTAAAATGTCATCATAATGCTCATCTCTAGTTTCAGACTGTTTTGCTCTTTAATAAAACCGACTCTCATTTCAATTTGAGGTTTTGTGGCTGACTCTGCTTTATATATTTTCAGTTTCAGGTTTTGGGATTGACCCTTCTCTACGCATTGATATCTTTGATGAGCTGAATATTGGAGAGTCTTACACAGGAGTTTCCCATGTCCAGGGTTTCCACAATGACAGCAAGGCTTTTCTATTTAAAGGTAGGATCTGGAATTTTAATCCTTCCCCATACTGTGCTCATTAGCAGACTGCACAATCCAGTGCTGCTGTGTGAAGAAATGTCCTGAGAGAGGTCACCATTTCATTTTAAATATGAAATTTTAAAATGAGATTGAAGTGGTCAATCCACAGCGAACATCTGGTTGAAAAGCTGCCAGGCAGGCAGTGGTGTGCAGCTGCTTGGAACGGCATAGTTTCGCCCTCCACTTAATCTTAATCTCTCATGAAAAATGGATCACAACAACAGCAGAACAGCAGGCAGCATGGTAAACAGGTTAGCAGCCACCCGTGCTGCTCCAGATGCCCATCCATTAATGCACTCAGTAACCACTACCATATGCAGCACATGTGGCACTGTAGGTCTAACTCATTAACTCCAGCTTGAGCCATCGTGGGTATTTATTTATTTTAAATTCCTGAACATACATCTGAGATGGTGAAAGTGAAGTAGATTTTTTGCTGTATAAAAAAAACCAGTGTTTCTGTCTATAGTAATTCCACTGTGCACAGCGTGTTCTAAGGGCTGATTTATTAATTCTGTGTGCACAGTTTGGGTACTCATTTTACTTTACATTTGGTATGATATGAATGCTTTATTGCATAGGGAGCAGTCAGCAGATATAGGACACACACACACATACATAAGAAAGAATGGCATGCACACAGACAGAAGCAAATTAAAAGACAAGAGCAAATATACAAGACCTGCTCACATTTATATGTAAATAGGATATTTTTGAAAATGTTATTACTTTCTTAACTTTTTTAGTTTTCAGATTTATATCTATTTTGTGGATTTTTTACCCATGTTTCTGTAAGAAAGTTGTTGAAAAAAATAAGCATATGTTTTGCGCTAATGCAGCAGGCTAAACATTCCCATCAAGTGGGCACTCAACACTAAAATGCTGTTTTTAGGTCCTTACATTCACATGCAAAGTTTTCCAGTAACATAAAATCTTAGGCAGTATTCACAATACCCACAAAGAGAATACAGCTGTAGCTTTAGTAATGATATCATATTGTCTTATTGTCCACCATTTCTGGCCAGACATTGCTGTTCTGGCCATTGCTATTGCTTTCATTTTACAGTGATGTAGATGAGAAGAGGGAGAATACAGGTCACTGGTTGAAATATAAATGGAATATTCTGTAACATTTATATAGCAAATGTTTATGGGAAAAATCTCACACTTCAGTAATAAGAGACATTTGATTTGTTGGTAAGGTAACAAGGGAGAAAAAGCCACCGTCATTATGAGGATTTGGTCATGTGTGTAGCCAGAACAGCATGGAAAACTGAATACTATTTGTAATTTTTGTCATTAATCCGGCTATTAGACTCCTGGTCTTGTATGACTGGACATAACTACCCAGAGACATTACTAAGCTGGCTGTTGACAGATTCTCCTATGAAGACTTTATTTAGCCTCAGTCTGATTGTAGTCCGTGTTCCCCTGGACTCTGTACGTCACTGTGGCAGTGCCAGGAACAGGGCCTTTGGAGGATTATTCGCTGCATTGATCTGTGTGGAGAGACGGATGGCCTGGTGGCAGAATTACACACTGGCTTTTAGATGAAGTCAGCTGTCTGCAGAATGGAAATGAGAGGCAATCAGAGGTTGCTCCCTCCCTGATGAGGTGCCCTAGTGTCCTGCTTATGCACTGGGAGAGTGTGGGGGAAAGGGAAAGAGAATGAAGAAGATAGAGGATGTGATGTAGAACGCCTTCTGACTACAGAGAGGCATTCAGAGGGCATGGGTCACAACATGTTGTTGCTTCCATGAGAAATCCTAGTAAGCACTTTTTTAAGATCATTTGAAAATGTGGGATGCCCTTTCATGGAAGATTGAGCAGAGGAAATGCAAAGTGAACCGTTCACACAACTTAACAGATGTTATGTTTCCCATTTCATATAAGAATGTGAGATATTATGATATAGAGCTGCAACCAGTCCACAAACTGTGAAACATGATATGCAAGCAGGGTTTTTTTTTTGAAGATTTATAAAAGTACTAATTAAATGTGGTGAAAACAAGAATGGGGAAGAGAACAAGTTAAATGACTCTAAGTGTTCCAGTCTGTGGCATCATTTTTGGCTCAAATTTATGCTGATGCATTCACTCATTTATCTACCTTAAGGTTGTCTACCATAGCATCTGTAAAATTAAACATCATCAAAAATTGTGAATAAAGAATTGACATCAACAAGTGTAAATGTGCGTCTGTTTAAAGTACATGCCTAATTCATTCATTCATTCATTCATTTAAACATCAGGAATGTATTTGTTGTTTTTATTGTTCAGTTTATGTCTTTTGGAACTTTCATAAACATGGCCTTATTCAGTACATAGCAATATTTATATTATATATATATTAAATAGCATTGAACTATGCTGTGTTGTTGTTTCTATGTTTTCAATAACTTTATGCCATATTAAGGACATGCCATTTTCAGGGCACGTTTGGAAATCCAAAATTGTATACAGAAATTTCAAAGAGGCAGAGAAATGTGTTTGAGCGTGTCTGAGATGCTCTATTTAGGTCAAAATTCTGTATAAAACATCCCTGCCTCATCTTGCCTTCTTGTTATAGCATATGTCATGTCTGACAGTCGTTTGATTACCCCTCAGCAGCATCGGTAATGTACATGTGAAGTTTACTTGTGACAGAGTTGCCTAAGGCGACGTCTGTGTCATTAGCTCAAGACTTACATAACTTCTATTTTGAAAATTAACAAGGACACACAGTGTCATTGAAGAAGAGCACAATAGGCACTGGGATGGCTGCCCACCGCGATTGAGTGTATGTGTGCGCATGTTCCTTTCCACCACCCAAAACATACCTGCTCTGTGCTGGTCCTGTGTGGGTCCTGACCATTGAAGAACAGGGTAAAATGGGGATAAGAAAGTATGCAGAGAGACAGGTGGAGTACAGTCTGTAATTGTAGAGCTACAGAGTGCTCCTCTATGGTCAGTGGAGCTAATAAAATGGACAGTGAGTATAGATACAAGGTAGATGTTCCTAATCCAGTGATAGTTCAGTGCATATGTGAGTGAGTGAGGTACCAGGCAGTCCTATGACATGCTTTCAACTTAGACATTGAGGCAGATGGAGTGAACTGAAAGGGACATCATACATCTCTACCTCCCTCATAACACAACACAGCCGCCTGACTGGCTATAAGTGCCGGGATCGAATTGCTGCTAATTCATCAGCTATTTGAGCACACTGACTCAGAGGAAGGACGTTAGCGGAGTGTGTTTCCCTAGTGTTGAGTCTGTCTGAGACCTTTCCTGTCTTGACCTTCTAGCTGCTCTCCTGCAGTCAGGTTTCCCTTACTGGTGTGTTCTCTAGGGACATAACAGTGGAACATCAGTTAACACACACATAGAGCTCTGAGGCAGTTGCTGAGAAATTGGAGCGTTGATATCTCGTGATTAATGCAATGTTAATTGGAGCTGAGACACTTGTTCTCTGTGTCATTGTAATTATGCATGAATTATTCATCCAATGTAAATGAGTGTAGTTTTATGGCTCGAATGTGAAAGCGTTTGTAGAGGGTTCCACTGTTTCACATGTCAGTCGCACATGACAGGTCGGTCAAGCACAGTGACACAGCTTTTGTCAGTCCACACTGTGTTAACTGGTTGTTGCTTTTTTCTGTGACATATTGGTGGATGCTGTGATTTTAACAGGTTTAATAGCTGTTAATGATGTAACTGTATTAAGCAACACCTTGGGTATGTTGTTCAATGTTCTTAATTTGGTATTGATTTAAAAAGTAAGTAGGTAATAAATAAATAAATGTTAAGATTAAAAATCTACCTGGATGTGAAAAATGCCATTTGTTATTGTATCAGTCACTATGGGTTCTAGTAGTGCGAGCAACAATCAATTCCAGTCAGAATCTATAAATATACGAAATTAACCAGTGAATAAATGACAGAGGCACTATGAATCTTCCCTGCTTTCTGTCAGATGTTGAATAGTGCTGTACACATGTATGGGGGTGCTTAGTTAATACTGTATTTCTTCAGACATTTTGGATGTCAATATATTTGTGTGCCTTTGACAGTTATAAGAAGCCTACATTAGATGCTTAGACTTGATTGCATTCTTCCATGACTGCATTAGTGAGGTCAGGTTCCAGTGTTGGAGGATTAGTTGTGGATCACAAACATCACTGCAGCTCATCCCTAATGTATTGACTTGGAGCACCATCTCTCCAGAGAACACGGTTCCACTGTTCCACAGCTATATCCTGGGGGGCTCCCTACCTCTGTATGACATGGAAAGGAATATGTATGAAATCAGGCATCAAGAATTTAATTTGCTGCTGCACCAGAAAATGTCTCTCATTAGATTGACAGTGGAATTCTATGGAGATTATACAAAACGTACTGTTGAATTGCTGGGTCAGCAATGGGTGCACTGTAAAGTAGCTGTCATCATTAGGAGAGGTGTCTTATAACATTTTTTCTAACTTTTTTTATGTACAGTACCAGTCAAAAGTTTGGACACATCTTCTCATTAGTCATTGGTGGAATAGGGCTATTCACTGTATAGAGCTGTCTACCAGCCCCTACCTCTGCACAACCCAAGTTATGGTCTCAAACACATTAAGAAGGTGAGCAGTTCTACAGATGAACTCTTGACCAGGCCACAGCTGTTCACTGAAAACCGTTCCAGGTGACGACCTCATGAAGCTGATTGAGAGTGTGCAAGGGTGTACAAAGATGTCATCAAAGCAAAAGGTGGCTACTTTGAAGAATCTAAAGCATAAAACATATTCTGGTTTGTTTAACACTTTTTTGTTTACTACACAATTCCATGTGTTCCTTCATAGTTTTAATGTCTTCCATATTCATTTACAATGTAGAAAATAATAAAAAACAAAAAAAACACTGAATGTCCAAACATTTGACTGGTATTGTATCTCATTATACTGTAGGACTGATAAGATCGCCCTCAAGTTATTACACCAAAGAAATGTGGGCCTCAAGAACAGCTTTCTTTTGAGTCTGTTCGATTCTTTCATTATCGTCAACCTGCTCTTATCGGGATCCCGGTCGCCAGCCTCCTTTTATCTGGCCCCACTCTGTTTGGATGGGCTTTTGTGTGTAGTGACATGAAGTGATTGATTACAAACTCCAATAGCCAATAAAAACTGTTGAGTCAACAGCTAGTGTGGCTTCACTGCTTGCTGCTGTGTTCAAGTTGAAAAATGAGACTGATATGAGAAGATGAAAAAGTTAAGATAATGGGTCAGATACATTGTGGTCGCAGAGCTGGTTCCAATGCCATTTTTCAGGCTTTGAATTCTTATTGCTGTATGTATTTCCTTATAAGGAATTATATTTAAAGGCATGTAGATGGACTTTTGTCCCCTAAAACTTGCATGTGTGATTTTATTTCAGTACAGATCTGCTGTTTGTGCTATCAAGTTTCACACCTTGTGTTAAACAATTTAGTTATGTGACTGACCAGTGTAAATTGGATGGTAATCAGAGAAGTACTTCTTGTACTTACATATCTGAGATGGGGCTGGGCAAAAATTCAATATATATCACAATATAAAAGGTTTCAATAACAATTATATGATTTTTATACACATTTTCAATTTTTCAATATAATTTACAGCCTCTGTCACTGACTGCTGGTCATTACAGGGTGCTGCTATCAGTTCACTGCACTCAATTTTAGAGTTAGTTTAAAAATATTAACATTGACAAAGCCAATAGGTTTTAGTTCATATCGATATCTGTGTTATATCATATTGACAGAAATTAAGACATATATTGTGATATATATGTGCCATGTCATCCAGTTTTAATCTGAGATGATTTGTTACACTCCCCAAGCCTCCATAATGCACATTGTGCACAAAGCAATTTTCCTTCTGTCTGATAGTTTAAAGTGCACACTCTCTCTGAGTGGGTTGGCTTGCCCTCTCTTCCTCCCTCTCCACTTAATCATAAGCATAATACTCGCCTGTGTGGACATCTATTAGCTGGTAAAGTTGAGTTGAGTACAGCAGTTTTAAAAGAAGTGATAGTTGACTTCACAAGAGAAATTAAATATAGTGTAACAAGTAAATACTTCAGAATTCAAATTTAAAGTGTCTTCCTATATAAGTTACTAACCTATTTTGCCATTTAGTCTTTAAAGGAGCAATCTGTAACATTGACACCAGTTTAAAATTGAAATTATAATGCGGTTTCAAAACAGTGGAGAAAACTGTCTATGGAGAGAGATTAGTCTCAGAATACTTTACAAATGCATAAATGTTAATCCACAAATTAAACACAGGTCACAAATATGTTTCACTATTCACAGATGAATACATCCCAATCTGTGTCTCACAGTCTGCACTTTGTACAAATACAGTCACATTCACAAATACGGTAGGTTGTTCGCCTGCTGGCCACATTTATGGATCAGGCTGCATTAGTATTTGGATCGGGTGAAATGCGAGTCTCAAAATCCAAAAACCCGCGAGAGGAAATGAACAAATGCACGTCACGGAAAACACGTGAGTGACTAGATCCAGAAACGCAGATTCAACAATTTACAAATATATTTTAAACTCGAGACTTCGACTTTACAGATATATTCAATGTAAATTTAAACAAATGTATTTATTTTCGCATAAAATTCTGATATACCTATGAAAACCAAAAACATGTATTTATGATTGTGACAGTATTTGTACAAATTGCAGACCGTGAGACACAGATTGGGATGTGTTCATTTCTGAACATTGAAACATATTTGTGACTTAATATTTGTGTTTAATTTGTGGATTAACATGTGCGCATTTGTGAAGTATTTTGAGACTAATCTCTCTCCATAACTGTTTCCCTCCTCCCCAGAAGTGAAGCTCGAGCAGGTCGCCAATTTGAGGAAAACTGAACGAACCAGCAAGAGTGAAGTTTAAGAACTTGGACCGGAATAACTAAGAAGAATGTGCCATAATCAACATATTTACACAGAAGAGTGTTAATTATTTCACTAAAACATCTATCTATACAAAAAAAATGAACATGCAGCCGCCATTTCCCTGCATTTACAAGCCTTTACTCTCCAAATCCACATGAACTATTTAGACTAAACAAGGCTGGTGTTATCGATTTTCCTTTCCACCATAAATGTCGTAGTCAAACACTCCATTCCACCTTACATGTGTCTGTTTATGAGTCTTGTTGGTGTTATACGCCAGGTTGTTCAATTCTCTTCCACCTTAAGAGCTGACCTTGGTGCTATAGATAGCTTTTGAAACTTTTTGAAGCAACTCTTATTCCACTTTATCCATTTAAAATACACAAACCAATTGTATTATTCAACCAATAATTCACAATTTTCCTATTCAAGCATTTAGTTCCACCTTAAATGGGTCTGTTTAATAGTTTTATTTGCTTTGTTCTCTAGTTTTTTATTGAATACTCATTTCCACATTAAACAGCGATGCTAAGCTACAGCTAGCACTAAGATGTATAAACAAAACTCGTTTTGAAACACTTATTTCCCATTTTATCCATTTAAAACACACCACCAAATGTACATCATGTCACTTAAACATTTACCTACTAGAGAAACGCATATATTTGCTGTGTACTACCAATCTTGATTTCGCCATTCCACCTTAAATAGGTGAATAAGGCTTTTCAAACACAATTCTTACTCCTTAATTTGTTTAAACACACCACGGAGGATCATATACGAATATGCATCAGTTTTTTTAAAACAAACAATAGTATTTACACTTTTCAATCTTATTGTTATTCACCTTCTCCGTATAAGACACAAAACACAACACAGTCCTGACTCCTCTCAAACTTCGCTATGCCTCACTTTCTGTAAATAAAACACAAATCCTATGGCCTTTGCTCTTTTTAATCTATTTATAGACGTCTGTACTTCTATATTTTTTTCAGAAATGTTTTGCTGTTACATGTTCAGGAGAATATTAGCCAGCTCTGGCTCTGTTCTGTAGTGTTATTCCTTGTAAACTGCCTCCACAATTAAAAGATAGGGCCAATATTTCCTCTTATTTTACTCTGTCTCTGGTCATGGAGATTTTTAGAAGGGCAGTGGGGCTTTTGTGTGCAGTAAAATAAACCATTAACTATATTCAGTTGGTCATTTCATAGCTATGAGACACTGTTTGTAGACCTGGTCACACTGTAGACTGCTTTAGCAATGCTGTGAGAGGCAGCAGTGTTTTAGCTTTGACTGTTTCCTTAATCTATGATCACACACCCTGGTAATTTTATGACTAAGTACAGTAAATATCCTGCAGATGACTGCTTTAAGCTGTAGAGAAGAGATGGCACAGTAACAATTTTTCTTTTCTGTGGAAAGACCCATAAATCCTTTAAAAACTTCTAGGCTTTAAATTAAATTATTTTGAGTGAAGCACATTATCACCCCATAGGAATGAATGTGGGTAAAGAAATTGACAAATTTGTTATTCCTATTAAATAATAAGAAAAACCCACCGTTTTATCAGAACTGGATAAAGTAATTGCCGTCCATCATTGTTCCATATTAAACAGAATTCAGACTTTGCTTTTGATTTTTGATTCAACAGAATATTTATTCTGTAATATATTAATACTACTATGAAACGAATGGAAATTGCATGGCCAAAAATGATGGGGCCTTACCCCACATAATATTTTGTTGCAAAACCTCTAGTGGCAATCAGAGAAAATTATAGATTTCTGTAACTCTGATTAAGAGTTATGCTCCTGTCATATTTGACCCACTCTTCCTGAGCAAACTGCTTGAGCTGTCTCAAATTTGAAGGTCATCTAATCCATATGCATATTTGAGCTCCTTCCATAGGTGCTAAATAGGATTCAGATTAAGGCTCAGAGAAGGCCATTACTGAATAGTTAAGTGTACAGTTCTTGGCTATTCTTGAGTGCTTTTGGATGTGTTGTTTGGTTCATTATGCTGTTGGAAGACTCACAACCGGTGACTTGAGTCAGAGCTTTCTGACATTTGGCATTAAGGTTGTGCAGATTTACTTTGCCAGTTGCAGCAACAAAACAGTACCATCCATGTTTCAAGTTAGATATGGTATACTTTACTTTTAAAACATAATTTTGTGTGTGAACATAGAGCTGATGTGCCTTGGTTGAAGGTTCCAGTTTTATCTCATCTGTTCAAAAAATATTCTCACAGAAGCTTTGATTAGGAGAGAGATTAATCCTAAAATACGTTACAAATGTGTAAATGGTAATCCACAAATTAAACACAAGTCCCAAGTATGTTTCACTCTTTACAAATTAATACATCCCAATATGTGTCTCACAGTCTGCAATTTGCCCACACAGTTAAATTCATAAAAACATGTTTTTGGTTTTCATAGATATATCATACAAAAAGCATAAAAAGCATGCAGCTTTACATGAGGATATTACTTTTAATTTTAAAGAAGCATTGATTTAATAAGTAACGTAAAAGTACAGACAAATTTGACCATATCTGTAGCTAATAACATCCCATTGCACAAAGAGTATATGATGTTATAGCTTGTATTTTTTACATGATTGGATCAGTTTGGATTTGATGTTCTTTTCCTCTCCTCACTTGTCTGCTGATATTAACATAATGCTGAAAACTGAAAGCACACACTTCCTCAGAGCTCCTGCGTGTTTTAGCTACTTTCTTAATATTGCACATGTTTACTTCTGAGGTGAAAAAGACAGACATAAATTGATTTAATTGATTTCGAAATGTTGAGCACATTCAAGGGCAAAGTCTTACTTTAAAGTTTTTAGGGGAAAATGGCTAGCATTATTCTGAGTTACTAATAGAAGCTGTCAATAAAAGTACAAACCAACAGATTCAGTCAAGTTTAGAGCCAGTCTGGGATATGTTTAATTCAGTTCAGCGTAGAAGAGCACTGACTAATGAGAGGATTCTTCATCCCTTTCCTACAACAGGCTTAGCACTAAAGCCTACAGCAGCAATGCAGTTCACAGCACAAAAGCTAGAATATACATCAGGATGCACTGGCAGACCTCTGTGTATGTGCCTGTTTATGTGTGTGTGCACACCAGCATAGAGTGCACTTTGTGCTTTGTGTGTGGTTACAGGATAGTAGGCATCTCTAGTGTGTGTATGGCCGTGTCTCTATGAGGGAGAAATTGTGTGTGGACACGCAGAAGCCAGACGAATCCAATGTTTTCACAGGCCTGATTTAAACACTCCTCCCTGAGGAGCCCGTCAGCATCCTGCAGGCTAACTCATCTCTCTTTCTCTCTCTCTCTCTCTCTCTCTCTCTCTCTCTCTCTCTCTCTCTCTTTGTCTCTTTCTGTTTCTGTGTAATTGTGTTACTCTGTTATGATCTGACAGATGTGTACATCATGGAGTATATGTACATCACTGCAGCTACCACTATTGTTTTACTAGAGACAATTTTTAGGATGCAAGACATTTGTTTAACACTTTAGGCTTATGGAAATTATGACGGCTTGTCATTTATTTTGCCTTGCTCCATTAATAACCTGCTTTCTCTGGTCTGCTGTAAAAAAATGAATGAAAGAAATGTAATAGGAATATTAATCACACATCAGTCATGATTGTTCTTTGATTTGAATAAAATGTACATTAGCTCTTTGCTCTATGTTGTGCTTTGAATGAGCTTTTACTTGTTAGTTGAAAAGATACATTACATACAACAATAAAGAAGGATTTGTGGATTTTTTTTATGTACGGAAAGGAACATGGTAGCTCCCAAAAAGCTCCTAGTTGACATATTGGCAGTTATAAATTTGGCCATCCTTTAAAGCTAGTGTAGGTGATTTTGTAGAAACCAGTCATTGGGTGGGGTTGGAGTAAAGTCCTACTAGAAAGTCCCACTCAATTCATTCAGTCCTTCTTCCAAAGCCACTCCCCCAGTTTACATGTGAATGCATGCACAGAGATTAGTAAACACAGAGAGAGCGCTGCAGAGAGATTAATCTGTCGTATCTATAAATAAACACAAATAAGCTAGCGATCTACACCACCTCAACTCATACTCATGACCTGTTTAAAGCCTATATATATATATATATATATATATATATATATATATATATATATATATAAGATAAGATAAATGCAACCAACCCACACTCTCTCAAACTACAAACTACGTCTGCGAAGAGACGAGATAAACACAGCCAGAGAGTTAGCTGATGGCATTACAAAGAATCAGCGCTTCTGGCTACATACCTACGACAATTATCTTTTCCATACACACACACAAATCCCACATACACAAAATGTTAAATTGATGATAAATGATATAATTACCTGTCTAATAGAAAAACAGCTACCTCTCCATCACTTGCCATGCCTTTCTGTGCTCTTCCTCCGTCTGTTTCTCTGCCATTTTTCAGTTCTCAGTGCTGGTATATATGTATGTATGTATGTATGTATGTTGCTGCGCATGTGCAAATGAATGCACGTGCAGGTCCAGTGTGAAGGAGAGGATTTTGGGCTGGTAAGTAGATAGTCAGTTAACCCATTCAATCATTTTCTTCTGTCCGAATGAAGTGATTGGATGAAATATTTACAGTTTTTAATATTTTTTGGCTCATATATACAACAGATCTCTTTCTTTATGTCATCAGATCTTATAACTTACTGGCTGCTATCAGGATGTTAGGAGTATTTAGAGAAATATGAAAACAAATGATTTTAAGACAAATCACCTACTCTAGCTTTAATTACTTTGTTGGCATGACTTGTCGCAGTCACACAGTTCCGGGAACCTGGAGGTGGTGGGTTCAAGTCCCGCTCCGGGTGACTGTCTGTGAGTTTGTTGTGTTCTCCCTGTGCCCACGTGGGTTTCCTCCGCGTGCTCCGGTTTCCTCCCACAGTCCAAAAACACACGTTGGTAGGTGGATTGGCGATTCAAAAGTGTCCGTAGGTGTGAGTGAATGTGTTAGTGTGTGTCGCCCTGTAAAGGACTGGCTTTTGGATACTCCTAGCTAAGAATGTGGTATTCAAGGAGAAGTGTTTCCTGTTCAGCTGGTTTCCCTAGACTAGATAAGAATGTATGTGTCACATTTGTTTGGTGCTGATTTTAGAGTGCTAACATTTGGACAGTGAGTCATAGATTCAAACACTCAGTTGTCAGAGCTTCTCAGATTCTGAAGCATCTATTGATAGCTGTCCATCTGCTGTACTTTATACAGATCAACTTTTCCTTGCATTTAAGCATTATGTTATTGACAATAGTTGTGTCTTAGCTGTCAGTTAAAACCACTTTCGTGTCATTAAGACCTTCATCCATTGGACCTTGTAGTGCTGAACAATTTGTGAAAAATATGTAATTGCAATTTGTCAGATCAATTTTGCAATTCAAATTTAAATTATTTTCTTTAAATTAATGTCCAGATTTTTTTTATTATATCAAAGAATACCCAAAATTCATAAAACGTTTTAATGTTTAGTGCTGAATATAGAGTGCCCTACTGTCATTTAACTTTCATGTACACAGCAGTGTTTTGTTGCTGATTAGTTTAACACTGTGATACTGAAACTATATGTCCCCATTTATATATTTTAAGTTATGGTTCTTGACATTGTAGGCTATAATTTAAATGTTTGGCTTGAATATCTTAAAAATTGCACTTCCAATTTAAAAATTATTAGTCTTTCAGCCCTACTTGAGCATATGTAACTTGATCTAGCACAGAGAAGTTTATAGAATGAGATCTATTGTGAAACCCATTCAGTTTTTTCAAGACAGTGATGGCTGTTTCTGGGATGTGTAATGGGCATTAGCGCATGACAGAGAAAAGAGGCATTGTTTTTAGACTCCTGCTCTACACATTGATTTTCTCTCTTTGTGCTGAGAAGGAAACCTGCTTTTGTTTGGGTGTCTATCGGAAGAAAATATAAACCAGATAATCAGGGTGTTTTTCCCCGGAAATCCACTTACTTTCATTGACCTGGAGTCTAGCTACCACCCAGCTAAGAATACACACTCATTCTGTCTTTGTCTTTCTCTTGCAGATCTGTGGAGGAGTGTACGAGCCTCAACAAGTGTTTCAGAGCGGGTGATGCACAAGCTCAGAGGCAGGGTGGAGTTCACCCTTCTGATGACCCTTAAACAGGACAAATTTAACTCTGGGGTGATGCTGTCTATCCATCAAGGAGAGCAGAGGTAAATTGACATGAATGATATATGATAATTTAGCACATTGGCAGAATGGTGAATACATACAGACTGAGCGTTGTCATTTTATAATTGCTGGTTTTTCACATATAGTATATCACAGAATTCATTATTTGTGAAACATCACCCACCCATGGATGGTTGGGAGGAAGTAATTAGGTAAAATGCATTGTAGTAATTAAGTAAAAACTAGGGGAAAATGATATAAATGTACTGGCTAATATGGCATATGTTTTCTATTTTTTTAAATAGTTTTTTTTTCTTTCACTAACATCATTTGAAATATATACACACGTGAAGGACATTCTGTGCAATCATCTAGCTTTTCATCAGCATAATGTCAACAGCTGGCATCCTCAGAATAGATCACAGTGATCAGGCATAAGCCACAGCATATTAATAATGCGCTAAAGATCAGGCCACACTTATAACACAAGTGTCATTGTTTATATGTACTCGCACGTTATATCAGATTTTAAACTCTCCTTTGGACATTCAACAACAGAATCTGTACGCTCTGAAGCATAGTCCTGATAGCTGATCATTTCTGAGCACTCTTATAATCACATATTGGTATTTTCATCCACATAACATCACACAAGAAAATGCCACAGATGACAGTTGTTCATTTTCTTTTGGTTCTTAGCCATCTTAATCTTAAAGAGAATAAATGTTTAATCTATAAGGATGTGCTTTGAAAATCCCTCAGGGTACTGAAAGAATGTTGATGGTATTTTTTTTTATTATTTTGGCTGCCCGTTCTGTCACTCCATCATCTTTAGAGTATGTGCTGAAGCATGGAGCATCCTGCAGATACCATGTGTTTAATGTCACTGAGTGTCCTGTGACATTTTCTTAAACACTTTCTGTATTGATTATGCCTCCCCTTTAAGGTCAGCATACTCTCAATTTGGGGGGCTCACGGATCAGTGCTTTTCTCACCATCTCTCTCTCACACACACACACACGTGCATGCACACACATTGGAGCTTAAATATTTGTTCATACCTGATAGAACTTAAAGGCTTCAGATGTCACTTTCTGGATTTGTGTCTGGCTTATGTTGGGTTCAAATGTCACGTCATGTCAGTCCTCATGCCACTTTTTGCCAACTAATGCAGAAATGTTTTTTATTTTTGACATATTTTAATTTAAATCAATCAAGTCTGGAAATATCATTTTGAGCTGGCTATTTTTGGATGCAAAGTTGAAGTCATAGTTTGAAATTTTTGTCTTCATTAAAGACACTAGTTAAATCACTAGTGTAAATGAACTGTAAAATAGAATGAACATGACTAATGAACATGTTAAAGTAATTAAAGTAACATGTTAGAGAATGAACATGTTAAAGTAATTATTTCTAACAATGGCAACAGCACGAATGCACTCTGTCTCTGAGAAAACCTGTTTGGTATAACTATCCTCCACATCAGTGCCTGTCTACACCAACTTATGAATTAGCAATAGGCTAGTGACATGATTGGGTTTAAAAAAGAGCATCTAAGGGAGGCTGGATCTTTCAGAATTAAAGATGGGGAAGGGTTCATCACTCTTTGGAAGAATGTGGGCAAACAGTGAAACAATTCAGTGATAAGATTTCTCTTAATATCATTAAAGGTTTCAGAGAACCTGGAGAACTCTCTGTGTGTGGTGTTAGCTGGCTGTAGTCTTCAGGCCTTCTGACCGCTCTGAATTAAAAACATACATGTTTCTGAAGTGGAAATCACTGCACTGGCTCAGAAACACTTCCCAAAACCACTGTCTGTGAACACAGTTTATTGCTGCAATTACAAATGTATGAATGTTGTTAAAATAACAGATAATGTAACACAATGGTAAACGTGCCCCTGTCCCAAAAAAACAACAGACTTTTTCCATTTCAGAATTTGAAATGTTGTCTTTTTACTATTTGAAATTAAATATAGAACATAAATTATTTGCACATCATTGCATGTTGTTTTTAATTTACATTCCCAATTATTTGCAAACTTTTATTGTGAAAATGCGCCACAGAGATTAATGTGTTTTGGCAGCGAATCTGAGAAGGGTCTTCTTTAAGCCTTCATAAGGCACCTGTTCAAATATAAAGCTGCTCTAATAATCAGCTTCAGTGGCCTCCGATTCACCATCAGAGTCTGGTTTATAAAGTTAGTTATTTCCAGCCCTGGGCTTGAGGTCAGTAACGAGAGCACAACAGACAACAATTACGGATAATTACAGTTATGAAAACGACTTGTATATAACTGTTAGGGAAACAGAGGAGGATCCGAGAATTAGTTAACGTTAATATTAGCTGTGTTCAGGTTGTGAGAAAGCACTCTAAACATGCAGCAAATGAATGTTAGTCTCTGTACTTCTGTAGTGTAGTATGTAATGTTCCTTAGTGTGTTGTTTGAGACACAGCGTCTCTAACGTTGTTGTTAATCAAATGTTGTTCCACATCATTGCAAATGCAGTATTTTACTGCCTTATCTACAAAGGAATCAGCTTATAGCTAATATTTTGGGTATGGGGTGGGGTTGAATCACATATTTGAGTACATATCTCCTTCACCAATATCAAACTCACTCCTATGCGATGCAACTGCCTTTACTCATTTTTACACATATTGAAAAATGAAAAACTGAAGCACAATTTAAATATTAAACTTTCTGTATTTTGACCAATTTTCTGAATTTTTGAATTATTTAACGCTGATATTAATGTTGTATCTGTTGTTATAATGTTAAGCTACTGATTTAGAGATAGAAGTTGATGTTACTTGAATAAATTAGAGAAATGTAAATTGCACATGTATTTTATTACCATTTTTGGGGGGCAATATGGGAGAGGTGGGGCGCAGAAATTCCCCTTCGTCTGAGATGGGGAATGATAGAAAAAGTTTGAGAACCACCGGTTTAGGCACAGTGAAGTACAGAGGAAAGGGGCTCTGAGGCAGAGGAATTTGCCCGAAAAGGGGAGTGTCACTTCTGAATGTTTGAAACTATTACATTAGTACTAAAATAAAACTTAAATAACAATATAAATGTATTTTGTTGCAATAGTGTGTTCTTTAATACATTAATACATTATTTTTCAGTTTTTTGTTCATATCGCCAAGAATGCTTATTGCCAAAATACCATGAAATATTGTGACATCATTTTAGAGCCATAGCACCCACCAATATTATACACCTTTTTCAGAATTGAAACATTTTCAGCCCTGTTTAGAACAACTGATTTGAGTGCATGTTATTTTAAATCATAATTAGCCACTGTTCACCTCATCCTGAGTGCGCAACAGTGAGAATTCAGGATCAGAAACTGTAGTTTTTAGCTGTTTGTTAGATGAGACAATGGTGCAGACGTCTGCAGTATAACAACTTTAATAAAAAGGTAAATCAAAGAATCATACACAATAATACATCTGAAGGTCAAAATCAAGTCAAGGACTAAAAGCAAGAACAAGTAAAATGTTGTTAAACAAAGGATAAACTAGTCAACAAATCTGCTTAATATGCAGGACAAACCGAAGCAATTATTCGCAGTGTAAAAATATAAACACATGGCATATATGAGATTGACTTGTTTACATAATGACGTCTTGCTGTTACCTTCATATGGCACATGTTCTTTACATGAGTCATTTAGGCAAAGTCAAGTATGGAGGAATTTGCTGCAAAAATAGGGAGTGTCTTTAGAATTGTGGAGGTGGTGGGGTTACAAAATGTCAGATGTACAATAAATCTTGGTATTGTGTTAGAAATGAAAGAAGCTTATAACAACAGAGAGGGACCACTGTTTCACCACCTCAAGCAGAAGCACCTGGTTTAGAACAAAGAAAATTACAAATGCTCTAGCCCAAGCAACTAGTACTGCAACTATTCTGTACATGTTTTTGTTATTTACTGTGAAGTTTTAAAGTTACTTTTTGTATAATTGTTTATGTTTGCTGCTTCTATGGACACACTAAATTTTCTTCACTTGGTGTGGTAGATTTATATGCTACATTAATATTTGTTTTTTTAAATATGTATCATGGTAAATTACTGTTGTTTTCAAAAATAAGCAAATATACATATATAAGTATATTTTTTTGTGGTTTTGAGATTAGTAATTTCAAGTATTTTTCTGTGCTTTGCTATATCGTTATTGCCAAAATACCTTGAAATCAGTGGCGGATGCTGGTCTTTCAAGGAGGGGAAGCTCAATTTCGGCCTAATCAATCAAATCAAATTTATTTATATAGCGCTTTTCACAACTGATGTTGTCACAAAGCAGCTTCAAAGAATTCCTAGTTCATAGTTATTCCTACATCATAAAATGTGTCGGTTTATTTATACGTAAATTCTACCCTCTGTTCCTTCTTAAGAAAATGATCTGTGACCCTGTCGTACCAACAAGGCGTCTTTTCCAGGGACTTGACTAGTGTCCTCTCAATGGCCAGCAGAGCTAAGCTGCTTAAACGGCCTTGGCCCATGTGAAGTGAGTCCGCCTGTGAGTGCTTTGTGACGGTGGAGGGGCTCAGCAGCACCCGCTGGACAGAAACTGCGATAGAAGTCAGAAAGAGTGATAGAAGTCAGTCTCCAAACACAAGCAGCTACAAAAAACCCACCAGAAATAGAAGCTCGATTTGTCGCTAGTTATTTTTAACAAAGAAAATGCCGCTAAGAGAATTAAAAAAAGTCTCCGGTTCAACTCAGAACCGAATGAAAATGTAATGCTCCCACGGATCTTTACACCAAAGGGTCGCTGATTCGCTCATTTCGCTGTCAATCAAAAATGGATTCAGCCTCAGACAGATCATCCAATCATCATGCAGAAGCTGAGCGTCCGGGCCAGCCGAGGACAGCCCACTGCCCCATAGACCCCCAGAGACGCTGAGTGTCCGATGGGCGGGACAAAACCCAGCATTTATCCAATGACTCGTCTCATTTCGCTGCACTTCGCTGCTTCGCAATTGAACTCTGTGGGCGCTCAGCGTTCTCACTGTTTAAAGCACTGTGAAGTTGATTGAGAGAAAAGCCGCGCTTTTACCAGTGATAAGAAGCTGATTCTGAACAAAAGTTGAGCGCGTTGTAGTGCATATTTATTCAATGGCATGTACACACAACAGTATATATTTGATCACTTATTTTTTGGCATTTTAGGGGAAGCTGAGCTTCCCTTGCAGTCTTAGAGCAATCGCCTCTGCTTGAAATATCATGATAATATTTAAAGGCCTTATCTTCCTGTAGTAATGCTGATGGAGAATCTCCTTAAGATGAGACATGTTATTACATTACTGTAGTCAGGATATATAGACAAATCAGTGGATAAATTTATATATAAATAGTTGGGATACTCTTAGTCAGATACTTTACTAGACAATTTAATGAAGCTGAATTACTTAGTAGATGGAAATTCTAATTGAAGTGTACATAGATGATCAATAATCATGAAGATGGGAAGATATTCCACATGTCTCTCACCTAATGATGAATTCTATCTACAAACATGTCTGGACCTCCTATTTGTTTAGCTCTGGCAATGAAGTCTGAAGCTGACTGACTGATGTGCCTTTGGTAAAGGCAGCTGTGTGTGAACACCCTGAGCAATGTTAATTGCTTTTACCCCCTGCCCTTTCCATTCTGTCATATTGCTGCTGATGCCTAAGTGTGTGGCTTCATTGTTGTTAGTATTGCTCTGATCTATCATAGTTATGAAATGCAATTTACTGGCAGAAAAGAGAAATCAGAGAGCCAGCTTCACTCAAAACGCTTAATCTTTTGATTGCATTACATAATGTAATGTCATATTCTTTCACCTGCAAATAACCCCAACACAATTCAACACTTTGTTAAAACTTAAAACCAAATAACATAATCTTTGTACCAGTATAAACATATAAAAATATCTAGAGGACATGTGCTTGGATATTTCATTGAAGAGGTACATGATTTTAATCCAATACAATTTCAATAAAATTCAGACAATGTCTCCTAACCATTTGCTAATTCTCTGATTTGTTTCCGAGTTCGAAAAAGGTCAGGTGTTGGAATGCAGCCCTGGCTCTGTAAATGGGACACAAACAAACAAACAATCTCCGACTGAACACCAAAACAGTAAAGCAGAAAATCAGTAACAGGCGACACTGGGATAAAACCAAATCTACAAAACTTAACAGCTAGAGTTACAAATAATTTCTGTGGTATTTCAAACAGTGTCTAAAAACTTAAAATGTAACCACAATACACCAAGCTACACTTTTCTTAAAATAAAGGTGCTACAAAGGGATCTTTGAGTGATGCCATAGAACAGGGGTCACGAATAGGCATTTGATAGGAGTTTGGACGCAGACGCTGTCCTATCTGGACCTGGACCTGTAATTGATAAACTATTAAGAGCTGTTTAATTTTGAACAGATTGTTTGTTTTAAACGGTGTGACTCTTCTAGTCATTACAGTTCAGGTTTAGAGCTCCAGGAATTTACCAGACTAATCGCATGTGTTCACACTTGAGGCAACTCAGCTAATCAGATCTGTGCATTATGATATGCCACTGATCATAATGCAGGTTATACATTATGTTCCAGACCTTGGTTTGAGAACATTTTCTCTAACTGGACCTTAATTAATTTGAATTAGTTACCCCTGCCACAAAAGAACCGTGTTTAATTCCATAAAGAACAGTGTTTAAGAGATTGTGAGTGTGAAGAACCTTTTAAAGGTTTAAAAACCCATCACTCAATCTTAAGGTTTTTTACCTATTTAAACGTATTAGCAAAAAAGTTTTTTTTATGGAACGAAATGTGTTTATTCTATGACATTGCTCAAAGAACTTTTTGTAGCACCTTTATTATTAAGACTCTAAGGTTGGTGCTGTGCTCAAGTGAAAAGCATTTGATTGAACTCTTTTAAAAATGTGACACTGACTTCACCTCCATCTTCTCACCATGGATTTCAACATGTACGTCTTATGACGAAACACTCAGTGCGGAATTTCATCAATCTGATAAGATGCAGCCTGCAACTTATTTGAATAAACTGGAGAAAATCTGAACTCTATTTCACTCTGCCTGCTTTGTGTTGCTGCTGCACTCCCAGA
The DNA here is from genome assembly GCF_029633855.1 of Hoplias malabaricus. NCBI lineage: Eukaryota > Metazoa > Chordata > Actinopteri > Characiformes > Erythrinidae > Hoplias > Hoplias malabaricus. Next base: position 40,844,642 of record NC_089803.1, read on the forward strand.
CAACTGTCTCTCGTCTCCATAGAAATGTGTGATAGATGAAAATTCACTCTGCTTTATTGAAAATGCTCCAACTCACCTGACTCCTTAAGGCTCATAACTGATTTTCATCACTCTCCTCCTCTGAGCTGTATTTAAGCAAAAGTCCCTTATGGGACTGCAATTGCTGAGCACTTTTGTTTTGTTCATTCTACCTCTGTTATGTTTATTGTATGGAATATTCTCACTTTGATCTCAGTTTAATGTATTTAGTTTGTCTGCATTTTTGTGTTTACAACACTCACTGCTTTTTGATTGACTTTCTTTTATTTCATTCCTTGAGGTGGATTTTGTGTGTGTGAAATTAAAACCTGGACTCTTCTTTGTTTTTATCATGCATTAATCTGCTCCACTTACAAGGCCTAACAACTAGTAATTAGTCTGTTGCTTGCTGATAATTGTTCTTCTTAAGTTTTATTTTTATGATCTTTACTATTGTTCCACCTAATCCAATTCTACTTCTATATTTTTGAGATTTCAACACCAACTCTGATATGTCTATCAAATCAAATTCAAATCTAATTTATTTGTATAGCGTTTTTACAACTGATGTTGTCACAAAGCAGCTTTCTGGTACAGAAATTCTGGTAAAGACAAAGTGTCGACATGAAATAGTGTGGTATATGTTTTTTTTGGATGAGTACAATAGTATTCATACATTAAGCATCAAAAGTATTTTTGAGTGTTAGGAATGCATTAAAGTGTGTCCTTGCTTGAAACAAAAATTCCGAATGCTTTAACTTGGTCTTAGGTCTGGGCAATTAATCAGAAATTAATCAAAATCAACATTCAGAATTTCTAATCAACATAATCTTATCTATATCGATCACATCAATTCTTTTTATTCTGTTGTGTCCCTACTGTGTGTTCATTTACTGTCCCTTTAAGATCACACTACCACGCTGTAGTCGTGATTCTGCCCCCTATCTGCCACGTGGAAGCAACATAAATGCAGAGGCCGACCAAGCGACTCGAGCAGCTTGTACCAAAGAAAACACAGTGTCTGTGGTTTGGACGTGTTTAGCTTTGACTTTAATTAAGACGACACTAAACAAAAAGAAGTGAAATGTAAATGCTAAGAAAAAACAATTTCAGCGACCAAAGCACAATCACACACCAAATATAAACAGTGCTAAGAAAACAAGAGAAGCTCAGTGCTCAGAAAACAAGAGAGGAACAAGGTCCCAGCAACGTTAGAAAAATATCCCATATTTAATACTGGAGTAAATTTACAGTACAAGATTCGTCACTAAATTATGAGAGTCCAAAATACAAAAACAAAAGAATTGTTCATTAATTGTTATCATGGTAAAATGTACAATTAATTGTGATATTGATTTGTGCCCCAATATCTTCATTACATTTAATCCCAATTTTCTGTCTAGCATTAATTTTAATGGAGGGGCCAAAGAGTGGATTTTGTCATCAGTGCTCTACTACAAGTGATAAATGTCTGAATTCAACTATTCAGCAAAACATTTTCTTCTAAGATCCTTATATTTTCACCTAGAAACTTAATTTAAATTTTAACTGGTAGAGGAAAATCCCACATTCTAACCTGTATATTTGATATGGTTCACAATATAGTTTTCAAGTTATAAGCATTTGTTTGGCACTAGGCGTTGTACGCTGCTTCAAAGAGTTCAATGTAAATTTCAAAAGTTCAAAACAACAAAAAAAAACAGTTATTGCAGAAAATCAATTGATATAATGTCATTAGTTAAGCAATTTGAGAAATATTTTTTGAGAATTGAGCATTTATTTGTAATGAGTAATCTGCTCACACAGTTACAGTACCCACACTCACGCACATTCAGACAAAATTAGCATCAAAATATACCAAACCACCTTTGATACAGCATTTCTACTCCTACTGTGTTAAAGCTGTAAGCACCAAATTTTGTAGAATCAGAGATGCTGTTGTCAGAATAGTGTGCTTCTGCTTTTGTAATCCTGTCTGACTCTGCTGGTGTAGGTGTGTGTGTGTGTGTGTATATATATATATATATATATATATATATATATGCAAACACGTTTTTTAAACGATTTCTCTTAGCTTTGAACATGTTATTTTCACTAGAAGATAATGTTTCTCATATTGCCAGTGCAACATCAAGCTGATAATCTACAAAGACATTTTCTTCATAGAGATAAACTATATAACCTTTCTTGTCATCTTTACCAAGAGTGCCAGTAATTCTGGAGGGCTCAATATGACTCAGACGCTTCTGTAATGTTTTGCCAGTCAATGCTGTAATCTGCCTGATCCTGCTGTTTGAACCACATGAGCCTGGCAAGCTCTCTTTTACGTGTGTGTAACTGCAGCAAAGGTGATCTGAACTGAAATTGCAGGTATTTGGAGCTGGAGAGCAGTGGACAGTGCAGTGAGGTCCGTCTGCACTACTGGACAGAAGAACACCACACCCACACTGAAGTGTTCCCCTACAGTTTGGCAGATGGCCGCTGGCACAGAGTGGCTCTTTCACTTAGTGCCTCACAGCTAGTGCTGTATGTGGACTGCAGCAGGTATGTAGGACCTGCACTGTAATTCATTCATTCATTCATTCATTGTCTGTAACTGCTTATCCAGGTCAGGGTCGCGGTGTGTCTGGAGACTACCTGGAATCACTGGGCACAATGCAGGAAAACACTCTGGAGGTGGCATAATTCTTTCACAAAGATAGATATGTATGTAGATGAAGACTGGGTAAAGTTTGTGTGGCCTGGAAATTTCTATGAGTTAGCCAGCATTGGGTTCCAGCTCCTGGTCTGTTTGACTGTTCTTTGACTGAAACAGGGTGGGCGAACACAGATGTATTTTTGGCCAAGAGTTCAGGGCGGCTTCAGAATGTGTGTAAAGCCAAAAAAATAAACAAGATAGGTTGGAGAAAGGGTCGAGGTGGGATCCTGTTAATTAAAAAAAAAACTGTAGCTTTCTAGCCAATTAAATAGGGATTGTAGTGATTCCTTTAAACACTTGATATTTTCAGAATCTATGAGAGACTTGTGGAGAAACCTTCTATGGACATTCCTGCAGGGACAGCTTTGTGGCTAGGACAAAGGAATAACGCTCATGGATTCTTCAAGGTACATGTTTTTAAGTATACTGCTCTGTTTTTCTTGTGTCTAACATTCAGTCATGATGAATCTGACTTTACACTGAGCCTTTAATGGGGCTGTGATTGAGTCAGCTTCTCAATCGAGTCAGTGTTGCATTAATATATTAATACATTTCCACCAGACTGTAGTGAATAGCTATTAATTTGACCTCTCTCTCTCTCTCTCTCTCTCTCTCGCTCTCTCTCTCTCTCTCTCATTCTTTTTTGTCACTTCCTGTCGCTCTCTTTTTAGGGCGTGATGCAGGATGTTCAGTTGCTGCTCATGCCCCAGGGATACATTTCTCAATGTCCAGACCTCAACCGCAGTGAGTGCACTTCATCAGCCGAGGACACACTAATATCACATGTCTTATTAAATTTGCATTAAAAGGGGTTCTTGAGGATATAATTTAAAATGAATAATGATACATGTGAAATGTTCATTAAGCATTCCTCCCAGTGCCACTGATGATCTTTTCAATTTCAGCTTGTCCCACCTGCAACGATTTCCACGGTCTTGTGCAGAAGATCATGGAGCTTCAGGACATTTTGGCCAAAACATCTGGAAAGGTGACAATTATTGCTTTAATGAGCACTGAAGGAAGATTTATGAAATTGTGAGGAGTGATGTCTAAAATGGGAGCTGGAAAAAATTTGTTAAACATTTGTACACTTTTTTCCACTTGTAAAACTCCAACAATGTGCAGGTAGTCTGTATTTAGGTATTCTGTATTATTAATACTTAATTGCCTCATCATAATTATTGAGGAGCATTTTTCTGTTGTTGTTAGTTTTCAAAATTCCATGTTCATGTAACACTGAACAGAATGCTGTGTGTTTTCTATAATCTAGTTTTACTAATTGCTATTGTGGAAAATGTTTATAAATATGTCCTACCTTGTGACTGTTGCTGTTTGAGGGCAGTCATGAGTAATTATTGTTTGAGTGTGAGCTGTGTCTGTTTTTAATTGAAAATGGCTATTAGGTAAGACAACTAATCAGCCAGTTTGCCATGCACTTTAATTATTTAATATAATAAACTAAAAGACAATGAAACTGCTAACTGCATTTAATCATCAGCTAAAATGTCATGGTTGCTTGTAAAAACATAATGTTATCATTATTAATTAATGAGGGCGGCACGGTGGCACAGCAGGTAGTGTCGCAGTCACACAGCTCCAGGGGCCTGGAAGTTGTGGGTCCGAATCCCACTCCGGGTGACTGTCTGTGAGGAGTTGGTGTGTTCTCCCCGTGTCCGCGTGGGTTTCCTCTGGGTGCTCCGGTTTCCTCCCACAGTCCAAAAACACACGTTGCAGGTGGATTGGCGACTCCAAAGTGTCCGTAGGTGTGAGTGTGTGAGTGAATGTGTGTGTGTGTGTCTGTGCTGCCCTGTGAAGGACTGGCGCCCCCTCCAGGGTGTATTCCTGCCTTGCGCCCAATGATTCCAGGTAGGCTCTGGACTCACCGCGACCCTGAATTGGATAAGCGGTTACAGATAATGAATGAATGAATGAATGATTAATTAATCATTTATTCCTTTACTTTGACTTTACTGATTTCTTTTTTCTTAAAAAAATCTCTTCTCTTCCCTGGTTGTAGCTTGCACAAGCGGAAGAGCGAATGAGGGCTCTGGATGGGTGTTACTGTGAGAGAACCTGCTCTCTGAATGGAGAAATCTATAGAGATGAGGAGGTCTGGATAGATGGTTGTAAGAACTGCACGTGTTTGGTAAGAGTTTCATTATTAAGCTCATTTAACTGTCTTTGCTGAGACTTTGCTTAAGCTAGCAAGCTGACGCAGACTGATCTTCTCTAGCCTGGCCTTTAGCAGTGCATTAATGTAAACAACACAATAGATCTCTAGGTTGTAGCAAACGGAGGCACTCTGTTCGAGCTCATGTAGGTGTGTTTGTTTCTTATAGAATGGTACTGTTGAGTGTGAGAGCATCTTCTGCCCTGCACCTCAGTGCCCTCCAGACACTGCACCAGCCTACATTCTTGGAGCCTGCTGTAAAGAGTGTCAGCGTGAGTTAACACACAACCCCTAACACACATGCATAAACTATTTCATGTGTATTAGATTCATGCTAAGAGTTAAGTAGGAATGTTAAGTGTGGGTGTTGGCAGTATTAAAATTTATACTAACATGAAAATATTATGGACTGTATGGATCTCTGCATTTTTGTACATTGACTATTTTTTCCATGGAGGCTTGGTACACTTTCAGCATGTTTGCATGTGATATGTCAAGACATTATTATCTTTATGAACTTACAATTTCACATACTTTATTTTTTGTTTAATGTAATCCATCTTTAAATAATGGAACACGTTTTGCACCAGCCAATCACAGGAGTTTGTGCGGTTTGACCATACAATGTGCACGACCCAGTGGCCACGACGTCAACATGTAATTGATGGTTGTTCACTGCCTGCATGTTTATGTAATATTGTTCACCAAAATACTGTCACTACATGAAGTTCACAGTTGCCTTTAATGTTCAAAGTGTAAATGGATTTCCAGAGTAATTTTGACGGCTTCAGTCTCATTTCAAGTAAGCCGTTTAGGTCACTACACCTTCTGAGTTTATCTTAAAGTGCCTTGTGTGCCTCTTGTTACTAAGCGGATATGTGACTAAAGATAAAGATGGTTGTCGAAAATATTTCCAAGACCCACCCCCAACATTAACATAAATGTCTTTTGCTTCACAGGAATGTATTTTAAACTTTGTAATTCATACAAACTGCAAATACTTAATGAACAAGAAAAAATGTAGTGACAAATGCCCTTTATAGTGGTATTATTACAAATGACATGCATTATGTAACTCATTCATTTGCCTTACTGCCCACTACCCACAAATTTGTTGCTGAGACAGAACAACATATTAGAATATGCATAATGGATGCCAAATCAGTTACCTATTAAAGAGTGTAAAGTTAATGTTTAGATATTGGTCTGACTTTTTGCTTGTGTTTAGCTCAAACAAGGGTAAAATATTATTTTTATCACTCTAATATAGTTTCAGACATACAGACTTCTCAGCTTCAGTTTTCTGCAATTATTCCACACACTTATATGACTAGTATATTTTCAGAATTTTTAATCAAATTTCTCTAACCCTTCTTCTTCCCTGTCTATTTCTTTGCATCTCTGTATTTTGTTTAATCTGTCTATTCTAAACCCACTGCCAGTCCCTCACTTTGTTTTTAAAACAAGCTGACCACCATACCCCAGTGTTACAAGGCTAAGCTGCCAACAAATGGGAATGCACCCACAAACCCAGCCACCCACTCATATAAACACAGACACATTCATGCACACAGATCATAAATAATTCAAGGCCCATGTCGAGCTGAGCAGTTGCACGTCTCAGTAAGCAGGGCTAATGGCTGTTTGACTAATGACTAAATCTGTTATTTAACTAGAGTGCTAACCAATCTTGTATGCTGATCAGATAGTTTGTCTCTCTGCTGCCTGAATATCTCTGAATCTCTCTCTCTCTCTCTCTCTCTCTCTCTCTCTCTCTCTCTCTCACTCTCCCTCTCTCTCACTCTCCCTCTAGCTGTGTGTCTGTTCAGGGGAAGAGTTTATGTTGAGGGTGATCGTAAGAGTGTGCGTGACTCTACAGGGAACTGCCTGCTTTTTGAGTGCAGGGTAAGCGAGAGACAATTGAAGCGATTACGCTTAATCTTCCCCTGATTCATATCACGTTACTGCAAGATTTGTCCATTGGTCATGGTTCTGATGTGAGAAGAGAGATATAAATTGTGTTATTTTACACATGCTATTCAGAAACCTGTACTCTATCCTGCTCACTGAGCACTCTGTGAGCTCTACCTGCCTTGTAGCCCATTCAATAGCTGTATTGTGTAAATTACATACACTATAACAGCTGCCCTACACCCTAAACATCACTGGTCCATTTCTGATTTTAAAATGAGTGTGGAATAGGTATTATTTGGAAGGTGGATCACCGCGACCCTGAATTGGATAAGTGGTTACAGATAATGAATGAATGGAAGGTGGATAATTCTCTGCACAGCAGTGACACCTGCATGGCAGTGTATGTGACCCAATGCACAAAAATAAGTGAGGTCAGATAAAGGTGTTGGATTACTAGTTTTGGGTCCTACACGATCCTCCAGTTCTTCCCAAAGTTATTGCATAATGCTTCAACACTCCAGAGAATACAGTTCCATTGCTCCTCAGCCAGAAGTTAGGGGCTTTATACCTCTCTTGCTGTTGCTTGGTACTGAATATAATTACTTGTATTTAATGTCCAGCTGCTTATATTCTATTGCTCACTGCTTGCTATTGAAATGGTACAAATTTTCTGTTTTTGTGTCGGTGTGCACAAAATTTAACACCTCAATCAGAAATGGAAGTTCCTAAAAGTAACAGAATTCACAAAGCCTGAATGTTTACAATATTTTTGGTGAGTGAATGTAGAATATTTTGTACAAATTATTCCAGTTAACCCCTCACTAATTCATGTGCATGTGTGTGGACAGGACCGTAGCATGCGAAGGGTTGAAAGTGCTTCTTGCCCAGAGCTGAGCTGCCCTGAGTCAGAGCAGATAGCCCTCACAGACCGCTGCTGCAAAGTGTGTCGAGGTTAGACACGTACATACATACACAGACACATACATACATACATACATACATATAAACACACATACAAACACACAACTGCATACAGAATTAAGGAATGGAGTTATATCATGTGTCACTGCATATACAGTACCAGAACTTTGGACACATCTTCTCATTAGGCATTGGTGGAATAGGGCTATTCACTGTATAGAGCGGTCTACCAGCCCCTACCTCTGCACAAGCCAAGTTATGGTCTCAAACACATTAAGAAGGCGAGCAGTTCTACAGATGAACTCTTGACCAGGCCACAGCTTTCACTGAAAACCGTTCCAGGTGACAACCTCATGAAGCTGATTGAGAGTGTGCAAGGGTGTACAAAGATGTCATCAAAGCAAAAGGTGCCTACTTTGAAGAAAGTATAAAACATATTCTGGTTTGTTTAACACTTTTTTGTTTACTACACAATTCCATGTGTTCCTTCATAGTTTTAATGTCTTCCATATTCACTTAACATGTAGAAAATAATAAAAAACTAAGGAAAATCATTGAATGAGAAGATGTGTCGAAACATTTGACTGGTACTGTATCTGGGTTCACCACTTTTGTCCAAAAAGGGCTCAAGTGGCTGTAGGCTTTCATTCCAGTCAGGCAGATGCTAATCCTATTCTACCAGGTTTTTGTCTTTTAAAAACATTGCTGTTCAGTGGTTCTTAACCTATTTCTCAATTTAAACCCTTCTTGGCCTTTAAAACAAATTTCCAACATCTCAGCTCACCTAATAAGATTGATAACACAAGGACGTTTTGACATCTTTTTATTTTAGTTCTTCAACAAAAACTTTTGTGCAGATATAATTTGTTTTATTAAGACTTTAATACAATAAAATTCCGTTGAAGGCAAAAACCAAACCATCATTCACATAGGAAAATGCAAAATGTCTGTCGAAATGAATGTAACAAAAGAAAATAAGAACAAACGTGGTACCATCTGTCCATAACAGACCCCACCTTCAGGAGAGAATCTGCAGAAAGGAAACATTCAGAGCAAATCAAGCAATATTTACAAATTTAGGAATGTAAATCGCTGATTAATTTCCCCTTAACATCCAGCAATTTAAAAATGCAGCCATTACAGAGTGATACACGTAAACCATTCTGTGCTAAACAAAGAGAATGTGTGACAGCGGGAATAAACCGCATATACCCTGTGTTTGTTTCTGTTAAATGTGTAAATATATGAGCTTAATGAGAAATGATGATTGTTCAGTGGGATGACCCAAAATAACTGGTCATGTGTGTTCAAACACGGGATTACTTCTGAAGCATCAAACAGCACTACCATGGGACAATGCTCTGGGAGGGCTGTGCTTCACTTTGCAGTGGTATATTTTGTACAGCCACATTTGCATCCCACCTGAGAAAATACCAAGACACCTATGTGTGTCATGGCCCCCAGGTTAAGAACACCTGTATTAGTTAAATGCAGTGTGCTCCTATTGATGCGAATTCAGAATCTGTTGCTACTTCAGCTCTCTGTGAAATGAGATGTTAACTCCTGACATGTAAACATCAAAATCACAAAAGCAATACATGGACTCAGTTAGGTCCATATATATGAAAAAAGTGCAAAAAAGATGCAGCCTTTACAGTCATTAGTTACAGTGTTAAGCACGGTGAACATTATTTTGTATTTGAGCTCGCGATTATTCAAAGCTAATAGCAAGGAGTATAGCAGGTCAGTTTTTTTAGGCTGTTTGTTCTTCACTGGGAATCCGTCTATTCATTCCTATTCACCAAGAATCTTGTGATGACAGAGCTAAGAATAGATTTTTGGTATTCTAGGGAATACACCACTACATGAACCATTACACACACACACACACACACACACACACACACACACACACACAAACACACAAACTGCTTTTCCAAGTTTAAAAGGTATACTTTACATCACTGTCTCTTGTGCTAATGAGTTATCTCTTAAGGTTGCTACCTGTGCTCATTATACTCCTAAACAATGGACTCGGTCAACTCATACCCATGCATCTCCCTGACACCTCAGAGCTATTTTTATATCACATACACCCACCCACACACACAAACATTCTCTCTCTCTCTCTCTCTCTCTCTCTCTCTCTCTCTCTCTCTCTCTCTCTCTCTGTGTATTGATGGGAGATGCCAGAAAGACACAGAGGTGTGATGTGTTTTGCCTGTGTCTGTGTGTCTGTCACAGGACATGATTTCTGTGCGGAAGGGTACAGCAGCAGCTGTGTAGAGAACTCTGAGTGTGTGAATCTGGAGGCAGGAGCCTGCTGCAGCTGCAGAGATGGCTACAGAGCGCTGCGGGATGACAGCGCATACTGTCAAGGTACTTCACGACTTTCTGGCCCCTGTGGGCACAGAGCTACATAACTTGAGTGAAATGCAGTGCCAGACAGAAGTTGGAGTAGACATTATGGAAAGTATATAGGTTGTCTCCCCTTGACTGACAGTGATTTAATGTTGTTTAAACAAATCTAATGAAAAACGATCAGATATAGGACACAATTACTAGTAAATTCTTCTTGTTTGATCTTCAGAAACACATCTGTTTTGTTTTTTAACACCCATTCACTGATGCAAGCAATGTGTTAATAAATGGCAATAGTAATTTTGATACCTTGTTTTATTTTCCTTTTTAACATCACTTAATTATCATTTGGAGAGGTTATGGTGTCATTTGATCCAGAAATTCGGTGGGGTTATTTTATTATTATTTTCAAAGGGAGAAGGACTTGAACTGGAGAAAGGCAGTCTTAGTTTAGCACCCGTAATGATTATGCAGCCATTTGGTTGTAACATATGAAGAATGTGGCTTGGTGCTGTCATACTGAAGTTAACATAATGGATGTTTATAATAAAGATGTTGTCTAGAGGGCCAAATAGATTTCACTGTATGCAGTATCTTACCAATGTATGAGTATTCTGCAAGCCATGTTGTAAAATCGATCAAAGTAAGTTGGTATTTATTATTGTGGTGTTTGAAGATTCAGATGTCATGAGCATGTTGTGGTGGTTTTCAGGTATACCATTTACATGCAGTTTTTTCTGGATTTGCTGGTGGTTTGTCCTGGATTTTTAATGATAATATCTACTTTAATGTGTGAAATCTCAAATGGTTTCCAGCACCTGTTCATGAAAGTTCTTCTTAAAATTCTTGTTATTCATTCGTAGAATTCTTGATAAATTGGTGACCCTGGGCCAATCCTTGATCTTAATTCTGTTATACCAATGACTGTTTACCAATGACTATTTTATAGTTGTTTTTTTTTTTTTTTTTTTTGGTATGTTCAAACACTGTCCCTAGTTTTGGTGGAATTAGCAATATTACACTATATAAAAGGGCGGCACGGTGGCGCAAATCAGAGTATAAGAAATTCCAAGAGAACATTCAGTAAAACCGAAAATTGTTTCTGATTTTCAATATAATCAGTGGGGCGGCATGGTGGCACAGCAGGTAGTGTTCCAATCACATAGCTCCAGGGACCTGGAGGTTGTGGGTTCGATTCCCGCTCCAGGAGACTGACTGTGAAGAGTTTGGTGTGTTCTCCCTGAGTCCGACGGGGTTTCCTCTGGGTGCTCTGTTTTCCTCCTACAGGCCAAAAACACACGTTGGTAGGTGGATTGGCGTACGTGTGAGTGAATGTGTGTGTTGCCCTGTGAAGGACTGGTGCCCCCTCCAGGGTGTATTCCTGCTTTGCGCCCAATGATTCCAGGTAGGCTCTGGACCCACCGTGACCCTGAACCTGATAAGTGAATATGGATGAATGAATATAATCAGTTGGGACAAACCTATAATATGTGGACACCTGACTATCACACTTAAATGAGCTAGTTGGACAACCCTGTCTTAAGCCATTGACATCAATATAAAATTGGTGCCATTTTGTAGCCAATTTTTGTAGGAAGGTTTTACACAGTGCTTCGAACTGTAATTCCTCCTAGACAATTCCGTTCCAGTGATAATTGCATTTACATTTCACCAGGGCAGATCAGATTGGGCATAAATATCTCAATTGGGCATATATGTCTAGTTGTAAAAGTGAGTTCTTCAGTATGACGCATTCTGCTGCTGTTCTGATGTTGGTCTGCAGAGGCTGTGTTTGATTTTATACATTGCTATCATAATTTTTTTTTTAGTGAGAGGCTGACATGCTTGTAGTTCTGCTTTTGCCTTAAATGTGTAAAAAAAAATCATAAGCATTACCGATATTAACTGGCTAGCCTGCTGACCAACACTTTGGATTTTCTGTCTACCTTCAAATGAAAAACTAAAATGAAAAATGATTGATACAAGTCCTGATGGTAAAATCATATCGGGTTGGTTGTTTCACACTATGTTGGTTAACATGGCAAATTGTTAAGGAAGTAAAAAGGCAAACTTTAATATGGGTATTAAAGGTTATTGTGGCCTCCTGCTGTATTAATACCACATGTAATTTACATTGAATTTAATTCAGTAAATTCTGCATATTTACCTAAGTTTTGTGATGCAGGCATATATCACGACTATGCAAAGCCAGTAATGTTATTATGTACATTTTTCCTTTAAGCCAATAAGTGTTTTAGTGCTTAATTAAGTAATCGTGACAACCTTGTGCACACAGCACATTACATTTACTCTTCCATCAGTGTTTAAGTATAGGTAATTACCTCTGTGTCGCTGTGTATACTAATAACAAGTTGTTTTCTGTCAAAAGTAGTTGCTTTTCTGTTCATTCAGCTTAATTTAAAAAGCAGTGTTGTGGGTGGATTTTCATTAAAATGCAGAAGGTGGTAATTATTTCACAGTTTGTTTAAATTACATTACAACATGTCAGGTGTAATTAGATTTGTTGAGTAATAAATTGACTACATAACACTTTGCAGTCATCAGGTTATTGCAGCAGTCCTAGATTGTTCTGTCAGGTACATGAGAATGAAGATAAAGTAGCCCACAGTAAATCCAAGAGCACTATATGTACCATAACCATTTTTATTTTATTTTATTTTTTTAAAGAGGCCATGGCATTTACTTATGGAAAATGGCAAATGCATTTAGAGTTTCTTTGCAGTTTGAGATTCACTGTTCATTCACTTCCAGGTTTTCAGAGCCAGAAATTTCTTCCAGCATGTTCGAGCTTGAGCATTTTTACTACACTCATAATAAGTTATTAAACAGAACTAAGGCGTTTGCAGTGGAAGAATTTCGCATACTGTATTTTTACAGGGCTCAACACTGCAATATGCAGTTTTACTGCCCCAAATTACCTAATTTATAGTGCTACACTCCTGTCACCTGGAACCGGCCCGAACTGTTCCTTTTGAAGTTGCTCCATGACTTGGTGCTGTTGGAGGCAGTGGAGTTTTTGTAGCAGGATGACATGCAGCTGCATGAGATCCCAAATTCACATTTCCCCATTTCACATCAACATTTCTGTCATTGATGTCATGGATGAACTAGGTTGTGGATCATGAAGGGTCCTCAAATGACTGCGGCCATCTAAGCCAGGGATTTCCTTGCCATGTTCAAAACTTCTTTTCTTAGAATGTGGATAATGCAGTGCAATTATTTATGTAATTTATCTGAATATTGTATGCTTTTGTAATGCCTCTGATGGTGTAATTATAAAGAAGTGCAGGCAAGTCAAGCCAATGTAGTATAAAGCAAACTCTAGTAGAAAACATAACAAAAAAAAGCCTGTGATTTTTGTGTTGCTGTTGCCACAAGGCTGATAATGTGCTAATGATAGTTTGATGGGCTAGTAGACATATGAAAGTGAAATAAAAAATTATAAACACTTCAAATAAGATACAGGAGTGGGAGCACAGCTTTGTCAAAGATTGTGTGCATGAGAGAGAGAGAGAGAGAGAGAGAGAGAGAGAGAGAGAGAGAGAGAGCTAAATATGACAGCTAATCAGCTAATGTTCTCCATTCAAAGTGGAATATGGGAAAATTGGTTATGAAACCAATTGTTTAATTGCTTTTAAAGATATGTGCTTGGTTCTATTTAGCACAATTATTGTCTTCTGTTGTTCTCTTCATAGCAAATGTTTATGAAGTTAACATTACATAATTAAACCTACTTAACATAATTCAGTAATATACCCAATGATTTTATTTTCTGTGGGAAACAATGTCATATTGGATTGAATGCTGAATCACTTTGAAATTAAGTATTTAAATACAGGATATACAATCCTGCAAAATGGTTCTAGCTTAAAAGCTGAAGAAAGTTTAGCCGTTTAAACTTAGAGTGTGGAGAAATATTCAAATATCATTACAATTAGTGGAGAAATCCCTGTTGCAGCAGATATTCCTCACTACAAACAAATAGTTCCCCAAATCACTTAACTAATGATTTTATTCAAGTAAAGACAAGTAAGAAACAATTGTTTGGTTTATAGCTGTGTAATTACACAAGAACATTATGCAAATCCCTCTGCATACATGCACAAAAAAACCTTGAATTTTGTGGAGCAGTGTACACCCCCTGTACACTATCTCTGTTGTGAAACAATTTCCGTCTTAGAGGAAATTGCCCTAAAATAAAGTTGAAATTAATATCTAGTTGGAAATATAAGGACTTGTTGGGATTTGTAAAATGATAAAATGTTGCTGAAAATTGGAATTCAGACAGTATCCTCTGAGAGCTAAAGTTTTTAGAGCAGTTTTCCATTCAGATGGATGGAGGAAAATGCAATGATGGGTTAAATGAGACAAGGGTATGTGATCGGTCTGAGGTAAACTGATTTAACAGGTTCCTATGTATCCAATTCTGACCAAGTAAATTTTTGCTGGGTGTATCTTGAAAACAATACAATCTGAGCAGCTGAAACATAATACATTAGAAATGAATGATGACAAATGGAATGGATAAATAAGCTATTTAAAAATAGTGTACATAAAAGTAGTGTACAATAGTGTTCCGCTACAGATGATCCAGAATGCGGCAGCACGCCTGGTCTTCAACCAACCAAAAAGAGCACATGTCACGCCCCTATTAGTTGAGCTGCATTGGCTACCCTTAGCTGCTCGCATCAAATTCAAATCACTAATGATGGCCTTCAGAGTATTCACTGGTTCTGCTCCCATCTACCTCAACAGACTCTTAAAACCATACGTTAGCGCCCGCCCTCTCCGTTCCTCAAAGGAGCGCCAACTAACACAGCCAACCCCCCGTACAGGTCAGTCGAGGCTATTCTCATCTCTGGTACCACGCTGGTGGAACGAGCTTCCAAGCACCATCAGAGCAACAGGAACCCTCTCCGCATTCAAGAAATCCTTGAAAACCCAGCTCTTCCGAGAGTATCTTTTGCACTGAATGTCTTTCTTTAATGCACTTATTACTTCCTGGCATATTGCACTTAATGTAAGGTATTTTGTATAATTTGTGCTGTAGTTCGAATGTTAGATCCTCTTTTGTAAGTCGCTTTGGATAAAAGCGTCTGCCAAATGCATATATGTAAATGTAAATGTACACCATTCTACATCAGACTGGACATGTCAGAATTGGAGGGGTGTATTTTGGAAATTGTAGGACAAACTTAAAATATCATAGCTGAAATAACATCAAGAGAAAACCTATTTATTTGATTAAATTATTTGATGCTAAATTATACATCCTAGTCACTGACACAAGAGTCACCAGAGGTGCTTTATACTCTTGTTCAACTCATATTCATGTTTAACATTTCCTTTTTCGTGTAGTATAAAACACATTAATGCATAAATCATGTACAAATAAATTATGTATAAATGTCTAATGTGTGCTGAACTCATGTAGCAGCATATGCTTTAGTTACATAGCAAATAGACAATAAGGGGCTTTTCATTGGGGCTTCTCCAAATATTTTGCCTTTTTATTCAGTTGTCTCGCCCTGTGCTACTGAAGTGCAACACTAATGAAGCTGATACTGCTTGCTTGTGTATTGCTGATACAAATGGTTTATGATAACCATTCTCCATGTTGCAGATGTTGATGAGTGTGCGGAGGGGAAACACTACTGCAGGGAGAACACAGTGTGTGTGAATACGCCTGGATCCTTCATGTGTGTCTGCCAAACTGGCTACATCCGGATTGATGACTACTCCTGCACTGGTGAGTGCATTTACTAGGTTTTTATACGTTTCTGAGAGTGAGAACAAGAGGGTGGAGTGAGTGTGCAAGAGACAGAGAGGGTCCCTATAGAACTGAATGGTACAGATGGCATATACATGATTCATCTCTAAATAAAGAGATATTTGTTATATCCTTTTACGTATGAGCAGATGCAGAAAGATATAAAAAGTGTAATTTCCTTCTGACACTTTCAATAAATAGACACTTTACTATTACACTACATTGCCATATAGATACCTTCTCATCCTATGTATTTTTTTAATAAAGAGCATTAATAACTTTTGTCCTCCTTTGGTATCAGTAACAGCTTCTAATCTTATAAGACTTTAGATGTTGGAACACCTTCTGTGATGATAATCTGCTGACATTCAGACAGATGAAGATTAGAAATCTCAGGTATGTTGGACGATTTATTCTGTATTAAGGATGGAAGGTGTGGAAGCCATTTTTAGCCATTTGCAGCATCGTAGGTCAAGCCATGAGCTGTGTGTGCAGTGAAAACGTGCCAATCACAGACATCTTCTTGCTTGAGAGATGTCTCCTGGACATTGTTGAGAACAAATAGAACAAAAGACAGGTGCAGATTTGGTGCTGAGAAACAGCGTCCTGTTTAGGAAGGAGAGTGTCGAAGAGAACTACATGTTATGCAAAGCTTTGTCAAATTTTTGATGTTTAAAGGCAGTACATTTTTCAGACAACTTGTGTTAAGCCCAAGCAAGTATTAAATCTGAATGTGATAAGAAGCATAATGCCATACGAGTTCATTTGTAGAAGCCACAGAGAAGTTATAGATGGCAGAAGCTTCCACATTGCTAAAGATATACTGCCTGTATACACTGTCGTGAAAGAGTGCTTCCAGAAAACAGTTTGTATGCTAGACATTCATTCTTCTTCCATAAGTTCTTCATTCTGATTGGTGTCACAGTAGGTTCAGAATAGGGACAGGCGGTATCCACATTTTTCATACTGCCATACCGTCTCAAAATACCGTCTATCACGGTATACAGTATTACTGTGGGGAGGGGGTGCTCTGTCGGGCTGCGCCGAGCCTTATATCTGTGAGAACAAAGTCAAATGACTTTAGCTAAACACAGCCCAACAGTGCACACCCAGACACGTGTTGATAATAAAAACTTGTTTCTGAGAGAGAGCAAATTTCAGCAACTTGTGCCGAACAAGTAAAGTTTGAAAACAGGTGAAATAAAATGATTCTACACCGTTTAGAAGCACAGCTGGTACTAACAGGCAATTGTGGTTTAGCGCACCACAGCAGATTTTTCCACAAACTGAGGCTCAACACACACATATTTAGAGGATAAAGCCATATACCTGTGAGCAACATGTTGAGTGAATGATTTTCTGAGAATTTTGTCTGTTTACTGTTTTCTTCCCCTCTCTTTTAACCCAAACTCAGCTCTAAACTTACAAGTGCAGTGGGTTACTGGGCTTGTGTTTTCACCCGTTTTCAGGCCGTGACATCAGCAGTCATTGAGCTCACACAGCGCCCCTTCCCTGTGGCTCTCTTAAATGCAGAGGAACATTTTAGTTGACTTTTAAAGACACAAGAGAAATTTGACACACCACACACAAAAAAAAAAAATACCATCCTCATTTTGAGCTACCGTCCGCGGTATACAGTATTATCATTATACTGCCCAACCCTAGTCCGGAACCTGCGTAAAATCATTGGGCGCAAGGCAGAAACTCACCAATCCATCCCAGGGCGTCACACTCTCCAAATGCTAGACAAATAAGACATGGAATTAAAAAGACGTTTCAGCAGCATGGAGAAAACATGAAAAGCAACATGTCTGTGTTATAACAAATAATTCATCCAACATGATTAAAGAACTCACTGGGGATAAATGGATACATCTTCACTACTTTATATGTGGCCTTCAGACTACATTTTTTGCAAAACAAGTGTCATGGTTTATTCCTGATTCATGTTGTTGTTTTTTTTTGTTGCTTTCTTTGTTTTTCTACCCCTATATTTGTAGTTTGATTCCTATTTGTCCTCATGTTTTCCTGCCATGCCTTTGCACTTGTGAGCTTCTTTAGTCATGTAACCAAAGCCCTGGTTCGCTTTTGGTGCTTTTCCACTGCATGCACGGCTCGACATGCTTTTACCTGGTTTTAACTACCACAACTCCCAGTGATATATAGCCGATGACAGAACAAAACCCAGTCTCTAACAGGAACCATGGGCTTTGAAAATCACAGCAACAGCGGCAGTAATGTTAGGGTCTATATACTTGTTGTATATTCACTTGGGGATTTTCTTTTGTTTGTTTTTGGACTGAACAAGGCCATGCCCTAGATCTTGAGAGAGATCTTGTTGCACGTTCAAGGAGAGTTTTAATGACTTCGAGCTGTCATTGTCAGTCAGATAAAAACAAATGTGAGCGCTGTTATGAATTGGAGATTTTACACATGAGAAGTTTATGTTGGAGGTCTGCATTTCGTGGAGATTAACTGAAGGCGGGTCAATCAGCACGCTGCAAGGTTTACATGTCATGGTTTAGTCCCTACTGAGATTGCTTAAATCTGTAAATATAATTCTAAAAGATATTAGAAATGGGCAGAATATAATGGCATATATGCAAAAAGAGCTGTATTTGTATTTCCTTATAAACGAATATGTGTCAGGAATCACGGAGCGGACTGACTGAGGCGGACGCATTCGCTAAAGCACAGTATATTTAATAAAGAAGAATAATAACAAAACAAAGAGACTTTAACATAACGAAAACAAACAGGGAGCCAAACAGGTTAAACGGGACACGAGGAGCAAATCAGGGCAAACGGGACAGACAGACTAAAGAACGAGACGACAGGAAATGAAACGACAACGTGGAAACTTACAGAGACAGACCGGATAACACGACTGACATGACAAAGAACGAGAGAACATGAGAACTATAGAACAATGACCAACAAACAGGAAGTGTAGGAAGGGGACTTAAATACAAGACACTGACGAGACGCACCTGAGACAGATAACGAGAAGGACGGGTTAACAGATGACAGACGAGGAGGCGGGACAAAGGCGGAGACTAGAACATAAACAAAACAGAGCCATGTGCAAATAAAGCACATGGCGGGGACAACAGACTGACAGGACGAAGGCGTGACAGATGCCCCCCCCAAGAACGCGCAACTCCCGGGCGCGTACTCCTAAACCCCCCAGGAGCTGGCACAGGAGAGGGCACGGAAAACAAGACAGACTAAGACAAGACAAGGAACCAAGTGAGACAGGACTCAGGACAGGACGGGAACCGACACAGGAGCTGGGGACACGACAGGACCGAATATACGAGACGGGACATGGGACATGACAGGAGACTGACAAAGGGGGGTAACAAGAGACGAGAACGGACTGGACAGGACAGGAGTGGACACATGAGAATTGACGGGAGACTGGACTGGAGACAAGACAGGGGACTGAACGTGGGACGGATACGGAGACTGGACACGAACAGGTGACAGAACAGGGGACTGGAATGGAGACGGGACTGATGACAGGACTGGGTGCTGGGACTGGACGGGAGCAGAGACTGGTGACGAGACAGGGGACAGGATAGGAACGTTAGACTGGACAGAAGACAGGACAGGTGACATGACACTAGACGGATACGGAGACTGGACAGGGGATTGAAAGGGAAACTGGACCGGAGACAAGACAGGTGACTGGACATTGGACGGATACGGGAACTGGACGTGAGACAAGACAGAGGGTTGAAACGGGGACTGGACATGACTAACAGGGGACTGGACAGGAGACAAGACAGAGGGTTGAAACGGGGACTGGACATGTGACGAGACTGAGGGTTGAAACGAGGACTGAACAGGACTAACAGGGGACTGGACATGTGACGAGACTGAGGGTTGAAACGAGGACTGAACAGGACTAACAGGGGACTTGACAGGAGACGGGACTTGAGACAGGACCGATGGTTGAAACGGTGACTGGAGAGGAGACGAGACTGGAGACTGGACAGGGGGTTGAAACAAGGACTGGACAGGAGACGGGACATAGGGTTGAAATGGGGCCTGGACAGGACTAACAGGAAACTGGACTGGACTAGGTAGGGGAACAGGGACCAAGACATTCAGGGGGACAGACACAAACACCATGACAGGGACCGGGACAGACACAAAGGCAGACACGGGTACAGGGACAAGGACAGAGACGGGAACCAGGACAGGGACAGACAAGGGAACCAAAGTAACAGGTGGATGCCCAGGACTGGCTAATGTCTGTGGGGTAGTCTGAGGAACCAGCCTGGGCACAGTTCTGGGGATCGGCCCTGAAGTCCTTCGGGCCGACCTACGGACATGGACAGGGGAGGCCGTAGCCACAGTCACGGGGACAGGAGAGGCCGTAGCCACAGTCTCGGACACAGGAGCGGCGGGTGCCGCCGTAGTCTCGGACACAGGAGCGGCGGGTGCCGCCGTAGTCTCGGACACAGGAGCGGCGGGTGCCGCCGTAGTCTCGGACACAGGAGCGGCGGGTGCCGCCGTAGTCTCGGACACAGGAGCGGCGGGTGCCGCCGTAGTCTCGGACACAGGAGCGGCGGGTGCCGCCATCACGGGGACTGAAGCGGCGGGTGCCGCCATCACGGGGACTGGAGCGGCGGGTGCCGCCATCACGGGGACTGGAGCGGCGGGTGCCGCCATCACGGGGACTGGAGCGGCGGGTGCCGCCATCACGGGGACTGGAGCGGCGGGTGCCGCCATCACTGAGACAGGGGAACCTGCGACGTCGTCCTCGGAGGCCGGGGAACCTGCGACGTCGTCCTCGGAGGCCGGGGAACCTGCAGCGACGTCGTCCTCGGAGGCCGGGGAACCTGCAGCGACGTCGTCCTCGGAGGCCGGGGAACCTGCAGCGACGTCGTCCTCGGAGGCCGGGGAACCTGCAGCGACGTCGTCCTCGGAGGCCGGGGAACCTGCAGCGACGTCGTCCTCGGAGGCCGGGGAACCTGCAGCGACGTCGTCCTCGGAGGCCGGGGAACCTGCAGCGACGTCGTCCTCGGAGGCCGGGGAACCTGCAGCGACGTCGTCCTCGGAGGCCGGGGAACCTGCAGCGACGTCGTCCTCGGAGGCCGGGGAACCTGCAGCGACGTCGTCCTCGGAGGCAGGGGAACCTGCAGCGACGTCGTCCTCGGAGGCAGGGGAACCTGCAGCGACGTCGTCCTCGGAGGCAGGGGAACCTGCAGCGACGTCGTCCCTGAAGACAGGAGAGGCGCGCGTCGCGCTCACGAAGACAGGAGAGGCGCGCGCCGCGCTCTCGAGGACAGGGGTTTGTGCTGCTCGCCTGGCTCGCGCTGGAGCTGTAAAGGGTTTAGGGGGTTTCACAGGCGCACCCATTAGATCACCTCGAGGTGCGCCCCTGTTAGCCTCAGGCCTCAGAGGTACGGAGGTGAGGCTAACAGCCCCTACCCTTAACGCCCCCCCAAAAATTTCCCCGGACCTGAGGGGGTAATCCTCCAGCGAGGGGGGAACTCCAGCACGGTTCTTCCGCCGACTCTTTCGACTCCCGCTGGCGCAACTACTCGATTCCCGAGTCGACTCCTCCGCTATAGGATCCGGAGCAGCGCCAGGCAGGAGCTGGAGCCGGCGACTCCATTCCGAGGCCGCTTTCAAAGCCTCCCCCACAGGATCTTTGGGGCCTGTGCGGAATGGAGTCCGGCGAACGGCACATCCCTTGAGATAATAGTCTGCGCTAGCTGCGTCCTGGGGGTTGGTCATTCTGTCAGGAATCACGGAGCGGACTGACTGAGGCGGACGCATTCGCTAAAGCACAGTATATTTAATAAAGAAGAATAATAACAAAACAAAGAGACTTTAACATAACGAAAACAAACAGGGAGCCAAACAGGTTAAACGGGACACGAGGAGCAAATCAGGGCAAACGGGACAGACAGACTAAAGAACGAGACGACAGGAAATGAAACGACAACGTGGAAACTTACAGAGACAGACCGGATAACACGACTGACATGACAAAGAACGAGAGAACATGAGAACTATAGAACAATGACCAACAAACAGGAAGTGTAGGAAGGGGACTTAAATACAAGACACTGACGAGACGCACCTGAGACAGATAACGAGAAGGACGGGTTAACAGATGACAGACGAGGAGGCGGGACAAAGGCGGAGACTAGAACATAAACAAAACAGAGCCATGTGCAAATAAAGCACATGGCGGGGACAACAGACTGACAGGACGAAGGCGTGACAATATGTGATAAAATATTTTACTTGTAGCTTTATTTTGTATGTGTTTTCTGTACATGCAATAAAAGGTTTTGATTTCATTAGCCATGCTATAGGCCTTTGCAATAAATGAGGGGTTGCCCCTGCTGAACATTATACTTTTGTGATGAATCAAGAACTCTCCAACTTGACACAGTCATTGAAAATGAAGTTTGTGGATTTCATGAATGAGAAGTATGAAGATGAAGACATTGAAGGGTTATTGGATGTGTCATCATTCTTAGACCTAGATTAAGATGTGCTACATCAGTGCAGACAGCAATCCTACTCTCAAAGCCGGGCTGGTGTCTGAGATCACCATGCATTTAGGTCCTCACAATATTCTTATTATATTTATTGTTTCAGTACAGCTATTCATTAGCCCTTCTGAAAGAGAGAGAAAGATAGAAGATACAGGTCCACTGCAACACAAAATCGAAATAAGTCAGTGACCCGTTTCTTCTGCCAGTGCTAAAACAGAATCTGATCTCAATTAAAGATGCAGTAGAAGTAGAAACTGTGTGCTTTCTCCTACAACTGACAAAAGAAGTCCACTTGTTTGGTGGAAAGTCAAACAAATTACACGTCCAAAGCTCAGCAAAATGCCACATAAATATCTGTGCATTCTAGCCATTAGTTCCCATTCAGTGAGGCTTTTCGCTTCAGGTGGATTCATTGTGACAAATTGGCATGATTTTCTGAAACCAGGTGGTATTCGATAGGTGTTCCTTACACAGAAAAAAAAACCTGTAGACCTGTTGGGCAAACAGGCATGCTCAAATTTCAAGACTTATCTACAGGGATAAAAATATTTATTTTAATATAGCCTGCTTGTTGTAAACTACATCTATGTATGTTGTGTGACTACATTTACCTTCTTTTTCCAAATATTTTTTTTAATAGAATACTTGGCTAAATGCTTTATTTAACTGTGACATTGAAACAAGTGTGAATCGATAATCATATTCATATTGATACTGAGATATTTAGCATAACTATCAAGGTATGAATTTTTGTTCATATTGTACATCCCTGTTTTAGATAACAAATAAGGAAACTCATCCCAGAAGAGATCTGCAGCTCTAGCTCATCTCAGAAGTTTAGGATGGTGGAACATCATTCCAGAGAATGCTTGTCCAGCGAGTCCATTTCATGTTTTTCCTTTGGAGATTATACAAGAATAGAATAGAAAGAATAGAAAAGAAGAATACATCTAGAAAAAAATCTACATACCATGTCATAAAGCCATAAATAAGTTAAATTCATTTTTATGTCGAGATTAAATTTTTTGAAAAGGTAAAGTTACTGTGGAGTACGAGATGACACTTGCAAATCTACATTGACTTTTACGCTACACGTGAAAGGCTGAATTCAACTGATCAGAAGGAGTGTCTACAAACATTTGAACATATGATGACATTTATCTTTATTATGTAGTATTCGCTAAATGCATGCACTTTACACAGCCAGTAAAACATTAATAATAAAAATAAAAACTTATTTTGATAAAATAATACCCTGCGAACATGGCAGAATGTTACCATTTCTCATATTTTGCACTGTACACTTTCTACTGTGCAGCAGTGTTTAATTACACCAAGCAGAGCTGCAGATCTCTCCTGACGTGCATTTGCTCATTAGCTCCAGAGAATAGATCAGTTCAGGGCCTCTCAAAAGCAAACAGTCCACTTGTTTACACCGCTTGGCCCACGCAGGTCAGAGTTAGCTTTCAGCATATGAGTCTGTCATGGCAGCATTTTCTTGTTTTTATTATTCATGCCTCCTTAATGGAGTGGACTGTGAAAAGGTGAATTGAGTTTTCAGGATGAAATAGTCCTTAGCCTGCTGCAGCGAAAAACTATACTGAAGCCTGATATTCTCCTCCTCTATTCTTTATTCCACTCTATACATTTGTCCTCTTTTTCCTACATCACCTTCATTTTTTCCATCTCAGGTTAATATTTTCTTTACTTTTCACTCCAAATTCCTTGTTTCTTTTCCTTCACATCCCCTCTCCTCCCCTCTCCTCCATTTCTGTGTTCTCCTTCTTTATTGAACAGATGAAGGCAGTTTATCACTAATTACAGCTGGTGTAACACTGACAATGTTTATTGGTTTGTGCAAGAAGGAGGAAAACATTAGCATTTTCAATTATTTATGTGCATAATCACCCACAGAGAATGATGTCTATTTTTCTTCTGGGATAATCACAAGGTAATCCACAAGCTAAGATTACATTGTTTTGTAGATGTGAAACCATTAGAAGAATTTAAATGGATTAAAATAGCATTACTCACACCATATTATTTGCTCCAATAATGAAGGTAAATTGTAATTTGAAACATTGAAATAATGATGGTTGCATGTTCACGTTCTGTTATATTAGATGACTTAATTGGTTGACTGATATTGCATATTTACATCACAAATTGACGTCCCTGGCTGTTCTCTTCTAATGAGTTGTTTTCATTGCTACCTTGAACATTTTAATGATTGCATCTAGCATTTGCATATTAGTCTCAAATGGGCTGTTACTCTTGAACTTATAAACTAGAATTAAGCAGTCTTTTTTAACTGAACTAATGTGTTATAACATTCTAAATATAAATATATATTTGTATTGTATCTTTTAATCATAATTTAATGAAGGTCTTTGTTCATAATTGGTTATTGTTTTTATAAAATGTTGTCCAGTTTACTCAACTGGTTTAAGGAACTTGTTTGCCACCTGAAGGGAACTAGGCGGTGGAGGCTAATGCTGAAGCGAGTACGTATTTATTTAAAACAGGGAAGACACCAAACACGGGCTAAACCAGTGGTTCTCAAACTTTTTCTGTCATTCCCCACCTCAGACAAAGGGGAATTTCCGTGTAGCACCTGTACCATATTTCCCCCTAAAAATTCTAATAAAATTTACAATTTCAGTAGCTTAACATTATAACACCAGATACAACATTAACATCAGTTAAAACAAAATACATAAAAATGGCCTACTAATTAAATGGGGGGAGGGAGGGGAGGTGGTTAATTGCTGTGTTAAAGCCTGTAGAGGATTGGGCACTGTGTAATGCAGCCACAGGTAGGTTGTATCCATACAAAAAATTTACACAAATGTTACAGTGCACATTTTAGGACATTGTCACATCACAAATCAAGACTCAGACATCAGACACAATAGGATAAAGATAAACACCACACGACAGCAGGTTTCATTGTGTTCTCTTTGTTTGAGTAAGCAGCTCACACTTAAGCCTTGTTGGCTCTGCACCAGAATTAAGGCTGGTTTGTACTTCTGCGAAGATCCATGTAAACATTTTTTGCCATGATAGCATCATACTCAGACATTCACATAGGAATCAGCCAACATTCTTTAACCTACTTGAATGTATGCACTAGGGTGACAGCAACTAAACTGAAGGAGAAAGTCTAATGCTCATTTAGTCAGAATGAATTGATCCTCAAAATGCTCCATGATTTTACACTAGTTTGTGCTGTTCGGGTGGAATGGTGTTTCTCATGGCCATTGCCAATCACTGTTTACTTGATGCACAGCTTTGCAGGAGCTGCATGACATGTAGTACAGATTCTGGAGAAGTGTACACAAGAACGTCTGCATTTTACACTTACACATGACACCGTTCATTGTGTTGCAAAACAGACATATTTAGATGGATCTTTAGGGAATTATCAACAGGCTATAATCTCTGCATCTAGATTGGGCTCACAACTTCACCAGAGGAAAAAGTAGTAGTGTATTAGCTGATAGTAGAATATCCAATCAATATTAGTCTATTAGCTAATATTTCTGGACACCATACCTCAGTGATGCTCCTGGAAAGATTACTAGATGATCTTATAGAAGTAATAATATTTATTATTGTTTGTATTATTTTTTGTTGTTGATATAGCAACACTATATTTTTGGAAATGTTGAGAAAACCTTAACATTAAAGAAGATGCAAAAGAGCACAGTGATAGTATGAGAGCTTAATTTTTGTCAAACAACATGTAAAATATTAAAAATGGTTTTACGGTTTTGTATGGTTGTTTTGCAGACGGTTATGAGAGGAGGAGGAGGAATACTGTTTCTTCCCAGGCCTGTCATTGAATATACTGAGATACTTGACTAATAATGAATGATGTGTTGCTAGTATTTTCAGAAAATGTCATCACCATCTAGATCATTGACAGTGTTGTTGCCATGCGTCAGTCACATGAATTATAACTCAAAACAGGAAGCATAAAGCAACAGTATATGTCTGTTGTTAATACTCCATCATAGCATTTCCCATGCAGAATGCGAGCAGAACAGCTGTGTATTGATATGAAACATTTTAAGCATTTACTCACCTGTGCATCTAAGGCATAAACATCTTCCTCAATCTGAATTGAGGGAAAAGCATTTGTTATTAATAGAGGTGCCATTTATCAAGCGTGACGCTCTTGACAGCACAAACTAAACAAATCTGTTCTGTATTCCAAGGAGTGTGTACTTGTTCACAAAGCATTTTCCCTTTTGCTCTCTCTCTCTCTCTCTCTTGCTCTCTTTCTCTTTCTCTTTCTATCTCTCTCTCACACACACACACACACAAAAGCATGCTCCTTTAGGAGTGTTAAGAAAATCTGCTCTCTGATCGCTCTCTGCAAAGCTCTTCATTAGTACCAGTTTAACAGGCGACAGATGTTGCATCCTGAAAGCTGACATGAGCTCAATGAGCAGTTGCAGTCCTTTCATCTTTTTTTTTTTTTTTTTTAAACAACTTTTGAGCTCAATTTACATGGGTACAACTTTGCTTGACTCCACAAGTGAAAGATAACTTTTAATTGATGTAACTTATTAGTTTTAGAGCAAGCGGTGTCACAACCAAGTGATTGGAGTTTGGATTTGAAAAGTCCACTGAAGTCCACATTTTTCTGTTTAAGAAACCTCCAAACACGAACAAGGATTGAGCATGCATGTTGCATCATGGCATATTTACACTGTGTTTTCTTGCATAGTTGCATCTGTTCCCCGGAGTTTAAACAATGTTTTTCTGATGGTAAACATTCTTTTAGCGCGTTTGTGTCTCATGCTTCTGCCTCGCCATTGTGTTTGCTGTATTTGCTTAGTGAAGCCTCTTGACAGCAAACCTTCTTGAAACCCTCAGGCAAATTTCTGCCTGGTTTTAAAAACTGGGCACACTGTGCACAAAGGCCTGCCACCATGAGTTGCTCAAACATTAAATTGAAAACTGAAAAATATAACCAGCCTTTTAGTCCACTGTATGGCCAAAGATGGGGACACCTGTTTGTCCAATGTTTGTTCTGAATCTGTATGTGACCCCTCCTTGGCAATGAGAGCTTCTATTCTTATGTGCAGGTTTTAGACTGGATGCTGGAACATGTCTGTGAGAATTTGATGGCAATCAGCCACGGGAGCATAGGTGTGGTCAGGTTCTGATTTTGCATTATAAACTGTGGATCACAAACACCACTCTAGCTCATCACACAGATACTGAATGGTGCTTCATCAGTCCAGACAGCACAGTTCCACTGCTCAATAATAGCGCAAAAGAAAGGACATTAGAAGAGTCTAGATATGCAGCTTAAAGCTGTGAAAGATGTGTAGGTCATTGATCTTAAAAAAGATGCAGCTGGGTTTGTTGATGCTTTCTGAAAACTCATACATAAGATGCTCTTATCACAAAACATGCTCTGGCTTGTGTGTTGTGATCTTAGGAATTACAGGGTCAGTATGGAGGTGGAATAAAGTTAGTTTATCTGCTTGCGTGAGTTTATTCCCATGCTTGCTATAGCTTTTTAAAAGAGTTTCAGTTGAGTTGTTTTGTTTGGCATAATTTTAGAAAACGTCTTGTTCTTATACAAGACCCTTCTACTTCTGCATTTAATGTAGGATGTTATTTAAAGTGAGTAAAACTACTCTTCATTTCTAACAAAGTCATAGTGAAATCTTGTGTGTGTGTGTCATATCAGCCCACACATATCAGTACTCTTTTGACTCGTGTATAAAGCTCTGTGCACTGTGGGAACTCATTGATATTTATGAGAATCACTTTGCTGGAGCTTGACTGCATTATTCTATAGGTTCCTATTCAATTTTTTTTCCACACACTTGAGAAATAACTCCTCCAGATTTCTTTCTTTCTGTTATTTTTTTCACTTCGAGGAGCTTCACACCCATGGGCAGCCTTTAGGAGCTATTCTGCTGAGTTGAAATGTTAATGAGCATCGCCTTGCACAGTAAGGTGGCTCCTGACATTTGTAGCAGACTGAAAAAGAAGTTTTTATTCAAGCTCACTGTGACCTGAAGGGGGTCTGGATTTGCTGGTGTCAGCCAATAGCTTTCATGAAAGCGACACCAAGTCATGTCTAACTTCAGGCCCAAGAAGTATTATTAGACTTTTTTCTTTTTTTATTAATGGACAGTGAAGGCAGCAATTTTTGGGAAAGCTTTCCAAGTTTAAGGTTTTTATTTTTCCTCCCCAGTGTTCTCAGTGTTGATAGGCAAAATACAGCTTTTTGCAAATGTGTACATGCACTTGCAGTGTACAAATGCAGTAACTTGAGTTTCGTATTTTTAATGCAACACTTGTGGAGGAGTTGGAATGGTTCATAATTGAACATGATATTACTTTTTTATTATACCACAGTGCATGTAGAGAAGGCATCAGAATGCATTGCACTTGTTCTTTTAATCAGCTATATATCCTCTGTTATATCTATTTCCTCACAGACTGCTACGGCTACGGGCAACTTCACTTGCTAGCTTGAGAGCTCACTGCAGGCAGAGTGTATCTACTGGTTAAATAGATCTTCGTGGAGGTGGTCTGACTGGACGTACATAACTGACAAAAAGGAACTGTGGTGTTGGTATTGTTCTTTATTGGGTTCATTTGTACAGAGGCTTGTATGCTGACATGCCTGAAAATGGGTGTAGTGAAGCATCCTTTTAGTACACCCCGCACCTGTGAGCAATATGACAGAGCTCATAGATGTTCCCTGTTGTCTCTGTCTTTGTTGGCCTTTGTTTTATTGGCCATTTTCTCTTAGATTCTGTTATTGTCATGTGGATACTTTGCTTACGTTGTGTGTTCTCATCTCTGTATTCTTCTTTTTGTTTACACCTTAGGGCTGGACAGTAATCCAATATCAATATATATTGCAATATAAAATGTTTCAATAACGATATGATTTTTAAACCCATTTTCAATATTTCAATATATATTATTTACAGCATCTCTCACTGACTGATGCTAAGTACAAGGAGCTGCCCAGTTCACTTCCCTCAGTTTTAAAGTTTGTTTAAATACATTAATATTGACAAAGCCAAGAGGTTGTTGTTTGGTAATGATGTCATGTTTCTTGTTTTTTTGGGCAGTTTTTCTGTGGCATTTATGTTGCTTATGTTGATATCAGAATTATATCATATTGACTGAAATTTTGAAATATATCATGATATAAATTTTGCCCATATCATCCAGCCCTAATAGACATTCACTTATGTTTTTGTAACATGCTGCAGTCACACAAATGTATTATTATTATTATTTTTTTTGACAACATATAGTTTCTGCAATACATGCTCTTTTGTAGAACAGTTCACATATTAACTTTCCCATCTTGAGGAATATGAACATAATTTTAATGAGATTTTCCTAACTTAGCTCATGTGCAAGCTTGTGAACATTTTAAAGATTAAAAAAATATTTGCACTCTTCTATACATTGACATATTTTTAAAATAGCAGATTCTTGTAGATAGCCCATAGTTTATTTGGTCCCACTCACTATTCTTTTCTTATTTTGGTTGGGACACCTCCTCACTGGATTAAGAAATCTGTGAAATAAATATTTACAATTGCTATGCTTTTTTTAGAGCGCGATGAGTGTACAACTGGACTACACAGTTGTGATCAAAATGCACTCTGCTTCAATACGGTGGGAGGGCACAGCTGCACCTGCAAGCCAGGATACATCGGTAATGGCACAGTCTGCAGAGGTGAGAGCATCCGCATTAACATCCCCATTATTTCATTCGCTTTACACACTCACTACAGGCCCAACCATTTCACTTTTTTACTTTTTAATTCTTGTAATTCATTTAATCTCAGAATTACAATTAGATTTTAAATAGACTTATAGACTTATTCACAGAAAAACTGTAAATTATCTTTCATTTCATATAATAGGCAGCAAGATGAAGTTGATGGAGGTTGAGAAACTGCAGCAACAGTTAGTGTCAGTAGTTTTTTATGTCTGTGTTTGTTCTGCAGCACACTGTGATGGGTTGTGCCATAACGGTGGCTCCTGTGTGGCTCCTGACACTTGCATCTGTCAGCAAGGATTCACTGGGAAGAGATGTGAAACAGGTAGGTGTGCATGATCCATAGCTAGGCTCAGTCTGATCTAAGATTTAATCAATGTAAAAATATGTTGGAGAAACCTGACCAAGTCTCAGCAGTCTCATGTGTCAGCACTGTCTAAAAATCATGTTCTAAAAATAAGATGAATGTAAGCCGTAAAAAGGTAGGTGAGTGAGTTGGTTAATTAGTGGGTGAGTGTGTGTGTGTGTGTGCAGATATATATATATATATATATATATATATATATATAATGTGTGTGTATGTGTGTTGCCCATTGCATAACATAGCCACAGCAGGACATCTGGTTGGATTCTACAGCAGCATTTCAAGTGGCAGGACAACACCCACTCACTCAACATTATGTGTGAGTGACAGCAGAGAGAGAGAGAGAGAGAGAGAGAGAGAGAGAGAGAGAGAGAGAGAGAGAGAGAGAGAGAGAGAGAGAGAGACCCAAAGTGCTAGAGTGAAAGCAGCCGGCAGGTTGTGTGAAGCTTGGATACAGACACTCCATCATGATTGGCTGGCCATCTCTCTAGTTGTGTAATTGTGGTGTTCTTGGAGAGAGCTGTCAGTGACACTGATAAATTGACAGTTACTTTTCTACCCTCAGCAGAGTGTTTATTCACATAACTCAGTCCATGCCATTCACAGTATGTATTTATTTATTATATCAGATAAATGCAGTTCTACTTTATTCCTTCCTCATTATTCCTGTCTTGTCAGACCATTAGAGAAATGTCACTGTTCAAGTGTTCAGATAGTGTTCGCCATTGTCAGAACAAGTTTATATTGCTAAAAGGAGCTAGAAAATCACTCTCAGCTTGTAATGGAGCTTTGTTTTTTCTAATCACTTTGGACACTGTTTGTTGCTCCATTCAGCATTAAATTTTAATTTAATCCAAATGAAAACATGAAATGTGAAAATATACAATAAAGAAAAAAAACAACTAACTTGGAGTAAAAATGCTTTGCTCCAATGACATCAACTTCTTAAGCTTCAAATCTCCTCTGTGCATAGAGTCAATATGTGGAAATTACGCAGCAAAAGCCACCCATTTAATTGATTTTGTAATGTCACAAAACAAAAGGATTTACATGTATTCTATTTGGTCTACAGCAATTTAGCTTTTATGGAGTGTTCAAGGCTGGACTAAA
This sequence comes from Hoplias malabaricus, assembly GCF_029633855.1. Lineage (NCBI taxonomy): Eukaryota > Metazoa > Chordata > Actinopteri > Characiformes > Erythrinidae > Hoplias > Hoplias malabaricus. Next base: position 40,876,293 of record NC_089803.1, read on the forward strand.
TTAGCTCAATATATTGCAGTTTATCACATCTAGCTGTTCACATATTGTCACTGTCCAAAGAAAAACATATCTCCAAAACAGTAACTTTATAGGACCTTTTTAACTTTCAGTGGAAGTAAATTAAATAAGATTTTATTCCAAGAATGGAATTTCCACACATGAAAGACAGTTACTGTGTTCAAATGGTGTAGTAAAATGTTTTGCTTTGGACAGTGATGATACCTCAGTTATAAAGATACAGTAACCTAATAGACTATTTACAGTACAGGTGCAATATTCACGGGAATAATGAAGCTCCATCTGATTCTTTTAGGATGAGTTTGATTGGTTTTTGTGATCCAGAACTTATAGTCTAACATCTAACTATGCTCTTGTGGTTGTTTAAACAGAAATGTTTAAACAACGTAAAGCCTTTCCAGCTGCAAAATGGGGAGCGGGGGAGATGACAAAAATTTGTCCAAAGAAATATATGGAAGAAACTGACATTTAAAGCAATAAAATATACCTATTTTAGAAGTGGACAACCAGAGACAAATTAGAATCCAAGACAAATCTATAAGGGCCCTTTAAATATTGCAAATTGAGATACTGAGGAATGAAGCATAAATCTGTTTTGCAATAAAACCTCTCTTTCTCTCTATTAAAAGGGATTCCATTATTAAACAAGCTCTCTTTGTCAGTGAGCCTCTTTGTCAATTCTAGAAAATGCAGTGCTTATTGCCGACACGGCTAATACCCCAGCTCAGATTAGAATAGAAAAAGCAATCCATTAGTTTCACTAGGTTTTACATTTGCAAGCAAAGAAGAAAAGCATTTCAGGAGAACATTATTGTTATTCCACATGTGTGCTTAATGAAAAGCATCTACCAAGCCACAGTGTTATCTTCTCAATCAAATGTTCCCCTCAAGCATAGGCGATGTGTGAATAAAAGTAGCTGGAGGAGGTCTCTCTCTCTCTCTCTCTCTCTCTCTCTCTCTCTCTCTCTCTCTCTCTCTCTCTCTCTCCCTTTCTTTCTCTCTCTCTCATTATGAGGCTGTAGGAAATGAGAGCCAGCGAGTGGGAATTCACAGTGCCTTTAATACCCCAGGCTTTAATGCTAGGGAGATTGGCCCGTGTAAAAACCCTGAGGAGCGCCTTAGATCCTTAACAGACGTTCTGTCCATAAAGAAAACCTAATTACTGAAGGTCCCCAGGGTTAAACACTTCTGGCCAAATCTCTCCCTTCCTTCTGAAAGAAGACATTTCTGCACACGTGCGGGACAATGCTTTGTATAATATGTGAACAGGAAAGCACACTAAGCTCTTGAGACTGATCTGGTTTGAATGCATTAAGCCCAGAGTTTTCATTTTTACAAGAAGGTCGGCACTCAAGCGTCTTCAATCATGACAGTACTCTTAGGAACGCTGCACTTAAGGATGCATTTGTTAGTATGAAATGCCATAATGGAAAGCTACCACCATCAAAATTTAATGAGGATGTCCCTGGAAGTAGGATATCTTTCTCTGTTTTTAAGAAATCCATCAGGGAGCAGAATAATGTTGTAGGCACAGAAAGACAGGTTTGTTTAAACTTTGTTATGTGTACTCTGATGAATTTCACATCAAGTTAATTTAGGAGAGATTATTTAATATTTAATATAACAGCAGATTAATAGGACTAACAAAACTTAGTTTTTTTGTTAAACTCAGGACAATGTCACTTCTGTATAGACATGTATTCCACAAATCTCCCCACATAAGGAGAGCAGGAGAGTAATTTTGCAAAAAAATGTCTAAAAAATTTTTTGTTTAAAGCCAGTTGCAATTTCTTACTTTTATTCTACATTGCTTCTTCTTTATAATTTCAATCTGATTATTAATCTCTTTGTAAGTGCAGGTGTGTATATATATTAGTGCTGTCAAAATTGATTTAGGTGCAGTACGGTGGCGCAGCAGGTAGTGCTACAGTCACACAGCTGCAGGGACTTGGAGGTTGTGGGTTCAAGTCCTGCTCCAGGTGACTGTCTGTGAGGAATTTGGTGTGTTTTCTCTATATCTGCATAGGTTTCCTCCGGGTGCTCTGGTTTCCTCTCAAAGTTCAAAAATACACCTTGGTAGGTGGATTTGCGACTCCAAAAAGTGTCCATAGGTATGTGTGTGTTGTCCTGTGAAGGATTGTTCCTGCCTTGTGCCCAGTGATTCCAGGTAGGTTCCGGACCCACCGTGACCCTGAACTGGATAAGTAGTTGCAGATAAGGAATGAAAATGAAAAATTTATTTAATATATAAATTCTTATTCATTGTCTCACCGAATTCGCCCACAAATTCCTCACATAATTCACCATTCAACCCTAGGGTGGTATACTCTACATTTTTATTTATGCTGAAATATGTATTACTTATCATTATTAACTCTATATTGATATATTCATTCATTTATTTTCTGCCTCATCCTGTTCAGGGTCTCACTTGGCCCTTTTCTGGTCCCCCCCCTAGAATTAGTCAAAACTGATCAAACAACAAATATTATGGCATGCTTCCCAGGCCAGGATTAAGCGTAGCTCTGAGCTGGAAATAGCTTTACAGTGCAGTGCCTCTGACTCTCTATATCACTGCTGGACTAAGACATATTTTTCCCTCAGTCATTTTAAATCTGTTTTATAGCCTAGGACCTGCCCAAGTTTGTACTTAAACACAGCCTGTGAACAGCTTTTTGTTGTTTTTGTTGGATTTTGCAGTTGATCTGATATGAATTGAGGTTCAAGTTAAGGTTCAAGGATGTTATCATTTCTGTGCAGTCATCCAATTTTAAGGAACCAAAATAGTGAATTGCTCAGTTGTTTACTGGCCAAATGAAGGTCATTACATTATTTATTCATCCTCAAAAGCTAACTGAGAACATTGTGTACCTTCAATCAATCAGAGACAAATGAAAGATTAATTGCACCAAAATCAATTGTTTAATATTGCGCAGAGAAGCAGTTATTCTCTGCAATACACATTGCACATTGCACATTGTAGAACATTTGTCACTGTGGTGGTACATTTTGCTATCTCTGTAGTGATACCCTCAAGGGTACATATTTGTACATTTAACTAGGGAACATAAATGTACCGTATTCTTTTATAATGGGAGATTTTAAAGTTATGCTGATGTCATAGACACCATTTCATCTCCAAGACTTTTATTATGTTTTTTTCATTTGACAGATCTATAATGAAAACTTACAAATATTCACCTCTCATTCTGGAGGAGAGAATGTAATGTAATTTTAGGGAACACAACTGGACTTTTAACCACAGTTGTACCTTTAAAGGTACATTTGCACTGTTTGTACCTTTAGTGACCAATAATGTACCTCTACTGTATCTTTTTGAGTTTTCTGAGAGTGTAGAACGCAGGAAAACTCTCAGTTGTGTAGAAAATCTGTAGGGTTGGGGTGGTGGGGCTACATTGTGTGTTTGTGCCATCAAGGAGAAAAAAAGAAAGAATGTGAAAAAGAATCTTGAAATGTTTCAAGACTTTGGTGGGGGCTGGATAGCAGAAACTTAGCTTACTGAAACAGAAAGGTGTTAAAATGTGAGTGTTAAAAAACAACAAACATTACTGAGCTGTTTTTCATAATAAAAAAATATTCACTGGCTTTGGAAAAATAGGTACCTGAATAAATTAATTAATTAATTAATTAATAAATCATTTGCCTTTATCTGAAATTGAAAATGAAGTGGTGATAACTAGTTGATAATCAGTAATCAGTACAAACTTAATGATTTATAGATCAAAGCTGACATCAGTGCTTTAATCAAAAGAGTTATTGTTTTACCGGTTATAAAATGTCTAGGTGTACAAAGTTCAAACAACTAAAGTATTACAAAATATAACTGTCCAAACATTCAAGACAATTTACAGCATTATTTGTTTCAATTTGTTGCTTTAATTAAGCTGTTGGTGTCCATTGTCCATGGTATGGTTTTTGATCCATATTTGTCTTTGTTGTAATATTATTGTGCAGAGAAAAAGGGTATAAGTGAATATATTATTATTGTTAGTTTTGTAGTTGTTTTGTTACTTCTTATTCCTGTGACTGTGTATAGCTTCGGTATAACTGTGCTCACTGTGCTACTTCCAATTTTTATTCAGTTTTCTGGCTGGGGAAAAAGTTTCTTAGAAACTGAAATTTTCCATCTACATGAAAACAGAAATCTTTTATCTCTGCTGAAACTTGTACTTCAGTACGATATTCTCTGCCTGTTGTGAGTGAAAGTCTCAGACACAATCTAGACCATGAAACATTCATTACCACACGTCCTGACAGATCTTCAGCTGGAGATAAGTAAGCCTTTTTTGTTTGTGGGATATTTAGAAAGAATAGCTTTTTTGGATGACTAGATGCATAAAACCTAATTTAGAAACTTCATTGTGTTCCTAGGTATAAACCTTAAAGTAAAGACAATGTTCAATTCTAAAGTTAATAGGTAGGTGGTTGCTTGGCTAAAATAATTCTGACTTCTACAGTGCTTTTGTAATATAATCTTAACCAAACACAGCAAACAAGGTTTTTTCCAAAATGGTATACAAGTGTTCAGACACAGGAGAGGAACTTTAGTTCAGTATCTTGTGATGTAATGTAGGATGCTTAGCAACTAACAACACAGCAACATGGTGAACTCAAGATTTCTTTAGCGCAGTACAGAGGTTTGTGTTCATAAAGCTTCTGGCTGACTCCTTTTCTGGGTCCTCTGAGGTTTGGCTTTGCTTGGAGCATAAACAGGGTTTAGAGAAGTCGTAATCAGGCAGCTTTGAGTATTTGATAAGTGGCAGTTCCTCACAGTAAGACACTAAGCAATTAAAGCATCATCTGCTGTTTTTTGACTTTGCATGAATGTTGGCCTGTTCTGAATACAAAAGATTGCACATAAACATTTCAGATATGCCAGACAGCAAACCAGTTAAGCTGTAAGTGGAAAATCTTTCTGAGCAGAAAGTTTGGGATTCCTTTGAAAAAGAGGCACTTAATATAAAGTGTCACCTAAAGCGTAATATACTTAATATAAAGTATCACATGTAGCTCCATATTAGGCTAGAGTTCATTCGTTAATGTTAAAAAAATACTTGTTAATGTTGGTAAATAATCACTCATTTTGGTAAAAAGTATACAGCATGAAACACCTAGCTGACCCTTTAGTTTAACATTCCTGTGAAATGTAAGAAGGATGATAAATGCCTTTGCTGCCAAATCATAAAATAATTTATTGCCAGTATATCACTGTAATTGCTGTAGTTGTTTACTGTAATAAACACTGTGCTAATCCTAGCCACATTCTTCCATTATTTTCACAAATGTCTGCATGATTAAACAGTATTAAACATTATTTAATATGGAGTTATAAGCACAGTAAATTATAGTGGATTCATGTGAAATACTTTATTGTAGAAGAGTTGACTTGGAGTTTGACTTATTTTCAGTGAGGATGAGGGAACCAGGCGTCTAAAGTGTCTATTTTTCTTCAAGCTAAATCAAAGAAAGCACATTCATTCAATCATTCATTGTCTGTAACCGCTAAGCTGTTCCATGATGTCTGATGCATGAGACTCATTGTTATGGAAGTTTGAGATAAAGTCTTGCCAAAACATATACATATATGAATTCATTAGACATCGTTGCTCCAAAGATGCATTCTTTTATCATTTATTCCATTTTTTTTTTTACTAAATCATTTAAACAGTTTTTCTAACAGTTCTTCTTGTGTGAAAATGATGAATGGGCCAAGACAAATGCTCCAAAATGTTTACATTGGCTTCTTTTGAAATTTAAGAACATTTTTTCCTTCTCCTGTAAATTTACTATTTTTGGAGATAAATGTTTTTCATTGGGCAGTGACAATATGTAATATAAAGTTCAGAAGACACATGCAGATTAAATGATTGTTTTCAAAAGAGAATAGCTGGCATTGCTCTCTGAGTGCAAGGATGGTCCTCCCCTGCTAATTTCTTGGAATGGAGTTAGCCAAAGTGAGCATCTGTTAGATGACTTAAAAAACTGGGCTGTGAATGTTCTCCTCCAAGGATGTTGAGATGTCGAAGCTGTATGAAAATATGGCTGAGTGTGTCTTGAAGGAAACTTGAAGTGCTAACATTCACCAGCTCAGCTTGCTAGAGTCAAGTGATTTTACTTAAAAATAAGATTTTGAATTATAAAGTGAGGAAGAAAAGGTGTATTTTTGTCCCTAAATATGATTTGGGACTCAGAAATCACAGTTGGTCCTCTGTGCTGTTGCCTGTGCCTCTGGTTAAAACATAGATGCTGTGCCCTTGGCAGTGAAGAGAAGTGCCCATATAGTCACTGTAAACCATCACAGAGAATACTGAGTACAGGATATCATTGTTGTGTGCATGACTGACCTTTGTCAGCGTTTCCTTACACCCCCCCACACACACACACACATACACTGGTGACACAACAAAGGCCCTGTGCTTCTTCAAGGGCCCCGGCACTCCATTCACTCCAGAGACTCAGCACATGGTGTGAATCCGTTCATTAGTGAGGAGAGGAGGGAGGGGAAAAGGAGAGCAGGACGGATAAAGGAAATGTGTGTGGGAGGTGGCAGTCCTAGCATTAAAAGGAATAAGAGGACTTACTTTTTAAAGAATCCTCACTGATGTTAATGATTTGACCCTGAGGCTCTACAGCCTCTAACGTATAGAGGCAGTGCAAGCTGCTTTGTTTTTGTGATGTGCCGGTCTTTTGCCTCTTGTAATTGGTGGTTATGCTGTTTTGTTTACACAATCATATTCATCATTTATGAGCAAAAAATGGTGAGAGGGCACATCACTAGTGAGCCATTACATGAAAATCAACTGCCTAATATATTGTTCACTTATATGTGAAGAACCTTTTTAAAGGTTTTAACATCAATGGCTCCATCATTAAGGTCTTTCCATTTAAACATATTCGGAAAAATGGTTCTTTATTGAACCAAAAGTGAATCTGCTCAACAAACCTTTTGTAGTACTTTTATTTTAAAGAATGTTGATCCCCTTTGACCTACCACGGCTTTGTTGCTAAATATGCCATGATGTGTTCTGATATTGGGCCCAGTATTTTTGGGTAGATATCAGTCGGATACCGACACTGATAAAGGGTATTGAATAAACATAGACACAACAATAGCTACTCCAGTCTACTCCATGTTCTATGTAACTGAGAATAGGGGACTGTGTATCTCCACTGATTTGGGCCCAATGGGCTTCTGTTTCTTTTGTGTTGAAATAAGATGAAGATTATGCATTGTGCTGTCTAACTGTGACATTCCCTGACAAATTAGTGGCAGGACTGCAGGACAGCACTCACTCCAGGGGCTTGCCTCTGAAAACAGACCCAATCAATAGTCCCTATCGCTTACTGCGAGCGCAAATGCCAGTCTCTCCTTTGAGGAAAGGTGTGGGCTGGGGTGGGCTGTGGGGATGAGGGTATTGAAAATGAAAATGAATAAAATGTCATCTGTAACACTGCCTAGATCTGTTTATTATACAGTGTCATTTGTGTTGTGCTGTCACAGTTGTTTTATTTTTTTATTCATTTTGTCTCAGCTCTGTTTGGGTGGTGATTTGACATTCAAGCACCGAAATCTTTGAGAACAGTGAGGAAATGGCTTAAAGGAGAGGATCTTTTCCTACTATATAGGGAACGTACAGCTCATTAAAGTAAAAAGATGCTTTTCACTTCTCTACAGATCGCAAAGGCTTTTCAGCACTTGCAATATTCATTGGCAGCAGCTGGGGCAGAGAGCTTCAGGAGGCACTGTTACCTTCCCATTATTTACATGATTCATGCCTAGTTTCTTAAAGCTATTTTTCATTGCTGGTCCCTTTTTCTGGAGGCAGCCTGGGATCCCAGAAGCCACTGCTGATATTTGCTGCTGTGCAGGTCTAGATATATGTGACCATTGAGTAGAATTGTCTTTATAATGGGAACGTTAACAAGGACGCCCTTGCAGTGACTTTTTTAGCAATGCCTGTGTCAAAATAATCCACTTAGATGTCCCAGAATTCTTTCAAATATTCAATTCAACTTCACAAGACTATGAAGAAGTGCCTCGCACGCATGCGCCAACGCACAAGGACACGTAGACGGTATTCAGCTTCTATACACCTGACTCTGGATGGCCTTGAGGCTGTTTCAGTCAGCACAAAGAGAAAGGCAACGGCTGAGGTATAGTGACTGAAATCAGTCAGTAGGAATTTCTCTATTGAAAACAGAGAAAGGCTAGATAGATTTGATTCAAAAACAGTGTCACGGTCAATGCTGCAATAAATGCTACATCTGCACAACAACCACTCAGTTCCTCTTCACTGTTGAATGGCTCTGTAATTGAAGTTTCACTGAATTGACAGATTCCATGAAAAAAAAACATTTAACATAGGCTTTTATGATGGCCCCAAATCAAGGACACAAGGGAAAAAAAAATAAGAAAAGGCTCTGAATATTTGTGTTTAATAGTATATTGTGAGCACCAATGCAATTTGGTGAATTACTTTAATTTTTTCTCTCTTCTCCATTTGTTTGTGAGGGGGAAATAGAAGATCAGGTTTTTGGGACTGGTTCTGCACGGGAAGCAAAGCTTAAAGACTTTATTACAGTTTATTTGGGTTGGTAGTTTGAGGGCTAGACTGGCAACCCAATAGCTCGAGCCAGAGCACAGGCAAATGGCATTGTGAAGTGGTAGTTCAGGAACAAATTGAATTCTCTGTTTTACTACTGTTTCTTTCTTGATCTTGTGGCAGACATCGACGAGTGTTCAGATGGCTTTGTGGAGTGCGACAGCCGAGCCACTTGTGTGAACCTGCCAGGCTGGTATCACTGCGAATGCCGAGATGGGTACCATGACAATGGGATGTTTTCAGCCAATGGGGAGTCATGTGAAGGTAGGAGGAGCTAAGAAAATACTTAACAGTTATAACAAGTATTCAAATTATGTGGCTTAGGAGATTTTCTATTATGTAAGTTCTATTATAGTCTCCCAGATTGGCTTATTAGCTGGCTACATTTCTGAAGAATTTTATCTCAAGATAATTCACAGCTAGGTCAGTCACTGCTAGAATTAACAAAATGTATATGAACAATATCTTTTTATAAAGTTCTGATGTTCTGTGATTGAATGCATGTAAATATTTCTTGATGTGTATAGTACACTTACATGTCAGGGACTGCACGTGATTGTTTAATTAAGATAATGAATGAATAAATATTATAGTTATTAAAATTTAGTTACAATATATTTTTGTTATTAGTTTTTGTAATCTAGGAAATACATCAAACATGATAATAATAATTTATTTGACTTAATAATAATTATTTAAGATAAAAAATATCAGCATTGAATACAGGTCTATTTTTTAAGGCACTTAATTTCAGTTTTTCCCAAAAAATGGCATGGATATATTTTATTATTTTTTTCCAAATTTCTTAGAACTTAGAACTAGGTTTTACTCTCAGCTTCTCACAGTCCAAATAATCATAATCACATTCAACATCTGGTGTGTGTGCTCTGGGGTGGTCAGTGCACTGTTGTTGAAACACCAGCAGCTTCTTTGTTTAGCAAACTCTCTTCTTTAAGATCCACCTCCTTTTTTTGTAGTAGCCTCTTGACAGTTACACATCCTTCCAGACACACAGTGCTAAGTTTTCTTTTAACAACAGAAAGAAACACCTGTGCGTTTTTAGGGGATGAAAGATGGCTCCTATTTTCCAAAGATAAATGCTTTATGTTCTGATATGTGTAGTGTTTTATTTTGTGTTTTTTTTTTATTGTAACCAAATCAAAAATGTAAAAGTTAAATTGATCCCAGACCTCTGCATAGTACTGTATATATTTCTGATATATACTCAAAAAATTAAAAGCGAATACATAATAACATTTTAAGATTTTCTGCATGTATGTTGGACTTCTCAGGCTTCTTATTACAAAGGCATGATTAATTCATTCATTCATTCATTATCTGTAACCGCTTATCCAGTTCAGCGTCGCGGTGGGTCCAGAGCCTACCTGGAATCATTGGGCGCAAGGCGGGAATACACCCTGAAGGGGGCAGCAAGATTAATATTATAACAAATTTAATTTCATTTAATTTCTATTTAGATTTATTCATATTGATTATTTTAATCAAGGTTACTCTTGAATCAGTACCTCATTCTTATACTGTGTTTTTGTGAACTTCTCATTGAAACATGTTTTAAACAATATACCATACAGTCAATATAGCCTGCAAAGGGTTAACGTATTCCTCTTCTGTGATCTTAACTGTCAGACAAAATCTTCCCTCCTTCAGATAGTCCTCTTAGCCATGCTCAATACAAATATATGTGACACCTGTTTATTTGCTGTTTCACAGATATTGACGAGTGTGAGACAGGGAGGCACAACTGTGCTAATGACACAGTGTGTTTTAACATGGACGGAGGGTATGACTGCCGGTGCCCTCATGGAAAAAACTGCACAGGTGACTGTGTTCATGATGGAAAGGTTAAACACAACAGGCAGATTTGGGTGCTGGATGATGACAGGTGCTCGGTCTGCTCCTGCCAGGTGAGTAAAGTCAGTAATGTGGCTGGAGTAGAGACTCAGTTTAGTTTATTGCTTACAGTAACTGTTCATTCATTCTGAGCATCTGCCAGCATGATTCTATATACGGCTAATGTATAATATTATAAATTGTGGATGTGGCATACAAACATTCTTCTGAAATCAAGGGTAATACTAGGTACTTGGTCCAATTTAACTGCAGCAATAGCCTCCATTCGTCTACAAAGGCATCATATTAAATAATGCATTGAAAGTGACTGATTTTCTTCCATGATTTTCAGTGGAGAAAATATAAACTATATGTGCACAATTGAATGTCACTGTCCACAGATGATCTGCACCTTGATACCTGAATTGAGTACCTGAATGTATGTATTAGAAGGGGACTCAACAAGGACATATGTAGTGTATATTTGCTTAAACGTGGCATTTTTGACATAAACAACAGAACAAAACATACAACTATTTCAGATTATTTTCTTTACATAGAAAAGCTCATTAAAATATTATTTTATGATAAGTATGACAGTGTAGCTTGTTGTATATTGAATATTATTAATTGGATATTAAATCATATCTACTGCTTTTTACAAAACATACCTAATTTAACACTGACATTGCAGGCTGTGCATTTTACACTTTAAAATTATTCCACATTGTAAACATTTTATCCTCTTGTTTTTATTTAATAATGTGCCTCATTTATGTGAACGTGGATAATAACTATTTTTTATTAATTCAGGAGTAATTTTATGGTTCTTATACATTAAAGGAGCAATCAGTCATATTCTGTATGCTGAATATTCTGTATTCAGATTCTTCACATTATGAAACAAATAGTATGAAACCACCGTTATACAGAAGTGTGAAGTACAGGAGACTGACAAAAAGCTTCTATCCATAGGCCATCAGGCTTGTGAAATGCTCTCTGACAACAGCCGAATTGGTGCAACTATATTTCTCTCTCTCTCTCTCTCTCTCTCTCTCTCTCTCTCTCTCTGTCTGTCTCTCTCTCTCTCTCTGCTACATAGAAAGGTTTAAGTTCCTGTTTTTGCTGTTATCTACTGTTATTAATTATCGTTATTAATTTATGTCTGGTAATTCACAGTATTGCGCATTTTAATTTTACCTGTCACTTACTGGCCTGGATGCATCAGAAAGTCTGTATTAAGCCACGATCACACTGGGTTTGGGTCCATAAAAGTTTGTGTGCAAAGTTTCAGTTTCAGGGAGATTTACCACAATAGGCATATTTTGTGCGCACACAAATTCTGGGTGAATTATATAATTAAATAAAGTTTCATGTCAAGTTCAAACCAAATCCATGTCTCTAACCAATACCACTGCTGCTCTGGCTGTGTGACTTCTGACAGGCTCTGTACTGTCTCTGCTCTGTCTGAGTCTAAATGGAGGAAGCGCTGATTGTTGCGTTTTCAAAACTGAGGGTATTGTACCACTTTTTTGTGAGGATTACAGACTACAACCCAAATGAGTGTAACAGTTAAAGTAGAGCTAATAAAACTCTTCTCTGAGGACTCCTCATTTTTCCACTACTGCTAGTATACAAGTGCTGTACTTCTAAACCAAAATGGAGGACTGTTTATAGTGCTGATTCCTGGCCCCACTCTCATAAAATAAATAAGTAGTAAATAATAATAATAAATATATAAAGATTATATAAAAAGTATGAACATTTTGGAAAAAAGACTTACGGCCATTTTTATATAAAAAAAACCTTTATAGGCTATAAAATGCCTAGACTGGAATAATTAACTTTTCACATTCCCCCTCTTTAGTCTGGTCTGGTGATGTGCAGGCGGATGGTATGTGATTGTGAGAACCCCACGGTGGATGTTTCATGCTGTCCAGAGTGTGACCCTCGCCTCACCTCTCAGTGTCTGCACCAGAACGGCCTTTTGACGTACAACAACGGAGACACCTGGGTGGATAACTGCCAGCAGTGTCAATGCATGGTGAGTCCTTCTGCATTCTAGAACTACCTCCATGCAATACAGTAACAGTTACAGATGATGACAATTCCTGATTTGTAATCCTGGAAGTTTACAAATGATGGATGTTTTTTCACACCTCAAAAGACACTTAAATATATTGAGAAGGCTCATGAGGTATATACATTTATGTGTCAGCAGTACCAGCTCTTAATATTAAGATGTGTATTTCTTTAGTAGTAGCAAAATGTTTTCTAAGATGCAAGTGATGAAGAAAGGGCGGCACAGTGGCGCAGCAGGTAGTGTCGAAGTCACACAGCTCCAGGGGCCTGGAGGTTGTGGGTTCGATTCCCGCTCCGGTGACTGTCTGTGAAGAGTTGGCGTGTTCTCCCCGTGTCCGCGTGGGTTTCCTCCCACAGTCCAAAAACACACGTTGCAGGTGGATTGGCAACTCAAAAGTGTCCGTGTGTGTGTGTGTCTGTGTTGCCCTGTGAAGGACTTGCGCCCCCTCCAGGGTGTATTCCAACCTTGCGTCCAATGATTCCAGGTAGGCTCTGGACCCACCGTGACCCTAAATTGGATTTTTAATTAAATATATGTTATATGGCAATGGGTTTGTGGACGCTTGTTTGCCAAAATGTCTTCTGAAATTATCCATTTTAAAAGGCTGTTTGTGAGGATTTTGATGGCATTCAGCCACAAGAACATTGATGTCAGGTACACATTTTGAAAGCTAGTTCAGGATCAGACGAGCAGTAATAGAAGACATGTGCAGTACCACTTGATTTGGAGAGTATTTTCTGATTGAAAATCCTAGCAGAAATGTTCCAATATATAACAAAGCAAGTGCACAAACAATTGGCCAAAAAATAAACCTGAGTTGACCCCGTATTTGTCAACAATTTGTAGACACATCTTTAATTTACTTTACAATTACAGGTATCTATTCAGGCAGCTTGAGTGGAGAGAGCTGAAGTGTAATCCTGCATCAATATGTAAGCTGCTGTTGTATCTGTCTGACAAATGATGTGTCTGTGTCTTGTTCATTGTTAACCTTCAAAGCAGTTTAGAAGATAAAATTAGATAACAGCTTCCGTTAAATTATGAAATGCTCCTGACAGCTTGCAAACTGTTGCGACCAGATGTGGTCACACTAAACATGTGAGAAGTAAAGCTAATTAGTCCGTCACCTGTAGTGCATGTACAACATTAAACTCTGATTCAAAACTTAATGTCTGTGCCCTACATTGTTAAATATATATATATATATATATATATATATTCTGATTTATTGTTGATTTATGTGAACACTGCAGACAAACATGAACAGTATACTGCAGGACAGCAGTATGTAAGGCAAGATATTGTTGTTTATAATTAGACTAACCAGCACTATCAGTACTCAAACAGTAATAAGTAATACAGTCATTCTTTTTTTATCCTTTTTAAAGATGAGTTACTTAAAGACAACACAGTTGATGACTGTATATGTTTTAGTTTGTCAATGGCTTTGTGTTCATTTTTGTAGCTTTAAGGCTTTTTAGGGAAAATGTTTGTGGACTTGTCTTGTAACAAATGATTTTTGCCACTTTAAAGTGCACTCATTGTTGAGAGAAGCAGTCAAATGTGCAGTCATATTTTTCACAGTCAAAATAGAATATGATGTACTTGACCTATGCATGAGCCTGAGACCACCATGTTCAGTACCAACTGTCAGTTAAAGGGCTATTAATACTGCCTAGCTATAACTGTCGAGAAGTGAATATACACCCAGTATTGGAATAGCATTGTCCAACATGAGAATCGGGCTGAAACTACTGTTAAAATAACTCTAGGTAAAATTTGGTTGTTGTGCTCCTGAGATCCCTATACAGTTGCAGAATGTAATATACATTTACAGCACTGTCCTGAGGTCAAGGGGGAGGTGGGTGCATTCAAACCCTCCTCAAAAAGATACCTTATGCAGTTTCTGCATGGTTGAGCCCAGAGTAGCAATGACAGAGGCTCTTTTCTCCTTATTACAGGTAGGTGAAGCAGTGCCATGATTTTGAGGCTGTAATTTTAATGTAAAAAAAATATAGTGATCCTTTTTTGAGGCTCAATATAACCAAATCCAAAGTGTAAAGCCTTCCCAGAAGATTGGAACCTGTTTCTTCATTAGAAGGAACATTTGGGGAGTGGGTAATTACACCGTTTTGACCAAATAAAGTATGTATTCTAAAACGTTTTGCATATTAATTGGTCATCTAGCAGTGTTGATTACATTGCAAGCATCTAATATCAAACTCAAACATCTTAATATGTAACATATAAAATTAAACAAAAAATATGAAAAAGTGAGGAGGGTACCAGATGTACATTCACATTCACATTCGACCTAGCAATGAATAAACATGGCCCGAGTGTATAAAAACCTTTTGGAGAGTAGGAGTGATAAATGCTCTGATTTCTCACATTCGTATGGGGAAACTATGAACTAAAAAACAAGAGCAAAACAAAAATGCGAAAATTGATGTGATTTATGGAGGTTGTTGTAAAATGTTTCTGAAACTGTGCCAAGTGTTATGAAATGTGTGAGGTAGGGCATGGCAGACATGAGCTGCAGGGAGAAAGTGTGTGCCATGGATCACAGGCTCAGATCTCCTGCAGACCGGGGCTGCTCCAGCTCCACCATCGCCTACTCTAGGGATTCAGTATTTTTTTCTCGTTATCCAGGAACCTTTTCCCACTCCGGGAGGAATTGAATCATAAAGTTCAGCTTATACAAGGCCACTAAATCTCTGCTGTTATATCGATCTGGGCACAGATACAGGTTCCTCCCTTGCTTTTACTTTCTCATTTACTACCACACTTGCTGAGGTTTTAGACCTGCCACTGTGGCCAGCTACCCATTGTCCTCTCAGCATGGGCCAGACTGATATTACTTATGCATGTTGGAGGTGCAATGAATGACACATTTTTTGATACAAGAGTTGTCATTTCTGCATCATGATATAAATAATTTTTGTACACAGTGCTTGTTAAAAAGATCACTTTTGCAAACAATTTCCTCATGAAATTAATAAAATAAAAAAATATATAAAAACTCTAATTCTATGTGTGATTAAATAATATTAAAAGCAAATAACACTATTCTGTAGAGCTAAAACTCTGAATAGGGTAAACTGAGCATTACGGCACTATGAAGCTACTACTGTGTGTGATCTACCCGCACTGTATTTAGGTCATGTAAACTGTATTTTAATGGTTTTCTTAAGGAAATCCATTTGTCCACATTATCAC
This sequence comes from Hoplias malabaricus, assembly GCF_029633855.1. Classification (NCBI taxonomy): domain Eukaryota; kingdom Metazoa; phylum Chordata; class Actinopteri; order Characiformes; family Erythrinidae; genus Hoplias; species Hoplias malabaricus. Next base: position 40,892,088 of record NC_089803.1, read on the forward strand.
CAGATGGAACAGAACTGCTGGCAGCCATGAAAAAACTCATTCATGTGGTATCAGATCTTGTTTTGAAGCAAAGTGTCATTGTTGAATCTAAAAACACCTTTCATAAAATTCTGAGGATGTTTCCTCACCATTTGCTGGCTTTTCAGTCTGTTTATTCACTGTAAACTGGTCTAATATGTTTAAGAAGCCCCAGTGCCAGATCGGATAACGGCCCGACAGGATAGGCTTAGTTTAGACAGCGGAGAGACCTCCAAACGTAGAAAAGCAGAAGCCAAGAATAGGATATTGCTCTGTTCCTGCTACACATGTGGGTAATATTGACTTATTTTGGTGCTATGTTTGGTGTTTCGGATTACTTAAGGTGGAGCTGTTTCATAGTTCGGGAGAGCACTAACTGTATGAAAGTAAACATAGACATAAAGTGTCACAAGCTAAGCATATCAAGTTACAAATGAGTTTCTGTAGTAATTCAAACACAAGTTATACCTCAGCCACTACAAAATCCAGGATTCTGTTCAATCAAGAGGGGCAATACATTTTTAGCAGCAGGAAATATTTTTTTTCTGGCTCAGCCTGTACTGCTGTGTTCCAGTGGAAACCTGAGCTGTATGTTTCTTGGAAGCATTATTAAGTTATTTATTAAGTTTATTAAGATTGACAACCAGGTATGTTTGTCATATGAAGCAAGTCACTGATGTTAACAGTCTAATAATATACAGGATTTAATCTTGTATCTAAACTGTGGCATACATAATAAAAACAAAAATATCATAAACTCATATTCATACTCATTTTATTTCATCTTGTGTTTTATTCATTCCCTGAGATGTAAGGCTCACTAGATGCAACCCATCTGGTGCAACTTCTATTTGCATATGGGCACATTTTCATCACACAAGCTTTGATTTTGCTTTCTGTCTTGTTCTCTTCCTCATGCTGTGTGATTATGTTCCTCTTCGTTACTTTTTCTCTCTATCCCCGCAACTGTGTTTTTCATTAGATTAGTTTTTTATCGTTCCCTCACAAGCAGAATAAATACAGAATACAGAACATGAAAGACTAGTGGCAGTGGTGGGGGCGAGAGATAGATTTAAGAGGAAGGGAGGTATGGGAGATATGCACGGCCTACAGTGTGACAAGAAAAGGTTTGCAATGAATGTGGAATAAAAGAATAAATAGCCTGCAATAGAATCAGCAGGAACTGCAGAAAGAAACAGCTAGGGAAGGAATGAGAGGCAAATATCTCTGCCATTGCTTGCATGATACAGCTAGGGTCTTGTATGATTTAATACAGTGCTTGGTTTACTAGTTTTCCAATATTATATGTTACCAATTTTATGGTGTCAGTTTCATTGTCAGCAGTTTTACCTCACATGTAGCAACACTAGCTGTAGTTTTGACTTTGTCATTTAGTGACATTTGGGGGATTTAAGTCTGTCAGGTTTTTTTTTTTTTGTATGTTCTGGGTTTAGTTGGTTTATGTCTTGGTTCCACATTGTTTGCTCTTGGTTTCCTTGGCCATGCCATGCACCTGTGAGCTTAGGCAGTTAGGTAACTTGGCTCACAGATACATTCCCTTATGTTTTGCTGTATAAACTCTGTTGTTCTATTCTCTCATCATAGTTCATTGTTGCTACTCTGTCCGTGTTGATTTCCTGCTTGTTTTTATTTAACTTAATCAAATAATGGCAAATATGGAAAATTCCTGAGCAATTCAGGTTTGATAGTCTGTTAGTTGAGCAAGTCAGCATGGTTATCCCCACTTTGAGGCAAGCCTACCACCTACCAACTAATGTTATGCCAGTAAGGCCTTGAAATGCATTCTGTAAACATGGTACTGTAATGGGGGATAAATCCTGGAGTTGAAAATAGAAAACCAAGCAAGTCCCTCGCATTTCACTCCACAAAACCGGATACACTATAGAAGGATCCATGTCTTTGTCCTTGGGAATCCCATTGCATGTTTGTAAAAGGGAAAGCCGAAAGCAGAAATAATAAGATTTTGCTGGGAACCATGTAATGAGATTTGTACGAGCTGTGTGTCCCAAGAGAGCTATAACACATTAGCTGGAATTAGTGCACCACCATGGACACATGAGTGCAGTGTGTGGAAAATGTGTGTGTTTGTGTGTGTGTCACTGTCAGGGTTGTAGATGAAAAAGACAAGCATCCGATTTGAAACAGACAGAGATTGATCTCTCTTATCATTTATGGTTTCATGTCTTTCAAAAAGAATCCCATACAAATCTGCATTGACAAGAGTTGCATCTGCTTTTATCTCTATCTCTGATAAACAGAGTCCTCATATTGAATCCCAAGTGTCTGTCCACCCCTTAAAACTCATAACGGGTTTACAGTTTCATGCTGTCTGTCGTCTGCAATATATTCTTGAAGCACATTCTTCAAAGGCTAAAATTGTAATATATTCTCATACAGTGCTTTTTGTCTGCACTAGGTCAATGTCATTTTGGCATCACATTTGGTCATTTTAAATATAATAGTAATATATACTAACTTTACATTTAGCAATATTGTGTCCTATATGTATTTTAAGTATGTAAAAATGTATGTAATGAAGCTAATACAGAAATAAATGGAAAGGCTCTGGGGTATTTCATTTAAGAACACTGTTTTCTGTAAAAAAAAAAAAAAAAAAAGATGTAAGTGACTACCTTCTATAACAAAATATATTCTATTTATTATATATAAACCAATGCATAGATGCCTGCAATACAATGTTTATTATGTCATGAAAATAATATATAATAATGTCTTATAAAATTATATTGTTTATTGATTTGGCATGAAAAGTGTGTCAAATGTGAAAATAATGGAAAATACAGTTTTAGACACCAGTATGAGAGTCTTGAACCCCATGTTGTAATTGCATAGAGCTTTTAGAACTGACGTGTGTGTGTGTGTGTGTGTGTCTCTCTCTCTCTCTCAGCGAGGGGAAGTGGACTGCTGGCCGGTGCCATGTGCTCCTGTGCTGGATTGTGAATTCCTAGTGGTTCCTGAGGGAGAGTGCTGTCCACGATGCGTTTCTGACCCATGCCAAGCCGATACAGTGCACAACGACATCACCAAAACCTGTGTGGATGAGTATGGCATCACACGCTTCAGCGGCTCTGCCTGGACCAAACATGGCACAGAGTGCTCACTCTGCCAGTGCAAGGTAGATCACATTCCTACACACACACACACACACACACACACCCCAGGCAAAAATTTCCACAAAAAATGAGTGTGCAGTTATATGTGAAAATTTAGTCAACCCTGAAAAATAAGTGTTGATGCTTTTTGTGTATGAGAAAATAAGTGCATATACCTTACTTCTACACATTAACACAAATTTGCTGTATTTATACTGATTGACAGTGTACTAGAATTTGGCAGACAACTGTCATTTTAAGCTTTTAAGCTTTTTTAGAATTAGATAAGTATGTATAATTCATAGATAATTTGATAAGGAGGGTTCAAAATTGCCTAAGGCTGTAGGTCAAGGTGAAATTGGTAACTCTAAAAATATCTGGTTTCATCATTTATTTTTCAATAAATATATCATTTATTTTTATTGTCGTCATTAGTTTACAACTTGGCTCTATTTAACACTGTTTTGAATGAAGTGGTCTTTTGCAAACACACACAATAATTTAATGTGTCAAACTGATGTAAGGTTATCTAAATATTTGTTTATTGTAATAAAAATTAATTTGAAAAAGATTCAATTTGCGATCAAGAAAGTTTCCAATGTGATGTTGAAAATATGTCACTGGCACTAACTTCCCTGCGTGCAAATCCTTGTGGAACACTGGCCTACACTACACTACACAACTATGTCTTAGTCCAGAAGGCAAAGTACAGAAAAGTTTCAACAAGAATATTTAATGGATAAACCCACTGCCTGTCTGAATTAGTTGATGACCTGGCTGGACCCATTTCTAGAAAAGTGGCTGGTTAAGCTCGTGGGTCTTTGGAGCTCTGTGCATAGGGAGAAGTTGTGCTGGACTGTGGCAGTGAAGGCCAAAGTTATGAAGCTGCTTTAAAACGGTGCAGAGGTCTCCAGAGTCTGAAAAAAAAAGAGATTGGCTTCCTTTTGAGACACAAGTTGAATGGTTAGTCAAGGACACCAGTGCTGGAAAAGGAATCTGCAGGGACTCTATGACAATCTCATACACACACACACACACACACAGAAATGTTCTAGAGGTCAAGAGTGCGTTAACTTGTCACTTTTCTATACTAAGACTTTTCTGTTTCACCTATTTCTATTTAACTCTTTTCTCTCTCCTTTCTCTCTGTCTGTCTCTCTGTCTGTCTCTCTCTCTTTCTACAGAATGGTCATGTCTGTTGCTCTGTGGATCCTCTGTGCCTCTAGTGCCATTCAAAAGACAACTCTCTCTCTTACTGCCCTTCGCCCTTCTCCCTTCTCTTTGTCCTTTCCTCCTTCTGGTCCTTGCCCCCCCCCCTCCCTTCCTCCACTTATCTTGGTGTACAGTCTCATTTCCAATGAGAAATATTTTTTTGTTTATTTATTTATATAATTTTTTTTTAACTACTGATGTACAATTTCAGAGTGCATATGACACAGCTGTTGCTCAGCAGTGAATCACATACACTGATCTGCCATAACATTAAAATGACTTAATTTCTAGACTCGTTATTCATTTTAGCTGCTGTATAGGTGCACTTGTTTTCTCTATGGCCCCATCACACATGCATGGAAAACCCAGAAATGTTCCAGAGTTTACCTGGAGGAGCTGTATGTGTGAACACAAACACCCGCAACATTTGTCCAGGACTTTACACTGACCTTTTCCAGTAGCCCCCTAGCAGAGACTCTGGGTAAAGTCCAAGTCATCGTATGTGAGATCAGACTCTCTAATTCTCCAGAGTTTCTCCTGCACATGCTGCACAGGCGCCGCCCCAAGTCTAAAGCATGCAGCACATACGAGAATGCATCTAGCACTGAAAATCTCCCACTGTACACCGCATGTGTGAATGGACACTTCCAGGATTCACTTCCAACCTTTAATGCTGAGTTTCTCCAGAGTTCATATGTGAAAGCATCATAATTACAGACTGTAGTTGATATTTGCTCTGAATACTAAGTTGCCCCTTTTGACCCTGTACTTCAGTATTACCATGAGCGAATTAGTATTTTTTGGGTATTGGATAATTCCCATGGCTGCAGTGACGCTGACATTGTGGTGATGTGTTAATGTGTTAACCAGTGGATCAGACACAGCAGTGCTGCTTGGGGTTTGCCCAGTTGCTGTAATTGTAAAAAAACAAAGTGCTCCTGTATGGTCAGTGGAGCTGATAAAAAGGACAGTTCCTGTGGAAACGAGGAGGTCATTTTAATGTTATGGCTGATCAGTGTTTATCAGTCTCCTTGGTGTAAGCACACAGGAGCAGCTTTTGCTTTTGAATCTTTCAACAAATTGAAATTCTCAGACCAAAAGACGGCTGCTCTACACCCGTACACACATACTCTGAGGCGCTTGATGTATATGTGTCCCAGACAGGAAAGCTAAAGGCTAGTGAGCTGAAACCCATGCAGTGAGTCCATTGTAAATGAACCACATAACTACTTCCATGGGCATGATTGTATCCAGTGTTGACTCTTTTGCAGTATTACTGATCGTTCTGTTCCAGAGAAAAGAAAGGCTTTGGTGTTTTGACTAGTTTACAGCTTTGAGTTTTTAATTTTTCTTTAGAATTCTGTCTCTACTTTGATGTTTTCTGTTGTACATTTTTTGTTGAATTGATGTTTAATTTATTTAGTGGCTTGATATTGTGTGGCATTGAAATAAAGATTTCCATTAAAATGATAATTCTGTGTCTTATCTGATCATTTTTGATTTAGGCCAGAGAAATAATTATATGCTTTTAAGGTTCCTGCTTTAATTAATGACAGTTATTCAGATTATTTAAAGATATATTATGTGAACAATTTTGTTTTTTTACTTTTCCCTGCCAATGTTAGTTGTTGCCAATTATCTCCCACGGGGAGCCTGCCTCCTTTACACTTTTCTATCTTCCACCCTGGCAGGGTGATAGCTGACACGTGATTCTTCCATGACGTGTGTGGGCAGTGGCTTCTTCTTCTTGAGCCTCAGCTCATGCATCAGTGTAGGACAGCTGTTTTGTATACATGATCTAACAGATGCCCAGGATTGGCTGCCATCACTCTGAAATGAAGAGAGAGAGAACCAAGCCTCCCTACACTGAAAAAAAGAATGGACTGAATTTACTCGACTTGAATGGGTTCATAACTTAATCACCAAAAAAAAAAAAAATACAGCACTGTGATTACTGCTAAATGTAACAAACCAGTAGGCAAATTTGTGTTGATATAAACTGGTGTGCAGAAATGACAGATCTCCCTTTCATTTATTTAATTACAAGGAAAAATTGCCATGCATTTATTTACTTTTCATCAAGAAAAATAAGAAAACCTCATAGGAAAAACTAATAAAATATTAGTTTTACATTCACAAACAGTATTTTATTGCAAAATACTGTTTTACAGAGAAACAATTCTTTACAGAAAATAAGTACAAATATTCCAGGGGTAAGATATATTTATATCTATACATGTCTGTATATAAATATCTAGACAGACAGACAGACTGATCGATTTTCTGTCTGTAAAATAGTAACTTTACAGGAGAAAGAAAACACCTTACCTTTCAGCAGAAGCATTTCTCTTGGTCCATTCATCATGAATTTTTCAAATGTGAAAGAAATGCTGTGTTCAAATGATGAGTAAACTGAACATCCACAGAAAATGGAGATACGTGTTTTTTTAGGACAGTGGTATAATTTTTCTCATATGAAAAAAAAACAAAAACATTTGTAATAGAGTAAATAACGACTTTGTGTTAAAACCCATGACAATTGAATGTGTCCACAATGGAGGCATGGCTGAATTCTCTAATTATAAGGAGATAATGTGCTGTTTTGACTTTCTCATTGTGGAAGTGTAAAAGTTTGTCTAGTGATGAATATATGATTAAATAAGTAATGAGACAATAATTAATGGAGAGGGGACCCATTAAATTCAGTGCCATGGTCAGTTATACACTCCCAGTGAACAGATGAATTTAAACGCAGTTCTTTGTATTCCTCTTGAATATTTCTGCTGTCTCTGATGCCCTCTGCTTCTCTGTGGTGTTCACGTTATCTCTGAGACACAGCTTCTTCTATCGGCTCACTGCCTTTCACAATCTTAAAATCCCTCCATATAACACACACACGCACACAACAAACACACTTTTTTCTCTGTAGGGGTGCTGTGTGCCGCTTCACTCTCCTGTAGGTGGTCAATTCATTTGATCTGTAAATTTCTGCATGTAAACATTTTTACCAGTTTTACCAGTGCTAAAATGGCTAGTTAGTCACTGACCTCGACTGTTCAGTTGATTGACTCTGTCTATTTCTCAAGCACATGCTCTTTGTCTACTTTTGTCCTTCATTAGCTGCAGTAGCTTGGAGTTATGTAGAAGCAAATTAGTTTTCAGATTTTTGACCTCCCAAACGGTCAGTCTGTTGTTTTTTGTTCATAAATTTCAGACACTTGTTCATCAAACAAATCAGAAATCAATGGTATTAATGGGGATTTTGGGTTTCCTTTTTGCTGCACACAAACCTCTAGTCTAGATGTCTGAACATTGCTGTTAGAATTTTATTGCATTTAGCCTCAAGAGCATTAGTGAGGTCAGGTCAGTGATAATATGATTAGTTCTGGGTCACTAACACCATTTAGGCTTATCCCAAAGGCATTGTATGGTGCTTCATCACTCCAGAGAATACATTTCCACTGACCTTTATATCCCTCTAGGCCATGCTTGGAATTGGACATAGTAACCTTGATCTCATGTACAGCTGCTCCCACATCATTTTATATATTGTTTTTTCTTAGGGATTATGCAAGCAGAGAATGCATAGATGAACATCTGTTTCTGAAGTGGCTGCACCTTAAAGAAGCCGAGTTCAGTCATTATGAGTGTGTCTACAAAGCTTCAGACATATCAGGTATCACTGTAATAACTTTGTATCTAATACACTGCTGGTGGTTAAAGGGTGTGAAAAGCAGCGTCTTTTGCTCATGCCTCAGTTTTTCTGTGGAGTTTAAACCAGAGGAATGGGATGTCATTGGCAACAGCTTGATTCTGTGGGTGCTGAACCATTTTGTTTAGACTGCATATGTTTTAGACCACAACTGTTCCATCTTGCTGGAAGATCCAACCGTGACCCAAGTTAAATACCCTAGTGAATGACTAGGCAGTATTTTTTGTTTGGACCTTGTTTGAAGTGAGTTTCTTCATTGGTTCAGGGCTTAGCTGAGTTCTCATTTTCTGTCCTTGTCCTTGCTTGGCTGAGTCATTTTGCCCTTTTCAACACAGTATGGCGTCTTGGTGAAGTGGTGAATCAAGCTCCTGCCAAACCTTGGCTCTTAGCCCTTCCCCCAGTGAGGCTGGAGCTATTGGCCATGTCTCTGTCTGCTTGTCTTGGCTGAGAAGAGGCAACAGGCCTGGCATCTGGCCAACACTGCTCGGGAAAGTGCATCCTGGACAAGAGAGGCCTATTTTCAACAGACGAGGATGGAGGGTAGAGAGGGAGATAGATAAAAGGAGAAGAGAAGAGATTGGGGTGAGGCGGGGGGGGGGGTTCCATGTAGAGTGGTCATCCTCTCACAGGTTCGCTTATATCATTGTACTTTAGAGATCACACTCATAGAAGAGTCCTGAAGTCTTTGAATTATGAGAATCTACGGCTAGACAATAATTAAAAATCTGTATATAACGCAATATAAAATGTTTCAATAGCAATGATTTTTAAACACATTTTTCAATATTTCAATATAAATGATTTAAAACATCTGTCACTGACATTAATTACAGGGCAGTTCAGTGCACTCAATTTAAAAATTAGTATAAAAATATAATTATTTACAAAGGCAATAAGTTTGATGGTGTTGTCATGTTTTTTGTTTGTTCTTGGAGGTTATTCCAGTGGATTTTATATTGTTCATATCAATATGGGAATATATATATTGCCTAAAATTAAGAAATATATTGTGACATAAATTTTGTCCATATTGTCCAGGCCTATGAGCACCTATGCTTTACATTACATATATTCTATGTATATAACATTTAAGTGTCTGGTCTCCAAAGTTTCATCTGTACAGAAATGGGATATAAAGATATAAGTAGATTCAAATACATGACATGGACACACTACAACACTCACAACTAGACTTGATTTATTTTAAATTGATTATTTTTCTCTTTACTTTTTTAGATTTCGATTTGATTTTTTTTTTAATATACTCATACCTGTGGAGATGTTAGCAAAGCCAATCTACTTTGCTTTAAACAGAACACACTAGACCCCTCACAGGCAGTGATGATCAACCCTGGGACCCTGGAGCTGTGCGGCAGAAACACTACCTGCAGTGCCACTGTGCTGCCCACTGTTATGGGACAATTTTTGTGTCACCCAGGTATCATATATCATTTATTTATATTATTTGTGTCTCTAATATGTATATAATATTTATGTGCATATGGCCATGTAACATCTTTCCTTATGGGTACATATGTTCTTAAACATTCATGTTTATGACATGTTCGCTTATAATTTGCATTCAATGACTGCTTAAAATATTTGACCTATGTTTGATATAAACATTGTCAGATTTTATGTAACTTTTCACCCTCTTCAGCTTCTCCCTGTTTTGTGGACTTCCCATTTAGATTTTTTTTTTCATATGACAGACATGCTGTGTAATTTTTTTAAAGCTTGTACTTGTGGCAGTCATCATTCATACGAGCCAAAGACATAACCTCTCCACCTCCATGTTTTACTGATGAAGAAGTATGCTCTGAAACTTGAACACTTCCTTCTCCACCTCCAAACTTTGCTTTTGTCATCGCTTTAATTGATGTTTTTCTTGGTCTCATCTGACCACAAGGCCTTTGGCAAGAACTTATTAGGCTCTTTTCAATTTTAACAAACAGTAATTAGACCATCCTGCTTTGTAGCTACTAGTGATTTTCATCTTAAAGGATAGCCTTTGCATTTTGGGTCTTGAAAAAAATTGTGATCTTTAGGACATGTGCAAGGGCATGTTTATTTATTATGAGTGGAGTTCCTCTGTCATCAGATGTGGAGGTCTGCCTAGACTCTTTTTAGTTACTAATCTATGGCATCAAAATAGGTTCTAAAGTTCTGAGAAGTAAAAAACAGAATCCATAACCAATAAATGACATTTTATAATTGACAAACCTGTCATTAATATTGAGAGTTATAAAAACAGGTTTGTAAACAAAATATTTCTGTATATAATCACCTATTTTGAGTTTAATATTCTTGAAAAATCAGTTTTTGCTTTCATTCCATCTTTTCTCAGTTGGGCTTCTCTCAGTCAAAGTCTCTCAGTTTCTCGCTTTTGACTTTGACAGGGGGCGGGATCTAGACAATCTTTGGTTGCCACCCATTCTTCACACCCTAAATTAACCAGTTAGTAGTCTGATTCTAAGCCTCTACTGTGATGAACTGTGCATTAATTACTAAAAACATAATCATTAAAAATAGTAGATATGGCTTACCTGTGTTTGCCAGTCAGCCATTTTCCAATCAGGGTAAGATTGGAACACTCATGCTGATGGAGCAGGGGGTGCAGAATGCACAGAAGCAAGAAATTTTTGGAGGCGACAGCGAGACTGAGAGAAGCGCAACAGAGAAAAGCGAAAACATATTCTTCAAGAATATTAAACTTGAAATAGATGATCATATACAGAAATATTCCGTTTACAAACTTGTTTTTATAACTCTCAATATTAATGACAGGTTTCTCAATTATAAAATATCGTTTATTGGTTTTGGATTCTGTTTTTTGATTCTCAGAACTTTAGAACCTATTTTGACACCATACTAATCTCATTAATACATCTAAATAAGATATATAAGTGTATATATATAAGAATAAGAACACTATAAGACAAAGACACAGCAATAGAAAAAAAACAGCACAGATAGTTGTGAGAGTATGCAGCAAATGAGCAGCTCTGAAGCACAGGGTTAAAATGGCTCCTAATATTTACAGCCATTCGCTGCTAGCTATAGAATGTCTCCATTAGCTATAGAGCTAGCAGGCCTGCTAACTACTGAGCTGAGGGAATATTGACTTTCCCCCTAATTTGACACCAGAAACAGCTAGCATCAGTGTTAGCAGGGTGCTAGCAGTTGGGCAGTGTCAATGAAGACATGCTCCCTCTTTTGACATCAACTGCATCAATGGCAGTAGGCCCCCTCAGTCAGCATTCCCAACCGAAAAGCAGAGATGAAGATGGACGCCTGCTCAAATGAAGAATGTGAACAAATTATAGTAGTCTGTTCTAGAGCTCTATGTCCCCAAAATTATGATGGTCTGACATGAGAGGAGGGTGAGATGGGATTTTTAAAAGCTGTGAATATTTATTTGGAGTATGTGTCCCCAACATGCACCTCCCTAATGCATTTTCTTGTTCAGCCCTGGAAATGAGAACAGTGCTGAAGGTTTTGTGTGTCTTGTCTGTCTGGGAAGTAGATGAATCTCTCTCCGAAATAGAAGCATTAGAGAGATTTCAGGCTTGTTGCAGGAGCAGCACTCTATTATTGAGGCCCAGCAGGAGTTGATACCTGCATTATTTACAACTTTAGCTCATGCTGCAGCCGTAATGGCAACTAAGGAAATGCAGAACCAATCCATTTAAGTTTATTGTTTAGCAAAATATTAGCAATGACAAAGCAAAATAGCAAACTAACCTCAAAAAAAAAAAGTCATTTTTCTCATTTTAATATTTCTTTTAATCTGTTGCTGTTTTACTTTTCTCCTTTTCTAATGCGGCTTTATCTTCACTCCCTTGTCTCTTTCTCCTTTGACACTTTGTCTGTCTCTCTATTTCTGTATCTTCTCTCACTCTGTCAATCTTTCTTTCTCTGTATGTCTGTTTTTGTTTGTGTGAAAAAGCCATCAGTCATGCTCTCTCTTTCTTTCTCTCTCTCTCGCTCTCTATCTATATCTGTTTATTTCAGTTTCTCAATCTAACCCTGTTCCCTGGGTCCTAAAGAGACATATGTGACATGTCTTGTTCAGAAGCACAGCACCTGTTTCAGCACCTGACCCTTTAAGTGAGAATGAGCCAGTGTTCAGCTCATCCAAGAGTGTGTCACAGTGAGAAGCCAATTAGCATGAACTATCATTTGTAGCTGACTTTGTGCTCTCACATAAATGCTGGTTCAGAGCTCAGAAGAGGGAATGGGACAGTTCAAAAGACTCTGCATTTGACCTCAGAAGCCGAGCAAAATCAGAAAGACTCATTTTGATCCCATATGTTTAGATATAGGCAGCCCACAAAAATGGACATATTGTGTTATTTCACATTGTGGGAGTTGGTAGGAGATCCAGATCCCCAAATTAACATGCTAATGCACTGAACATGGTATTTCCTCATAACATCTGGACTACAATGGACAGCACCGGAGATGTTGGTGTTGCTTTTCAGAGTTTGATGGCACATTAGTTAATTCAGAATAATTGAGATCAGGTTGTGGAATGTTTCTCAAACACCACCCCAACTCATCCCAAAGATATTTGATTACGGCTCTAACACTGCAGAAAACACAGGTCCTGGCTCCATAACCCACTGCTGGAATATTGTTAAATGTTAATATTTAGCTTTGATCATAGTCATCATCATCTTCTTTTCCGTTTTTCAATTTCAGGATCGTGGTTTGATCATAGTGACCTAGTCTTATGTGCAACTGCTCAAGAGTTTCCTATTATATGTTGTGCTTTTCTGTGCAGATTATACAAGCAGCATTCACAAAGGGTGAACCTTAAAATAGCTGAATCGAAGGCATGTCTGCAAACATTACGACATAAAGTTTAGCACATTAAATGAATGTTTTCATTAAGAATAGATCAGGAGTGCATGAGAAGAGAGCTGGAGAGTGGGCCATGCTCAGATGCCCAGAGCACCAGTCTTCATAATGCTTCTCCACTCCAAACGCATTCAGTAAATACACACAGAACTCAGCAGTTTTAAAATTTTAATAGATACATGGCTGTAAGGGTCTACAGAGACTTTCTTTTGGACTGGTGTAGGACAAATTAACCATTTATTTATTTATTTATTTATTTTTTATCTTATCCCACACAGGAAGGCAATGTTCAACTAACCCTTCATTTGTCAGATACATCAACTAACATTAAGGTTCCAGGAGGTTTCAAACTGTCAACATGTATAATGCACTCAAATTTATTCATTCATTCATTATCTGTAACCGCTTATCCAGTTCAGGGTCGCGGTGGGTCCAGAGCCTACCTGGAATCATTGGGCGCAAGGCGGGAATACACCCTGGAGGGGGCGCCAGTCCTTCACAGGGCAACACAGACACACACACATTCACTCACACACTCACACCTACGGACACTTTTGAGTCGCCAATCCACCTACCAACGTGTGTTTTTGGACTGTGGGAGGAAACCGGAGCACCCGGAGGAAACCCACGTGGACACAGGGAGAACACACCAAACTCCTACTCAAATTTATATTAATTATAAATATAAAGCATGCAGTACCAAATTGTACATGCATTATATTTATGTAGTGGTTTTAAGGTGTATATAATACATACTTCACTTAAACATCTTGATTTTAAGAACGCTGATTAAGAGACAATGACAAGTATTTATGAAAACACTAAAAATTGTGCAGAGCTTTCTCCCTGGAACTACTGCGTTTAAAGGTTTGACTTGTCTCGTGATTTATTTATTTTTTTCTGAATTTGTTGAAAATTGACAATTGTATCTGCCTTTTTTTATATTATGTATTTATTTATTGGTAAAAGCAAAGCACCTCAAGGAAATGGCTTATAACTCACTCAGTCACTCACTCACTTGCTCACCCACTCACATACAGTATATAATTATGTAACTAAACACAAAGCTAGAGAAAATCAATTGTCCTAATGTTACATATTCAGAATCTTTCATTTGGGAAATTAACTGCTATTTTCTTTGTATTGATACTTTCTTATGTACTGTCTTGTCTTTTAATTCAGTTATTAGTTTACAACCCTGGTTGTGGATTACCTCTTTCCTTTCAAGTTTTTCTAGTTTTCTTGATCAAACACACTCACCTCGGATCAGAAAAATGTGTTAATGAATTCGTCGGATTGTGTGTTCACAGCAGGTGGAACAAAAATGTGTGGGATCATGTGCATGACTGCAGGACCAGGTTGGGAATCACCGGGTTATGAAGAGGTACAAACATGCCCATTTTCCCACGGGGCAAAAACCGTAGTAACCTTTAAAACTCAGTACCTGTACAGTACCCCATTCTCTGAGCGTGTAGGAATATCACATTTATTTAGCACCTAAATCTCATAGAGGCTCTACACTGCTATGCACCGACAGCCTAATCCTCAGACTGCCTTTGAGCAAGTGGCAATTGGGCAGAATGTAGCTACATGTAATGAGATGAGAGGTGTGCTGAGCTTTTCACTCGAATTTCACGCAGGGACTGCTTTAGATTCCATGATTCTGTTTGAAAAGGGAAAATGTTCATTTGCTGCTAATGAGGGTGATGGTCTCACCAGCGCAGCTGCTTTACTGTACGAGTGAGAGGCGACACTTTGCTGTGATCTGAAAGAAGAAAAGGAATCATGCCTGCTTTGATCTGGGCTGAATGAAGGAAGTCACTTTGTGAAATCTCTCTCTCTCTCTCACCCTCCATTACACCCCTCCATGCTCACTCTTTCTAGGCCTCCCCTGTTCTTGCTTTTTCGTCCAACTTCAAAGGTGTAGGAGTTGCATTGATATTGAGAAGTACAGGTCTAACTTTCAGCTTTCTTCAGGAAGACAGGTTTTCTATTCTAAACTGTTACTTCTTCCATCCTTTCCTGTTCACATAAGTGTACAAAATAATAAAAAAATCAATATCTCATTTTCACAGCATGGACCCAGACAGAGACATTACCTTTACACTCCCATACTTTGCCTCGTTCAGTTGTTCTATGCTTTGACTCCATGCATTGTGCTGTTTAGATGTTGCAGTCACGTTGCTGCCAGAGCCCAGAATTCACCGTATATATGTGCTTTTGCAGATAGTGGGCTACATGATGCTGTCTATGAAAGAAGGATGTGGATGTTGTGACTAATTACAGTCATTGTCTGCATGGTATTTCCAATCAGGAGAAGGTCCTTTATCCTAATTTCCAGCGACCTTGTCAGAAATGACAGAACTAATAACGTTTGACTGAAGCGTGTTTGTCATGTTCACGTTTTTGTTCAGTCTTTCACGGTGAGTTCAAGGTCACTACTGCAGGAGTTTTCTTGTGGCAAATCAGCTACAGCAGACTTAGCTTGAGTTTATTATTCACTGCATAAAAAAACACGTAGTCTACATTTACCTTACTGTACGTTCAGGAACCCATGTGCTTACTCAAGTTTCTTTCAACATTAAGGGAATTCATTTGTAGTTTATCTGCTTCACTTCATTAGCAGCTTCTCTGCTGTGTGGGTTTAGGCTAGATGGTGAAACATTTCTCTGAGGATTTGATGGCTTTCAGACACAAGAACAATTCAAATGAAATCAGTTCAGTTCAGTTCAATCCCATTCATAAAGCACATTTCAATGAAAAAACTGATTATGAAAAAGGTACTTATTAAAAATAAAAGAAAATGTAGAAAATCCAGATAAATACAATTAATACAATTACACTGCCAGAAATACTCAAATATAGGCCGGCTTGAAAACTAACACAGGATCACAATATTAACCATCGTAAGCCAGGGAAATTAGGTCTTAAGGCAGATTATGAATTCTTGAATAGATATTAGGGATCTAATTCCATAGGGTAATGTATTCCCCTGTCTGAGAGCAGTCACAGAAAAAGCACAGTCACTCTTGTGTTAGCAAAGGAAATGTGGGGCAGTTAACAATGATTTTTTTTAGTTGACCGGAGTGTACAATGAGAGGTCAGACTGTGAAGAGCCTTAAAAACAGAAAGTACAATTTTGATTTAATGGGGAGCCGATGTAGGGAGATCGTGACAAGTAAAATGTAATCATTCATTCATTCATTATCTGTAACCGCTTATCCAGTTCAGGGTCGCGGTGGGTCCAGAGCCTACCTGGAATCATTGGGCGCAAGGCAGGAATACACCCTGGAGGGGGCACCAGTCCTTCACAGGGCAACACACACATTCACACCTACGGACACTTTTAAGTCGCCAATCCACCTACCAACATGTGTTTTTGGACTGTGGGAGGAAACCGGAGCACCCGGAGGAAACCCACGCGGAGAACACACCAACTCCTCACAGACAGTCACCCGGAGCGGGATTCAAACCCACAACCTCCAGGCTCCTGGAGCTGTGTGACTGCGACACTACCTGCTGCGCCACCGTGCCGCCCTAAAATATAATCAGATTTATTTAATCATTCATTGTTTCATTGTCTGTAAGCACTAATCAAGTTTAGGATTGCGGTGGGGCCGGAACCTACCCAGAAACTCTTGGCGCAAGACCTGGCGCACCCTGGAGGGGGAGACAATCCTTCACAGGGCAACACACACACACAAACATTCATTCACACACTCACACCTAAACACTTCTGAATCACCAGTCCACCTACCAACATGTGTTTTTGGACTGTGGGAGGAAACCGGAGCACTCGGAGGAAACCCCCGAGGACACGTCACAGACACTCACCCGGAGCAGGACTCGAACCCACAACCTCCAGGTCCCTGGAGCTGTGTGACTGAGACACTACCTGCTGCACCACCGTGCCGCACAGCTTATTTATTTATTTATTTATTTTTCTTGACTGGTAAATTGTCCAGCAGCATCACTTTGAAGAAACTGCAAATGGACCAAAGAAAACTGTCACAACAAATTACAATAGAGATCATCTTAATAGAGAGAGCAGGTCCTGATGTTTGATGATTAGTTTCGAATCACGAATTTAAACTCACTTTCCACTGTTTTTCGAAAGCTCATGAAACTCCTACTACGTGGCTATTGTCTTATAGGTCACTATAATGGTTACAGTTTCTAGTGCCTACTTCATCATCCATTGGTTGTTTCAGAAAGAAGTGTAGCTTTTGACCAGGTATTATTTATCTGGTACGAGTTTATACACATGGCTCTGACAATTTTTTGGAGAGAGAGGGCAGCAGTTTTTTTTTAAACCTGGACCTGGAGAGGTTTCCCTACTTTAGTACACCTGGAACAGCAGGGACAACATTATAATGTGTCAAACAGGGGTCAAGTATGGGAATAAATGGCAACAATTACTAACTGAACAGCAGCAAAGTGGACCTACATGGCAGGGCTTTCTAATGAAGGGGCTAGTGACTGTGTATTGTGTTCCCTTATTGTAAGAACTACCAATGTCTTTCCATTTTTAGAGTGTTGGTGAGGTCTCTCTCTCTCTCTCTCTCTCTCTCTCTCTCTCTCTCGCTCGATCGCTCTCTGACCCCTCCTACCCCTTTTAATCTTAAGGGTTGGAATCAGCAATGAATATGAGAGACTTTCTATTCTCCGGTTTCTGTAGATTAAATCAGCTCCAGCCAAGCACTGGGCAGGGCCCACACACACACACACACACTTGTGCCATCAAGGCTTATCAATCATTACAGCACAGTAATTGCGAAGGCTGAGCGCTGATGGAGCCTGTGGGAATATAGAGCAGCACAAGATGAGGACGATAAAGGCAGTGCATTCAAAACACGACAGTGGTAGTTGGCAGAGAAAGCTACATAGATTTTTTTTGGACAGTGACATTATCAAATACCAAGTCGCAATAACAGCTTGTTTTCAAATTACTGTTTCTGTGATGTCCAACAGCAAAGCAATTGCAGCCTACATCAATTCAGCTTCACCCTTTTAAGCTGAAGTAGTGAGGAGTGTTTGAGCATGGACTTCTTTGATAAAGAAACAGCACAGTGCTGATCATGGGTAACATTTAGGACTTGAGCTGCAGGTAAGCCATCAGACAGTATACTTGGACATATGACCTACGTCAGTGACATAAAAATAACTTTTATTTATACAGGCCGAGTGTAAAATGTATCTTACATTAATAAAGTGTGAAAAGCCATATATAGCAAACCACTTATCCAGTTCAGGGTCGCGGTGGGTCTACCCGGAAGCATTAAGCGAAAAGCAGCAACACAACCTGGAGGGGGTGCCATTCCTTCACAGGGCAACACACACACACACACACAAACACCTATGGACACTTTTGAGTTCCCTAAGTAGGAAACCTACTCTCTTGATTTCAGGACAGTGCTATAAAAGTGAATTGCACTCTGTGACTGTAGAGGGAGCCCAGGAGCAAGAATACTAAATCTTACTCAGTGTTCCTTTAAGGAAAATGAGAAGCATTTTGGGTTTAAGTCAAACTAATTAATTTTTTTAATCAAAGACATTTCAGGCAAGTGCCCCCTTGCCCCCCACGTGGTGCTGCCAGAAGGATGATTATGGACTTCAAAGAAACATGGGTCATGGCTGACACTACTGAAGCTCCTTGATTTATTAAGTTAAATCATGCAGTTTTACATACCAGGGTATCTGCCTGCAGGCTGTAGATGTCTTTGTGTTTGATATAATGAGTGATAGCAGTATTAGTGCACCCCCCCAAAGAAGTGTAGGACTTCAAAGGATGGCTAGGAAATGCAAGAGGTAAAACATGCGTGTCCTTTCTCAGAGGACATGCCTACAGCGTGTTCCACTGACGCTCATCGATATAGGTCAGCCTTGAAATATTGGCAAGACTGGCATTTCCAAAGTTCATAGGGTGCTACATATAAGCTTCAGACTGTGCGCACATATTCACAACCAAGCTTTATTTATTTAATGTCCAGTCAAAAAAGTGCCATAAACACAAAAAGGTATTCATTTTTCATAGTCAGGAAAAATGTTACAAAATAAAGACCAGACATTTTCTGTGTAACAGATATGGTGCAGTTATTCACCCTAGCTTTATGTTTTCTTAAACAATCTGGGGGGCTGGCAGGGATAGCTGATTGCAATTTCTGCTTCTTATGATCTAAGTTATCACAAACACATTTAATCATGTAGAGGTCTGCACTCTGAAGTGACCAGTCCATAGTTCTAAGAACACAAGCAGCTGCTTTGATAAGGAAATATTCTTCTTGTCCATTTTATTTCCTGAATAACAGTAATGGCTACTTATCAGCTTCATCTCCTTTCAGACAAACAACACTGAGTTGTATTCTCTTAGTGGAAGGATGGGGAGAAACATCTGTGGATCTTTTCAGATCTGAACTACGAGTGGATCTTGATTTCCTGCTGTCTCTTAAACGTGAATATTTTAAGTGATGCTTTTTTTGTGATTGGACAAGTTATGCACGGTTGTTAAGATTAAGAACCGAGTACAAGATAACTTGTACAAAGATAGTTGCTTACATACTGCAACACCCCCTGAGCTCAAATCTTGTGCCATTGTAAGCTTAAGATCAGATTCTGGGGTTTTGTGAATAGAGCACTGAACAGAGCATTAGCCTTGTATGTGTGTCCATAATTTTTTTGGCCGTCATGATGCTCTTTTCTCAGCTGTGTGATTTGGCAACTCTTCAACTGAGCAGCATGGAAGCCTTCACTGGCAACAGCACAGAGATATAAATGAGCAGTGAGAAGCTTCATCGTCAAGCCGTCGGGGAGAAGCAGGGCATTGATTGGTTCATGCAAATGAAAATGTTTGTCATTTTGGAGAGGACGCCTTGACAGGACATTAACGGTTATGGAGGAAGTGCGCAGCTGAAGGTGAATGGACTCGCAGGGGAAGAGAGGAGAGAGATGCAGATATAATAGCTCAGCTTGCCCTTCTGTAGCTGAAGGCTAATTGGTATTAGATGTCGGTGAAGTGAATTTAGAGCTGTGTGGAACGCAGAGGAAATTGGTTAGACACAAAACTTAGAACAGCGGTTCTCTAACTAGGTTCCGTGGCTTCTGGGTGGATGTCACAAGGGGACAAGCAGGAAGCAGAGGCATGTGTAGTTAATATATATATATATGTAGTCTTTTTATTTGGTGTTATTTGAACCCAATATTTTCATCATTACATTTATTTTCAGTTGCACTATTTAGCAAGATCCAAGCTTCTTTTTTTAAATTGCTGCCACTGGAAAGCTCAACTTCCTTGGAGTAGAGCACTACCTGCCTTATTCTGTTATGTTAACAGATGGCTAGAATTGTGATGAGTGAGGGCTAGGGCCATCCTACTGACCTAGAGAGAGGGAAAGAGGCCAATAAGTTTGAACTTTTTTAATTTGTCAAATTTGCTTCTGCCATCTCCCATACCAATAAAAGTTATTTTTCTTTCAATTTGGTTGATATCATACTAAAATGATGTCAACCAATAAGAATTCACAGCTGTACAATGCATGCTTAATAACATTACAAACAAGCAACATTTTAGTACATACTTATTATGCATTTTTTATAATACCATTGGAATTATAAACACTCCAGAGGATGCAGTAGAGTACAAATGTAAATTAAATCTATATTCTGAGCAGCCAAAAAATATATACATTTATATAAGTAAAAAAAACTGTTGTGTGATGGATGCAATGTATTGTACACAAAAAAGAAATGACACACAATCTCCATAGAGATGCATGGAATCAAAGGAGATTTTCTGGAGCAGCTGCACATCAGCCATGCAGAATTGTTAACATTGGATAGAGGAATACACAGCCCCCGGCACTGAGCTGTGGAGCAGTAGGAAGGTGTCTAACTGGAGTGATGTAGCTCCATCATGTACCTTTGGAATGAGCCAGAGTAGCTAAATATTAATAAACTCTGGAAATCTATGGCCATAGCGTTTTTTTTTTGTTTTTTTTTGACTGCATATGTTCTTTTTTTCCCCATTGCTATTAATAATCTGAATTTTTCACCCAGATCAAAATCAGCCTGATCACATGCTCTGAGATGGAGGTCATTGATCAGAGAGCAGTCCAGCTCTGTATATTATATGGATTTATTCCTTTCTGCAGAGACTTGGAAGCTGCCATTCCATTTTTTGGGAAAAGAAGATTAATCATTACTGTCATTTTTGTCAATAGAAGCTGTCCATCTACAGCCATCAGTCAGTGTCAGCACACTCAGAGAGTGGCACTGCAGCAGCAGAGTGTGATTTCAAATGGTGAAGACTGTTTAAATAAGAATTTTAATAAGAAAGCACTAGAGCTTGCAGTTTGACTTAACTAAGCAAGGACATGCGCTCACAGTGTACATCAGCACATCTGCACCCGATGTTTGTATGAACATCTGGGTGTAAAAAGAACGTCTATGATTGTGGTACAATTGCAGTTCTCTATGGTTATTTACATTCCAAAGCTAAGCTTCTTTTAAGATGAAACAATGTGTTTGAGGAGGGAAAAAAAAGCTGATGATTGTATGAAGTTTAACTTGTCTGTATGTTCATATTCACTGTTTGAATTACCACAGAAACGGATTTGTAACTTGAGTTGTTTGGTTTTGTAGCACTTTTGGTAATGCAGTTAGGGGTATCTTGAATTTGGAGACATTTCCACCTTAGATGATTTGAAACAGCAAAAATAAGTCAATATTACCCACCTGTGGAGCAGGAATAGAGCGATATCCTCATTTCAGTTTGAAATGTTTCAGAGTTATCAAATGGCAAGGAAATTATAAAAAGTTTTTTTTTATTATTACTATTCTGAATTAGGCATTTAATATTGCAGGGGAAAAACTGAAAAAAAGTCCTGTAACTAATCTGTCCTGAAATAGCAGACATACCCAGTTACACTGTCTGTATGATGTCATAGTTACCTGCGTATTTCTTCCTGTAGTGTAAGAGAGCTTTTGAGTAGTATGAATGTGATAGTCTACATCCATCCATCCATCCATTATCTGTAACCGCTTATCCAGTTCAGGGTCACGGTGGGTCCAGGGCCTACCTGGAATCATTGGGCGCAAGGCAGGAATGCCCCCTGGAGGAGGCGCCAGTCCTTCACAGGGCAACACACATTCACTCACACCTACGGACACTTTTGAGTCGCCAATCCACCTACTGACGTGTTTTTGGGCTGTGGGAGGAAACCGGAGCACCCGGAGGAAACCCACGTGGACACGGGGAGAACACACAGACAGTCACCTGGAGCGGGAATCGAACCCACAACCTCCAGGTCCCTGGAGCTGTGTGACTGCGACACTACCTGCTGCACCACCATGCCGCAGAAAGTCTATATTTTAAGAATTATTGTGATATATAGTAAGTAAGAGGTGACTGAACAGTTAGCTTAATGAGTCATGTACTATAATCCCGACATTTTCACACATGTAGTGGTAGCTTTCAATTTCAATTTCAGTGAATTAATTAATTAATAACAATAATAACTTGCCAGCTGACTTGTTTTGAAGCATAAATCTGTCCATTGCAGCCTTGACTGATTTTGATTACTTGTTTGATCTTACAAGTCATGCCCTCTTTAGAGTATTCACTAGCTTTGAGGGTGAGGTCAATGTACCAGTTAATCTCCATGGCTGGTCACATGCACCCCGGAAGTGGCATTTTGAAGGAGAAGCGAGCTATCAATTCTGTGAGATACTGAAATGTGCATTTTAATAAATACTCAGAACTGAGTCAACACAGCAGCAAGTATTTGTCTCTCCAGGAGACTAAGTGGACAGGGCAGGCTTCTCACAATGGAGCCTCTTTTGAATAATTTGTGCACAAAGTCAGCTTGTAATGTCAGCAGGATACGGGACTCTGACTTGCCCTTACATACACAGGCACAAATACACACACACACACACACACACACTCTCTCTCTCTCTCTCTCTCTCTCTCACCCTCTCTCCCCTTGTCTTCCTCTCCCTTTCTCCTTCTTGCTCGGTTTCTTTGCACTTGGAATACTAATGCTGGTGTAACGCTGAGCTGTCAGACCCTCTCTCTCTCTCTCTCTCTCTCTCTCTCTCTCTCTCTCTCTCTCTCTCTGTGTGTAAGGAATCTTGACAGATGACTGCACTCTGCTCTGTCTGCTTCACCAAGAAAAGGGGGCTTTAAATGGACACTGTCAGAGTGCTTTCAGACCCAACATAACCCAACCCCATCATTATCCCCCAGTCCAACCACCGGAAACCCTCTCTGCTATATCTGCCTCTGTCTCCCATTTCTTCTCTCTGCCTTATCTTTCTCTTTCCGTGCTGTCTCTCTCCCTCTGCTATCTCACATCCTCTCACTCCTCTCTTTACTCCTGATGTCTTTAGCTCCTCTCTGTTCTTTCTCACTCCTCTCACTCTCTTTGTCCTTATTTAATATCTCTCTCTCTCTCTCTCTCTCTCTCTCTCTCTCTCTCTCTCTCACACTCCCTCTCTTTCTTCTATCTCTATCTCATTTTTTTCCTGCCTGTCCCTTGTGCTCCCTCTCTCTCTGTTGTGTTTACATTGTGGAGCTGAGCAGCATCACTCAGGGATCAGAGATCATGTTTTATTTACAGCTCTGCCTTTCAGCTTTGTCCTCTATTAGATCTGTCTTCAGGGGGATGATGATCCTGGAGCTCGTCTGACACGAGGCAGAGAAGGCAGGACAGGTCATATACACCACTATATGTTATTTATTTGCTCCCATATTTACTGTCTGAACAATGGCTGTGCTTGGGAAAACTGGTTAACGCGTTTGTTTTCATGAAAAATTTAAAAAAGGTGTTTGCAGTCACAGGGTCAAGAGCTGCATATATTGGACCTGAGGCCAAGTTTCACTGCTGCTGGAAGCTCGAAAAACAACAGCTTTTCATGGAGGGGAGAGAAACATCCGCAACTTCCAGTTCTCTGGCCTAATTAATGTGACATTTTACAGTGTCAACTTTTCACTTGCAGAATAATGTGCTGTCTTAATTAGCATATAATGCTGTATAGGCTTATTATTCTATAACTACTGTGAATTATACAGTAATTATTCTGAAACATACATGTAGTGGACACTATATTATCAAAAGTCTGTGAGGATCTGCCGGTCAATGTTTCTTGTGAAATTAAAGGTATTAATAGTTTTTCCTTTTGTGTGAAATTTGTGGACACTACTTGTAATTACTGAATTCAGCCACTTTATAAAGCACTCACTGTGAACACACAGCTTGTATAAATCTATGTAAACCTCTCTCTCTCTCAAATATCCATCCATCCATTATCTGTAACCGCTTATCCAATTTAGGGTCGCGGGGGGTCCAGAGCCTACCTGGAATCATCGGGCGCAAGGCGGGAATACACCCTGGAGGGGACGCCAGTCCTTCACAGGGCAACACAGACACTGACATCAAAACTGGTGTAAACACGAACCAGTTCGCTGGAGAGACCTAAGCTTTAAAAATCCTGAATTGAATCAGCTCAAGATCCAGAGTTTGGTGGAAAGGACGAAAAGTTTGTGTGTGTCGGATTGGTACCATTTAACCTTGTGGAAGGTTCGAAAACATTTAATTAATTCATTGTCTGTAAGTGCTTATCCAGTTCAGAGTCACTGTGGGTCTAGAGTCTACCAGGAATCATTAGGTGTAAGGCGGGAACACACATTGGAGGGGGCGCCAGTCCTTCACAGGGCAACACACACATTCACTCACACCTATGGACACTTTTGAGTCACCAATCCACCTACCAACATGTGTTTTTTAGACCGTGGGAGGAAACCGGAGCACCCGGAGGAAACCCACGCAAACACAGGGAGAACATACCAACTCCTCACAGACAGTCACCAGTAGCGGGACTCAAACCCACAACCTCCAGGTCCCTGGAGCTGTGTGACTGCGACACTACCTGCTGCACCACCCAGTTATAAAGCAAACAAATATATTATTTATTTATTTATTTGTTTATTTATTTATAACTAATAATACACTGCGATAATGAACACAATAAGACACCTGACGTTTGTGCTATAACATAAGACATCTGCACTCTGCCTGCAGCCTCGTTTCTACAACTACCTCTTGTGTATTATTTCTTAAAGGTAAAGCCTTAGAAAAGAGTAGAGAGTTACTGCAGTATTTCACTATTACCATCATTCGTTTTAGAATAAACTTTGGATGAGACACTATGCAGTGTTGTAGATCTGTTGTAGTAGCAATGTCCAGAACAGATATGCTCTAAACAGCACTTGCATTACATTATGCATGCAGGAACCTTGGCCAGTGATCATGTATAGTGATCAAATTCAGGTTAAAAAGGAGTAAAATACCGTTCCAACAGTTCTGGTTAAGAATCAGATTACCTGTCACTTTTTCTGACACATGCAATTACCGAACATAAACATGAGCGAGGCAACTGCTTATTATCGTGTCATTTTAGCACCACACTCTGAAGGAACAGTAGCCAGAATTACAGAAAAGAATCAGTGCCATGTAACCTGCCATCATCCATCCACTCTTATAGCTACAGCCACTGGGTAAAATCATTTAGCCAACAGTGTAGATTGAGCCCTTCAGTGAGTTGTCTACTAGGTTTTTATAACACTTCTATCAGTCTCTGCATTGCCTTTGAGCTATTCTTTCCAGTGCTACTTTCCAAACTCAAGTTTCTCTGCTGTCAGAAAAACTCTCACTGTGGGGGTGCTTTTTGCTGTCACTGTGGTGGTACACTCAAGGGTACATATTCAGTGCCTTCAGTTAGAGAAGATAATTGTACCATATTCTATAATAATTGTACATTTTAAAGTTGTGTTTATTTCATACGCCCAACTTCTGTGATAATTGTTTGTGTAGACTAGGGATGAAAGTTGAATCGTTTTAATTCATGATTGTTGCAGTTGCAGAGAGAGATTTGCATTGTTTATCATTGCCCACATCATCAACAATGATGTCTTATGTTTTAAATATTGGTGGAAAAATGGACCCTGATCAAATGGAGCTCGGCAGATAGTTCAAACCTTTCAGAAGCAACTTAACACGTGTGCTGTGACATCACAACCAAGACAAACTGTGAATATTCACAGTCAATACAATGAGATTTGGCCCAATATAGGATCCTACAGACTGCATTTTTAAAGGTGCCACATCTTAACCTTTTCTGTATCCTATTTATTTGTGTACTCTTGAACTTAATTTCTGGGTGATTTATTTACTAAAACACACAGAGCTGTGAAAAAAGCGGCTAGCCTCTCTTGACTTTCTTTAAGCAGTATCACACTAGAGGGAGTGTGTAGAGTAATATGTTTTGTATAACAGAATGAACACAAGTGTGGTACTACTTTTATACAACAGCTTAGCAACTCCATTTATTCATTAAAAAGTAACATGTAACAAAGCAAACACCGTTATGATACTTTGTGTAGATCTACAGTATCACATGAGAGCTACTTTTTATTGTGTACATATACCTGCCAAGTTCACATTTATGGCACACCCAGTGAAACTGGAGACTATTGACCAGCCACTTTGGTGACATTTGGTGTGATTTTGGTAAGTTTACAGCTGGATCAGACAGTATGGTTCTCCATGATTCCCAGCTCTCCATGGATGGTCTCTAGTAACTTTTAGTGAGCTTTCCTACTTGTAAGACTAATTTACTGTTTTTATTTCTAAAGTTTTACACCTTATTATACATCACAATTCACAATGAGCCCTGTGAAGGACTGGCGCCCCCTCCAGGGTGTATTCCCTGCCTTGCGCCCAATGATTCCAGGTAGGCTCTGGACCCACCGTGACCCTGAATTGGATAAGCAGTTACATATAATGAATGAATGAATGAATGAATTCACAATGAATCTCTGTGTGTTTACAAAAAGCATGTGACCTATGTTTACCACTCACTGGTAATGTTTAAAGGAATGCTCCTGTAAACTGGAGTGTTACATGTACTGAGTGACAAAGATTCAAAGATTTATACTCTCATTGCTCTCTCTCTCTCTCTCTCTCTCTCTCTCTCTCTCTCTCTCTCTCTTTTTCTCTCTCTCGTCCAATCAAATTTTCTGCTCAGAGCTAACCCTTGTATAATACTTCGTATTTGTCACAGTGTATGTGAATATATTTATATATTTCACAATGTTTTGGTTTTCATGACATCACAATATAAATGTTTACATACTCTGTATCAAACAAACTTAATGAGTCCTTTAACCTTTTGCAGTTCATAGCATCAACAACTTACAAAAGGCAGAAAAAAACGGCATGGAAAAAAATCAAGAGATTTTTTTGGCCTGAAAGTAGACGTTTCCTGGTGAGAGGCAGTTGCTATGGTTGGGTGTGATTATGGTTGCTGTCAGAGTCACTTTCAGTCCGTTTGAGTGTGTGTGTGGGACTGTGAAAATCACCCCTACATGCTTCCATCCCACCATCCTGGACACCAGACTGCATTAACCCGAGCCAGAACTGTTACATAACACGTACACTTCCACAAACAGACTGTGTTCTCTCCTCAGCTCTTACACTGACCGGGTCAAAAGCCAATCCATTACCTCAGCATCGGAGTTAAAGACATCAGCTTCTCTGACCTCACTAATACAGTAAAATACCTCTGTAGAAGAAGCATCATATTTATCTCATATTGGACAAACATAAAGCCAAGCAGACACTGGTTACTTTATTAGAAACACTTACAAAGTGCTTCTACAAATGTAATGTTTATTACATACACTGAATATCCCAAAGTTTGTAGCCACCACTTATAAACACTGAAATTAATATGTTTCCATTCTGGACACGTTTTAATTGTGATGGGTTATTCTGAAGCAGCTGTACGTAGTTAAAACTTAGTAATAATAATAACATTCTTGTGATGAAATGGCTCCCGGTCTAAGATGTGTCCTGCCTTGCGTCCAATGATTCCAGATGCCACTGCAACTCAGGATGCTCAGGATGAAGTGGTTACAGAAGATGAATGAATGGATGATAATAATACGGTGTCTCTCACCACAGATTTTGAGCTGTATATGCTAGCTTGTGTGTATGTGTGTGTGTGTGTGTGTACATGAGAGGCTGACAGGCATTTCTAGTGCTGAAGTCTAGCATTTGTGCTTGTCTGTAAAAGTGTAAAGGTAATTTTAGTACTGTATTTTTTTTTTTATAATAATGAATGTAAAATATTTAAGAAATAAAAATTATTAATTTATTTAAAGAACAAGTGCAATGAAATGCCTGCTGTTTGCCTTGGCGTCTTCTATTAAAACACTGAAACAATTGTAGTAATAAAATTAAAAGGACACTATGCAATATTATTACCTTATTAATTATTAATATAATGATTAATATAATATTAATATAAATTACAGCTTCAAATTACAGCTTGTGATATTTTACTGACCTTTAATAGGGAGACTAGAGCCTCCATGATGTCTGTTTTGGGCTCAGCACTGCAGAAACTGCACTATGTATTTCTGTGTAGGAACAGGCAATGGGATACACTCAGATCACAGGAACACTACCCCTGGTTTACCTCATCAACATTACTCTAGCCCTCCTGTTGTGTTCCGATCAAATCTGACCGATTTACAAATTTCCTCTTTAAAAAAATTATTAAATTTGTAAATATGTTTGACATGAAGTTCCATGACACTGTTCACACACAAACAACAAAAATAAATATAAAGTTTTATGGAACTTGTATTCACCCAAGGTTTCCTGGTCAAAAATGGCAACCACCATGGGAACCAGTTGACATTCATTGTCTGTGACCGCTTATCAAGTTCAGGGTCATGGTGGGTCCAGAGCCTACACAGAATCTTTGGGCGCAAGGCACAAATACACTCTGGAGGGGGCACCAGTCTTTCACAGGGCAACACACACATTTGAGTCGCCAATCCACCTACCACTTTGTGTTTTTGGACTGTGGAAGAAACGCACGCGGACACTGGGAGAACACACCACACTCCTCACAGACAGTCACCCGGAGCAGGAATCGAACCCACAACCACCAGGTCCCTGGTGCTGTGTGACTGTGACATTACCTGCTGCGCCACCGTGCCGCTTGGAGCTTATTGATGATATAGATTTTATCCCACAGGAACACCACCAGTTGATAAACAAAGCTACAACATTGTTTCAATCATACAGCTTTCTCAGAGCTTGGTATATAAAGCTTTTCTGAGGCCGTGCTCACAGTTCAGTCCGTGACAGCACAATGGCCAAAAGATATACAGCAGCTGAAGCTCTGGACCTTGTATCTGATTATTATTGTGATCAAGAGGAGAGGTGCCAGGTTGACAGTGAGGAGGAACTGTCAGAGGTTGAAGATGATACAGAGTACAAGCCTTTTGGGCTTTTGTTTTCAGTAAATAAATCATACCGGTCAGTTTGACCAGGAACACAAAAGTTGTTATTTTGTGCCACAGTTTAGAAACTTTACCTGGTTTCAAGTACAGTCCCCCCCCCCCTAAAAAAACAAGTGTTCTGCAGGACATAAACAGCAAATTCAAGTTTAAAACTTCTAATGTTCATGACAGCAGAAGTGATAATATAGGAATTATTGTTGATTTATAATGGAACAAAGTTATATAAAATGAAATAAAGCACTATGAGTGTTAGCCGAAATGAACTAGCAGCCCCCAAACTTTCCTAGGAGGGTTCAGATCCAAATTCTGGCCAGGCCCAAACCTGCTTAGCTTCAGAGGATTTGCATGTTCTGGTTTACAGCTTGCTTTTGGTATTGCAGTGAAAGCTATGAAGGTTATACAATGTCAGGATCGAGTGTGCAAGAATATGTATCTGCTCTGTGTTAATCTGTAGAAGCTCAGAGTGTGGCCATTTCCAGTGGTCACCTTCACTGTTATTCTGTGAAGAAATGCATCATTCATCTGGGGTCAGTTAAAAATTCAGCGCCAGTAGCTGCTCTCTGCCTCCTGCTGAGAGGAAGCAATGTGGGTTACTACCTCAGGAGATGAAGCGAGTATCCTGGGGGTGTATGTGTGTGTGTGTGTGTGTGTGTGTGTGTGTGTGTGTGTGTGTGTGTGTGTGTGTGTGTGTGAGAGAGAGAGAGAGAGGGAGTGTGACCTTATGTTTATTTATGCTTGTGTTGTAGATGCGTACAAATGCAGTTTGCAAAGCTGGATGAAGCCTTTCCACTGTGTGAAGTGCTGCCAAGAGAATTCCAGAGCATTTCAAATCAGAAAGTTTAGTCAAACAAAACACATGCAAATATAGCCTCGACTCTCCTTACCCACACAGCATAGCGAAGGGGGAGTGGTGTGGGTGACATCACTGCCCCTGCTCACAGCAAACCAGTGTTCCATTCCCCACTCAGGCAGGAAAACGACTCTATACTTTGGTGAAGACCCCTAACACTACATTAGCCTACAACTGTAATGTGATTAGAAGTGTAAGTCACTCTCACAAAATACCATAGTTTAAATCTAAATTCACACCCATGACATCTGACCAGGATTCACTCTGGACTGTCCACAGCAGCTGCTGACTTCAGCCCACTCACACTCTGTCTCAACGTCCCCCCTTGGTGCCCAGCCCTCACCACCACTGACTGTCTTTGGGACTACTTGGATCAAAGACTGAATTTTGGAGGTGTCTAAAAATATTACTGAGATTTCTTTGAAAAGCTCCTGAAATGAATGAAAGCTGTAATAGAGTCACTGAATGTAGTGCCACTGCAATGTAGCTCCAGGGTCTTGGGGTCCTGGGTTCAATCCTCTCCTTAGGTCACAGTCTGTGTGGACTTTACTCCAGTTTCTCTGGTTGGCAGTGGATTTGTTGTGTGAAATTGTCCAGAAGTATGACTTTTGCACCCAGTGAGTACTTGTACGCTCTGGACTCTCTGCGACCCTGATCAAGATGAAAAATAAACACCTACAGACTGTAGCCCATCTGTTCTTGTTCAGAATGTTTAGTGATTCTCTACTCTGTTCCTCTTTGGTCTGTTTCGGACCACAAGACCATTCTTGTCCAGGTGTTATTTGTGTGGTGGCCAATTTTCAGCACAGCAGTGACACTGGCATGGACATGTGTGTATTAATGCGTGTGATACGGTGAATCAAACACAGTGGTACTGCTGAAGTTGTTATGCCCGTCAGTGTCGTTGCTGGGGTTAGAGTGCACCTCCACCCAGAAATATCCAGCCAAGAACAGCTCTATGGTCAGGAACAGATCACTGGTGAAGGACACGAATGACTCACCCAAACAACAGATGGGTTTCTGTCTCTGACCGAACACCAGTGGAGCTGCTGATTATCGAATGGCCAGTGTGTGTTCAAGTGTCCTAGATACGAAGTGAATGAAACTCTAAAATTAAGTGTATCATCGCTGTCCAAAAAATAATAACCTCCACACTCTCCACACCAGTAGCTTTACAAAAGTTTGACAAATGTTTGTGGCCATCTGCTTATCCAACATTTCCTTTGAAATGAAGGGTGGTCCCCTCTTTACTACGATAACAACATTTGCTATTCAGGGATGCATTTACACAAGGATTTAATGGTATTCATCCATCAGAGCATTATTAAGATCAAGTACTGATTCTTGATAAGTAGTTCTGGCTAGTGTCTGACATCGAGTAAATTTCCACAATTAGTTTCCTCAATAATCTTAAAATAGCTGAATTATTTTATTAACATAGTAGTAATTAAATATACACTCTTAAATATAAAGGTGCTACAAAGTGTTCTCTGAGTGATACAATAGAAAAAATACATTTGAGCCATAAACGGCCAAGTTCGGACACGAATACCGCAGTTTGCGGGGTAAAAAGCACAGCTTATATTCTCAGCTTTATAACTCATGAATGCCTGAAGGCATCGGTGTACTCCACATATTGTTAGAAACCATAGATCCTACCGTTTCTAAAAATAGCACTCTCACCATGGTGTGGTGAAGCCTCTGGGAGTAATCCAGTGTGAAACACACCTAAAAATCAAGGTGCTCCTTCAAAATGCATGTTTTTTCTGCTGTCATAACTGATTCTTCTGCTCAAATACATGAACGATGGTGTTTACTTTCAGTTAACGCTGACAACGCTATCTTTGGGCAGAAAGAGTTATTCAACATAAAACATGCAGTTCTTTTTATGTTTACTCCTATTATTTATTCATAGCATTTCAAAGGTTTCACATCAAATAACATTGGATTTGATCACCAAGTATAAACTAAAAAGCTTTTCATTGTGTGTATTCTGAATAAACAAGTACTGTTTCATATATTTTTCGTATATTTCTTATATTTTTAAAAGATTATTATTATAATAATAATAATTGTTACTATTATAAGCAGCTGAGTAAATTGCCAATGTACCAAAACTATTTTTATTAGTTGGCATATTGTCCATATTGTCCCTGAACTAAATGCCTGAAAGTCTGGGCTTGGTGTAAATCTCTGCCAGAGTTTTATCAGTCATATATTCTAGAGCTTAGGATATCAAGAAAAGTAAGTCCGTCTGATGCTACTCATTTATTTTGTCACAGTAATATGCCATGTAATAAAATATCATCAAATATGATGACTAACAGACTAACAATTTCTGCAAAGATAACTGATATTAGAATATGTTTTGAAGGCTGTACATTCAGAAAATCCATTAAAAAAAAGAAAAAGAAAAAAAAAACAGGAGCTTGGTACAATTTTGGTCAAAACATGGCCAGTTTCAAGCAAATATCTAATATCAGTTAGTATTTAAACTAGCCAAGGGTCTTTCGAAAAGAAAACAATATTCTGAATATGGCATATGTCACATAATTACTGTTTAAATGCAACTGAAAGAGGCAATGACAAAAAACAAAAGAGCCTTAAGAGATGTGTGAGTGTGAAGAACATTTTAAAGATCTAAAAACCTCAAGGTTCTTTACCCATTTAAAGATATTAGCAAAAATGTCTTTTTATGGTTCTTTACATTTCTATTGTTCCATTCCTCACAATATTCTCATACAATGTGAAGGATGAAGCTGCTGTGATTTTAGAAAACAATGGGACTGGTGATATGAGGTATGCCAGATATTGCTCCATTCAAGGGGTGTCGGTTTTATTGAAAAAATATTTCCCACCAGAAGGCACCACATGAACACCCTCTGAAGTCGGATACTAAGTTTAAATTTTCAAACAGCCCAAGTTGTGATGTAAACATGTTTTCAACATGGGGGAACAGTCCATCTGCAGTAAAACATCAAATATTAATGTGCAATTTGTACTTAATTCTAAGAGTAATGTCGTTTTGAAATGAACACCTACAATGAACACATATTTATGTTCAAAAAGTCCAGTAGAAATGCTAAAATCAACAAGACTTGACAAAAACATTTTGAGAGCATCCATATTTTTTTTTAAACACACCACCCACATGAACACAACCAAGTCATGGGAACAAGTTAGACCTCTAAGGATACCACCACCCAACTTGCACTTTAAAGCAGCATACGTATGAACTTTCCAAAGGTGGTGTTCCCTATTAACCAACCCCTTTTAGCTAAATAAAAGCCATTTACAGCAACAGCAGAAAGTAAGTAATATGAAAAGCTGACACTCCTTTTGGTGTCCTGCAGTTTTGGAGCAACCTGCAAGAATCTCTTAGTGTGAGAGAAAGGGCTCCAGACTGGCCCATAGAGAAGGGCAAGGGGTTGGAGTGGAGGGAACACATTGGCTGTGACCTGCTATTTGAGCAGGGACTAACACAGCCAACACCTGCTCTTGTATCCACGCAGCTGAAACTTTAATGAGCATACAGTGGCTGATGGGAAAGAGAGCCTCACCTGTGGCCTCACCTGCTCTGGCTGGATAAGAGGACACCGGAACACGAAGAAGGTCAGACACATCCTCTTTCTCTTTCTTTAGTTTTTCTCCTGCTTTCATAGGCCTCCAAGGCTCTGTCTTTGATCTGAAATCTCTCTAATTCTGCTGCCTCTTAGATCTCTCTGGATGACTCTGTACATCCTGGAGTTGGAAGGGCCCGGTTACTTTTTCTTTGTAAGGACATTCTTCACTTTCTTCACATCTTAGAGGTTTTGAGTGCAGGTGGGATCCAAAGCTGTCTAGAGGTTGTGGTAAACTTCTGGCTTGATCTCTTGACAGTTTGGTAAATTTTTGATCTATTGTAATATTGTGATTCTCAAATTCATCAGCGGTGTACCTAGGATTAGCCATTGTGCCTCATACAACAATTACATTCATTGAATTAAAAAAAATAATAAAAATTAAGATGTTCACTACATGTCCAAAGGTTTGCAGACAGCACTTATAAGTTTGAATTCAGCAATTTCAAAGTAAGCATATTGTGGTTCATCCTCATTTAAAGAGACAGTTTCTAAAACTGGTCGTTCTGAACAGGGCTGTTAAGACAGGGTAAGAATGGTACTGTGCTGATTGATCCATGTGGTATTTTGAACAATGAACAGAGGACTGTTTGAAACTATTTTTTTGTTAACTTTTTGAAAAGTGGGTATAATATGTCCCTTTTAAGATTTTAAGGGATTAATAAAATGACTCTTCTTTTTCTTTTTATAAGCATTCAACCCATAAAATGCTGTACATTTCCAAATTTGGAAAATATGTTCTTAACTTAAGTTCATTTTGGAGCATTTCTGTTGCTAATTTTCACAGAATGTAAGCTACAATTATTACATTTTTTTACTTTCAAAAAATATGTAACTTTTAAGTGATGAAACACTACTGATGAGCACTGTGTACAAATCACATGCCAGAATCATCAGAAATATGTCTCAATACAGTAAACAAATCTGAAGACATAAAAATACATTCTGTTCATGTTTTCTTACTCTGAAATGCACTTTTATAGTGCACTATAAAACCGATATAAAATGATGCATAAGACGGGTGTGTGTATGTGTACATATGTATGTTAGGCAGGACTGTATATTTAAACACAATAGAAATACCTCTCTAACATCCACACCTCT
Organism: Hoplias malabaricus; assembly: GCF_029633855.1. Classification (NCBI taxonomy): domain Eukaryota; kingdom Metazoa; phylum Chordata; class Actinopteri; order Characiformes; family Erythrinidae; genus Hoplias; species Hoplias malabaricus. Next base: position 40,926,973 of record NC_089803.1, read on the forward strand.
GCACAACTATATTGGACATCTGGCCAAAGTTGACAGCTGGAGAGCACACACACCCTAAAAACAATTAAATACTGAGGCTAATAATGTTTTCTCCTGTGAATCGGCAAACAGCTTAAACTCTTACTTTAATAACTGAAACAGAAGGTCAGGAATTGGCCTTGAGCTCCTTCAACTGAATTTTTTCTTGAAATTATCTGCACAATACAAATACTGTAGTTTACACAGACACAATAGAATCTAATTTCTCCATTTTGGTTCCAGTAATTGTCCATTCTGAAACATCACCTCAGCAATGCTCCAATGACCATAGATGCATATTATTTGATTAGAGTCAAATAATCTGTTCTGATGAACCCTCGCAGGGTTGCATTACCATACTAATGCAATAACAGCCATGCAGAGAAACCATTCACTGCAGTATTGGGGCACCACCAAAATCAGCCTATGATTAAATCAGCTCCTACTTCTTGGTGGGTCATTCATCAACCCTGCAGGCTGAGGAACGGCCACTCCTCTAAAGGACAAATCATGCACCCCTGGAATAAGGTCATGTTTGCCTGTAAGAGGCTTCGGTGTTCGGAGTGAGGGACTGATTTAGTGAAGGAGGTGACATTTATTCTTGTGCAGGATTGCGAGTGCACCAGTACATGGGATAATACCCACTGGTCTGCAGTAAGTCAGAAATGGCAACTGACCAGGACTCTGTACTCCAATTCCCATCCAGATGTTTGGAGAGTGGATTATAGATAGAGTCTCACTAAAGCGCTCTGTAGCCCTTTCTTAGTATGGACCGCCAAGCCTCTCCGTGGAGCTCTTATTCAGGAATATAAAACTGTCACGGGTGGCAGTCACTTTCATTTATTAACTGTCCTCCACTCCCCTCCGTCTCGCTTTGAGGACAGGCTCAATATCTCTATCAGGAAGCCTGTCTGTATGCCTGTAGGCCAGTGTGTAGAACCTCCATTAACTCAGTGTAGGGTTACGTTCCCAGCCCTCTAATCGTTTCTCAGTGGTTTCCCCTGGCCTTCTCCTCACGGGAAGGAGCGTGCCTGGTCCGATGATGCCGTGAATCACTCAGTAAGGCAGACCCCCTGGGGTCTTCATTAGGACTACGTTTCCTGACAGCATGTGTGTGAAAAGCCTGGGTCGGAATACACAATGCTCTCCCTGCACCAAGCAGGAATAGCCTGGCCTGATTATATGCACTGAGCCTGAGAAATTACACAGGCTGGACTGTAGAGCACAGGCTGTTCTGTGTGGAAACAGAATTGGAAATGGATTAAATGAACCGCAGGTGCCTTTCAAATGGCTCGCAGACCCATCGTAATATTCATAGCATTCACAGTTTTTCAAATGAAAAGGCTCAAACGCTTCAGTGGAGCTGGTGTCACAGACCCACATTAAACATTAAAACCACACTCACTCAGTTAAATCCAGAGCTGAGTCTTATACGCTTTTTTTTTAAACAAGGGTTGGTTGCTGACTTGAACATTTAAAGAGGCACATCGTACCCTTTCATCAAGTTAACACTGTTCTCCAGGGTCTTAATATTATGTCTGTGACATGGTGACATTTGTGTTTGCTTTTAAAAATATAACACAAAAAAATCACTGTTTTCCTGAAACTGTTCCTTTAAGTTCAGTTGCAAGAGCCCAGGAGTGAGAAGCAAAGAGCCGAAACTCTGTTTTTTAGTCATTTTTGCTGTGTTCTCTATCTATTCTGTTCCTGTTTTATTCATATTTGATCCATCCATCCATTATCCACCGCTGTTCGGGGTCGCGGGGGAAGCAGTCGGAGCAAAGAAACCCAGACCTCCCTCTCCCCAGCCACCGACTCCAGCTCCTCCGGGGGAATACCGAGGCATTCCCAGGCCAGTCGAGACATGTAGTCTCTCCAGCGTGTTCTTGGTCTGCCCCGGGGCCTCCTCCCCGTTGGACATGCCCGGAACATCTCTCCAGGAAGGCGTCCAGGAGGCATCCGAACCAGATGCCCGAACCACCTCAACTGGCTCCTCTCGACATGGAGGAGCAGCGGCTCCACTCCGAGTCTCTCCCGGATGTCCGAGCTCCTAACCCTGTCTCTAAGGGAGAGTCCAGACATCCTGCGGAGAAAACTCATTTCAGCCGCTTGTACCCATGATCTCGTTCTTTCGGTCACTACCCAGAGCTCGTGACCATAGGTGAGGGTTGGGACGTAGATTGAACGGTAAATCGAGAGCTTTGCTTTTCTGCTCAGCTCTCTCTTCACCACAACGGACCGGTACAGAACCCGCATTACTGCTGACGCTGCACCGATCCGCCTGTCAATCTCATGCTCCATCTTTCCCTCACTCGTGAACAAGACCCCGAGGTATTTAAACTCCTCCACTTGAAGCAGGATCTCACTTCCAACCTGGAGAGAGCACTCCACCCTTTTCCGACTGAGTACCATGGACTCGGACTTGGAGGTGCTGAGCCTCATCCCTACCGCTTCACACTCGGCTGCAAACTGGTCCAGCAAGAGCCGGAGGTCTCGGCTCGATGAAGCCAACAAGACCACATCATCTGCAAAAAGCAGACATGGAATCCTGAGACCACCAACCGGACACCCTCCGCCACTTGGCTACGGCGAAAAATTCTGTCCATAAAAATTGTGAACAGAACCGGTGACAACGGGCAGCCCTGACGGAGTCCAACTCTGACTGGAAACCAGTCGGACTTACTGCCAGCCATACGAACCAGACTCCTGCTCTGTTTGTACAGGGACTGGATAGCTCGTAACAAAGAGCACAGTACCCCATACTCCCTGAGCACCCCCCAGAGAATACCCCGAGGGACACAGTCGAATGCTTTCTCCAGATCCACAAAACACTGTAGACTGGTTGAGCAAACTCCCATGCACCCTCCAGGATCCTAGCAAGGGTAAAGAGCTGGTCCTGTGTTCCACGACCGGGGCGGAATCCGCATTGTTCCTCCTGGATCCAAGGTTCAACTATCAGTCGGACTCTCTTCTCCAGTACCCCCACATAGACCTTACCGGGGAGGCTGAGGAGTGTGATCCCCCTATAGTTGGAACACACCCACCGATCCCCCTTTTTAAAAAGGGGAACCACCACCCCAGTCTGCCAGTCCAGAGGCACAGCCCCCGATGTCCACGCGATGTTGCAAAGACGTATCAACCAGGACAGCCCCACAACATCCAGAGCCTTGAGGAACCCGGGGTGAACCTCATCCACCCCCGGGGCCCTACCGCCAAGGAGTTTCCCTACCACCTTGGCCACTTCAGCCCCAGGGATAGACAAGCCCTCCCCGGGGTCCCCAAGCTCTGCTTCCTCTGTGGAAGACGTGCTGGTGGGATTGAGAAGATCCTCGAAGTATTCCTTCCACCGTCTGGTGACGTCCCCAGTCGAGGTCAACAGTTCCCCACCCCCACCATATACAGTGTTGGTGGAAAACTGCTTTCCCCTCCTGAGTCACCTGACGGTTTGCCAGAAACTTCTCGGAGCCGACTGAAAGTCGTTTTCCATGTTCTCACCGAACTCCTCCCACACCCGAGTTGACAGGTTCCTCTGCCAAACGTTCCCAGCAAACCCTCAGCACACGTTTGGGCCTGCCAGGTCTGTCCGGCATCCTCCCCCGCCATCTGATCCAACTCACCACAAGGTGGTGATCAGTTGACAGCTCAGCGCCTCTCTTCACCCGAGTGTCCAGAACATATGGCCGCAGGTCAGATGATACGACTATAAAGTCGATCATCGAAATGCGGCCTCGGGTATCCTGATGCCAGGTGTACTTGTGGACACCCTTATGCTCGGACATGGTGTTCGTAATGGACAAACTGTGACAGGCACTGAAATCCAATAACTGAACCCCACTCGGGTTCAGATCAGCGGGGCCATTCCTCCCAATCACGCCCCTCCAGGTCTCACTGTCATTACCCACGTGAGCATTGAAGTCCCCCAGCAGAACAATGGAGTCCAGCACTCCCTCTAGGGTCCCCAAGAAGGCATGGTACTCTGAACTGCTGTTCGGTGCATAAGCACAAACAACAGTCAGAGCCCTTTCCCCAACCTGAAGGCGCAGGGAAATTACCCTCTCGTCCACTGGGGTAAACCCCAACGTACAGGCGCTAAGCCGGGGGGCTATGAGTAAGCCCACACCTGCCTTACGCCTCTCACCCTGGGCAACTCCAGAGTGAAAGAGCATCCAGCCTCTCTCAAGGAGATTGGTTCCAGAACCCATACTGTGTGTTGAGGTGAGCCCAACTACATCTAGCCGGTACCTCTCAACCTCGCGCACCAACTCAGGCTCTTTTCCCACCAGAGAGGTTACGTTCCATGTTCCATAAGCCAGTTTCAGTAACCGAGGATCAGAACGCCAGGGCCCCGACCCCGACCGCCACCCGATCCACAATGCACCAAACCGGAATATTACCTCTCCCACAGGTGGTGGGCCCATGGGAGAGTGGACCCATGTATCTCCTTCAGGCTAAGCCCGGCCGGACCCCATTGGTGAAAGTCCGGCCACCAGGCGCTCGCCAAGGGGCCCCTCCCCCAGGCCTGGCTTCAGGTTGAGGCCCAGGTAACCCTCCTCCGGGCAAGGAAGGCTGTGTCCACGCTATTATATTTTTCATCCGTGTCTTAATGGATCACTCTCATATTTGATCAGTATACTTATTTGTCTGCAATCGTTCTGCTTTGTGCTGTCACAAAAAAAACACTGATCCAGCACTGTGATTGGAGAGACTCAGATGAATAGGTGATAAAATGATAAAGCATCTGCACTTGACGTATAAAGCAGCGCAAAATCAGTGCGACTCTCATTTTATCCCATGTTTTCTGACTTACACAAACCACAAAAAAAGACATTTTTTAATAAATGAAAGTATATTCTATCAGTAGTGCTGAATGGAAAACGTGGGCCATTCAGCTCCAAAACAGTAGTGACATTTTACACTCTTCACAAACTCTTTTAAAAAATGTTTTTTAAAAGCATCTATGGAAAATTAAACAAAGAAATATAATATTCTTCTATGGCTTTAAAAAAGTATTTTCTTTGATTTTCAAGAGTGTAAGTTACTGTATAACATGGGGATTATATGGGGAAGAACATAATGGAGAATATTAGAAGAGTCTGGGTAAGAGGGCATCATGCTCCACCAACTGCAATTCTGCTAAATGCTAAATAGGCGTTTCTAATAACTCTTATAGCTATCTTATCAGCTATACATACATCATCCCCAACTCCATCTCTCTCTCTCTCTCTCTCTCTCTCTCTCTCTCTCTCTCTCTCTCTCTCTCTCTCTCTCCTCTCTCTCTCTCTCACCCAGAGAGAGCTGAAACAGTAGGTGATGAATGGGCTGTGTGTAAATGTGCTGATGTTAATTAAATGTGTGTGAGAGATTAGAGCATGATTTATCCTGAACGCAGTGGTGTGAATGACAGTAGTACAGAGTCAAGGGCTAAATCACTCTCCCACTGCACTGTCCAGGGTAGGAAAACATTTAATATTTTACATTATAAATAGAACACAATATTTTCTAGCATTTCTAGACACAAGGGAAATCAGCTACTTTAAGCTGCACCTATTATATACACACAGATTCAAGATTCAAGAGGTATATTGTTCATTTACACTGAACAATGAATTCAACAGTGGCTAAGAAAAGAAGCATTTAAATATATAAATACAAAACATAAGAAAAACTGAATGAAAATAAGGTAACAATAAGAAAATAAGGCTGTATGCAATAAAGGGCACAGAAGAAGGTATTATTAAATATCAAGTGTGAAGTAAACTGTGATTTAAGATAAGAAAACACTTTATTGGTCCTGTTTACTTGTATATAGTTGAAATGACAAAGTGATTCTGATTCTGTAGTTGGATTAGTTATGAATTGTCTTAAATATGTAGTGTGGGGATAAAAAATACACAGTAAATAGATGCAATATACACATTGGAGATAATGACGCAGTTGGACAGTTTTTGTGTCAGTGATGGTTTTCACACACCTATGCATAAAACCAATTTCTGAATCTTAAAATTCTTGAATTCAAGCCCGTGTATGATCTCCCTGATGGTAGGAGTGTAAAAAGTCTTTGTTAGTGTGGACTGTATCTTTGTTGATGTTATGTTCTACTCGTGATCTTGATTTGGTGAATGATGGTTCTGGTTATTTTCACTACACTCTGTAGGGTCTTGCGACCTGAGCAGCTGAGAATTCTCAGCCTTCTCAGGAAGTACAAATGGTGGTGTGACTTATGAGATGATTTGTGCAAGGAGGTGTGATCCTCTCTGATGTGGATGCTGGGGAATTTAAAGGTGTTCACACCCTCCACTTCTGCCTCACCTATGTGTAGCTCCCTCCCCCTCCTTGTATCACCAATCATTTCATTGTTCTTGTTGATGTTTAAGGAAAGATTTAACAGCTTGTTTAATCTCAGTAGAAAAGCATGAAATTAAATAGGAAACATTGGGGCTGCTGCACATAGGCTAAACTTCTGCATTCTCAGTGCCATGTGTAGTCTAGAGGGGCATAAAGCCCCCCAGCACAGGGCTTACAAGAGGAACTACATCATATGGACTGATGGAGCATAATGAACATAGCATATGATCTCCAGAAAACATCGACCAACTTAAATACCTGACCTGAAAGATTAAATGCCGTGAGAAGAGAGAGAGAGAGAGAGAGAGAGAGAGAGAGAGAGAGAGAGAGAGAGAGAGAGAGAGAGAGAGAGAGGAAATTGATGCAGTAAACCATTTTTAAGCAGCTCAAAGCTCTCATTATTATATCACTCTTTGGCTGAACAATAAACACATAGCAGCAAACAGTCAATAACCAAAAGCCTGTGGAGACCCTGGTTCATGCCCTATTTCATGGTTTAATGGTACAGTCCCAGAAACCACAGGATTCATACTGTATAGCAGCTAGATGGATGAATCGAATATTTGCCATATTCAGTATTTATGCAAGCAGTGTGAAACTACTAAACTAGAAAACTATAAATCTGTAATGTGTACGCATAAATCTTAGCCTAATACTAGTTACTAAAATGACTCTCAAGATCAGCTCTAAAGTCTTGAGATAATAAGCTCTAAGATTAAACACTAATTGTTAATATTTAAAATATTATACAATTAAACTATAATTGTAACCAGTCTTAAACAATGATCAAATGTATGTATAAAAATGTCGGAAATAAACAGAAAGCTGTTTACTCCAACATGTCATTTCATGCCCATTTGTGTCTAAAAGCATTTTCTGTAAATTAGCAAAGCTTCAACCCTGTCATGTCATATCCAGATCTACCTACTTCATTGCCTGCATGCAGAGTAGTTATGAGTCTGATTCTAATGTGTCTTTTTAAAATGAATCAATAATATGAATTTTTCCATTACTTTGATCTTAAGCTTATAATGATTCATCAGGCTAAAACTTGAGGATTAAATGTAATTATAAAATTACATTAGTAACTTTCCTTAAGAAAATGCAAAAATAATCATGGTGCTTAAACTGTTTTTAAGTGTTGCTGGGGCATTCCAGCTAGGCCGTTGCTACGTTCTGGGTGATTGCTGTGATGTATGCTATGGCATTTCAGGTGGTTGCTAAGGTGACCCAGAGATGATACACTGTTGCTTAGTGCAGTGGTATCCTATGTGGGTGCTAGGGTGGTTGCTAAGGTATTTCATCTGGTAACTTTTTTCAGTTGGTTGCACAGATTTTGTTAAATGGGTGCTATGTTGTTGCTGAAGTGTTTTTAGATCGTTGCTATGGCTCCTCGTGTAGGTGCTAGCACAGTTCCTAATATATTTCAGGTGTTTCCTAATGTTGCTAAGTGAGCGCTTTGGTATTGCTACATTGTTTATGTCCTGGTATTTTGCTATGGTAATGCTATATTACATGGTTGCTAAGATGTCCCATGTGGTTGCTAGATTGTTGCTAAGTGGATTCTGTGGTCCTAAGGGCTTACTTAGGTGTTGCCAAATGGTTGATGTGGTGAACCTCATGAGGTGGTTGTTTGGGCTTTATCAGTGTATTCTCCCATTCATTTCTATGGGGAAAATTTGATAAACAATCTGTTGCTACTTGGAAACCATACATTTGATGAAAAAGCTGTATATAAGCATGCATTGCCCAGTCAGGTTGAACAGTTCAGAGTTGTAACAGTGTTAAAATGTTGAAAATTATGGGATGAGTTAGCCAGAAAATATCCAGCAGACAATTTAGAAGTATATAAGTCAGATACCAGTATGGTTGTGTACTGCTTTGCAATTCACAATCATAATTGCATAATTACAGTGCAAATTGCATTTCCATTCAACTATATCATTTGTTTGGCATGCTTGAGCCACCATTTTTATTAATTCAAATCATAATAACTTACTGTATTTACTCTTCGCTATACAAATATAAATGTTGAACTAATTCCAAACTATAACTGAAAATTAAAAACACATATTTTGAAAAATGTTCTCTCCAGACTATGTTGTGAACTGGACACTGCTTGTACTTTGGAAGCAATGAGGCAGTTCCCTGAACCTTCACTCTGAGACCTGCAGGACCGACCCACCCTCACTCGTGATGAATGTATCCGGCTACATGGCGACCCGTGTGACAGATGAGGTGATTATGCATCCACATCCTCCTCCCAAACAAAAAGAAAAGAAAGGAATGAGAAATGAAAAATCATCCCTTCCTCTGAGAGTGGAACTAAACGTGTATACCATCATCCATTGCTGGCAAATGTAATAGATGAGTATAAGAATATGGACTGTGGTGCATTGTGTCTGCTTTCCGGCATCCTTTATGTCTGGATTCATGCATAAATGAATCCTGCAGAGAGTCCTGTAGAACAGACATCAGTCTATTCAGTAAGTGGTTTGCTTTCACTCCCAAAACCTGAGAAAAATGAAAGGAGCAATAAGTCATTTTTTGCCAGCAAATCTAACAAAACCTATTTATCTTTTTTTTCCAAATTTTTTCCTTAGTGCAACCTCAAATGAAGTGAAGAATTAAATTGCTCTGAAGTCCCTGAATGAACCAGACTTTACTCCATAGAACTAACCCCTACTACATGAACCATGTTTAAAATGGGTTTAGTACAGAATCTCTGACACATCCAGGTCACTAGGTGCCAGTAAAATTGCTGGTTCATTACATAAAGAAGAATGAATGGAGAAAAATTGCTGATTGCTCCTTTAAAATCTCCTGTAATGTCTGAGGCCAAGAGTCCAAGAGAGCACAATTAGCCTCATTCCCTCGGGGTGAGAAGGATGACCCCACTTCTCCCCTAAAAACTAACCACAGTGGCAGACAACAGGGGTATCTTTTTGCTAACATAACAGAACTGGACAATTAGTGTTCTCCTCCAAGTGTGTCGATCTGGCCAATGTTGTGTTAGCAGCAGTTTGAAAAAAAATTAGACAGGTGACTGGCTTCACATGTCTCAGAGGGAGCATGATCTAGCTTTCACCATCCTACTCATTAGCATTGTGTGATTACAAGAGAGAATTATGCTTTTGCTTTGCCCTGGAGCCAATAGCAAATATATAACAATGCAAGGCTATGTGTACAATTAGCACTACAAAGTGCATTAAGCACATAGTAGTCTGAAATGGCATTGGTCTCATTAATGTCAAATTGCTTATGTCATTCAAGTCCTACAGGGCCAATGGTGACACTGTAACAAGAAAACATGGACAACTCTCAAAATTCATAACTAAGAATGGTATCCCATCTTCAAATCTGATTACACATCCCACTGGTCTGTGCTATATTAAGGTCTGGAAAACAAACATAGCAAGTGTAGCAGGTAGAGCTGTCACTGGGCCATTAGTTATTTTTGGGCTTGTGCAGCCACCGTAGTTCAGGAGCAGTCTTCCTCCGCCCCCCCCCCCCCCCTCCCCTTTCTCTCCTGGGTCATGCTGTTGCTCATTAGCTCCAGTGTATATATACACACAGTTAGCATGTGGTAGGCTAAGCTCCCACTTTTTATTCTTTGGGTCGCGGTACTGCGGTGCTTGCTTCTGAGTGTCTTGGACGATCTTACTGGAAAGAAGACAGGTGTCACACCCCCTGTCGATTCACCACGTTGCTTGCCGTTAGCGGCAGCTCTAATCCGGGACAGTGCATATAAGGCAGTTGATGTATGTTGGTGTGCCTGAGAACGAGTGGGCTTTCAAGCTGCATCAAGGTACAAATTCCATTCTTTTAGTTATGCTGGTGAATGTTTTTAGTTATAGATGGGTTTAAGGGTTTGAGGCACAGAGGGTATGTGTGCTTAGCACATGGCTAGCTTTATCCCACCTATTATGACGGTTTTATATTTTTTATGATTAAAATGCTCCTTTTATTAGGTGCTCTGGGGTGTCGCCATCGGAGGTGGCCCAGGTGGTGTGGAGCAGAGCTTCTCCTAGTCTCCTGCTGTTTTGCCTGTGTGGATACATTGTGGGGTCGAACCACTTTTATCTTGTTTTATCTGGTTGTCTCTTTTATTTTGATTATTTGCCCTTGTGGGTTTTTCTTGTTTGTTATTGAGTTCTTTTGTTTTTCTTGCCTTTTAAATTAACCCTTTTATTTTGGATGGTGTTCGGGCTGTGGGTATTACAGTCCTTTTAAGCGTGTGATCTGCCTGTTTAACGTACTTGTGTATTTTTACCTGTTCTTGCAGAGCAACCTGGTATATGAGTGTCCCTTTGGTTGACTGGTTATCCTTTTTGTACATTTTTTTCCTTTTTCTTGGGCACTCGATCTGTTGTGTGTGTGAAGTCACTACCCCAAGGGGGTTCTTTTTGGTAACCTGTGTGTGGGTTGTATAGTCTCTAGTATTGGAACTCTGTATAGGATAGCGTCTGCTGGAACCCAGTTAAAATGTATGCAAATGGTAGGATCATTATGATGAGCGAATCTAGTTAATAACCTTGTAGGGGTTATTTTTAGTAGTCAGTAGGTAAAACCCCACTGTATTCTTTTGTTTTATTATTTTTTTTAAACTTATTAATAAAATCGTTATTTTAAATGTTGCAAGACAACTGAGAGTAAAGGACTTTGTACGCTGAACTCCATTTCGTGTCTCTTCTCTTTTTTTTGGAACGTACCTGTGTGCTTTTGGGAAAGTACTTGGGGTTATTTCCTAGGGCGAAATTCCCTAGGTGGCGTAGTCGGGCTCACACTAATCTACGCACTAGCCAAGGCCACATTTTTGGCGTAGTCGGCAGGATCCAGAAACAGAGACGTGGTTTGGAGTTCAGTTGTGTTGTCTTGTTGTTCTTATTCAAAGGCAAAACAGCAGTTGACGTTGGGTCACAAGGATTGTACTTGTGTGCCTGTAAGGAGGTGTTAAGCTAATTCATTTTCTTATTTGTTTCTTTCCCTTCTGTCCTTATGATGGCCAGTGAGCTTCAGGAAATGAGGGATTTGGTGCAACAGCTCCGGGCAGATAATGAGCGCCTTTTACAGGAAAGGGCTTCTTCCCAGTCTCAGCCAGGTCCCAGTAGTGGTGGTGAATCTCGAGGGCTGGTGAGTAACCCTACCCCAGTCGAAAGGGTGTTGTACCTTCCTCGTGAGCGTAAATGCCCAGTGTTTAGAGGCAGGGCTGGTATAGGTATAGAAGAGTGGAGTGAAGAGGTACAGGCAAGCATTCGGGCACGCCATTTAGCGCCTATTGATCAGGCTTATTTTATGTTAGATCATCTAGAAGGAGAAGCTAAGGATGAAATAAGGTATAGGCCTAGAATGGAAAAGGAGGATCCTCAGAAGATTCTATCTATCCTTAAAGAGCTATATGGGTGCTCGAAGTCATATATTGCCCTGCAGGAGAGTTTCTTTCGCCGTAAGCAATGGGAGGGGGAATCTTTACAGGAGTACTCTCATGCCCTTTTAGCCCTTATGGAAAAAATAAAGCAGTGTGCACCTTCTGTAGTACCGGATGCTGATACGTTGGTTCGTGACCAGTTTGTGGAGAGTGTTCTAGACTCTGCCTTGTGTAGGGAGCTAAAGCAGTTGATTCGTCAGACACCAGCACTTTCTATGCTGCAGGTGCGGGCAGCGGCCATCCGATGGGAGCGTGAGAGTAGGTCAGCTGATAATGGGGGAGGTAGGAGCTATTCTGTCCCCTCTATGTGTGCACTGCAGATGTCTGGGGAGTCTTATCAGGCTCAGCATGCTGCAGATAATTTTAAATCTTCTGAGATGACAGAATTAAGGGCTATGCTGTTTAAACAGCAAGAACAGATTAATCAGTTAGCCCAGAGCATCGCTAAATTAGGTGCCTCTTCTCGGCCTACTGGTCCTAGCCGGCCTAATATTATCTGTAGACGCTGTCAAAAACCAGGGCATTACGCCAGCGACTGTGATAATGAACGTGTTTCAGTGCATCCAATAGGGACTCCTCCTCAGAGTCGTGCAGCCCCTAATTCTCAGCCGGCGGAAAACTAGCTCCCTTCCAGGTGCAGAGCCACACCGTGGGAGGGGACAGTATTGGCTCTACCTCACAGCCTGCTTTACTTCAGTTGACCAGTCCGTCCTTAGTTGGGCAGTGCCCAAAAGTGGCTATTCAATTGGGCGGTGTGGTGGTGAACTGTTTGCTTGATACAGGGTCGATGGTTTCAACCATAGTTGAGAGTTTCTTTCGTCAACACATTCAGGGTGATTTGCGTTCTTGCCGGTGGTTGCAGCTTCGTGCGGCTAATGGGCTAGAAATACCCTATGTGGGCTACGTTGAGTTAACCGTGGAGGTACTTGGAAAATCCCTCCCTAACCGTGGTTGGTTGGTAATTAAAGATCCCCCAGGTTGTAGTACCTCACCTATAGTCCCTGGCGTGTTGGGTATGAACGTCATTCGAGAGTGTTATCAGGAACTCTTCTGTCAGCATGGCCCTGCATTGTTTGACCTACCGCCAGTTGTGCACGCATCCCCACCTTGGCAGCAAGCCCTGCAGTATTGTCATCAGGTTTCTGATAGGTCCTCTATACAAGACACAGGGGTAGCTAGGGTTAGGGGGCGGAGACCTATTCATATACCAGCAGGTACATTCAAGATGGTTGCTGCCACCTGTTCCAGTCATCTCAGTGAGTGCACTACTGGGGTTTTGTTCGAACCTCCTGATACTTTAGGTGCCTTACCTGATGGCTTGTTGGTTGCTGTTTCTCTAGTCAAGGTAGTCGGAGGGACCGTGTATGTCCCCTTGGTAAATGTGGGTTGCTCTAGGGTTGTTTTGCCCCCACGCCGTCCCTTAGGATTGTTGACTAGCGCACAGGTTGTGAGTCTGCCTCTTGGAGTTACAGAGGAAATGAGTGAGCCCCCTACGGTGGTTGCCCAGGTTCAGTCTCAAACAGCTCAGCCCAGTTCAATTTTGGAGCAAATTGACGCATTGGATCTGTCTGTTTTGTCCCCAATAGATCAGGGAAGGGTGCGGTCCCTTCTCTGTAGGTATGCTGCAGTGTTCTCTTCCTACGAAGGGGATATTGGCTGTACGGGTTTGATTTCCCATGACATCCCTTTGTTGGATGAGGTGCCAGTAAGACAGAGATACAGACGCATCCCGCCATCTGACTATGAGGCTGTTAAGGCTCACATTCAGCAGCTGCTTGAGAATCAGGTTATTCAGGAAAGCTGTAGTCCTTATGCCTCGCCTATTGTTCTGGTTAGAAAAAAAGATGGTACCCTCCGGATGTGTGTTGACTACCGTAAGCTTAACAGCAAAACCAGGAAGGATGCATTTCCATTGCCTAGGATTGAGGAGACTTTAGATGCCCTATCAGGTGCCCAGTGGTTTTCGACAATGGATTTAGCTAGTGGGTACAACCAAATTCCAGTTACGGAGGGTGATCGGCCAAAGACAGCTTTTTGTACCCCCTTTGGTCTATTCCAATATAATCGCATGCCTTTTGGGTTGTGTAATGCCCCTAGCACCTTTCAGAGACTGATGGAAAGGATGTTCGGTGATCAGAATTGCCAATCAGTGTTGCTGTATCTGGATGACATTATTGTGTTCTCTTCTGACCTAGATCAGCACTTGAGTCGTTTGGAGTTGGTGCTAAATCGACTAGATCAAGCCGGGCTGAAGGCCAAGTTGGAGAAATGTTGTTTCTTCCGCCATCAAGTCCGGTACCTGGGTCATTTGGTGTCTGATAAGGGAGTATCCCCAGATTTTGAGAAGGTATCTGCTGTGGCTAACTGGCCCCATCCCACGTCTGTTTCAGAGTTGCGTTCATTCCTGGGTTTTGCTAGTTATTACCGGCGGTTTATTAAGGGGTTTTCAAAAATGGCTGCTCCTTTGCACCGCTTAGTTGCTGAATTGGGTGGGACAAGGACTAGGAAGGGCCCTGGTTCCCAGTTGTCAGATTTCTGGTTAGAGCCATGTGAGACCAGCTTTCAGACCCTTAAGTCCAAGCTTGTGAACGCACCTACACTTGCCTTTGCCAACTTCTCGCTTCCATTTATTTTAGAGGTTGATGCTAGTCACCAGGGCTTGGGAGCAGTGCTCTCCCAGGAACAGGATGGTCGAGTGCGTCCCGTGGCCTATGCAAGTCGTAGCCTCAACCCTAATGAAAAGTTGTATAGCTCAATGAAGCTGGAGTTTTTGGGTTTGAAGTGGGCAATGACAGAAAAATTTCGTGAGTATCTTTGGGGTCAGGAGTGTGTTGTCTGGACTGACAATAACCCCCTGAGCCATTTGAATACTGCCAAGTTGGGTGCTACAGAGCAGCGTTGGGTTGCTCAGTTGTCAGCATTTAATTATATTATCCGTTATCGGCCAGGCCGTATAAATAAAAATGCTGATTCCTTATCTCGGCAGAGAATGCCCACGCCAGAAGAGCTGCAGGGTTCAGTAGTGGGTGGTGTGACATTGCCTCTGGCTCTTCGGCAGCCGGGTAGGGAGGCAGCCCCTTCATCAGTAGCTCAGTTTTTTATTTCTGCTTTTCCCTCCCGTGATTTTGGGGACCTGAAGTGTTTGCAGGAAGCCGATCCAGCTATCCGCAGTTTTAATTCTTTTTGGCAGGAGCATAGGCTACCTAGTCGGAGTGTGAGGGAAGACTTGTCAACCCGGACTCAGGGGTTCCTTCGCCAATGGGATAGGATTGTCCAGCGTAATGACTTGTTGTACCGTAGGATTCTAAAGCCAGATGGTGGAGAAGAGATTATGCAGCTTTTGCTTCCAGAATGCCTGCAGGAGGAAGTGCTGCAGCAATTGCACAACCAGCATGGCCATCAAGGGGTAGAGCGTACTACAGCATTAGTAAGGGAGCGGTGTTATTGGCCTGGAATGGCTAATGATATTAAGCAGTGGTGTCAGCAATGTGAGAGGTGTACCATCGCTAAACCCCCACAGAGACAGTTGCGTGCTCCAATGGGACACCTTTTGGCTTCGAGACCAAATGAGGTAGTGGCCATTGACTTCTCTTTTCTGGAGCCTGCTAGGGATGGTACTGAACAGGTTTTAGTTATAACTGATGTTTTCTCTAAGTTTACTCAAGTGATTCCTACTCGAGATCAAAGGGCTCAGACAGTGGCCAGGGTGCTTGTTCAGCACTGGTTTTATCGTTATGGGGTCCCGGCCCGTTTACATTCAGATTGTGGTGCAAGCTTTGAGAGTTCTCTTGTCTATCAGCTCTGCGATTTGTATGGAATTCAGAAGATACGAACTACTCCATACCATCCACAAGGCAATGGCCAGTGTGAGCGATTTAATCGGACAATGCATAACCTGCTGCGCACATTATCCCAGGAACAGAAGAGCCATTGGCCAGATTATTTGCCTCAGTTAGTTTTTAACTATAATTCATCTGTTCATCAGTCTACAGGGGAATCACCATATTTTCTCTTGTTTGGCCAAGAACCCCAACTCCCAGTGGACTTCCTGTTGGGTAGGGTCCCAGAGACTGAGGGTAGAGCAGTTGGTGATTGGGTTCAGGAGCATCAGAGGCGTCTCCAGGTTGCTTTCAAAGGGGCAAGGGAGAGGTTGTTGGTAGCAGCACAGCGGCGCAAGGAACGTCATGATCAGGGTTTTTTAGCTGACCAGTTGCAGGTAGGCCAGTTGGTTTATCTTAGGAATCATTCTGTTCGTGGACGTAAGAAAATCCAGGATGCTTGGAGTGCCATTGTTCACCAGGTAGTAAAAGTACCTGAACCTGGGGGTGTGGTGTATTCAGTGGCCCCGTTGCAAGACTTGGGCCAGGTCCGGCAGGTACACCGGGTAATGTTAAAGTTAGTTTCTCCAAACTCTTCTGCAGCATCTCCTCCAGTAGGGAACCCAAACATAGAAGATGGTTCAGAGTCAGAGGAGGAAGAGTTAGGTCAGTGGCTAGTGGTAGGTTATCCTCAAGCTGGGTCCCAGGAGCCATTGCCCATTCCAGTTCCACCAGGGGTTAACCCAGTTGAAGCCAGTCCTCCTTCCAGGGCTGGACCTAGTGGTCCGGGTTCCCCTGTTATATCTGAGGTAGAAGTTGCTGAGCAAGTGTTAGATAAGAGGCGACGAACAACTCGAGTAACAGCAGGCCAGCATAGGAACCCTCATCATCTACCAATGTCCATGGCAAGTGTAGCTCCTAACCCGGCACCTTTGGTATCTGATTCAGGTAGTATGGCTGTTGTACACTTCAGACCCTGGTGTTAGTCCATGTGTTGGGTAATATTTTGTCGACGGGACGCCGACACAAAATGTGGGGGTAGAATGTAGCAGGTAGAGCTGTCACTGGGCCATTAGTTATTTTTGGGCTTGTGCAGCCACCGTAGTTCAGGAGCAGTCTTCCTCCGCCCCCCCCCCCTCCCCTTTCTCTCCTGGGTCATGCTGTTGCTCATTAGCTCCAGTGTATATATACACACAGTTAGCATGTGGTAGGCTAAGCTCCCACTTTTTATTCTTTGGGTCGCGGTACTGCGGTGCTTGCTTCTGAGTGTCTTGGACGATCTTACTGGAAAGAAGACAGGTGTCACACCCCCTGTCGATTCACCACGTTGCTTGCCGTTAGCGGCAGCTCTAATCCGGGACAGTGCATATAAGGCAGTTGATGTATGTTGGTGTGCCTGAGAACGAGTGGGCTTTCAAGCTGCATCAAGGTACAAATTCCATTCTTTTAGTTATGCTGGTGAATGTTTTTAGTTATAGATGGGTTTAAGGGTTTGAGGCACAGAGGGTATGTGTGCTTAGCACATGGCTAGCTTTATCCCACCTATTATGACGGTTTTATATTTTTTATGATTAAAATGCTCCTTTTATTAGGTGCTCTGGGGTGTCGCCATCGGAGGTGGCCCAGGTGGTGTGGAGCAGAGCTTCTCCTAGTCTCCTGCTGTTTTGCCTGTGTGGATACATTGTGGGGTCGAACCACTTTTATCTTGTTTTATCTGGTTGTCTCTTTTATTTTGATTATTTGCCCTTGTGGGTTTTTCTTGTTTGTTATTGAGTTCTTTTGTTTTTCTTGCCTTTTAAATTAACCCTTTTATTTTGGATGGTGTTCGGGCTGTGGGTATTACAGTCCTTTTAAGCGTGTGATCTGCCTGTTTAACGTACTTGTGTATTTTTACCTGTTCTTGCAGAGCAACCTGGTATATGAGTGTCCCTTTGGTTGACTGGTTATCCTTTTTGTACATTTTTTTCCTTTTTCTTGGGCACTCGATCTGTTGTGTGTGTGAAGTCACTACCCCAAGGGGGTTCTTTTTGGTAACCTGTGTGTGGGTTGTATAGTCTCTAGTATTGGAACTCTGTATAGGATAGCGTCTGCTGGAACCCAGTTAAAATGTATGCAAATGGTAGGATCATTATGATGAGCGAATCTAGTTAATAACCTTGTAGGGGTTATTTTTAGTAGTCAGTAGGTAAAACCCCACTGTATTCTTTTGTTTTATTATTTTTTTTAAACTTATTAATAAAATCGTTATTTTAAATGTTGCAAGACAACTGAGAGTAAAGGACTTTGTACGCTGAACTCCATTTCGTGTCTCTTCTCTTTTTTTTGGAACGTACCTGTGTGCTTTTGGGAAAGTACTTGGGGTTATTTCCTAGGGCGAAATTCCCTAGGTGGCGTAGTCGGGCTCACACTAATCTACGCACTAGCCAAGGCCACACAAGCTTTAAGTCAGAGCCTAAATATTATGTAAGCTAACTGTGATATTATATTAGTGTTTTTTTTCTTTTTCAATCATTGGGGTATAAGCTTCCATTACCATGCATATTATGGTGGTTAACTACATTAGAATTGTAATTCCACTGCAAAACTTAAATAACAGACTTCAGACACTAAACATGGTTAAGCTGTTTATTCTCAGCTGTTAATGTTGAAAATGCAGTAGTTCAGTCATAAACACAGTCTCTGTAGATAATAAAACATGAAATAATATTTTCAGCAAACCTAATGCAACATTAAAATATAATATTATCATACATGCAGAAATTCAAAATCATCACTTTGTGTTGGAAAATATTTGGAAAATTACTCTTATAAATTATGACTCTTCAGACAGCACTCTTATAGAAACGCTATAAGAAAATTGCCTGACGTTTTCACCTTGCAGTCTCTGTAGTGTGTAATCATTAATAACAGGCTGTTCTGGAGGATTGTGGGTCAAGATGAGATCTATAAGACCTACATACCGTGTTTCCCCGAAAGTAAGACAGTGTCTTACATTCTTTTTACCCCCGAAAGTCCCACTATGTCTTACTTTCGGGGTATGTCTTATATTGGTAAAAAATGTCGATTTTTGTTTTAACCATAAAATTAACATTTATTAACAACCTGAACATTATGGTATTCACCATAAAACAGTTTTATAAAAGCAAGTGCCAAGAATGTCTTGTTACAACCGTATCATGACGGTATTTCCATGTATAACATGTAAAACAATGAAAAACGGTAAGAACGAACAGTTTGAATATGTTATACTGGAAGATAAAACAGATTTATTCCATGACAACCATGGCCATGCCAATCAGAGTGGCCACCAGCGGCTGCACATGAGGGCACTGAGGCTGCGTGTTGGACCACGGACAACATTACTGCTGCTCCCGCGGCCTCCACATCCCTCCGCTCATTCCGCTCCAGATCCGTCCGCATCCCGCAGTTAATGCAGCAAAAGGTACCGGTACTATGGCTTGTATTTTTCCAACGTACAGTTTACTATGTCTTACTTTCGGGGTACGTCTTACATTAGCCGACCCCCCTAAAACCCACACTGCGTCTTACTATCGGGGGTGTCTTACTATCGGGGAAACACGGTAAGTCTCAGGGACAACTGCTCATATGAAGGTAATAAAGGCAATTCAAACCCCATATGACTACTGAGAACCTACAAACCTAGGTTTTACTAGAGTCAGAAGCGGAGGTCCACCATTCCACTCTGCAGCATTGCTTGCACAAACAAAATCTTCATGTAATATTCATTCATTCATTGTCTGAAACCACTTATCTAGTTCAGGGTCATATTTATTGCTTATCTTGTTGCTTTTCTGTCACCAAAAGCACTTCCAGAGGTCCACATACACCAACACCATGTATACAAATCAACATGGAATACAGAAGTTCATGGAGAACAGGAGTAGTTACTGTGCTAAGGGAACTCAATGAGTGGATGCAGAGTGTTGTTATTCTTTGTCGGTGTGAACGCAGTGCAGAGAGAACGCGGTTCATGGGTATGAGGGAGCTCTCCTAACCAGTGCGATGGAGCTTTCCTCAGTGGTCCATAGATATTATCGCTGAGCAAGGACCATTTAATGATATATAAATTTCAAAAAAATGAAAATGAAAGTTATTTTACATTGTTATTCTCATAAGAAGAATCAACCACTCTGACTTTCTGGGCAAATAATGCTAGAAAAGGGATAGAACTGTGCGATGACACAGCAATAGACCCAGACATTTGCTCAGATCAGGACACAATACAAAAACATCATTGTATAGGTGGCAAATGCAGATGCAGAATGTAAATGTTCTCTCCAGATGCTGTCCAGATCCTTAGGTACCAGATGTTTTGCCAATAAAACTGGACATTTAAGCGATTCTTCTAATCAGATGCAAATTCCACCAGAACTGGGCCCCATTCAAGGTCCTGCTTTGGCTGTAGAGGTCAAGGGAGTTTTAAAACCTGTATTTCCCACCACTTTTATATAGATAATTTTCATCTGCACAATATTAGGATAGTGGTAGTTTTCTAGTAGTTTGGTCGGCCAATCTTAACACAGGAAACAGGATAATAACAGGCAGTTGTGGAACAGTGGGTGGGGCTTGTCTGAATGAACGTGGGGAGGGGGATAATAAAGCCTCCAGACGGCTGGTGCTAAAGCAAGTGCAGGAAAGCAGTGACAGATGGATGCAGGCACGCTCGCTCCTTTTCCACAGCCATAAAACCAAGAGGCAACCATCAATTTTATGCCTCACTGCCTCTGCCCTTTTTTAGTTATTTAATATAATTATGATGTCTGTTTGTCGAGGTTTGGACGTGATATGATGGAAGGATTTTCATATGATATGATTCTACAAATATTCCATTGTGATGCTGACCTACACATGACCTTTAAATCATGCTTTTTATTGGTCAGCTCTAATGTCAGTACAGTGTTATTATGACTGTTGCAACTTTGCCATATGATATGTTTATTACACATATTTGAAGCAATGAAATATGCATGGACACAAACACACACACAGTTTTGTATCTATGAACTGTGGGAGCTTTGGCTAATCTTAACCCAACCTTACAACATGTCTTCACATCTTGGCTGGTCCCCACAATGAGCACACTTCCCTACAATATCAGTGTGATCCTTACAATGTAATATATTTCTGGTACACACACACACACACACACACACACACACACACACACACACACACACACACACCTTCTCCCCCTTCCCCTTTATGCCAGACAGCTTGAGTTATGGCCCCCTGTGCATTGCCTGATATGGCTTCTCAGTCTTGGACAAACACCTGATGGCAGATTTTGATTGGTCCATTTATTTTCTCATTAGGGGAAGGCCAACTGTCAGTGGGGTTAGGTGAACGTGTGTGTGCATGCGTGTGTGTGTGTGGAGAGCAACATGGTTTTTTTTTATTTGCTCTTTAGAATTCAGTGTGTATTGCGTTTAGTCGGAGTGCTATTTTAAAGGTGCAGTAAACTTCCTGTCTTGAATTCAGCCCATAAAATTACTAGTAAAATGTAGCCATGGGCAGCCAGGGAACAGTCAGTTCTCTGTGTGTTAAATCTACCTTAATCTTTTATCTGTAATAGACCCCATTGTAACATGGGTTGATCCAGGCCAATGGTAGAGGATTTACAGAGCCCAAAAATAGTTTGGAAATGGCTTCATCTAGTGGCTATATGCTGTAAACACTGTCTGGTTTATCTATAGTGATTATCCCTATATAAACTTTTATAAAGTGAAATGTGGGAGAGAGATTGGTTCTGGTGTTGTTCATTACTGTGACTTCATTAATCATCACTGCTGTCTTTGCCTTAGCTGGATGATGTATGTAATGCCATAGTTATATAATACACTGATGATCCATAGTAATGGGGAATCTGCAACTGTCCCATATCGTCACTGTCCAATTACAAATCTCTAAAATAAAATTCTGTCCCTAGCTATCTCTAATTTTATGGAATTTTAGTTTTCTACATCATATGAACACTGTCTTTCACACTGTGTGAAAAATTACATGATGAATGAACAAGTAGAAACACTCCACACTTATTTGGAATAAAACCTTTTTACACTGACATCTACTGAAAGTTAAGGTTTTATTTTTCCTTCTCCTTTTGGGAGATAAATGTTTTTCACTGGACAATATGTGACAATATGTTCCCTGCACGCCTCCATAGTTATGGCTGGTAAAGGATTTATTATTGTTATTTATTGTTGTTTATTGCCGTGATTGTTGTGTAGTGAAGTGTAGTTGTGTTGAGTTAGTCATGTTGTGTTTTCTGGTTTGCAGGGATGGTGGTTGTACATTTAAAGGACCTTTAAGATAAAAATATATGAAGACTAGGTAAGATTATGATTTTTGTGCTCCTGGGGCTCCCCCTACTGTAGTTCATTTTTACATCACTGTAGTGAAACCAGTAGGGAGATTGAGGGAACCCTCCACCAAAAGTTATGTAACTGCAGTTTGTACAGAGTAGCAACAGCAGATGCTCTACTATCTTTATTACAGGTCAGTGAAACAGCACAATGTTTTTTGAAACTGTAGTTTTAAGGCTAACTATATGCGGCACTGTTGCTTTCAGTTTCATCCATATATCTACCTCATGAGTGTGATGTGTTCTCCCAGTGTCTGTGTGGGTTTTCTCCCACAGTCCAAAAACACACATGGATTGGCTGTTCCAAAGTGTCCTTTGGTGTGAATGTGTGGTGCCTTGTGACAAACCGGTGGCCTATTCAGTGTTTGTTCCTGCCTTGTCCCACTGTGATCCTAAACAGGACAAAGTGGTTACAGAAGACGAATGAATTAATTATTATTAATTAAAATAGTGCTCAAAATCATAATCAAAAACATACAGTATATAATCATAAGTTGTTTTATTCAGATTTTATTCAACCAAACGCTTGCAAATCATCCAATTTAAGAAGAGTGCTGTACAAAGTAGTGTGGGATGAAACTGCATTTTAGAACATTTCTTGTCATAGCAACACTATCCACAAATGGTTTGATAGGAACTGATCAAATATTTTTCAACACACAGCATGAAGATAGTTTTTATACAATAAAAATAACTGATGATTTAAATAACATGAAATCTGCATTATAGTAGTTGTAAAATAATGCCCACTTTTAGAATCCCAGGAGAGCGTGTCTACCTCAGTCAGTTCTTCAGAGTTTATGCCCAAGGGTGTGTTTCCTAGGAGCCTCTAATCCACAGCATTTAAGCCCTTTCCTACCATGTCATTTCTTCTCTATAGTCTTTATACCACCCCTCCCTCCTAACTCTGTGGTTTCTACACACACACACACACACGCGTACACACAAAGCAGTTGAATCAACACTGCAGTCTGGCAAAGTATTTATGTAGCCAGCCTGTAGGGTGGAGTTCACAGCCCCACCCTGCACTTCAAAAATTCTTGTAGCTGCAAGGTCCGGGGAGGACCACGCATACAACACACTCAACATTCTGCACCATGGGCCTAGGCCAGGATTAAAAATGGCCTGTCAGACTCCTTACTGAAACTTACTATAGATTAACGTAATAGGTCTGTATAGGAAGCTGGCATCTTAAGCATTAAAGCTTTGTAAGCCTTTAAGTACATCAGAGATGTAACTAATTAAAATGTACTAAGACAAGGCAAACATAATGTTTTCCACTGAGAACTCACAATTGTTTTGATCTGAAATGGATTTACTTATCAAGTTTAAGTTACTTCTAACAATACTGACTTGAGAATAGTTTAGAGTCCAACCTTGGTCTCCACAAAATAACCCCTTGACTACATTTTTATAAGAGCCTACCTCATAGGTCACTTGCTTTGTCATGTAAAGTATTATTTGTGTTACACCCAAATTGTGAAAAGGCCAGCCAAACCTGGCCTCAAAGACTTTTGATTTAGCCCAGCATAAATTTGCCTAGCACCTGCTCAGCCAATGAGGGAAAACATTTTATTAATTTATTTATTTGGTTAGGTGGTTAGTTAGTGAACTTGCCTTTCATTTATTTAAGAGGCACTAAAAGTTAGTTTTTAACACAACACAGAATATTGCTTTAAATAACATGGAAAAAATGATGACCCTTGACATCATACAGTTGTCACTGGCATTAATGTAACAGAACGGTCAGTGGCCCTGTTGTCAGAAACTGATCAATGATGAAGGAAGTGGCTGTAATTATTCACTGCTACAATGAACCTATAAAATATAACTCATAATATAACCAATGAGTTAAAATATAAATGATACTAAACCATATAATTGTAATTCAAATTTCAGACATTCTCCACACAGGTTACTGTAATGAAAAAAGAGCAGGAGAATATTTGAATTACAATTATAAAGCATGTATTACAAAAAACACTAAAACTTATTTATACATCTCATATATGGCCAGTTTGCTTCAGTAAAAGCTACTCTTCAGTGAAGGCTTTACACTATGTTGAGACTTTCTATGAGGATTTGGTGGCATTAAGCTTAAGAAATGTATCGAGGTCAGGCGCTGATGGATGATTAGTTCTTGGTCACAAACTTCACTCCAACTTCCAACTCAATCCAAAAGTATTGAAAAGTATCTCTTCGTTCCACAGAAGGCAGTTCCGCTGCTGCAAAAGCCTCATGGTGGGGGGGGTTTATACGCTTCTAGCCCACACTTGTCATTGGGTATGGTTAACTTGGGCTCATGTGAAACTGTAACAGATTCAGATCAAAACTGTGTGCAGACAGCCACCTGTACCAGGTATGCAATTTTAAATGGATGAAATAATCCATTCTTTAATCTCCTAAAGTGATACACAGTGGTCAGTGCGTGGGGGGACAGTGTGCGCTAGCCCTGAAGCTGTTGTCACGTGACTAGGGGGCTACAGCGTGTCGTCATGAATATGGGCGGGGCCTGTGCTATTCGCTCCGTTTCCGTGTTTGTGATCCGGTCGAAGAGAGAGCGAGCAGAGCCCAGACATGTCTCATCAAACCGGTATTCAAGGTACAGATTTATTCTCAGCTTACACTGGACTGTCACACACACGATTTGTTTACATCATGATATGGCGCTGTTTATTGTTTGTTCTTTAATAAGTGTGTACTGCAGGGTTCAGGTTGCTATGTACAGACGGCTCAGCCTCGATACCGGTGTTTAGAGTGAGCTTGTGTAGAGAGAGAGAGAAAGAAATCTGTGTCAAATGAAATTTAGATTTTTATTACTCTCATATGTTCACGCAAATGACCGGACCGTGGTATCTTCGTCCATCAGCGGAGTTGTAGCTGCAGTGCCTTAAGAAGTCGTTTCCCAGAAGCAGCAGGTTTCAAAGGTCTTCTCCATAAAGACAGTGAACGGGTCATTCATTCCGAGGAGTTTCATTGTGCGGCGCCCTTTAAAAGCACTGCCAGAGATAGTGTTGTACTCAAAGTAATAAAAGGTGGATACAGTGACTTATTTATTTAAGAAGGCAACGGCT
The DNA here is from genome assembly GCF_029633855.1 of Hoplias malabaricus. NCBI lineage: Eukaryota > Metazoa > Chordata > Actinopteri > Characiformes > Erythrinidae > Hoplias > Hoplias malabaricus. The sequence continues at coordinate 40,952,038 of NC_089803.1, forward strand.
CTGATGCGTTTGTGCTTTGCTGGTTTCCACATTAGTTCTCAGATAAACTGTAGCTCATCTGCACTTTAGTCCACATTTAGATCCTGCATTTTGTCTTTGATTTCTGGCAGGTTGCTTCAGCCTTAAGTTGCTTAAGTTACTTTGATAGTGATGAAAATGTTTGGTTCATTTATTGTTTGTTCAGACCAAAAGAGGGAATGAAGAGAACAAAGCCTGACAAACTATAGTAGTGTGGACTGAAGGTTTTTTTTTTCTGTAGTAATATTTTGGCTGCTATGCTACACTTGTAGTTTCATTGAAGTATAAATCCTTTACCTATGGATACCTTAACATTAGGCTATACATTAAACGATGACTTAATTAGGAATAATGACCTTGTATACATTCATTGTTCATTTTATCATCCACTGACCACACAGGAGCACTCTGTATTTCTACCATTACAGACGGTTGTGCTGCGTACGTTCTTATCCCCATTTCACCATGTTCATCAATGGTCAGGACCCCCACAGAGCAGCTGTAATTTTGATGGCTGTTCATTCTCAGCGCTGCAGTGACACTGACATGGTGTTGGTGTATTAGCGTGTGTTGTGCTGGTATGAGTGGATCAGACACAGCAGTGCTGCACGAGTTTTAAAGCCCTCAGTGCCCTCCGTAACATTTAGCTTCCGCTAATGTCCTGTGTCCACTGATGAAGGACTAGAGAACACAACACAAACTACTGAGCTACTGTCTCTGTCTTTACATCTACAAGGTGAACCAGTGAGGTAGCTGTGTCTAACGGAGTGGACAGTGAGTGGACACAGTGTTTAAAAACTCCAGCAACACTGCTGTGTCTGATCCACTCATACCAGCACAACACACAATAACACACCATGACCATGCCGGTGTTACTGCAGCACTGAGAATGATCTACCACCCAAATTATATCTGCTCTGTGGGGGTCCTGACCATTGATGCACATGGTGAAATGGGAATAAGAATGTATGCAGAGCAACAGATAAACTACAGTCTGTAATTGTCTTCACTACAAAGTGCTCCTATATGGTCAGTCAAGCTAATAAAATGGACAGTGACTGTAAGTACAAGATAGTTATTCCTAATTCAGTGATCCTTCAGGGTTTTAGCATAATTACAGTGGAAAATATGGTTGGTGTCCTCGAACTTAAATTGACATAATTCACGTATGAACCTAATATTGTGCTTTAACATTTAAACAATTTAAAGCATTCACTTTACTGCCTTTTTGGCAAGTACTGTGCTATAGCACTGTTATTTGTTCATATGGAACCCATTTGAATAAAGACAGTTCAATGCAACAACTCTTTCAATGAAAGTAATATAGTTTTTGAAAGTTATGTCAGTTTATGGTGGTTTTGTGGATAAATGTGAGAGGCTCGTTCATCTTTAGAACGCTAGCTGTGTTTATACAAAGTCCCAAACAATGCCCTCTCACAGACTTGGCTCTCATTCATCGTCCAAATTTGTCCTGAGCTGTTGTTCAGCCCTCTGCTCTGTTTCTGTCAACTCTAAACAGACTCTTTGTTAGAGACAGTGTCTTCGTCTCTCCACAGCCACAGCCGAAGTCAAAGAGGTTTTTGCAAAGGCACGGAACGGAGACTATCGCCTCATTAAAGTCGTGATTGAAAATGGTAAGTGTGAGGTAAAGGAAACACCTTGTTAACTTGCTTAAATGTCCATATAAAGAGCTTTGTTATATAAAATACCAGGTCAGAGAGGAATATGGTGGGTAGCTAGAGTCCAGGTTTGTTTATAATAATAAGCTGCTATATAAGGTGAGAGAGCCGCTGACATCCAGCTTGCTCTTTCTCTTGTTTTTCAGAGCAGCTTGTTCTGGGAGGAACCAAACGAGCCGCCAAGAAATGGGAGCAGGAATGGGATAGCTATGTTCTCCCTCAGCTGGAGGAAGACATGCCCTCTTACCTCCTCTACCGGCTGGACACCACCAACAATCAGGGCTACGAGTGGATATTCCTGGCCTGGTCTCCAGACCACTCCCCTGTGAGTAACACACTCACATTGTTGAAAACCTCTCATGCAAATCAAACCTTCAGACTGTTGTCAGCTTCTGGTTTATATATGGAAATGAGATTATGACCCTGATAACCTAGTAGCCATGGTGGAATAGTAATTTCTACCACGCAAATGTAGCAGAAAGTTGATAATTTTTACATTTATGTAAAATCAAATTGCTTTGTAGTCTCTTAATAAATCAGCTTATGGTTCCCTCAAAAGGGGGCAGCCATTTAAAATTTGGCTTAGTACAGAATTTCTCAATCATCCACACCACTATAATTTTTTGTTTCCATTTGTTGTTTATTTGAAGCTGGGACCAAGGAAGATAACTCAAAGCATATTTCAGTAACATCCCCCAGACACAAGTCCCCAAATTACTCTCCAATTAAGCATGATCAGTTTATGTGTTAAGTGCAAATAAGTACTCCTCCTTTACAGAGAACACATTTCTGCACATTTTAATGATTACTGTTTTTAAGAATGAAAAAAGAGATAAAGAGAGCATGCCTAAGCTTTATATTAGTTTGTTTCTCAATGTTAGCTTTGTGAAAATGCATGATTCATTCATGGCATATTTACCTCACATTCTAATTACTTATTTATGTGGTTTCTGACACTATTACATACTGTTATCTTTAAATAAAATGAAAAAAATAAAAATAAAAAAGGGACAAGTACAGAAAAAATGCAAGTTTCAAGTTATTGTATTAGTTAGGGTGGCACGGTGGCTCAACTGGTGTCACTGTCAGACAGCTCCTGGGTTCTGTGGTTGTGGGTTCAAATCCCACGTCTAGTCCATAAATATGAGTGTGTGATATCCTGTGATGCATTGGTGTCCCTTCCCAGTTAGAGAGAAAGAATGAAAGCTGTTTTAAGGTGTGCAATGTACTTTTAGTTCAAGAGAGCAAAATGTTGATAAATCAATTAAACCTTTGCAGATTCTGTATAAATTGCACAACAATTGTACTGTACATGACTGTCTTGCCACATATGTTTTTTTTTCTCTACCCAAGAGTGGTGGAAAAGATAGACACGGACATACTTATCCACTAATATAACCATAAGAACTTTGGGTGTCATATAAAAACAGGATAGGAACATTATCAACTATATTCAGAAGCTTAAGCTCAAAAACATATGACTGTTTTATTACACAGAGTTTTAAAAAGCCTTAAACAGACATGAATAATTAGGACCATGTAATTACAAGGGCGTATTGCTAAGTTTGCAGCAGCCTACATGGTTTTTTGCTTAGGGTTGCTATTTCTTAGGAAACCATTAAAGGACACAGTGTTCTGCTCCTGTGTTTTCCCCCTGCAGTGAATCCAGCAAGTCTCAGTTAACCAACTGAATGAAGAACAGTATCTGTTCTGTCAATAAACTGTTAAACTGTTAGCTTTTCCCTGGATTAGTATCCCTTCCTAAACATTAATTTATGAGATATTTAGATTAGATTTAGATTAAGATAAAGAGAGGTCAAAGACAGAAGATACACTGTTTTAATTCTGGGTGGACTTGTGTGAACAATTTGCAATTCTAATTATCTCCTGCAATGTTCAATAACACATTTGTGCTTCACAGCGAGCAGGAAGGGGCAAAATGGCTGCAATCCCAAACAGATCAAACTCTGCTGCCAAAATTAAATTTGTTTCTGTTATGTTTTGATAGGAATGCAAAGATTTTGCATCATTTTCAATTTTTAAATCACATTTTCAGGTTCGGCAGAAGATGTTGTATGCTGCTACCAGGGCCACACTAAAGAAAGAATTTGGTGGTGGGCACATAAAAGAGGAGATTTTTGGCACAGTAAAGGTATGTTTAATAGCAACATTTATGATAAGATGATGCACAGCCATGCACACCTCCCCCCATCCCCAACACTCAAATTTGAAACCTCAATGTGGGAACCAAAGGTGAGGAGAAACTTCAAACTGGATGAACATGGCAGCCTTGCCCATAAATGCAAGAGTACCTCATACCCTGCAGAACCTCACCATGTGACAACATTAACTCACTAGAAGTGGTATGCAAACTGTGTTTTTATCAGCTTTGTGGACAGATGATCTGGTTCACATACCATGACTGTCAAGTTGATGGTTGACTGTCTAGTTTGCATATTGAGGGTTCTACATTGTTCAAGGCACTACCGCACTTAAGGGAAAGGCCTCCCCATTCCTCCAAGTTGTAGTTTTCCATCATCAGCTGTTGCACCCTTTAATGATTTTTGCTCTAATTATATCTGTTTTGGAGAAGGAAAACAAAACACTGCATTACTGTGAGGAGTTTGGTGTGTTCTCTCCGTGTCCACGTGGGTTTCCTCCGGGTGCTCCGGTTTCCTCCCACAGTCCAAAAACACATGTTGGTAGGTGGATTGGCGACTCAAAAGTGTCCGTAGATGTGAATGTGTGGGTTACCCTGTGAAGGACTGGCGCCCCCTCCAGGGTGAATTCCTACCTTGTACCCAGTGATTCCAGGTAGGCTCTGGACCCACCGCGACCCTGAACTGGAAAAGTGGTTACAGATAATGAATGAATGAATGAACTGCTAATCCTGGACGCCCCCATTTGTATGCAGAAATGTAGAACATCCTAAAGGAACTTTCAAGCACCACTGTATGTTGTGGGATATATCATTTGTTAATTATTATTGCAGAAGTGACATTTGCAATACTATATGTAAATGAGACCTCCGCAAGTCACAGTGTATTTTACTATGTTCAATGTATAAATTTACTCATTACAATTCCTGATTGATATCTCTGTGTTTAGTATACAATTCAACTATATTATTCCAACAGTGAATCATTATGGACAGTAATGTACAACAGGAAATTATTCATTGACCACTTTATATTAAGTATATTGCAAGTTGTATGGCAATTGCAATATGTAGCATCTGAGTCGTGTTGATCGTATTTTGTCAATATCATGCAACCCTGTTTTGGACCTGCTAACAGACTTCTCTCTGCCCAGGATGACTTATCTCTGAATGGATATAACAGGTACCTTACCTCTCGATCTGCTCCCCTCCCTCTGACCGCTGCTGAAGAGGAACTGAGGCAAATCAAACTCAATGAGGTACCAGTACATTCAGGCAAAATACCTGCAGAAAAATACCATATGCTGTAGGGGTGTCATGATGATTTTTTTTTACCGCAGTTCATTTAGTTTACAGTATTCTGTGCATTAAAACATCTTCATTTTGCAGGCCTATATTTGTAACTATACGTGTACGTAAGCTTTTTAATACAAGCTCCACCAGACCATACTTAAATAAAATCTAATAAGCACTAAATATACAAATAGCAAAGTGTAACCTGAAGTGGACAGATTACAAGGAATGTGATTAATATTTAGGCTATAGATGACATAATTTAATTTTTCTGTTAACATGTGGTGTTATATATATTGCTATTTGGTGGGTCCTCACTGACTGTGGCTGCCCCTCTCTTCCAGTCTTTAGCTAGGGTCCTCCCTCTTTTGCCACAGCCAGCAGTTTTTTTGAGGGGGAAAAGACTAATGAGATTATATTTTTGTATAAGGTTCAGTGATGGTCAGTCAGAGAATGTCACCTCCTGTCATGCAAGGTTATTATTATTTTTTTTAATGATTTTTGATGCATGAAGCACATACATACAAAAGGTGGCAAATGAAAGACGTGTGTGAAACATTGATCCATATCTGTGCAAGAATTTAAAATTTAATTTCTCTGAGTTGCACGACACACTGTTGAAATCATTACATTCTCAGTATGCTCTCCATTAAGTTCAAGATTGCCCAGGCCTTAGTGAGTGAAGCTTCAGAATGCTGTCTGCTTTTGATCATGTGACCATGCTTGGCTTGTGCAGGGCATTGATTTTGCACTGTGTGCTGAACAGATTAGAAACTGGCCTAGATCACTGTTTTACCTCCCATCTGCCTGCCCATCTATGGTGCCTCCACATTAAAGCCATGGAAAAAACAGTGGTTTTGTGTAATTCATATATACAGTTGGGCTGCATGTTTTTTTGTTTGTTTGCCAAATTGTTTGGAATATGTCAAAACTCCTTCTGGGACACAACCCTCTTTGTGTCTCTTTCACAGTTTTTGTTGGCTTCAGCATGGTCCTATGTTTCTGGGCATGATTTAATGCAAGCTGACTGTCCAGGCACATATGCCAAATATGCCCTGTCATTTAAACCACTTTATGTAATCAGACACCGAACATGTAGTCAATGATGTATAGGCTGTGTGCTTCCCCTAAATCCATAAAAGGATAGCCTGGCTCTTTTAAGCTGCCCATGGGCTATTTCAGAATGACAGCCTCCAAAAATGTAGCCAACTGTGAAGCAGCATCCCCCTCAGTAGATCAGCAGCTGTAGGAAGAAGATAATACTGCACTAAGCTACATTTGTGGGCAGAGAGAAAAGAGGCTTTGAGATATTTACTATTCATTTTATGAGAGGCCTCATCTATTAAGTGGATGGATGCAAAAGCAGGTTCATATCGTGACTTGTTAAAGCCGTGTGATGTGTGTTGTGTGCTTAGGTGAACAGGAGGCACCACTGGTGTAAAATAGAGGACAAGGAAGAAGGGTAATATGACAAAGTGTAATAACACAATATTTGAAGACCTGTACATGATTCATAGATATGAGGACATCAAGCTTTTAAAATATGTTATAACATGCGCAGTAATGTTTCATATACTATGCTGCACCAAATACCACTAATTAGAATTTTTATTTTATTTATTCATTCATTCATTCATTCATTCTTTATTTCATTCATTCCTACAATTAAACATGAAGCTGCCTTGGTTCTTGAAAGTAGAATGTCCCAAAACATCACATTATCAAAATTAAAATAGCATTCTTTATTATGATTATTGTTTTAAATAGTTGTAATAGACCCCATGTTGTGGCCATGCATAAAATAGGTTTAGTACAGAATCTCTAATGCATGCTGAAAACTAGTTGTAGTGCATGACATGTTAACCGCATTGATTGCGAGAAACAATTCTGAAGTAGAATGGTTAAGAGTACCCTGCTTCACTGTCATGGGAATTGTACATTGTACAAAAAACAAAAAACATTATTATTAAATGTAACACAGGTTTGCATGGTCCCACAGTCATAATCAGTTTTCAGAGCATGGCAATAAATTAGTGAAGGAATCATATGGCATGAGTTTCAGTGAAAATGTAGAACATTTTATTTAACACATTTCAGACAACTTCAAAACTATAGGCTAATTTTCCCAACTTATGTAAACAAGCTAAACTCTGTTAATGTTATCAATCTCTCACCAGTTTTTTTTTTTAAGAAAACATTATCTTCATTAATTTACAACATATTTAAACAAATAAGAGGTATTTAGATATAAAGTAGCCAGGGCTGCTTGTCAATGGTTGTATTGCACTGAAGAAGTTCCAAATATCTTCATTAAATAAAAACACTTAAACAAATAAATAATAATCATAGATAGCAACTATGTGCAACTCCCAGCAATATTGATACTTCAGCTCAACAGCATTTGCCAAAGTACCTCCTGACAACAGACACGGCTCCTGTCTTTGCAAAAGGTCTTCTGGGTCATCTTCTAAATCAATGTCTGGTACAACTTCTGGTTCAGAACGTCTGCTGTCCAATTTCACCACGCTCAACAACTCCACTAATACTTACAATGTAATAGCAATGTAGAACGTCCCCTGTCAAACACTTTACCACCATGCTGTGTTCCGGACATGGTTAGGCTAAAACCCGTGTGGCCGGTATATGAAAAATTCATATCATAACAAAAATAAAAATTGGTTTTCGGTGCGAACCGGTATACCGCCCAGCATTAAGTAGATGTCATGAAATTAACGCTTCATAACATGAAAAACATAATTGGAGAAACCATAAGATGGTCATATAAGCATAGTGTGATTTAATTCCCATGATTAAAATAACGTATTGCTTTTTATAGAGGCAAGTCTCCATTGTGAAATAAGCTTAAACTTTTAACTGTCATGGTAAGGAGAGCCAATAATAAAAGTATGGTGAATTTCAATACAAATGATTTATCATTCTTATTAGAAGATGTGGAGAAATTCTAATGAAACTGTGTAAAATGATTTTATTCCGAGTCATTTTGGAGCATTCTATTGGTTCATATTTCCACACGATGTGAAGGTCAGCTGCTGTGTTCAAAAATTTGTTTGAAACTAAAAATTAAACAAAATTTTAATTGGACAATGGTGATATAAAAGTTATAAATGTGAACATTTGAGCAGATCCAGGTCACAGCACGAACCAAGCAGGATTCATTTTGTGCTCTGCCGTGGAATTGCTAAACATTCTACAAGCCTAGAGCCACATGTAGCTGTGTCCTCATTTGGCCTTTTGGAAAATATGTTTCTACAGCAGTATAAAGTGTATTGGCTGCACTCAGTTGAGGCCTGTCTGAAAACTAGTAACAAATATTATTGACAAATGATTATATGAACACAGACTGATCCTGAAAGTCCTGTAGATTTAGGTTAAGGGTTTTACTTTGAGACTGCAGAAACTCTATCACTCCCAGATGTTTCTGAGCATTGTTTTGGGGAAATAACCTCAGTGTGTGTGTGTGTGTGTGTGTGTGTGTGTGTCTGTCTTTTCAGGTGCAGACAGACTTCCACGTGGACACAAAGCAGCAGACTCTGCAGGGTGTAGCTTTCCCCATGCAGAGAGAGGCTATTCAAGCACTGGAGCAGTTCAGAGACAAGAGAATAAACTATGTTCAACTTGTAAGTTATGTCTGATTAACAGCCAAAAGCTGCAGTATCATCTTTTTAAACAGTCCTTCTTATTCCTAATAGTTCTGTCATTGTATGATTGTCAAAACCTAGCTTTAATACTGGGGAACACATTACTTACTTGAAGATTTGTCTGGTGGTTTCCTGTGTAATCAATGCCACACAAGTGACTTTAGCTGAATTCTCCAGTAGGGAGCTGATATTTTATTGGATATAATGACTTGTTGCTGAATGTGTTTATGTTTCTTGAAGGAAATAGATTTTCCAAATGAATCAATCAAGTTGTCCAGCACCACTCCCACAGAGCTGAAGGACCTGCCAAAAAGAATCCCTAAAGATTCTGCACGCTACCACTTCTTCCTCTACAAACACACACATGAAGGAGATTACCTGGAGTCCACAGGTAAATGATTTCTATGTACTCACTGTAAATAAAAGCGAAAAGAATAGTAACTTTTAACAGATGTCATTGGACAGAAAGTTTGCATATGAATTTCTGGTCAATTTCTGTTGGGTCATTCATCATGAAATATTGATACAATGAAAATGATTGCATTGATGTTTACAAATTATGTCAAAAAAAAGAGAAAAACCTGAAAAGTTGGGTCCTAAATCCCAGTAATGATATATAGATTTTAAAAAACGTGATCAGATAACTTTATTATTACATGCATTGTGCGTTATCAACATTGGTGTATATATAAGCAAATTAGTAATGCATGTGTGTGTGTTTGTAGTGTTTATCTACTCAATGCCTGGATATAAATGCAGCATTCGGGAGAGGATGTTGTACTCCAGCTGCAAAAATCCTCTCTTAGACACAGTGGAAAAAAATCTGCACATAGAAGTTGCCAAAAAGGTAAAGCTCACAAATGAAAGCATTCTGTAAGCATTCAATCCATTTTACACTCTGACTATTTAGCACATTTAATAGACCTTTAGACAAATTTAGTGTATATGTTCGGTGTTAGCTAATCAACTCTCAAAATCACAGTTTTCTAGCTGGAGGTGAAATAAGACAAGGCTAATAACACTAGCTGGGACAAAAGACGATTTGCAATTATCTTTATATTCTACCTTTAATTTGATTCTCTGCTTTACCACATGAACATTTCAATTAATTCAAAACATTATTGACATTGTCCATTCAAAACCATATGGTAGTTGTGGGAGCGGAACGGTTGGGAAAGAAATATAGGAATTGTAAATGATACGAGATACGAGAAAAACACACACAGCCTAAAGCAGCATAAGTACAAAATGGCAAAGTTAGCAGCAGTAATTGCAGTGGACAGATATAAAATGATGGTGTATTAGAGTGCTGAATGACTGATTGTGGGTGTAGAAATACTGAACTTAATCAGTAGTTTGAAAGACATGTAAGTAAATATGGCACATACTCCAGTGAGAGCAGAACATCAACCCTCTCTAAATTCTAACCTCATAAGTGTCACTACTTTTAAGAAGAAACTGTTTTAAAGACGTTCAATCCACATTTTTCTATAGTGTGTTTTTCTTATGGCTATTTTGTTCTATGTTTAATGTAGTGCCATAATAGCAATAGTAGAGTAGTGTCGTATGGCACCTAAAATCATGTGTTGGTGCATCTTTATTAAAAGCTATTGCATGCTGTAGCAGTTACAAGTGACTGTTTTCTGACCTGATTGCTCTTCCCACAGCTGGAGATTGATAATGGTGATGAACTCACCAGTGATTACATGTATGAAGAGGTGCACCCCAAGCAGCATGCGCACAAACAAGCCTTCGCCAAGCCCAAGGGTCCAACAGGGAAGAGGGGGGGACGCCGGATTACACGTCCTCCCGGGGATGTGGATGATGATTAACTCCTTTCTTCTGGCCCTTTTTAGCAAAACAATGGTACAATGCACCTTGTGATGACCCCTTGTTGTAACATACCTCCCAGATTACCTTGAAACCTGTAGCCCACATACCCTTAGCTTTATCTATGCACAAAGAAAAAAAATACACTAATCTAAGAGCATCTGCAGAGCATTCAGGTACATTCAGGAGTTCTCTCTTAGATGATAAACTTAACACTATCACACTTTATAGCTGGCATATACACTAGCTTCTCAGATACACACTAAAACCCACCTTTGGATTGAAGGACAGGATTGTTCCTTCAAAAAGGCTGTGTTGAAAAATGAAGCCCTATGCAATTGTTTGACTGTCAGGAATGCTGTGAAAGCCAGCTGCGTTTTTCCATTTGTCTGAGTCTTTATTGATTTACTTAGCTTGGTGTTTCAGTCGAATATCAGCTGTTGATTGCTTTTACCTGAACACTGACCCTATTGCTTGGAGAGCGAGTTAATCAATAGTGTCCAGACATTTGAAAAATCTTAGCTAAGCAGCTCTCTCCCTGAATAGCCAGATCATTTTAATGAAGGAGTTGCTGAATGCAACAAATGTTAAAGTAGTAATGATGAAGAATACCTTTTTCTTTTTTTTTTTATGTGCTTTGCACAGTCTTAACTTCTTTAGTGATTTATAATGTAGAAGACTTTGAAAATAGAGAAGTAATTTTTCTAAAGGTCAGAGTGAGTGATGCTCCCTGCATCAAATCTGTTTCACAATTTTTTTCAAGTGAAACCTAAACTTGTAGAAACACTATTTTTCTAAGACTGAACAGCTGGTATGTCCAGATCATGTTGTCTAACATCTTGGATCAAGTGTGCTCTGTCATAGTGGCCATCCTCTTTGTCTCGGAGAATGTTTAACATGTACAGTAAAAGGTTGCTTCCATTCCATGGCATTCACTAAAACGTAACATGCTGTTTACTCAGTACCTCTGTGGAGATACCACTGAAGGATCAATCCAATATTCCATCCTCAATTTTTTCTTTTTTTTTGAAATGTGTACTTACAACGGACAAAAGTGTGGCTCTCTAAGGCCTCTAAAGGCAGAGACATGTAACCTCTATGTATTATTATCATATGAATGAGTATTTTAACCTTCTACTAAAAGGTTTTGCATGTGATTTTGTTTTAAAAAAAAAATTCTATGCTCCCAACGAAGCAGACAGAGAACCATTTTTATTGGACCACGGCTCACTGTACTTCCACACATTTCACAAAAAAAAACAAAAAAAACACACAGTTGAAGAACATTGGACTGCTCCTTTAAACACTGTCAGAAGGGAAGGGACTACTACAAATCCCAGAAATCAGAGAAAAGCTATTGGAAATCTACTGAACAGGCAAACCACTAATAACATTTCTCCTGCGTTCTGAAGTCTTCGATTAAATTGTTGTCATTGTTTCTCCATGTAAAGTCTCCAATGTGTTTTTTTAACAAATCAAAATGTATGAGATAGGGATATTAAAATATTTAAATCACATGTATCTGTGTGTCTATATTTGTTCAAGAAGTGTGAAAGGAAATTTGACTATTAAAACAGAGGAGCAGTAAGCACACGAATCAACCTGGATTTGAGCTGACTGATGAAATCTACAAGTTTTTCACATGCTTTTAACTTGGGAAGGATTTTGTTCTTCTAAACTCTCTATATACTGTGGAGAATCTGGTTAAATTAAGATATTCAATTACAAAATTTTTTTTTTTTATTCTATTATTGCTTTGAACAAAGAAAAAGTCTAAGATGGTAAGTAGGGTGGCATGGTGGTGCAATAGATAGTGCCGCCGTCACACATTTCCAAGGTCCTGGGATTGTGGGTTTGAGCCAGGTCGCAGTGAGGAGTTTGGTTTGTGTTCCCAATGTCTGCATAGGTTTTCTCCCACAATCCAAAAACACATTTTGGTCGGTGTACTGGCTGTTGGCACTCCATTTGCACAAGGGTGTGTTCCTATCAGTGAGTCCAGTCTCAGCCACAGCTAATCTGCCCACAAGTAAACGGTGAGTCTGATACTTTTAGAGCATTATGTTGGCCTCACTGTCAGGATTCTACCAAGTGTCTGCCTCACTGTACATCTGCGTATACGTATTTCTGTCTATCATTTTGTACTTCTGTACTTTTTGTACATTAAGTGGCAAAAAGTATCAGACTCACCCTAGAGAGCCTAGCAGAGTGAAACTAAATACAATTTGGCTGATTCAGTTTTATACATCCCTGTACTGAAGTCAATCACCAATAGGAGGGGGGTGTATTCCAACACTCCTCCAAATGTTACATAGTGCACATTCTGCAGTTTTTTTTTTGAAGCTGTAACATTAAGGTATCATATCATATCTTGTATGGTAGAAATGTATATGATAAAAATAATACTAAAAAAGTAGCGCTATTTCTTTAAGGTGGAGTTAGGACGCTGTAGCTTTAAGGTGGAGCTCCTCCTTTGAGCTTCCACACGTGGGACGGAACTGTTCTGACTGTTTACATGTGGGGGAATGTAGGAACGGTGTAATCGCTGAATGAAATACTCCGAGGACGCCATGCACATTTCATTCAGGAGTTTGTGATTTATTTTTAACAAAGGTTTAAAAATTGTTGCGTGTTATCAAAATGTGAGCCTGCTCACACCCGCTCAAAAAGAAACAAGAACTGTGTAACTGTGGCGTTACTGTCTCTTTCCGGTGTTAGAATGGAGAGTCATTGTGTCCACCGCTTTATTTACGACCACGAAGGGTTCAGGGGCAGCATCAAGAACTCAACCAGGGACTTTGTGGTCACTGAGATAGACGTCCATGGGCGACCTGTGAATACTATGAGAAGTAAAGATAAACTGGAGGAACACTTCCCAAACACTAAAATCACAAAGTGTTCCAACAGTGAAAATATCAGAACTGAAAAACAAGACTTGAATGAGATGGTGGATGACTTCACCAGTGTGAATGGGGATGAAATTCTGACCCAGGGGGCCTTTGACCTGAATGCCATTCTTGGCTGCTCTGTAAACGAGGCCCTGGAAGAGTTTGCCAACAAACTTTTGAGGTGTAGTGAGGATCAAAAGGAGGGCATGGAAATGACTCTTGGGTCTTTCCCAGACAAACACCATCGAGCCAGTGTCCATAGGGCGGTGAGACACACCTACCCCTATCTAATGACCACCACCAACCAGACAGAGATCCGGGTCAAACATGATCCAGACTTTAAAGAACTCTCACAGCTAGTATCTGAGGAGGAAGCAGAAGATTTCTTCAGGTTCATAGATGCTAAAGTCCCTGGCTCGGCCTTCACCTTCTTGCCTGATGACAGCAAGCAGCACCGGAAGTCTGTCCACCATTTTGTGAGCAAGAGGTTTGGGAAGCTGTTGGAGACCAAGAGCTTCACAGAGCAGGACAGGACTGCCATTACAGTTAGACTGAGAGAGAGAGGAAAACAGGGCAAGAAGAGGACAGCAGCAAATTGTGAAGAGCAGGTTGATACCTACACAGGTGAAAGAGAAGGATGACTAAAAATCCTGATACAGTTCCATTCATATGACTATTACAGTATCTGAAGAACCAAAAAAAACCCATTAAATTTAACAATGATATATCTTTGTTCACCTCTTCTAGGGTTATGATTAATCTCAGGAAAGCCAAGAAACAAGCATAGTATATGTTTTGTATGTTGGCATGCTGGTCAACCAGTATGATAATGCTAGGTGACCAGCTAAACAAGCACCAGACCAACATAAAACCAGGGACAAAATATGTAAAGTAGCTGTGAGATCATTTAGAATAGAGAAAATATTATGTGAGTTATCTCTGAGTATTACATTTGTTTAGACCCTGTCTCTGTTTAGTCCCCATTTTATTGTTATTTTACAGTATTTTTTACTGTTTAAATGAATGCTACCGATGTTTACAACTTTCTGCTTTTTCAAAAAGGTTTCACACTAAAGAAAGAAAACCTTGAGACTCTGGAGGCCATCAGCTACATGGCAGCAGTGCTTGGAGTTCTTCCTTCTGATTTCTCCTATGCAGGCATCAAAGATAAAAGGGCAATTTCCTACCAGTCCATGGTTGTAAAGAAGATTTCTGCAGAGAGGTAATGGTTGGAGTAAATTGTGAGCATTACGATAATAAGACACCATTGCTTTGTCCCATACAGTTACACTAATCACACTGTTAAAAGTGTATATATTGGATATATTTTATTTGAATTTGTGTGTGATATTCATGTTCCATTACCTGCTGTTTTTCCAATCCACCTTGAAAAAACATGTAATTCTAATATAATTAATTATAGCTATCACTATTATAATCAGACTTGAAAATATTATATATATACAGGGGTTGGACAATGAAACTGAAACACCCGTCATTTTAGTGTGGGAGGATTCATGGCTAAATTGGACCAGCCTGGTGACAAATCTTCATTAATTGCACATTGCCCCAGTAAGAGCAGAGTGTGAAGGTTCAATTAGCAGAGGGTAAGAGCACAGTTTTGCTCAAAATATTGCAATGCACACAACATTATGGGTGACATACCAGAGTTCAAAAGAGGACAAATTGTTGGTGCACGTCTTGCTGGCGCATCTGTGACCAAGACAGCAAGTCTTTGTGATGTATCAAGAGCCACGGTATCCAGGGTAATGTCAGCATACCACCAAGAAGGACGAAACACATCCAGCAGGATCAACTGTGGATGCGAGAGGAAGCTGTCTGAAAGGGATGTTCGGGTGCTGACCCGGATTGTATCCAAAAAACATAAAACCACGGCTGCCCAAATCACGGCAGAAATAAATGTGCACCTCAACTCGCCTGTTTCCACTAGAACTGTCCATCGGGAGCCCCACAGGGCCGGGCTGCTATAGCCAAACCTTTGGTCACTCATGCCAATGCAAACGTCGGTTTCAATGGTGCAAGGAGCGCAAATCTTGGGCTGTGGACAATGTGAAACATGTATTGTTCTCTGATGAGTCCACGTTTACTGTTTTCCCCACATCCGGGAGAGTTACGGTGTGAAGAAGCCCCAAAGAAGCGTACCACCCAGACTGTTGCATGCCCAGAGTGAAGCATGGGGGTGGATCAGTGATGGTTTGGGCTGCCATATTATGGCATTTCCTTGGCCCAATACTTGTGCTAGATGGGCGCGTCACTGCCAAGGACTACCGAACCATTCTGGAGGACCACGTGCATCCAATGGTTCAAACATTGTATCCTGAAGGCGGTGCCGTGTATCAGGATGACAATGCACCAATACACACAGCAAGACTGGTGAAAGATTGGTTTGATGAACATGAAAGTGAAGTTGAACATCTCCCATGGCCTGCACAGTCACCAGATCTAAATATTATTGAGACACTTTGGGGTGTTTTGGAGGAGCGAGTCAGGAAACGTTTTCCTCCACCAGCATCACGTAGTGACCTGGCCACTATCCTGCAAGAAGAATGGCTTACAATCCCTCTGACCACTGTGCAGGATATTGTATATGTCATTCCCAAGATGAATTGACGCTGTATTGGCCGCAAAAGGAGGCCCTACAACATACTGACTGAAATTGTGGTCTAAAACCAGGTGTTTCAGTTTCATTGTCCAACCCATGTGCATATTTCTTATAACTCTGTACTCAGGTTAGGTAAAATAGTGTTAGCTCTTTCTGTGTGAAATTCTGTGTTTACCTGCTAGCTAGCAACTAGAGATTAAAAAATGGGAGGGGCAAGAATAGTCTGCTGTGAAAACTCTTCTAAGGTGGCTATGACAATAACATGTACTGCACTTAATATAAAAAAGAAAGCATTAAAAACTGTACAACTCTTGATTTGTGTGATTGTCTAAATTAAAAAAACAAAATAAAATCTAGATTTTTAATGCATACACATTTACTTTAAATAATTTAATTAATTACTGAATTAAAAATGTATAGTTCAGCTGAAGGACCTCCAAAACGTAATGTATTTTTATGACTGCTTGGAAATGGGTTAAGATATTAAGCTTTTATCTGTTTTTCACAGTAGATTTCAAAGGCCCACCCCTTACAGTGCTATGCAGTTTAGATAAAGCTATATTGGTGATGTCTTATGCCACACTTCTGTGACTTATTCCACTTAATGAATGTGTTTAAGCACTAAAATATAGTCTGATTAAACATGTTTATATAAATTAGTATATATATAAAATATGATGTGATCATTATTGATTATTGATATTGATGTGATGGTTGTTTCCTGGGATATGTTTGATAGGTTATTGGAGAAGGCCTCCGAGTTTGACAGGAGGGGAATGCAGCTGTCTAATATTCACCCAGTAAATGAACCTCTTAGACTCGGGAGGTTACAGGGCAATCACTTTGACCTTGTCATCCGGGATCTGATGCCTCATGGGAAGTGTGATTCTTCAGACCTGGAAATGCTTGTGAAAGAGGCTGTGGAGAATGTGAAGGTGAATCTAATGAGAAGCTCATTTTGGCTTGATATTATAACTCTGTATAAAAGTATATTCTAGCTGGAGTAACTTAACCACAGCATTTAACATTCAAGTGTGTTCATTCTATTTACATCTGGCAAAATTCAATGCAGGCTCAGGGCTTTGTGAATTATTATGGGCCTCAGAGGTTTGGAAATAGCCAGAGGGTTCAAGCCGATCAAATTGGACTTGCTCTTTTGAAGGAAGACATGGTAAGAAGGCTTTTCTCATTTTAACTGTTGTGATTAGAGGGTTTATGTACACTCTATGTCCTACGTTTGCATACAACCCTTATAATAAGCAAATTCAACGACTATAAAGTGCACCCACTTTG